>NW_022900931.1:24370613-24391178 GCF_012274545.1 Fukomys damarensis | reverse complement strand
GGCCCCAACCCCCTTCTTTAAGAATGTTGCTTTTTTAAAGATAAACTGGGCCTGGTGGATGATAGCATTAGAAGGGTTGAGGAAAGCCTCGAACAAAGGCAGAAGCAACGGGAAAAGGACGAATCTTGGTATCAAAATTGGTTTTCCCCTTGCCCCGCTTGCCCCTGGAGATTGTTAAGTTAAAGATTGCATAGGGTTAATTGTTGATGTACGCCTTCCCACTTACCCCTCCCCACATTTGGTAAAATACTGATTGCTGTATGCTGATAAATGCTTTGTCCCTTTATGGTTAAATGCTTGAGTGACTCATGTGATTGGTAGAAGATTTGTTTGAACTGTCCAATAAGCTTGCTGAACCTTCCCCCTGGGATAACAGTATATAATCGTTTTGCTGAGCCAATAAAGAGCCTTTGATCAGAAATCAGACTTGGGCCATGTGCTCTAACTTCTTAAAGATTTTCCTTCACAGACATTCAAGATCGGATCGGCCTCTGATGACCCACGAATAAGAGGCGGCTTTCACCTCCTATTCCCCGCTGGATGGGGTCCCCCCAGAGAGCCGCATGGCTGAAGATGTGTTTTTTAAAAAATTACAATGGAGTACTACTCTGCCATAAAGAAGGATGAGCTTGAGACATTTCTAGCTAAATGGACGGACCTTGAGACCACGCTCTCAAGTGAAATAAGTCAAACGCACACGTTTAAATGCCACATTGTTTCTCTAGTGTGAGAAACCAAAAGTGGAAATAAGGACTAAAATGTATGGTAGATACTGGGAAATGGGAAGAAAACTTTCAAATGGGAAGGGGAACAAGTGGGGGAGGAAGAAATAAAGGAAAGGATGTGAAAGCAGAAGGAAGAAATGGAAACAAAGCTTTTGAATATAGGGTGGGGAGGGGGCTTGAAGGGGGAATGGGAGAAAAAAGAGGCAGGATATATCGTGTACAGGTGCAGATTCCCTAGGATGACTGTGATTATTACATATATCTAAATTTCTTTTCTGTAGTAAAAATATTTACAGTCCTCAAAAAAGGTGAATAAAAAGACATTAGAACTTTAAAAAAAGTTTTTTTTGATGTTCTTTTTTGTTTTTTGATTTTTGCTTTAGCATTTTGGAGACAGGGTCTCACTACATAGCCCAGGCTGGCCTCAGACTTGCAGGGATCCTCCTGCCTCAGCCTCCAGAGTGCTGGGATCACACAAGGCAGTTTGTTTTTTGAAACGTTTTCACCCTACAAAGAAAAGAGGAAAACAAAAAAACAAGAAAAGTGTTCACCTTGCACTATTACTTCCCTGTATTTACAGGTTCCAACCCTAACAGTCTTTTTCAACTCCTCAGGCACACCAGACTGTACCACAGGGCCCTGATTTATGTCTCCTTGGCAAGAAAGCTGTTTACTCTCGTGGCTAGCATATTCTTCCTCTTCTTGTTCTTTTGTTTTTTAGAGATCCAGTCTCACTGTGTAACCCAGGCTGGCCTTGAACTCCAGGCGATCCTCCTGCCTCAGCCTCCGAGTGCTGGGATTATAGCCAGGCGCCACCACTCCCACCCAGCCCAGGACCTATTCTTTAAAAATGGCTGGGTGCGGTGGCACAGGCCTGTAATCTCAGCACTCAGGGAGGCTGAGGCGCAAGGATTGCCAGTTCGAGCCCCACCTGGACATTCAGCGACTTGGGCAGACTCCAAATCAAAAGTGGGGAGGGGCCTGGTGCTGCAGTTTTTATCTAATGTTCCTGGGCGGGGCTTCTGAAGAAGATCGGACTTGGGAGCTGTTGGAGGGGCGGCTGGGTCTCAGCCCTGCTTTCCGCCCCCAGGTGTGAGCGGCTTTCCCTGGCCTGTGCCCTTCTACCTTGCTGTCCTCTGCACCTGACCCTGCGGAACAGGGGCTGAAACTCCTAATCCTGGGAGCCAAAATGAACCTCTTCCCCCGCCATGAAAAGACTGATAGGATAGCTGGCCATGCAGTTCAGTTAGAAAGTCCTAGGTTCACGCCCTAATATGAAAAGAAAAAAAAGCCAAATTTTCCTCTAAAATAATTTTTATTCTCACTAATTACAGGGAAGGCTTTGTTACTCCCCCACCAATACTGTGTATTTAGTCACTTTTAATGTGTTCTGTCCCATAAGTGAGATAGAATATAATTTTTATGTTGAATATTAATGCAGAAAACCATAAGCTCATGTTTTTGTAGTTGTTGATAATGTTTATATGATGATTCATGTCATCATAAAAGATATTCGTCATTACTTTAAAAACAGTGGAAAAAAGATGTTTAGAATGATTTTTTTTTTTTTTTTTTTTGTATCAGGGATGGAACTCGTGTCCTTGTGCTTGTGAGCCAGCCGGCAAAACCACTGAGCTAAATTTCCGGCCCAGAATGATCTCATTCTTATAAATAAGTGTACAGAAACACACACAACTACTATGCAGGAACAAAATCTGGAGCATGATTTCATACTATTACTAGTGCTCAACTCTGGCTAGTAGGGCTATAGAGGCTTTTACTTATCTGGCATATGTCTTTCTAGAATAAAAGCACCAAAACAAGCCAGCGTGGTGACACGTCCCCAAATTTGCAGCACTCTGGGAGGCTGAAGCCGGAGGATTGAAAGTTCAGCCCAGCTTGGGCAATTTAGTGATTCAGACCCTATCTTGTCTCAAAACATTTAAAAAGGGTTGGGAAGGTAGCTCAATGTGAAGCCCTGGGTTCAATCCTCAGGACTCCAAAAAAAAAAAAAAACACAGTTCTGGGTGTGGCCCAGGGTGGAACATCTGTCCAGCATGTGTGAGGGAAGCCCTGGGTTTGATCCCCAATACCGCAACTAACAAAACACCCTCCAAAATAAGCATGTTCAATTGATAGTAAAAATAACACTGAATATAGTATATTTAAACAGTTTGGAGCCAAGCATGGTGGTGCCTGTCTGTAATCCCAGCATTCTGGGAGGCTGAGGCAGGAGGATTGACTGTAGGAGCCCAGCCGGGGCAATTTATAAAAACCTTGTCTCAGGATGAAAAAAATAAAGAAGGGCTGAGGATGTAGCTTAGTGCAAAGGCCCTGGGCTCAGTCCCCAGCACTGCAAAAACAAACACACACAACAAAGCCAAACCCAAATCCAAATGCCCACACGGAGGGACTGTATCACCGGTGCACTCAAAACTGTCCCTGGCCGGCTGCCCGCCCTCACGCCTGGCAAAGCAGTGGCCCTGGCCCTCCTTGGATCCCCGCCTCCTTCACACCTGTCTGACCCTCCCCGCCAGGCCCAGCTCCAAGGCGCCTCTGCTCAGCTCTTCCCAGCTCAGGCCCTCTGTGCCCTGCGTGTCCCTAGGCTTCGTGCTGGGTGACAGCTCTGGGGCAGGGCCGAGCACAGCCCTACGGTGCACACGTGGGTTCCTTTGTGTCCCTGCTTTCTTCCCCCTCAGCTCTGCCTGCAATTACAAAGCTGACACCGCTGGGGAGAGGGTGAGGGCAGTGTCCCTGCACAGCCAGTCTGTCACCAGAGAGGTGTGCGGGAGAGGCGGTGTGGTGCTGAGCAGCCCTGCTGGCTGCTGAGAAAGAGAGAGGGAGGGAGACAGACAGACTGCCAGGCAGGGGACAGACTCACCAAGAGGCCGGTATGCCCGGTATGTCGGGTCAGGGTGCTGCCTGCTGCTCCACCATGGACTGGCAGGTAGGGCGCTGGCCAAGGCCCAGAACCAGGTTCTCAGAAGAATGAGTCAGGAGGCAGCTGTGCACCTCGGGGCCTGAGTGCAGCACGGGTCCAAAGCACCTGGCTGCAGTGGCGCCCACCTGTGATCTTAGCACCTTGTGAAGCTGAGGCAGGAGGGTCGAAAACCTGACCAATTGGGACCAGGGATTTAGCTCAATGGTTCCATCATCTGCCTTGCAAGCAATCCCTGGTACCAAGAAAAGAAAAGAAAAACCTGACCAATTTAGCAAGATGCTGTCTCAAAAAAAAAAAAAAAGAAAAAGAAAAAGAGCTGGGGATGGAGCTCAGTGCTGAGGTCCCGGGTTCAATCCCCAGCACCATCCCTGCCCTGCTAACTAAATGCAAACCTTTGTGTTAAATAGACAGAGACAGATGTTAAGACTTTCGTGTTTGATTTTGTTGTTATTTTTGTGCTTTTGATACCAAGGATCGAACTCGGGTCCTTGTGCTTGAGAGGCAGGAGGCCGAACCACTGAGCTAAATCCCTGGCCCTTGATTTTGTTTTTCTTTGATATCTATGGGAAAAATAAGGCAAAGAAAAAGTTGTGAGAAAGAGGAAAAGCAGCTGGGTGTGGTGCCACACACCAGTGATTCCAGCACTCCCTTGGGAGGCTGAGGCAGCAGCATCGCTGTGAGTTCGAGGCCCGCCTTGGCTACACAGCAAGTTAAAGAGCCTGAACTGCGTAATAAGACCCTGTCTCAGGAAAAAAAAAAAGGAAGACAAAAAGTAAATAACGTAGAACCTGACCCTGGGTATGCATGCATTAAACATTTATTAACTGGTTATCGGGCCCTGTCCACATGGAGAAACACCGCATTCTTGTGGTTTAAGTCGTCACCGAGTCACTGAGTTTCTAAACTGACGTCTGCTTCAGCAGCAGCCTTTCTGAGGGCTGCTGGCCTCCTTCCAGGAGCAGGGCTTCCGGAAGTATTTCAGCTAATCTCCGTTTATTTATATTCACCCCATTCCCTGCTATCTCCTCTCCTCTCCTCTCCTCTCCTGCTGAGCAGCCACTCTGAGTGCAGATAAGACTGTAACCCAGGAACAGAGGCACAGGGCGACAGACAGCGCTGGATCCTGAGTGCGGGGCCCTGGGAGGGGCGGCGGGGAGTGTGGTGAGCTTTGGGGATCTCCAGGGTCAAATGGTTTCCAAAACCCTGGCCCAGTTCCTTTCTCTCCTTCCTTCTCTCTCCCCCTCTCCCCGGGGATCAGAACCTTGTGCTTTCGAGGCAGGTGCAGCACCACTGAACTAAATCCTTGGTCCATTCCTTTTCTTTTCTCTTTCTTTTTTTAATCAGTACTGGGGATTGAACACAGAGCCCTTACACAGAGCTCTACCCCCCGAACCCTCTTTTTTCCCTTTTTAGTTTGAGACAGGATCTCGCTAAATTTCCCAGGCCAGACTTGAATTTGTGATCCTCCTGCCTCAGCCTCCCAGTGTGCTGGGACTGCAGGCGTGCACCACCATGCCTGGCCCCTTCCTAGTTCTATTATTTCACAATGCTCACTGTAAGACAACACCAATGACTATTCCCAGGGTTGATTTATAAATAGAACTAAGTCTTTTAAAATTTTTTAATTTTATCCCCCAAGCCCCATCCCCTACCTCTGTACAAATGCTGTTTCTATTCTTTCCTTCTCTTTTCACCTTTTCTCTTGTCCTTTCCTTCCTTTCTCCCTTCCTCCTCACTCTTTCCCCTTTTCCCAATATCTATTATACATCTCAGTCCTTATTTCCACTTTGGGTTTCTCACACCAGAGAAACAATGCAGTATTTACACACGTGTGTCTGACTTATTTCACTTAAAAGTATGGTCTCAAGGTCCATTTGTTCAGCTATCAGTGTCTGGAGCTCATCCTTCTTTATGGCAGAGTAGTACTCCATTGTATACAAAACCCACATCTTCTTTATCCATTTGTTGTGGCTGTGCATTGGGCTGTTCCCAAGATTTGGCTATTACAATTCTGCTGCTATAAACATGGGTGTGCATATATTGCCATGGTATGACGCTTTTAATTCTTTAGGGAAGATACCAAGGAGAGGTATAGCTGGGTCAGAACCTCTAGTCCTAGTTCTTTTTTTTTTTTTTTTGGTACTGGGGATCGAGGCAAGTGGTGTCCCAGCACTGAGAGACTGAGGCTGCAGGAGATCACTGGAGTTCAAGGCCAGCCTGGGCTACACAGTGACTTCAAAGCCAGCCTGAAATATGTAGTGAGGTCCTTTCTCAAAAGAAAAAAAAAACCAAAAAAACAAGTAAACAGAATGCCCAGTTACACTTGTGTTTCAAATAAACAATGAACACTTTTTTTGTTTTTCTTTTGAGACAGGGCCTTACTATGTAGACCCGCCTGGCCTTGAACTCATTATGTAGCCCAGGTAGGGAGTGGAATTTGTGGCAATCCTCCTGCCTCAGCCTCCCGAGTGCTGGGATTTTAGGTGTGTGCCACCACACCCAACAATGAACACTTTGTAAGGCATAAATATGTTCCCTACAGTGTTTGGGCATGTCCATTCTACAAAACAACTTTTAAACAGAATGTAAGTGCCACAGGTGATAAATGAGGCAATGACAGGGAAACGTTCTTTCCTTCACTGCTGTGTTCTTAACATGCACCCACCATACTGACCAGTGGTCTCATCTGGGCCGATCACACATCCCCACAATACAGAGCCCAGCTCTGAGATGCAAGGACCAGACCCCAGACTGTGGAGTCCGCTGTGCGAACGCATCACAGCATCAGACTTACAAACAAACCAACTCACAAACTTTCTCCCAGACTACACTGGCTGCTAAGTCCCAGACTTACTGTCCTAGTTTCCCTTCTACTCTCTTGTCATCTTTTTTTAGATTTCACATGTTATGGAGTTATCCTGCAATCTTCAACAGGAATTGCTGAAGTTCTGCCTCACCACCTAGGTTGTGAGGAGGATTGATGAAGTCAGATAAAGAGAAGGAAGAGCCTCACACAGTAAGTTATTTTCCTTGGGTTGGGCAGTGTGCTACTGATACTTTTCAGTTGTTCTTGTGTGACTGTTCTAGTCGTGCAGCACACTTGTGGTTCATTTCCCCTGCTGCCCATCTGTCTTAGCTGTAAAAAAAAAAAATCCCTCATATTGGATGAAACATAATTAGGAAAGAAAAGCTGCTAGTGGGTGTTAAAAGGGTCATAAATTATTGTGGCTCAATCACGGTGGCTTCTCCTAGTACACATAATGCGGCTTTCCCAGGGTCTGGACCAGGCCGGGCAGTGGGCCTGGTCCTCTGGCCGCCACCTTGGCGCCCGCCGTGAGGCCCGCTGGGAACAGGGCTGGCGGGCAGCCGGTCTCAGGCCGAAGGGAGCGCCCGGCTCTTCTTAAAATGGAAGGGTTTGAGGCTCAGGATGAAACCAAGGCAGATGTGTACCTTGTGCCAATGTGTACAAAGCGAAAAGCAACAGGATGGCTCCAGGTGGCGAACCAGACAAAGCCGGGGTGAGGGGGCAGTCGCCCTGCTGAGGCCCTGGGCCGAGTCCGCCTGATCCTGGCCCCTCAAGGATTTGAACCAATGGAAAATAAAAGTGGGGGAAAAGTTTAAAAAATGGATTTGTGCTCTTTTAAAAAAGAATAATAAAAATAAAAAACCAAAAGAGGCCTTGCATGGTCTTTGTGGAGATGGGAAGGGGGTGGGGATGAGAGGAGGGAAGTAAAAAGGATGGAAATGTGACATGCATGTGTGCCAGTTCTCCGCAATGTATTCGTTATGTATCACAATGTCTACTAAAAATTCAAAAAAGACATGAGGGGAAGATTAAATACTATGTTAAAATGATTTGTAAAAAAAAAAATTTGTTTAAGGCAGATTCTTGCTATGCAGTCCAGACTGGCCTCGAACTCACTATGTGCTCCAGGCTGGCCTGGAACTCAAAGTGATCCTCCTGCCTCAGCCTTCCCAGTGCTGGGATTACAGTTGTACAATACCACGTCTGGCCAATTTTTTCTTCTTGTCGATTATCTTTTAATTAAAAAATGCTTTTTAAATTCCAAGTACAAAGTTGCTGCTGCTCTGAATATGGCACAATACAGGAAGTATTTCTGGAACAAAAGGTCATGCAAGAGCTTGTCCCTCGGTCGCCTTTCCTCGAAGGTGTCTGTCTCTCTTCCCCTATTGCTGGGCAGTCAGTGCAGCAGTCTGTGCCACTGAGGCGCCTGTGTCTCTCCGGGAGCCCGGCTCCCTGGATGGCGGTGGTCCCTCCACGTCCTCTCGGGACAGCTGTGTCCACCCAGCTTCCATCTGTTTTCTGTTGCCTTGGATGAGACAGACACAGGCCCTGGATCACCGAGGGCCTCCTGTCCCCCAGGCCCTGGCACCCTCTCACCCGACTTCGCACTGCTCACCCAATCCACAGATGCTCCAGTGCTGCAACACGAAATCATTCTAAAAACTATTTTTACCATTAGGATTAGTGATATCATACTGTGAAAACCTTTACTTTGTTGTAAGTTTAAAATCTGACATGTAGAAACCTGGTTACTTTGGGCACAGTAACCCTCCAACTAAAGTACTTGTTTTGTTTTTTTGTTTATTTAATTTTAGTTTTTCAGACAGGGTCTTGCTATGTAGTTCAGATTGGCCTTGATCCTCCTGCTTCAGCCTCCCAAGTGCTGGGATTTTAACTGTGCACCACCAAAACCTTCAAGTGCTTGTTTTAGTACATGTGCTGCCCAGGCAAGCAAGTTCTTGCTTTAAAGTAATTTTCTAAATCTTCTATTTTCATGTGTTTTCATTCCTAAAACCAGTTTTCCTTAGTATATCTGGCTTGCTCCTTTTTCTTCTCTGTTTTTCTTTCCACTTCTTTCTCCTGCTTTGGAAAAGAAGGTTTCATCTTGACTAAGCCACTGACAACTTTGTTTTTTTTTTTTGGTACCGGGGATTGAAGAGCCACTGACAACTTTACTGAGAGCTCCTGGGAAAGGAGGTGGTATCAGGGGACAGCAGCAGCCCCACCTCAGCCCTGGGGAATCCGGAGCTCAGCAGGGTAGGGCTCAGAGATGTGTAACCAGGGCCTCCCAGGGGATTTGCTGATGTGGTCCTTGATTTACTCAGGGCTGGAGATCGAACTGAGGGCCTTGTGCATGCTAGCCAAGCCTCTGTGGCTGAACTACATCCTAGGCCCCAGTGACTCTTAAATGTGCTAAAGTTCTGGGAACATTAATGAATGAAAAAACCTTCCGCAAAATTCCACAGATTGCCGGGTGTGATGGCGCGTGCATGTAGTCCCAGCACTCGGGAGGCTGAGGCAGAAGGATTGCAGAGAGTTGGAGGCCAGCCTGGGCTACATAGTGAGTTCAGGGCCAGCCTGAACTACAAATGGAGACCCTGCCTCTAAAAACAAAAAAACAAACCAAACCAAAAATTCCATAGCATATCTGACTATTTTAGAATGAAGAAGTTAAGATGTTTGGCAAACGAGCATTGTGGCACATACCTGTGATCCCAGCACTTAGGGAGGCTGAGGCAGGAGGGCTGCAAGTTTTGGCCTACCTGGTAATTTAGCAATTTAATGAGAACTGTCTCCAAAATAAAGTTAAAAAATAAAAATAAAATTAAAAAGGGCGTGCTATCATAGTGTGAAGTCCCATTAGGCATAGAGACATTTGTCATTGTTATTATTATTTGAAATAAAAAGGGAGCCAGGCACGGTGGCACATGCCTATAATCTCAGCAGCCTGAGCTACTTAGGGAGACTGTCTTTAAAAGCCAAAAACAAGGAGGAAGTTGAGTCTTTTTCTGACAGTCTGATTTGTTCACGAGTTTGCCCATGAACAATAGCTTTGTATTTCCATAAATTGAATGAGCTTTCTTTATTCCAAGGTTTTTATTTGAAAAAAAAAGAATGCTAAAGTCTACAAAGGCTTTGTTTATGATTGCACAACGTTTTTTTTTTTTTAATTTTTTGAGACAGTGTCTTGCTATGTAGTTCAAGCTGTGCAGTTCAGAACTCTCAGGGATCCTCCCACCGCAGCATCCCTAGTGCTGGGATTACAGGTGTGCACCATCAAGCCCAGCCTGACTGAACAATGTGAGGGCCAGGTGGAAGCTGGGACATTTTACCTTTTCAGGGGATTAACAGAGCTAAAAGGCAGCCTGCGGCCCACAGGCTGTTTCTCAGCCAGAGAGGTGCCGGGTTTTTGGCTCAAGAGTATACCACCTTTAGGAAACCCGCTTTTTAGTCAGAAGTGGTAGCACACAACTGTCATCCCAGCTGTATGGTAGAGTGAGGCAGGAGGCTCCCAAATCGGAGCCCAGTGCAGGTGACTGTCTTTAATAAAACAAAGACCGGGGACGTAGCTCAAGCTCTGCACAAGTTGATCTCTAGCTGCAAATGAAACATTAAGAACATCTGATATGGGCTGGGGATTTAGCTCACCGCCACCTGCCATGAAAGTGCAAGGTCCCGAGTTCGATCCCCATATCAAAGAAAAAAAAGAAAAAGAAAATTTGAGATGTCAATTTAAAGATGTGTGAGGGGATGCATGGTTTTAACAATTATTTGGGAGTAAACAAGAAGACAAGGTCCCGCGGATGACCACCCTGGGCTAGTGAGTGCCGCTGGGCGCCCTTTCCCCACCACGCGCCCTGTCACCTCCTCACAGAGAGAGGTAATTATTACACAGAGGGCCAAGTCCTTGCGGTGGTGCCCTTGGCCTCTGGTCTCCCTCCGCTCCGCACAGGTTCTTTGGGGACTTTGGTTGCAGTTGGCGAGGACCAAACCCAACTCAGGACTGCCACGTGGCCTTCCCCAGTCTAACCGACGCACGAGTGGCTCAGATGCCTTTACTTTACCTTCTCCCTGACCTCTCCCTTAAATATTTGCAAATTTGCTTACGTATCTTTGTTTGTTTTTTGAGGCAGCGTCTCACTAGCCCCCTCACGGTGATCCTCCTGCCTGTCTTCCAAGCACTAAGGTTGCAGGTTTGTGTCACCACGCCCGGCTCTATTGAATTTTTGGTTTGTTTGTTTGAGACAAGGTCTCGCTCTGTAGTCCAGGCTGACCTCCAGCTCATGGCAATCCTCCTGCCTCAGCCTGCAGAGCGCCACCTCCGCCACAGATTTAATCTTCCCCAGGGCTTTGCCAGCAAGGCTAATTAAGGACTCCAGATCCGCAGGCCGCATCACCGCCGCCTCTCTAGGGCGCCGCAGCGGCGAGCACTGCCACGTTTGAGACAAGGTCTCGCTCTGTAGTCCAGGCTGACCTCCAGCTCATGGCAATCCTCCTGCCTCAGCCTGCAGAGCGCCACCTCCGCCACAGATTTAATCTTCCCCAGGGCTTTGCCAGCAAGGCTAATTAAGGACTCCAGATCCGCAGGCCGCATCACCGCCGCCTCTCTAGGGCGCCGCAGCGGCGAGCACTGCCACACGAGGCAGCGCTCCGGCGTTTCCCCTCGCTACTGTCGTTATCTTTCCGAGCCGATTACCTTCAAAACACGTTCCATCTTTCCAAATCTACCGGAAAGCCATTTCTAGCTGGGCGCGGGCACACACCGGTAACCCCAGCTACCGGGCAGGCTGAGGCAGGAGAGTCCCAAGTTGCACCCCATCCTGGGCGACTTAGCAAGACCCCGACTCAGGAACGTCTTGGACATTTGGGGTGGGGCTGAGAGACAGCCGGCGGAGTGAGGCCCAGGGTCACATTCCCACCCCGGGCCGCGCGGGAGGGGTGGGGTGTAGTTTAGCCATGGAGCCCAGCCTTCAATACCCAAAACAATTTTTTAAAAGTAAAACGTTGCTTTCCCATACCCCGCTTCTTCTTTTTAAAGTAGCCCAGGCTGTCCTCAAACTTGTGGCGATCCTCCTGCCTCAGCCCCCTGGGTTTGGCTTCTTCTTCATCTTTCAAACTAATCTCATTCACCCAAAAGAACTGAAAGTGTGGCAGGCGGCTCTACTTTCCCCTGCGACTGCTCGGTCTCGCGGCCGAGCCCACTCTCGTCTGGCCCAAACGCAGCTCCCTTGGGTCACTTCCCTCATTCCGGGAAGGTGCATAGGCCTGACTCATTCCCGCGGTTCGCCACTGCTGTCCTCATTCCTGGGCCACCATCCACAGGACAAGTCATCCTCATGCGGCCCCTTCCAGTTATCTTGTTTCCAGCGCACTCTCACACTGGTGTCCAGGGTGACGCCCGTCCCAGTCATGAGTAACGGCCTCACCCTCTCGGTCCTGTTCTGTCTGACTTGGGGGTTCTACTGGTGTCCACGACTGAGCCACATCCTCCCCAAACTCCTCCTTTCTGCACTTCAAACCAACCGTCACTTTATTTTCCTTTAATTTTTTAAGTTTTTGAGATAGGCTGTTCTTGCCACATAGTCCAGGCTGGCCTCAAACTCGTGGCAATCCTCCTGCCTCAGCCTCCTGAGTGCTGGGATCCCAGGTGCATGCCACAAGGCTCACCTCCACCCATCACCTTCTCTCCCAGAATTTCTGGGTAGAATCCCTACTAAGCCTCTCAGGTTTCTGCTGCTCACCACTGTCCTTTGGTTCCCACATCACCCAGTTTAAATGGTCTCATTCACCCACTCTTAGCACTAGTGCATAAATGCGAAATTCCCGGCCCTTCTTCCCCTCCTGTGTTCCTTGGTAAAGTCCCAACCCTTGGATACACCTGTGATCCCAGAATACCAGGAGGCTGTGGCAGGAGGATTGCAAATCTAAGCCCAGCCTGAGCAGGTTAGTGATGTACTGGGGCCCTGTCTCAAAATTTAAAAATAATAGTGCCATGTACATTGTTGTTGGACTTGTGCACAAAAACTTACGGATGGGCGCAAAAAATAGATCCTGTTTTGCAGTCCAGAGTTCACCACTCAGTATAGTTTGGATGCATAGAAGGAGTATTACTGCCATGTGTGGTGGTTCATGGCTAGTCTGGGCTACATAGTGGAACCCTGCCTCAAAAAAAAAAAAAAAAGCAAGGCTGTGTCTGCAGATCAAGACAACTCTTTTCTTTTTTTTGTGGTACCAGGGATCGAACTCAGGTCCTTGTGCTTGCAAGGCAGGCTGTGGAATCACTGAGCTAAATCCCCGGCCCTAGACAGCTCTCTTTATTCTCCAAGACAAGTTTCTACTTCTTCCTCTTTGGTAAATCTCCATGACCTTTCCTCTTCACTCTCTGCTGATAATCACATTCATTATTTCTTTGAGAAAGCAGAAGAGAGATTCCCCAGCTGCCTACAGCTTTCGCGGATCTCTTGGTTCAGCTGCACGGTCTGCACACGCCAGGCCTGGCCTCCCTTGAAATGGCTCTGCCACCCGGCCTCTCCTGCGGCCAGTTCTCCACTACAGCTCCAGGACTTGCCCTCTTGCCCACTCAATGATTTTGTCCTGAAAACAATATCCTTATAGTATAAAAGTTTCCCTTTCCAACAGATCAGTGCCATCATATCTTTGAACAAGACTCTCCACAAATTTCAGACCAGTAGACGCTTGCAAGATAGTAAGGAGCCAGATTCTGTCTCTTAAAGCATGGTGGCGGGTATCAAGGTGTTCATTTAAAAAATCCTTCTAACACTGGTTCCTTCATAGAAATGAAAGAAATAATTGTCTTTATCTATGTCCTCTCAAGATGAGCACCCCACCTCTGTATTCCCTCGTACTTATTTTGCAGTGCTGGGTGTGAATCCAGGGACTGGAGCCAAGGACTCCACCACTCAGCTGTACCCCCAGCTTCCGTGCTTACTTTTAAAGCAAAATCACCCAACGGTTTTTTTTTTTTTTTTTTTTGGTACTGAGGATTGAACTCCAGACCTCGCACTTTCGAGGCAGGCACAGTGCCGCTGAGCTAAGCCCCTCCCCCCTTTTGAGACAGGGTCTTGCTATGCAGCCCAGGATGGCCTCAAACTCTCAGTGATCCTCCTGCCTCCACCTCCGAGTTCCGGAATTATAAGCATCCCCCATTTTCTTCAATCCTTCTATAATAAACCCATGTCAGTAGGGCTTTTGTCCCTTTGCCTCCATGTGAAACACTCCCGTTAACACCACCAAAACACTCCACTTTACAAAACCCAGTGACGGATTCTCTACCTTTCTTAACCACTCAGTTACATCTGACAAATCTGATCACATCCTCCTTGTTTAAAAGAATGTTTTTGCTAGGATTTTTTATTTCATTTTTGTTTTTTTGCTGTTGTTGTTTTGAGACAGGCTCTCACTATGTAGTCTAGGCTAACCTTGAGCTCATGGCAATCCTCCTGCCTCAGCCTCCCATGTGCTGGGATTGTGTGCCACGGCGCCCTGCTTTGCTAGGCTTTTGAGTCACCAACCAATGCTGGCTTCTGCTTGCCTTTCCTCAGCATCCCAAATCCTAGTCCTTCCCTCAGATTCAATCCTCTGAGCTCTTTCTTTTCTTGCCTGTCCCTGAGCTCTCTTCAAGGTCACGCTGTCCATGTCACCCCTATCAGATCTCGGTCACACCCGGGACCTTATCTCGGAGCTGCAGACTGCACATCGCCACCGGACTTTCAAGGGAAGAGCATTCCGGTCGCGCCCCCCACCAGCCTCCTACCTCAGTGTCCAGCGCTGCCCCCTTCACCTGGAGGGCTCAGCCATCCTCCTCCTCCCGGCCCTGCCCTGCCCCGTCTATGGCCGGAGGGATTCCTCAGAAAAACAAATGTGCGAAGGTGCAAAGGCCCTGCGTCCAATCCCCAGCACCACCAGAAGTATTAAGAAAAAACAGCCTTGGGCCTGGGATTTATCTCAGTGGTTCCACCACCTGCCTCGCAAGCACAAGGACCCGAGTTCAGTCCCCGGTACCAAAAAGAAAAAAACAACAACCTTACTTCTCCCCGGGTCAAACCCCTCCGCCCTCACTCCCCACAGCGGGCAGGACGGTCAGGGGCCAAACGCAGCCTGCTGTTTTCTTCCTCCTAACTTCTTGAGATAACCGAGGGCTCCCGTGCAGCCCCACGGAGCACAGGAAACACAGGGTCCGGCCCGGCCTGAGGCTCCTGCAGTTCGGTGCGCGGTGCCTTTGGCTGCCCAGGGCCTTGTCACTCGCCCGGGTTGACACACACGCTGGACTCGCGTGTGCGCATGTGGACTCCGACGGTGGCCACCAGTCACGACACGAGGACGTGACCTCCCTGTGCCACCCAGCTGTGCTGTCTTCCTGATGCTGACGGGCCCCCTGGTATCGAGTCTCCCGAGGCAGCGCCTTTCACCCCCGCACCGCTCCCTGGAAATCCACCCAGGCTGGGCGCCGTCTGTCTGTAACGATCCCGAACCTTTCACCCAGCCCCGCTCCGGTGGGTGAGGAGGCAGCGCGTTTGACAGTTCACCCTCAGAGGCTTCTGGGAGGTTTGTAGTTCGGGGCGGTGACAAAGCTGTTATGGACACTCGTCGCTCGGAGGACTCGGCTGTTCTAGGTTTGGACACGTTTCCACACAGAGGAGCTTTCTGCACCATCGTGTTTTCATTCCTCTGGGACAAATACCCAAGAATGCAATTGCTGGTCATAAGGTGAGCACATTGCTTACTTTTGTAAGGAACTTGCACTTTACCTGAAGGTAGCATTTTACATTTTTACCATTAATGTGGAATGACCAAGTACCTCACCAGCAATTGGCACGCTCAATATTTTTCACTTTAGCCATTCTCATAAGGATACAATGATATTTCATTGTGGTTTCATTTGTATTTCCCAAAAGGCTAATGATATCCAACATCCTTTCATATGCCTATTTGTTTTGGGGTGGGTTTTTTTGCTTTTTTTTTTGTTTTGTTTTATTTTTTTGGGGGGGGTTGAGATAGGGTCTCACTATGTACTTGAGATTGCCCTGGAACTCACTGTGTAGCCCAGGCTGGTCTCGAACTCACAGTGATCCTCCTGCCTCAGCCTCCCGAGTGCTGGGATTATAGGCATGCGCCACCACGCCTGGCTTCATGTGCTTATTTGTATCAATACAAAGGCTGATAAAAATAGCGTTTAAAATTATTACAGTAAAGCAGTGCATGGAGGGTTGTAATCCCAGCACTTGGGAGGCTGAGGCAGAAGGATTATGGTGAGTTTGAGGCAGCCTAGTGAGACCATGTCTCAATTTTTAAAAAATTATGGCTGGGCATGGAGGTGCAGGCCTGTAATCCGAGCACTCGGGAGGCTGAGGCAGGAGATCACTGTGAGTTCAAGGCCAGGCTGAACTATATAGTGAGGCCTTGTCTCAGAATCATTATAGGGCTGAGGACTTAGCTCAGTGGTTCTGCTGTCTGCCTCGAAAATGCAAGGTCCAGAGTTCAACCCCCAGTACCAAAAAAAAAAAAAAAAATTACAGGAAGAGACACATTGTCATTAATCCCCTCACTTTGAATACACTCACCCCGTCATCCTTGCCACCTTTCTAAAGCAGGTGTGCAAGTCCTCGTTTTGGGAGTCTCTTTATGAAGCGTGATCAAGTGTGCCTTTGTCCAGTGAGAAGGTGGGCTTGTGAGGGCTCCGGTGTGTTCGCATCCACCTTATGCACCAGGGATGGCACACAAATCCCCCAACAAAGGATTACTGAAGGTAAACATTTTGAATGGATTCAGGCATGAAGGCAACCTGACCGCACAGGAAAAGATGCTCAAAAGAGCACATCCAGGACTGCTTCAGAAAGCGCTCAGAGTGCGGGGTAAGTGTGTTCACAGCAAAGGGTGGTACTCTGAGGGGACTAATTTTTCAAGAGGTAATTTGAGGTGTGTGGGAGAACCTGGGTGATGGTGCACACTTATAATCCCAGCACTTGGGAGGCTGAGGCAGGAGGATCACCATGGGTTTGAGGCCAGCCCCTGGGCTCCATAGTAAAGTCAAGGCCAGCCTGGACTACTCAGTGAGATGGTCTCAGAATAAAATAAAACAAAACCCACTAAACATTCACCATATTTTTTACCCTACTTCATAAGTCCTTTGTCAGTGAAATATGTGTTCACGTCTTTTGCCTGTTTTTTATTGTTGAGCTTTTTTTCACACCTCTAGTGAGATACAACCCACAGAGCACACAACTCGCCCT
The DNA here is from genome assembly GCF_012274545.1 of Fukomys damarensis. Taxonomy (NCBI): domain Eukaryota; kingdom Metazoa; phylum Chordata; class Mammalia; order Rodentia; family Bathyergidae; genus Fukomys; species Fukomys damarensis. Next base: position 24,374,456 of record NW_022900931.1, on the reverse strand, counting down.
TTAAAGAGTGTATACCGTGGCTTTAGTACACTCGGACTTGTACAGCACCTCCACCTTTTGCACTTGACGATTTGCCTGTACCCCACATTTCATATAAATGGAAGTGGAATTGTTTTTCTTGTCTGGGCATTTATTTTTCCAGTATGGAGATTGAACCTACAGCCTTCAGGCTGAGCTACATCCCCAGGTCTTTTTTTACGGCTTTTTTTCTTAGATGCCAGGCCTTGCTAAATTGCACAGGCTGGGCTCAGACTTGTGATCCTCCTGCCTCTGCCTCCCAGAGTGCTGAGATTACAGCATGCACCTCAACACCTGGCCAAAATAGAATTTTTGTGTAATACGTGGTCATTCATCACAGGCTTCTTTTACCCAGAATATTACTTTCAAGATTTTCCTGTTGTGGCACATATCAGCACTTCATTTATTTTATTGATGCCTGGGGAATCCCATGGTGGCCCATGCCTGTAGTCCCAGGAGGCTGAGTCAGGAAGACAGCCATGAGTTTAAGCCCAGCCTGGGCCACATAGTAAGCTCAAGGACAATCTGAAGAATAAAATGAGAACTTGTCTCAAGAAACAAACAAAACAATACTGCTTTTCATGAGATATCCACTTCAGAAATAGTTGAGTTAATAAATGAGTTATTGAGAATGACTCCATCTTTCCAGGAAAAAAAATACTATTTATTCCATAAGCATTCTAGTAGAGGAAGAATGCCTGAGTTAAATAACACGGCTGGGCGTGGTGGTGCACACCATACCCCAGCACTCTGGGAGGCTGAGCAGGAGGGTCGTGAGTTCAAGCCTAGCTGGGGCAACTCAGTGATTTAGTGAGACTTTATCCAAAATAAAAAGAGTTGGGGGGCTGGGGATTTAGCTCAGTGGTTCTGCTGCCTGCCTCACAAACACAAGGTCCTGAGTTTGATCCCTCATACACAAAGAAAGAGTTGGAGATGTAACTCAGCATAAAAGCCCTGGATTCAACTTCCAGTACAAAACAAATAAACAAAACACAATCCCCAACACTGTATGCCTGATTCTCATCATGATTTATATATATTTATGGTTACTTTACCTCCATATTATCCCCCAACTTTTTTTTTTTTTTTGAGACAGGGTCTTGCTGTGTAGTCCAGGCTAAACTCATGAACTCACCGTAGCCCAGGCTGGCTTCAAACTTTTGGTGATCTTCCTGCCTCAGCTCCTGAGTGCTAGGGCTACCGGTGTGTTCCACTATGCCCAGTTTATACAATGTATCTAATCTACCTCTCTTGGTTTCTCTTAAATCTGAATCTCTTGATCTGTCTACTAGTATGATATTGCACAAAAATTTTTTTTGGTATCAGGGATCAAACTTGGGCTTTTGCTCTTGCAAGGCAGGCAACGGAACCACTGAGCCAAATCCCCAGTCTTGGGACAAATTTTCATAGTTTTACCTGGATGTCAAAATGGCTTTATCAAAGGTAAAATCACTTTTAAAAAATTGCTAATAACAACAACAAACGCTTTAATCTTTAATTCTCATCAAATTTGAAGGGGCTTTGTCCTTTAATTTCCATATTACTGGAAATATGCACTTCTTTCAAAATAAAATAGGAGCCAGATATGGTGGCACACACCTGTAGTCCCAGCACTTGGGAGGCTGAGGCAGGAGGATCACCATGAGTTCAAGGCCGCCTGAACTACATAGTGAGACCCTGTCCCACAAAAACAAACAGAAACATAAAATTTTAAAAAGAGGGTGGGGACACAGTTCAGTGTGAAGGCCCTGAGTTCAATTCATTCCCAGTAACAACAACAAGGGTGATCACTCCAACTTGTCTGCCTCATCTCTTGTCCTAGTGCTCTGTGCTCCTCTCCCAAACTGGCTTCACCCCAGTCACATGACTGTGCCGTCTTTTCACTGCGTTGACCCTTTAGATTCTCTCAAAGATGCAGTTTTTGGAAAATACTTTTGAAGGAGAGCCGTTGCTCCCCCTCTCCCAGGCCCTGTGCCCAGCAGACCCAAGACAGTCCGGGTACCCGCAATCCGGGACCAGCAGGACCGTGCTCCTCCCCCGGCGCCGCTCCCCGCCCAGATTTCCTCGCAACCGCACAGTCGCTCTCCCTGAGCCTGGGGCAACTGTCACGCTGAGCACGAATGCCATCCGCTCTTGTGGTGCCACAGGGCCCCGAGCGCCCCCACGTGGGCACGGACGCGCTGCACTCACCCTGTGTCTCTTCTCCATCTTGTTCTCCAACATCTCCGGGCACAGAGAACCGCCTCGCCTCGCCTCTGGCTCCTCTTCTGGGAACAGCTCCCTGCAAAGAGGCAGTCGGCTTGTCACTCAGTCACTCGAGTTTTCCTTTTGTGTGTGCGCGGATGTGAGAATGGAAACCGAACCCGGGGCCTTTGTGTAAGGCCACAGCCCTAGTCGTAATTTTATTTTTTCATTTCGAGACAGGGTTACTAAGTTTCCCAGGCTGTGCTTGAGCTTGGGATCCTCTTGCCTCAGCCTCCGGGGAGTGGGGGGAGCAGCACTCCAGCACGTACTTGTGGAGGGTGAAATCCTATCCGGTTCTAGTGGCTTCTTAGATTAACTCGGTTCTGGGGTCCTCAGTGCAGCTCTTTCAACTGTTCACAGCCAGAGGAAGGATTTCAATCAGGTTGAGGGTTCTGGGGAGAAAAGCTGAATTCGGGCAAAGTGTTCACACAGCGCAGTCCCTGCTCTGACATAAACCGGGGCCATCTCTCCGTCTGCTGCCATAAAAATCTGTGATTTAGAGTGGCCTATTTTGCAGTAAAAAGCAGGAAGTATTGACAGAGCTGCTTCCCCTGCCTTCCCTGCAGCCTCAACCTGTCCTGACAGGGCTCCTGAGTTCACAGGGGGCTGAACCAGGACGGCCCAGCCTCCTGCCGGCACCACCTCCCCAGCCTAGCCTCCTCTCTTTCCTTTGTCAGCTGTGCTTATCTTTTAGGCCGTTCTCATTTGGGAAAAACAAACAAAAACAAGCGGGTGGTGCATGCCCCCAGTGCTCTGGGAGGCTGAGGCAGGAGGAACCTCAGCTCCAGCCCAGTCTGGGCAATGGAGCAACTTGGTGAGACTGTGTCTCAAAATAATAAAAACGGGTTGGGGAGGTAGCTCAGGGCTAAGGCCCTGGGATCAATCCCTAGTACCTAAAAATAAATAAAACCCAGCCCCCCAAAGCCCAATGGCTAATCTAATTCTAATAAATAGACTTTCTTTAAAAGTGAGGTGTTATGCACCTAAACCACACTAAACCTTCTTGGAAACGACACCCAGCCTGTGCAGCAGACAGTGACCAACCAGGGACTTTGCTGGGGCCCTGGGCCTCACACCCCTGACTGCTTCAGACCCGAGAATTCGCAGCAAGGCTGTGGGTTTGCCTATTGCTGATCGCTTGTCCAGCCCTCACTCCACCTGCATCTGGGAGGCTGACGCGGGAGGGTCACAAGTTCAAGTCCAAAGCTGGTAATTTACCAAATTTAAATAAAGCCTGTCTAAAAATTAAATAATAAATCTTATAAGAGGGCTGTAAATGTAGCTCAGTGCAAAAGTCCTGACCCTAGGTACAAAAAAAAAAAAAAAGGAAAAAAAAAAAAAAAAAAAAAAATCACCGTTGGCCTTTGCCATGTTATTATAAATGTACGCATCTTCCCCAGGCGTGGCTACACGCGCCTGTGATGCCAGCACTCAAAGGTTGAGGTAGGAGGATCGCTGTGAGTTCGAGGCCAGCCTGCCACACACAGCCTACCCTGTCCCCAAATCCGCGCCTTCCCTAACCTGAGGGTCACAGGACGGCTCTGCCCGGGCCACGCACCTTGTCCTCTGCCGCCGCAGCCG
>NW_022900931.1:24355290-24370428 GCF_012274545.1 Fukomys damarensis | reverse complement strand
CGCCCACCACGACGACCCGGCCCCGCCCTCACCTGCGAGGCCCCGCCCCTCCCTGTTGTGCCGAGGGGACCCGCGCTGTCCACGGCGTCTCCAAGGCCACGCCCGTGGGGAAGGGAGGCTGCACTCAGGGCTCGGTCGGTGAACGTGGCCCAAGTCGGGCAGTTTCCAGTCGTCCGCACCGCAGCGACGAGGAGAGAGAATGTCCCGGAACCCGTCGGGGCAAGGCGCGCCCTGTGCGTGGGGAGGGACTGTCCAGCTGACGCGTGGACGCCAGCGCACACCGCGGGATGGGCGGGAAGGGGCCGAGGGAGGGAGCTGCGGGGCCTGGGGCCGCCGCCTCGGACTCAGCAGCTCCTCGCCTAGGTGCGCAGTTCGGCGTGGGGCCAAGGACAGCTCATTCTGGAATACTCACCTCGGTGGTGTTCGTGTCCGTGACAGGAGGACCCTGGTAGTGTGGTAGAGCAGTACCTTCCCACTCGGAGTGTTACACAGCGAAGGCAGTGGGCCTAGGAAAGCCGCGCGCAGTTCTGTTGGTGGATACACCAGTACACAAGACGCACAAGAGAGCATGCTGAACGGTTTATTTATGGTGTCCTAGATCTACCTTATGGTTACCAGCTTTCTTTCTTTCTTTCTTTCTTTCTTTCTTTCTTTCTTTCTTTTTAACATGGTCTCACTATGTAGTTCAAGCTGGCCTCGATTTCACAATGGTCCTCCTGCCTCCGTCTCCTGAGCGTTACAAATGGTACGCAAGAGATTACCGGGACACAGGCTTTGTGGGAGGAAAAAAAAAAAAAGCTGATTATTCTGACTGGGGGGGTAGGTAGGCTGAGATTGAGATAGATGTCAGCAATTGGCCAGAGGAGAAGTTAAGTTTTTATAGCCCTTGGGGATGGGGGTTGCGACCCTAATGGCTCTGGGATGGAATGCCTGGAGTGTTCCCAGGGTGGTCAGTGCAGGTTTGTAGATAATACCGGACTTCTCAGCACCAGGGAAATTGCATGTCCTGTCCTATATTTTCTTTTTGGCCCGCTGTCCTGTTCACGGAGGACAGGTTGGCCTTTTAGTGGTCTCCCTCTGTTTGTGGAGAATTGCATGTTTCCTGAGAGGGTTTCGCTCAGGTCAGATGATGTTCCCATCTTCTTATTGTTATGTACAGAGGGGCAGGAGAGTGGGTGATGTTCCTCATAGCGCCCTTGTGTGTGACAAATGGGGTGGCATGGGGTGCCTAACTGGGGGAGAGATCTGGACGAATAGGGGTTTATCAAAGAATGGTCAGGGTCAGGTTGGTGACCACCTGAACGCTGTCCTGTAAAAGTTATGTCTGAGGAGATATGGCCCAAAGAGAAGGAGGACAATGACACAGACAAAAGGTCCAGTTAATAGAAGAAGCCAAGCCGGGCATGGCGGCGCACGCCTCTAATCCTAGCACTTGGGAGGCTGAGGCAAGAGGATCGCTATAAGTTCGAGACCAGCCTGGGCTACACAGTGAGTTCCAGGTCAGTCTCAACTACATAGTGAGACCCTGTCTCAAAAATCCAAACCAAACCCAACAAAATAGAAGAAGCCATGGTGCTCAGCCCCAAATACTGGTCCAAGAGTCAGGCAGGTGCTGTCCAATTTCTGAGGCCTTTTCTTAGTGGCATCTCTTACTATGCCTGCCTGGTTAAGCAGTACTCTAGGAAGATGCATAACCTTCCTTTCTCAGATGTGAGAAGGTCTAGACCTCTGTGATTTCAGAGGGTCACTGCCGCCAGGGAGTCTACCTGCTTCTGTAAGGTGAGAGTGGAGTCAGCTAGCTCTTTGAGGTTGCCAGAAGTATCTTGGGAGGGAGTAATAGTGGGTCAGGGAGGTAGATAGACCCACTATGCCAGTCCCTGTGGCAGTGGTGATGCTCAGGCTGACAAGAAAGAGTATTAGTTGTAGATGTCTACATTGTCAGAGCTGGGCTCTAATGGCAACAGGCGGGCTCCCATTTCCCGGGGCAATGACTAACTTCAGGCTGAAGTAGGTAGGTGTACAGGTACCAGTTCACTTAGTGGGCAGGGAAAAGTATGTGGACGTCTCACAAGGGAAGAAGACACTTTGGCTGGGTAAGCAGAGCTGGTTGTGGATGTGAAAGAGGCGTGCCAGTCTGGTTTTCTTTTTCTAAAATGCCCGGAGCATCTGCCAGGGCAGTGTGTAGCAGGGTCTGGAAGTGCCCTGGCAGGGGATTCGACTGGCACCCATCGTTCTGTTTTCTCATTGGAGGAAGCATCTTTTGGTGTCTATTAGGAACCTCTGTGAGGAGTGGTTAAAGCTATGCAAGAGGAGGCAATCTGAGAGAGCAGAGGATTGGCGAAGGCGTCCATGGGAAGTGGTGGCCATTGCAGAACTCTGTCTATTGAGCAGTGATGGTTTTCTAACCTTAGGGGGCTGGAAAAGCAGACAGGCTGAGTGAATGGGGCATCCTGGTCACCTGAAGCCAGTAACAGTAGTGTACAGTTACACTGACCAGGGAGCAGGTGTCCTAGTGGTGTAACAAAGGATGGGTTATGCTGAATGCAAATGGAGGCTTGGAAGGCCAGTGTAGTAACAGTGATTATGGAGCCGTGTATGGGCTTAGCCGGGCTCTCATATGCAGAGGTGTTAGCAAAATAGGACCACAGGAGCTGGGCTGTGTGTCCAGACTGAACCCTTTTCTGTCTTGTCAGTGATGCGAAAAGTGGTGATGGACTTTTTGTTGTGGAGTTTGAGTGTGGCCCTTGTTTCATATTGAGGGTGATATGTGAGGTTAGTAGGGACCCAGACCTGGGGGGTGGCTGCATAGTTGGCTGTAGACATGGGAATAATTTTTGAGCCAGCAATTTTTGGCTAAGGAAGGTTTGGACCAGTTTAGCAGGGAATGGGTTAACTGCAGGGTCCTGTAGAGATAATTAGGGGCCTTCAAGAGAAGTGATGAGGATGCAACTGTGGGATGTGGCAAAGGAACAGGAGTGCCAGACCAAAGAGTGCAGAGAGGAGGAAGGGGAGTTTAAGTAGGGCAAAGGTGAACATGAGAATGAGACATGACTGCATTCCCTGGGGCAAAAGACAATTGAGTTGAAGCCATATAGAATTATAAGTAAAATCCACAGGGGATGTTTAAGGTCCTCTCTATGAATCATTGAACAGGAGGGTGAGAAGGAAGGAAAACAGTTCAACCCCCTCTGGGGAGAAGTCACACAGAGTGCCCTGAGAAAGGAGCTCTTCTATCCATGCAAGGAAAGGCTTTAGGGTGAAACTCTAAGGGTGAAACCACAGAAGATCAAAGCTGCCTGAATGAAGGAAGTGGGCAAAACGGCAGAATAGGCGAGGCATCTAAGTGTCTCCTGGAATTCGGTCAGCCTGAGGGAAGTATGGGAGATTACTTGTAATTTCCATGAAGAGGGGTCAGGCAGATGATTGGCAAGACACAGATTGACCCAAGAATGATGTATCCACTGGGGAGGGTCTTGTACCTGGGAGGTCTTCCAGAGTGCTGTAGATGACCAGGAAGGATCCTGTCCACTTAGGCTGTAGAGACCAAGGGTTTAAATCTTGGTAGCCAAGCTATCTTCATGAGGCTGGGTGTTAGGAAAAAGTAGGAGGTTAGCAGTGTATTATATCTCTTTTTGGACTTGTTGTTGGACAGGGAGATAGTGTCTAATGGGGCTGGCCTCTGGGCTGAGGTGTGGCCCAAACAGAAAGGTGTGGCCATAGAAAAGCTCAAATGGACTATACCCTGTAGGTTCTCAGGGAGTAGAGTGGATGCAGAGGAGAGCTATTGGGAGTAGGGAAACCCAGTCTTTACAGAGATGAAGTGTGAGTTTAGTGAGGTGAGCTTTGAGGAGGCTCACTACCTTTCTGGATGTTTGAGGCCAGTAGGGGGTGTGAAGTTTCCATTGTGTGTGTGTGTGTGTGTGTGTGTGTGTGTGTGTGTATTTTTTGTTTGTTTGGTTGTTTTTTTTTTGTTTGTTTGTTTGTTTTGTTTTTGAGACAGGGTCTCATTATGTAGTTGAGACTGACCTGGAACTCACTCTGTAGACCAGGCTGATTTCAAACTCACAGCGATCCTCCTGCCTCAGCTTCCCGAGTGCTGGGATTACAGGCATGCACCACCACACCCCAGCTCCATTGTATATTAAGTGATTTAGACACCTGCTGAGTAATTTGGCTAGTGAAAGCTGGGCCACTGTCCAATTGAATGGAGGTGGGAAGTCCAAACAAGGGAATAATAATGGCTAAGAGGAAGTTAACAACTGCTGAGGCCTTCTTTGAGCTGTTGCAAAAGGGCCCTATCAACCTAGTGAAGGTGTCAACCCAGACCAAGAGGTATTCTAATTTTTGCATTTCTGGCATGGGGGTGAAATCAGTTTGCCAGTTCTGAGTTGAGGAAAAAACTCTCCCTTGAGGTGTAGGAAAAGGAGAGAGCCTCAGGGAGTCCTGAGGTGTGGTTTACCTGGCAAACAGCCTGGAGTGGTGAGAGTTGTGAGGAGGGCCTTCCAGGAGGAAATCAGATAAGAGATAAGAAGCTCAAGCAGTCATTTAGGGGTTTATAACCCGTGTGAAAATTGTTGAAAGAATGGCAAGACCTGTAAAGTGAGAAGGACAAATTTTCCTCAATTTAAAAACCATCCAGGGGCCAGGGATAAAAAAAAAACAAAAACAAACATCCAATTTTGGTGGGGAGATCTTTATATGTTGGCATTTAGAAAGGGAGTAGGCTGGGGTGAAGCTGGAAAGGGCAAAATATTGACCCTTAGGGGTGTGGACATAGAGATTGGCTGCTTCCTTTGTGGTTTTATCTGAAAAGGCAGTTCTGGAAGGTATGGGGTCTGAAAGTCTCTGGTGTCTGCTGCAGTGACACACAGTTGCCCATGTGGGTAGGAGAGTGGCTTGAAAATGGGCTGTAATGAGGGGGGTATTAATGATTTAAGACCATTTGGAGGTAGAAACCCTCTTTCTGCCCAGATGGTAGCATGATTATGTAGATATGAAATGCATATTTGGAATCCATGTAGATGTTAATTTGTAAGCTCTTAGCTGTGTAAGAGCCAGGTCAGGGTGATCATTTCAGCCTGTTGAGAGGTGGTAGATGGAGGGAGAGCTGCAGTTTCTATGACAGAATCATGGAAGATGATAACATATCCTGCCCTATCAGGGAAGTTGGGGGATAGACTTATATGAATTCCCATTTATAAACCAGTTGTGGTTAGGGTCAGGAAGGGGGAAGGTGGAAATGTGAGGGAAAGGGGAGGCTGCTAGGTGTATTAGAGAAATACAGTCATGTGGCTCAGGCTTTTTAGAAAGAGGTATTGGGTTGGTAGAGAGGCTGGATCAAAGTCAAGGCCCAAGGTGATTGTAACTGTAGTGGTTTCTGTGAAAAGTAGATTTAAGAAGGAGAGGAGTGGAAAGAAAGTGTGAGAGGTGAGATGAAGACATGAGTCTCTGAAGATTGTGGGATGAGTAAAGGGTGAGAGGAGTATGTCTACTGGTTTTGAGTGTTTCTAGGAGTAACAGGGCTGCAGCAATTGCCATCTGTAGGGATGGCAGCCAGCTTGTGACAGTAGGGTCAAGCTGTTTGGACAAAAATGCAATTGGACATGGGCTGGGACCTCATGTCAGAAGCCCTACTGCACATCCCTTGTACTCTACTGTATACAGCCTTCAGGGTTGGGTGAGGCCTGGGAGGACCAAAGCAGGGGTTGTCTTAGGGCCTCTTTTAAGGACTGGAAAGATAGGTGAGGGAAGATCTTGTGATCTAAGGGCTCAGCAGGATCTCCCTTGGTGAGTTTGTAGAAGGACTTAGGGAGAAGGTAAAGCTACAAACTCAGAGGTGGAAATATTGTATTATGCCAAGAGAGGAGAGGAACTGTTTGGTGATTGGAATCTGAGAAATTAAGTGGGTGTTATCTGAAGGTAGGGCTCAGGTATGTTTGCAGAGAATGATGCCCAGATAGGTGACAGATGGGGAAAGATTTAGCCTTAAGAGGGAGAGACACAATATCCCTTGGAGTCTAGATGTTGTAATAAAAGGTTGTCTTTATGGGATGACTCATAGGAAGGGCTGCAGAGCAGGAGGTTATCTACATACTGTATGAAATGAGAGGAGGAGGGTTAGAAGGAAAGTAAATCCCATGCAAGGGCCTGAGTGAAGTAGAGGGGGCTATCCTGGAAGCCTGAGGAAAGACAGACCAGGTCAGCTGTTGGGACTGTCAGGTGTCAGGGTCTGTTCAGGCAAAGGCAAACAGAGGCTGTGAGTAGGGATGTAGGGAAATATGAAAAAAAAAAACATCTTTTGGGTATAAGAGTAAAGATCAGTGGACACTGGGAGGGAATATAATAGCGTGTAGGTGTTTAGCACCACTGCGTGTATGGAAAAGACAATCTGGTTGTTACAGCAAACTGTGACAGCTCAGCATTCTAGCCAAGTATTATAGCTATATGAAGGTCTCCAGAGGCAAAGAAACTAAGTGGCACTCAGATGATGGAGGGATCTAAACTTTATTACACTGTCAGGCCCAGAGAAGTCTGCAATTCTGAGCCCTGAACAGAAATGGAAGCAACGTTACATAGAGATCTATGGGGTAGGGGTTTGGGGTCATGGGCAAGCATGTTTACAGAAACAGAAGAGCAGAGTTAATGGAAAATTTTGAAACATTGGGTAGGAACATCTTGCAGCTTGAACAGTTACATTCACAGTCAGGCACTTGCACAGTTACATTGCTTGAACAGTTGCATTTGCAGCTTGCAGGTGGCTTTAACAAAACGTCTTATGATTCCTGTCAAAAGCATGGGGGGGTGAACAGACAAAGGCCTGTTATGTTGTGCACTATTTCCTTAACATGATTAATGGAGTGGAGATCTTATCAGTCTGTGAGTGGCATCTACCTTCCCCACCTGGCGAATGAGTGTGTTGTAAGGGAGACTAACAGGAAAAAATAGACTGTGCTGCAGCAGGTGAGAAATGATAGGTTGTAAGCCCGAAAGCCAGTTCAGGGATGGCATACTGTCCCTGGACAAGGCAGGGGCTATTAGGCCTGAGAGGGATAGTGAGTGGTTGTTGGGATGAAGCCCAGACTCTGGGGTTGAGATAAGGGGAAACAATGGGAGCCTCTGGGGGAGGCAGGGAAGAGAGATTAGGGCAGCTATAAGCATTGGCTCTGTCCCGGGGATAGGCAGAGTAGCTGACAATGTGGTTAAGATGTCTTGTCCCAAATGGGAAATGGGATAGATCAGAATGACCAAGAACGAGTGTGGGAGAAGGTGTTGGCTTAATGGACATCACACTGGAGATGTCTTAAAAGATCTGGAGACTTTGCCGTCAATGCCCACAACAGTAGTCTGGGCTGGGAACACTGGTCCTTGAAAAGAAGGAAGGGTGGAACTGTGGCCCCTGTACTGATTATAAAAGGAACTTACCCTCCACCAGAAAAGTTACCTGGAGCTCAGTGTTTGAAATGGTCCAGGGGGCCTCTGAGCCTCCAGGCAGTGTCAGTCTTCAGTGGCTAGGCCAAGAAGGTCTGGGAAGGAGCTGGTCGGGTCTCTGGGGTCATGGCCCTGAAGAAGCAGGGGTGGCTGCTAGCATTGGACAATTAGACTTCCAGAGTGGATCCCTGTGGGAAAGACATGGCTTGGAGGGAATTCTGAGCTGTTCCCTAACCCAGTGACTGTTCTGGCAGCATTTGAAGCATGGCCTAGAAGGGTGCCTTTGGTCCTTTAGTGGTTAACTCAGCAGCCAGCTGCAGGGTTTCTTAAGGCAGAGACCAGCATCTGCAGCTTATAAATGTACTGCTTTTGGGCACTTTTGTTTCTGTTACTAAAAACTGTAAGGGCCTGTGATTTAGCTCAGTGGCACAGCACCTGCCTTGCAAACGCAAGGCAGTTTGATCCCCAGGGGGAAAATCCAATTCAAAACCTGAAGGGCCAGATTGATTAGCTCCTGCTGTGGAGTTTGAGGGCCAGTCTCTAGTTTCTGTAGCTATTTTCAAATATCTGGGGCAGACTGAGTAATGAAGTGCCCTCCTGGTTTTTCTAGGTCTAATGTTGTGTATTGCCTAAGGGTCACAGCCAAGTAAGCCTTAAACTGGGCCAGATTTTCATCTCTGGCCTGAGTGGTTTCCTTGAGCTTATCAAAATTAACTGGCTTGTAGGCCACCCTGTGAAATCCTTCTACTAAGTATTAAACCATGAAGTCTTGGTCAGCTCTGTCCCTGGATCCCGCCTGATAGTTACAGTTTGGGTTTTTCTGGGGACAGCTGCAGGGCCCACTGGAAGGTGGGGGCTGAAGGAAGTATTGTTTGTCCCCATAGGACTGGGCCAGGAAGATCACTCAGTCCTGCTTATCTGGGAGAGAGTGAAGCCAAGGATCACATTTAAATCAGCCCAGATGACTGGGTTATTGGAACTCCTGGATATATTGGGTGGGACTTGAGGAGGAGCTCAGATGCTGGTTAATTTGGGAGCAGTCCACCAAGGAGAAAGGAACATGAACTCTAACTATTCCCTCTGCCCCTGCCACCTCACTGAGTGGGGACTGAGAGGCACGGGGAAGGATTTGGAGTCAGAGTGAGGGGTGAGAAGCCAAACCATTATCCGGACTGGGTATGAGGTGGACTGGGGTTGGGCACAGCATACAGAGGCAGGTTCAGGGGGGCAGTGTCAGGTGGACAGGAGATTCGGCAGGGAGAGCAGAAGAGGGCTTGGCAGGGGATTCACTAGAAATGGCAAGAGATCTGGGGAGGGAGCAGCGGTGGCTGCAGCCTTGGCAGGAGGTGCAGGGACCTGCCAGGGGAGAGAGAGTTCAGTCGGGTCTGTTGTCAGGGAGGAGTTGGTGTCAGAGTGGGTGCAGATGAGAGGGAAAGAAGGATTTGAGCAGAGTCACAGGAGGTGCATTTTTTCTCATTGAGTTCATTGGTACATTTTAGGTATACAGGACAGTCACATTTATCATTGGGAACTTGTACCTTTACGTGACAGGTCTTGGCTCTCAGTTTTCAAAGTGGGAATCTTGTGCAGTGTAAAGAATGCCTGGACACAGGGCACCTCAGACCATTTGCTCAGCCTCGGGCAGTAGGTGTCTAAGTCCCGCAGAATAGAAAAGTCAAGTCAGACGTTTTCCTGCTACCAGAGAGAGCAGCCTGGGCGGTTGGAGAGGATTCCTCTCCCTCCCTCGAACCTGTAGCCTTGTTCCTGGCCACGCCCCGGGAGACCTGGACCAGTGCCTGACACTCCGCAAGGAAGCGATGGCGGAGACCGGTGGGAAGCAAGGCGGCCATCGGAGGAGGAGAAGGAGGAGGTGGCGTCCCGGTCGGGCTCCCCAGTCCCTCTGACCAGGGTCGCGATCACTCAGTCCTCGAGGGCCCGCAGAAGGGGCGCCGCCCTCCACTGGAGCTGCAACAGCCCTCAAACTGGCGCTCAGGATGGGGAGGAGGCCCTGGAAACCGGGGGCACAGAGAGGGCCGCGTCTGAGGTGACGGGGAAGAGGAAGGGCGAGGAAGCAGAGGCCCAGAAGCGTGGCGTCGCCTCTGTAGCAGTGGAAGAAGAGGTGGTGGCGGTGCGGACATGGAAGTAGCTGAGGAAGTCAGAGTGACGGGGTGGGCGAAGGAGCCCGGGCCCCGGCCCGGAATGTGGGTCTGCGCATGGATCCTCTGGAGGCCGCTGGAATTGGACACCGTGAATGCCCAAGTGGACAGGGACTTTCAGCAGCCGGAGCAGAAGTTACCTGGAGCAAAGGAACCACATCATTGAGAGTCCCCCGGGCCTCCCCCAGGGGGCTCCCACGGCAGACATGGTAAGGGCTGTAACCAACGTGGAGGCGAAGGAGCTCAGGCATCCTAGAACGGGCTGCAAGTTCAAGTTCTTCTTTAGAAGAAATCCCGACTTGAGAAACAAGCTGATCGTCAAGAAGTGTGAGGTCAGATCCTCGGGGCGAGGGGTGCTTTTTTCACGCCATAGGGGACACGAACCCCAGACCTTCATTCACAGAAACCAAGACCTCACCTGCAGCTTCTCTACCTGGTTTTCAGACCACAGCCTTCCAGAGTGTGACAGAATCGCCGAGATTATCAGAGGATCTGTGGCCGAATCCCCTGCAGTACCCGCTGTGTGAAGGCCTCTGCAGTCAGGCTTCGACCAGTGGGTGAGCCGGTTGAGGCCCTGGGGCGCTTCGATTTCCAATCCGGGTAACTTCTACCTTAGGGACCCCTGCTGCACAGATTCCCCTCCCACCTCCTGCTGGACTTAAGCTAATACTCGGCTCTCATGCTCTTCTGTGTTGGCCCGTGACGCAAGGCAACAGTTCACACTACTTCTAAGACAAGCCAGTGAGGTTGCAAGTTTCATTATCTTTATGTACACTGCATAGACCCTGTTTTCCCGAGTCTAATTTACTACCACTTGGATTTCTAGCTTGTCTAGGGCCTTTTCTGCTCATCCTGCTTTTAGGAACTCCGTCTGCGGGTAATGATTGGGCATTAATGATGCCAAGCAGAGTACCAGTGGAGCAGTTTTTCTGTGATTTCTGCTAGCTCAGACTTCGCCTGTACCGCCTGTTACCTTCCAGTGTTGCCTGCCCTTTGCTATGCCAACTCCTTGGAGTGTTGCCAACAACTTGTCTCCCACATTAATGGTTTTCTCCTATTAAAAAGAAAAAACTAAAAAAAAAAATTTAGAAACATCTGAAAAAGCAGGCTTTTTGTTTTTTGTTTGGGACCTAATTTTCCAGAGTAGAGTGGTTACCATGTAAGATAGACTTAAGAGATCTGCTTGCTCCCACTCCTTCCTTCACAACTCCTCATCCTCTTAACAGGTGTAGAGGGCATAAAGGGAGGCATATTTAGTCGGAAAGCAAGGCAAAATCTATGTTTTAATCAGTAGAGCAAACAGACTATGATAGGTGCTCTGAGTAGGGGAAACTGAAAGGTTAGAGGCAGAAATGAGCCAGGTAAGAACTGGGCTGAGCCAGGCATGGTGGCGCACACCTGTAATCCCAGCACTCAGGAGGCTGAGGCAGGAGGATCACTTTGAGTTCAAGACCAGCCTGGGCTACATAGTTCCAGGTCAGTCTCAACTACATAGAGAGAGACCCTGTCTCAAACCACCAAAACAACAACAACAACAAACCTGGGTTGAAATGAAGACTGGGCTGACACATCTATCAGTCTTATTCTATAAATGGTAATGGGAGCAGATATTTTCTCAGGTTTGAAACAGAAAAATTGCAGGGATTTTGAAGTGTTAAATATGTTGCCTGGGAAAGGGTTCTTGAAAGAAACAGTGCAATTTTGAATGCTTTTCTTGTTATCAACCAGCCTGGGCTACATAGTTCCAGGTCAGTCTCAACTACATAGAGAGAGACCCTGTCTCAAACCACCAAAACAACAACAACAACAAACCTGGGTTGAAATGAAGACTGGGCTGACACATCTATCAGTCTTATTCTATAAATGGTAATGGGAGCAGATATTTTCTCAGGTTTGAAACAGAAAAATTGCAGGGATTTTGAAGTGTTAAATATGTTGCCTGGGAAAGGGTTCTTGAAAGAAACAGTGCAATTTTGAATGCTTTTCTTGTTTATGCGATGTGACATACATGGAAAATTAATATTGTACGGTTAGTCATTAATACTTGTTATTTTCTGTTAATGCTCATTGGGACAATTCAGCTGTATAGCTTTTTTCTTTCTTTCTTTTTTAAGCATTCACTTGGGCACATTTGGAAATAACAATTGTACTTTCCTGTACAGTATTGAGGTTTAAGCGAATATTCCTAAGAGTTTTCACCTTGTTCTTTTTTCTGTTAAACTGTATTTGTAGCAGCATAGTTTGGATGAGTTGCTCTTTATCAGACTTGTAAGTTATTGTTTTCATGGAAAAATAATTCACAAAAAATATGTGGTTTGACTTATTTTCTTGGTAATTTATTCTGCTAAGAACTTAATAATGGATATGTCTCTTTTCTTTAATTGCATTAAGTACTTGTGAGATTACTGCATTAAATTAGAAATATACTTTTCTAATTTAGTCATTTGTCTTTTATTTGTTGTTTGTTTGTTTGTTTGAGACAGGGTCTTGCTATGTAGTTGAGACTGACCTGGAACTCACTATGTATCCCAGTCTGGTCTTGAACTCACAGTGATCCTCCTGCTTCAGCCTCCCAAGTGCTGGGATTACAGGTGTGCAGCACCATGCCCAGATTTTTTATATTTATGATGGTAGAATAAAAGCACGTCACACTGCTTAAAAAAAGTCAAAAGTGCCATTCCCTGGCCATTGTGAGCCATCTCTAGTTCATATTGTGGCAATGAAGTATATCAAGAGTATCAGACATTTGGGCTTCAGATCAGGGTAGAGGTGAAAAGGTTTCAGATTTTTAAAGAGACAGGCTAGAGGAGAAGAAATAGAAACAGAAGGGAGGTTCCCCATGGAAAGCAGAGGGAGGTAATTAAAAGCGGCAACAAGATTGACAGTAGACATCTCAAGCTGTGGCTCAGTATGGGTGAGTGGTCAAGGCAGACATCTTTTTAAAAAAAATTTTTTGGTACCAGGGATCGAACTCAGTTCCTTGAGCTTGCAAGGCAGGTGGTGGAACCACTGAGCTAAATCCATGGCCCAAGGCATCTCTGAGATTGACCAGCCCCCAAGGAAAGACAGTTCTTTCCAGGGAGTACTCCGTGACCAGCGCTGGATTTAAATGGTATGGAAGGTAGGACGAACCTCTCTGTCCCAGTGGTTGAAAGAAGATAGGGAGGTAAGGAACAGCCATGGTGGTTATGCTGTAGTGGAGAGGGAAAATGTATTAAAGGCAGAGAGGAAAGTGAGAGATCTTAAATGATCTGAAACAGCTAGTTTGGCAGAAGCTGGAGACCTGCCTGGAGTGCTGGAGTAAGGTTCAGGGGTCAATGTCACTAAGTGGCCTCAGTAGGATAGGCCACAAGTAGGGTAGGGTGCAAGACTCTCCCAGTAGGGGTACTCAGTCCTGGATTTTCCTCAACAAACGTCACAAATGGTACACGAGTCTCCCCAGATACTGGCTTTGTGGGAACAAAAAGGCTGACTTTATTCTACCTGGGTGCAGACAGGCTGAGATCAAGAAAAATGTTGGCAATTGGCCAGAGAAGTTTCTATAGGGTTTATGGATGGGGGTTTTAATCCTAAGGACTCTGGGATGGAATGCTTGGAGTCAAAGTTCCCAGGTGTATAGATAATACTGGACTTCTCCAGGGAGATCGCACATCCTGTCCTAAATTTTCCTTATGGCCATCTGTTGTGTTTATTGAAGACAGCCCATTAGCGGCCTCTCACTGTTTGTGGAGGGTGGCGTGTTTGCTGAGGTCCCACTCAGGTCAGGAATGACACAGTCCTGGGATTACAGGCATTTGCCACCAAGCCCAATGTCTTGCTATAATTTGAATATGGTTTGTTCCCTCTGAAATTCATGTTGAAATTTTATTTTTTGATATATAGTCTCTGCATGTAGCTCAGGTTGACCTCAAACTCACAATCTCCCACCTCAGCCTCCTGTCATGTTGAAATTTAACCCGCATTAGGAAAAGTGGGACCAGGTAGGATAATTAAGAGGCAATTAAAGGGCCGGGGATTTAGCTCAGCGGTTCGGTGGCCTGCCTTGCAAGCAAAAGGACTGGAGTTCAATCCCTGGTACCAAAAAAAAAAAAAAAAAAAAAAAAAGAGGCAATTAAGGCCCTGCCCTGTGGATTGGTCAGTCCAGTCATGAGATTACGTGAAGGTGGGTCTGCCATAAACAAGGGCCAACTGAGCAAATCTCAGCAGGAGGGGCGCTGTGCCACCTTTGGTCTCTGCTCTCCAAAAAGCCATTACCAGATGCAGACCAAGAATCTGGAGGCAGAATGGGCCTCTGTGTGACTCATCCTGCCTGTGCTGAAGTGTTTCTAGCAACAGGAAGCAGACTAAGATCTCATGTGCCTTTCAGGGTGTAACTGGGAAGCCGCACAAGGGCTGTTGAGATGTTTCTGTAACTTGGACTGTGTGCTGTTGACTTGGAATATCAATCACCCAATCATGAACTGAAATTTTTCTTTTCTTTCCTTCTTTCTTTTTTTTTGGTACTGGGGATTGAACTCAAGACCTTGTGCTTGCTGGGCAAGCATGCTGCCACTGAGCTACATCCCTGGCCAACCAACTGAACAATTTGTGCTTGTTTTACCTTTGTATATTTTTATACTAGGGACTGAATTCAGGGCATTGCACTGAGCTGTATCCCTGGCTGTTTAAAGAAAAGTTATGTTGGGCTGGGGATTTAGCTCAGTGGTTCCGCCACCTGTCGCACAAAGCCCCAAGTTCAATCCCCAGTACAAAAAAAAGTCTAAGTCTCTAAGTCACCCAGGCTTGGCTTGAGTTTGTGATCTTCCTGCTAGAAAGATGGGATTACAAACATTCACCACCACTGCTGGCTTATTTATTTTACTTTTTTTTTTTTTTTTTTTTTTTTCCCGGGGAACTTTGTGCTTTCAAGGCAGGTGGCAGAACCACAGAGCTAAATCTCTAGCCCCTACTTATCTTTTTATTTTTTCTTAAATTTTGAGACAGGGACTCACTAAATTACTAATTGCCCAAGCTGGATAAAATTTTTGCTCCTCCTGCCTCAGTCTCCCAGAATGCTGGCATTACAGGCATGAATCACCATGCCGTTTAAATGTTTTTGAAGTGAGGGTTGGATAGCTCAGTGGTAGAGAACTTGCCTAACATGTGCAAGGCCCTGGGTCTGATCAAGCACCCCCCCCCCCACACAAATGAGCCTGACATTTTAATTTGTACAACACCTTTATTTTTTGGGGGGAGTATTTTGACCCAGGGTCTTTCTGTATGGTCCAGGCTGGTCTTAAACTCCCTGTGTATCCTGCCTCAGCTTCCTGTGTGCTGGGATTACAGGTGTGCGGCACCATGCCCAGCAACACCCCAATTTAACCAAACATATGTAGCAAAGCACGGTGGTGCATACCTCCCAGCACTTTGGAGGCTGAGGCAGGATTTCCAAGAATTTAAGGCCACCCTGATCTACTTAGTGTGTTCAAGGCCAGCCTAAGCTACATAGCAAGACCCTGTGTCAAAAAAAAAAAAAAAATTCCACAAAACATTCATTTTATTACCACTTTTTTTT
>NW_022900931.1:24344172-24354465 GCF_012274545.1 Fukomys damarensis | reverse complement strand
GGGTACTGGGGATCGAACGCAGGACCTTGTGCTTTCAAAGCAGGTGGCAGAACCACTAAGCTAAAATCCCAACACTATTTCTACTCTATTAAGGCACTGGTAAGCACTATGGAGACCTGGAAGATCTCTGTGCCCTGCAGGAGTTCATCGCCTAGGAGGTAGCGTAAAGGAAGTCTTTCATTGCCTGGGAGTTTTCCCTGACCCCAGGCTAACTGGGAGGAAGGCCACAGCACAGCACTGACCTTTGAAGAAAGCTGGGGCGAGAGCCTGTCTCTAGTCTCAGGGTCAGGAGGCTCCTCATCCTCGCGAGACACCTGTGGGGAGGGCAGGGTGACAAATGCCTCAGTTTCCCCTGACCTGGACCTTTGTAATAAATCCACCTTAGGCCTGTGTATCTCATACGAAGGCTGGCACACAGCAGGGGCTCAGGATTTCAGTGAGGCTGAGACAGGAGGATCACAAGTTTAAGCCCAGTCTGGGCAACTGAGTGAGACTAAGTCTGGGGTGGGGAGGAAAGGCCTCATGTGGTGGTGCACACCTGTAATCCAGCCGTCAGGAGGCTAAGGGTGTATAAAGTGATATTACTATTGCAGGCCTCATAGGATCTTGTGAAGGTTTCAACCACATAATGGATCAGGCACATGGAGAGCAAGCAGCCGTGGCTGTCATCATCGTTTTTATTAGAAACAATTAGGGGGGCAGGGAATTTAGCTCAGTGGTTCCACCTCTGGCCTCATAAGCGCAAGGTCCTGAGTTCGATCACTGTTACAAAAACAAACAAACAAAACAATTAAAAATCACTATGGCCTTGTGATCTTTTGTTACCAGTGGGGATTTCTCCTCCTGCTGAGGGGACGAAGAAAGCCAGAGACATCAGCATTTGAAGCCTGCGACAGTCGTGAATGGTGCTCATGAATGGTGTCACTGCCCGATGCCTTCTGTGAGCATCTGACCGAAGACTCACATTGATCGTGCTGACTGGCTGGGAGAGAAAACAGTCCCGGTCATCAGCACAAGCCTGTGGGCCAGGGTGATTCGGACACTGCTTGGTGTCTGTCACTGCGGTCCTTACTTTATCCTGGTACGCTACCCTGCAAAAGGGAAGAGAAACACTACCTGCTTATCAACGAGAATTCCTCGCTTTCCAAGAACACCTTCAAAGAGCTGAACACAGAATCTCCCAGCTCTCTTCCGAGTTAGGCACTGCCCTGCAACATTTCCGGTGTGTAGGAGCAGAAGCAGCTGCTTGTGAAGTGAGGATGCACTGAATCAATGTTCAGATATAACCCTACAGCTGCTGGAGTTAACAAGCAAAACTTCTCTTCTTCAAGGGCGAAGTATTTGTTATCATTTGCCTGACTTACTGCAAAATGAAGGAAGCCCTCAGCCTGCCTGCAGATTGGCAGTGGGAGGAATGGAGTTTCCGTACTGAAGGGAATTCCCACAGTGGAGAGAGAAGGTAACTGATCTCGCAGAAACTCTCTGTTCCCTTATCGGTAATCTGCATCCTGAAGAGGAGGTGGCCTGTGTTATAGTGGTCTCCCTAGGAGAGACAGATACTGATTGTCAGGAAAAGGGCGTGTTTTGCATTCAGTGAGGAATGGAGGGTTCTACAGGTTCCCCAGCTGGGCTTCATGGGTAAGATGTTCCAGGCGCCGGATCTCACTTTGATCGTGGAGTTCATGTTTGCGTTCCACAAGGAGAAGCCCATCCTCTGCTCCTGGACCACGTCTTCTGGGTGAAAGTCTGCAACTGCGAGCAAGGTGCAAAATGTGAAACAGAAAGCAAACCTGTGAATTCGCTTCAGACCTTCCCTTTCCAACATGCTGGTCTCCATTCATCACTGCCGGGAAAAGTCAGAAACTCAGAGCTGAAGGTTACAGGAGACAATGACTTCTTAAAAATCCATGCAAATCCATCTGTGGAGGTATCAACTTCCTTGACGGTTTACCAGGGCCACACAGTGGAAAAACTTGTGGGGGAAGCTTTCTTCTGGGCCATAACCCCACATGCTGGAGACCACATCTCCTTTAAATCTAAGTCGGGCCAGGGATTTAGCTCAGTGGTGCCTGTCTCGAAAGTGCAAGGTCCCGAGTAGATAAATCTGATAAGCCAGTCCGTGTAGAAAGTTATTTGTTCCATCACAGCAGACAGGAGCACCCAGGAAGCATCCTGCCGAACACCACTGTGGCTTGGCAAGAAGCGGGGAAACCAAAGACAAATGGTCGGAAGACGGCTCTCTCAGGAGAGGAGAATTTGAGAACGCTGTGGCAGAAGGAACAGCGGACTCCAGCCTAAACCCCACTGCAGCCTTTCAACTTTTGGAATTCAGAATTCTGCCATTCTTAATGAGATTCACATATTAAAAAAGAAAAATCACCCAATGACCATCTAAGAAATCAACACATTTTCCCTCTGAACCTGTCCAAGATAATTTAACATGCATTGTAATTTGAACATTGACTCTTGTGAAAGCTACCACAGAGGAGACGATTGTCATTTCCATTTGGAAAGTGAATCATCCATGGGTAATTGTATTCACTTGAAATTACACTGTCCTCCAATTTTAATTTGACTCAAACATTCTACAACTGTAACAGCCTTGCCGGGTGTGGTGGCGCACGCCTGTAATCCCAGCACTCCGGAGGCTGAGGCAGGAGGATCGCTGTGAGTTTGAGACCTGCCTGGGCTACACAGAGAGTTCCAAGACAGTCTCAACTACATAGTGAGACCCTGTCTAAAAAAACAAACAAACAAAAAAAAACTAAAAAAAAAAAAACCCCCCAAACAAAAACCAGCCTGTTAATATGACCACTACTATTTTGGTATTATACTAAGATTTGTACATATTGTTACATTTCTTAAATTTGAAAAAAAAAATGGGAAATACATTTTATGAAGGGGTACTTTTTAAGCTCACGAGGCTGAGGCAGGAGGACTGCTGTGAGTTTGAGGCCAGCCTGAGGAGCATAGTGAGACCCTGTCTCAATGAATGAATGAGTGAATGAATGAATGGTGTGAGATGGAGCTCAGTGCAAAGGTGCTGGGTTCAGTCTTCACACTGCAACAAACCAAACCAATGAAACACACCGTGAAAAATAAATATCAGAGCTACAGTACTTGTTGTATCTGGCTGCAGGGGCTTTAGCTCAGTGACAGAGCAACTGCCTAGCATGAGTAGGGCTCTGGATTCCACTCCTACTACCGGAAAAAAATCTGGGTCACCGAAAGGGACAAAAGGGCACAGGTGCAGACCACAACCTGCAGTGCACGCTGAAGTTTATTGTAGTAAACAGGAAAAAATGGACCAAGCTTAAAGAACAGACCTCTGAGATGCTAGGGAACCAAGAAACCTACTAATCCAATGCTTTTGGGGGGGCGTACCGGAGAATTGAACCTAGGACTTTCACACTGAGCTACATTCCCAGCCCTTTTAAATTATGTTTTATTTTGAGACAAGGTCTCATTGTCACGAAGTTTCCCAGGTTAGGCTCAAACCTGGCCACTCTCCTGCCTCAGCCTCAGAATGCTGGGATTACAGGTGTGTACTGCTGTTAGGTAACTTTTCTTAATTTTTAAGTAAAATTTTATTATATCTTCACTTTATTTTTGAGACAGGGTCTTGCTATGCAGTTTAGGTTGGCTTTGAACTCACTATGTAGCCAGGCTGTCCTGGAACTTGCAGCGATCCTATTGCCTCAGCCTCCCCAGTGCTGGGATTACAAGTGTGCGCCACCATGTCCAGATATATATTCACTTTAGAAAGTGTTTCTTCTGTACCTTTCTTCCTTCTTAAACATTCATTTATAGGACTAATTTTAATTAGCAACAAATGAAGTCCCAGTGGCAAAGTAATCTCTTCAAGGATGTTCAGCAACTCCTAAGCAGGCCAGGCTACAAGCTGTGCATCTTCCCTCCAATACCATTTCGGTGTAGTCATAGCCCTGCCGCACTGAAACAATGTTCAACCGGGAAATAAAGGAAGACATAATATAGATTTTTGTTTTGGTACTGGGGATCGAACTCAGGACCTTTCGCTTGTGAGGCAGGTGGTGGCACCACTGAACTAAATCCCAAGCCCAATAGAATAGCTTTTGATATTAGGTTTATTTAAATCTTAAATTCTGAGTTTTTTTTGGTTTTGTTTTGTTTTTTGAGACAGTGTCTTACTATGTAGTTGAGACTAACCTGGAACTACGTGGCCCAGGCCGGTCTCGAACTCACAGGTATCCTCCTGCCTCAGCCACCTGAGTGCTGGGTTCTAGGCGTGCGCCACCATGCCTGGCTTCTGAGGTTTTCTTTTTGAGACAGGGTCTTGCTATGAAATTCAGATTCAGGCTAGCACTGAACTCAAATTTAAGGTAACCTTCCTGCCTCAGCTTTCTAAATGCTGGGATTATAGGCATGGATCACTTTGTCCAGGTAAAATGTCAATTCTTGTAGTCATGGCAGAGTGTAGTTTGACATGTTGTTATCTGATGCTAAAATAAGTTCTGCGCTCCCTCTTATTGCCCTGCTGATTTATAAAATGGAAGTCTAGAATGCAGAAGACTTTTGCTTCATTCTTATGCACCTGCTGGCTCAGAATCCTTTCATTCAACTGTGTACTGAGGAAAATTCAAAACGCAGGTTTTGACTTGAAGATGTCATTAAACACATTCTATCTTCTTTTGGTTTTTGGATATTAATTTTGATATGAACTCTGTGATAAAAATGGAAAGACTAGCACTTTTGCCTGATGGGTATGGAATGGCTCTATCACGAGGTATGCATTTAACTCTCGTGTTTCCTATTCTACGGTATCAATTTGCACCCAAGACTTCTCCTCAGTCGCCATCTGTCTGAGTCTATGCTTTGGTGTACTGCTGGGGATGGAGAACGGAAAACGGTAGCTCCCAGGTTTTCCTGCAGCTAGGGCTCAAGCTGTAGATTATGAGGGATCCATAAATGGCCAAGAGGCTGCAGAAGTGGAGGCCAGGCAGGGTCCTCTCCCGGCCACTCTGTTGTCATGGGAGACCTTGGCCTTGGTCTGCAGTGGCCACCAGTGCCCCAGCTTGAGTTCCACGGCTGCTGGAGGTTGCTGAGGTAGAGTCAGGAGCAGCAGCTCTGGAGTCCAGGTGACAGGCAGCCAGTGTGTTCTTCAAGTCGCAGCTGTCTAGCCTGGACACCTCACTCTTTGGTGAGTGGTGGCGACTCCAGGAGTCTCCTCTGTACAGGCACTCCTGGAATATAAGTGACCCTGTTCCACCAGGACTCAGGAGTCCATAAGCACCCAAGTCCCTGGATTAAAGCCTTCTACACAAGGTGATTTCCTTTGGACTGAAACCAACCACGGCAGATGACACCTCACTGAGCAGCCATGAGTGCATTGTACCTTCTGGTCTTCTACCAGCTACTCCGTACCCGTCTTCCCTTTTCTTTCCATAAATTTCAAATGCAGGGTAACCTCTTGCCTCCTCTCTAGTATCCTATGGTCTTGTAGGTATTTCTTAGTCCCCCAGTGACAAAAGGAACTCATGACTACCATTGTTTTAGGAGGGCAGCGGCCAGGGCTCCTGGAGGCTGAGGAGTTTCCTAAGGCCCAGGGTGCTTTCTGACTTAGTATCCAAAATTCTCACCAACTAAGTAACCCACCCAGAGCTGGCAGAATAGCTGACAGTGCTTGCTTAGCTTTCGAAAGCTCCTGGTTTCATCCTCAGAGTCATAAATAATAACAGATAACCACTTTACATCTTGGGGCTGTGGATATGTGACTAGTAACAACAGGAGTGCCAGGTGTGGTGGCCCTTGGGAGGCTGAGGCAGGAGGACTGCACAGGGTTTGAGGCCAGTCTGGGCTATGTAGCAAAACCCAGTCTCAAAACAAAAAACAAAAAACCGAAATGAACAACTCCCCCCAATATCAACAAAAACAGGAGTCTATTGGAGCGTAATTCCTTTTTTGTTGTTGCTTTTTGGTACCAGGGACTGAACACAGATCCTCGCACTTGCAAGGCAGGCGGTGGAACCACTGACAGATTCGCCAGCCCCTACTTCTTCTTTAGATTTGGTACTGGGCTGTGGATTGTCAGTACCCCGCCACTGGTAATTTCTGCTTTGGCTGATTAGGTATAATCAAAGGGAAGTGACAGCACTATAAGGATATGAATTATTGACCTAAAATAATTTTACATGCTTATTCAACATCATTAGCAACAGACTGCACTCTTTCCTAAACACTTCTTAAACTTCTGGAAAATTTTAGTATCTCTCTCCTCGTTTGGGATAAGCAACATCTCTTATCAAGCTTGAATTATTTATAGACTAGTAATCATTTGCCTGTGGTATTTTCTTATTGTAAATAATAAATCTGCCACTTTTCTTGTTTCTCACTTACCCTAAAGATACCAATGAGCAGTATGGCATGCACTCTGGCAAGTCATCTGCTCTAGAGGGTCCCAGAAAGCCATAAAAAGACAGGATCCCTTTGGATAAGCAGAAAATGCCTTTGGCAGAATCTTCTTCTTTTTTTTTTTGGTGCAGGGGATTGAACTCAGGACCTTGCACTTGCGAGGGAGGCAGTGGCACCACTGAGCTAAATCCCCTGCCAGGCAGAATCTTGACCAATAAGCCTCTCAGTCCCAGAGTGGGACACTACTTAAGTGGACAGTTTGGCACTGTTCTCTCAAGTTTGGAGCACAGGGTTTATAGACAAGGTATTGCTAAAAACGAGCAGGAAAAACAACTGAAACGGAACAAGTGTACATGCACACTGGGGAGCAAAGGATTCCACAACTGACACAGTATAAATCAGTTTTCTCAGAACTCTCAAATTCCAAGTTCCTCCTCAACTGTAATCTCACACTGTAGGTAAAATGTGTTCTAAGTTTTCACTAATCTGATCTTTTTCCTTCTGCTTTACCTATCTTTTCTCTACCTTTCTAAAGGTAGGCAGAGGGGCAAACTGCTTTCAAATTTTAAAGGCCTCTGGGTGCTAAAAGAGACAGGCCAGGTGTGGTGACACACATCTGTAATCTCAGCACTGGGGAGGCTGAGGCAGGAGGATGGTTGTGAGTTTGAAGCCAGCCTGGACCACAAGGCAAGACCCTATCTCAAAGAACAAAAATAAAGCAAAAAGAGACCATGACAGCATTTTCTCAGGTTCGTAGTAGGGTAGCTGGTCTGGGAAACAGGTCCACTTTGGAATTTACAGCTGAATCAACCCTGCAGTAAGTGTGAAACATTTTTCAGGGTCCTAAATTTAGCACAGCTATGGGGGTAGGTGTGCACTTGGGTTGAACCCAGGCCCTTTGCAATGAACTTCCTAGCCCATTTTTGTTTTTTTGTTTCTTGCGATAGTCTCACTAAATCACTGTTTAGGCTCAAACTCGGGGTCCATCTTAGCCTCCCACACTCCAGGGATTACAGGTGTGGACCTCAAACCTAGAGTCACAAAACATATCCTAAAACATATTCTAAATGTGGTATCTTCAGTTTTTTTTTTAAAGACAGGGTCTCACTATGTAGTTGAGACTGACCTGGAACTCACTATGTAGCCCAGACTGGTCTTGGAACTCACTGTGATCCTCCTGCCTCAGCCTCCCGAGTGCTGGGATTACAGTTGTGCACCACCACGCCCGGCTAATCTGGTATTTTTAGAATGTCCACAGCTAACTCCCACCTCTGCACTGAGGACTAAACCCACCTTCTTCGAGGCAGATCGCCTTAAATTGTCCTCCGTGGATGTTGGGCATACTTTATAAAAGGTTTGGTTTGGTTCAGCTCAGCAGCTGACCACCTACAACGTATCCCACACTGCGTGGCATTGTACATACCGCAGTAAAACTCAGTTCTTACCCAGGAAAGCCCATGAATAGCGCTCTTCCATCACATAATTCTGCAGTTCTCTTGGCCTCCATCCAGTCTCCAATTATGCGTATGGTTTCTATGACGAGCTACCTGCTTGAAGACTACGACCCGCTGTCAATTTAGCCCTTTCATATTACAGCCTCGGCTTTCCATCCTCTATAGAGAGGGATAAATCCCTGTCTTTCCTTTCCTCCGTCTCACTTAATACCTTAGCTGGCATTGGAAGCGGGAAGTCTGGGGCTAAAGGCTCCTGAGAGTCCATGAGAGTCGGCTCCGCAGGGACAGAGCGCGCCCTGGGCGGAGCAAACAGGAAACCATCGATCTCTCGCAGGAAATGACCTGGTGCGCGGGCTACAAAGGAGCCGCGGATTTCCCTTGTTTTCCCGCAGTTCCTTCTACACTCATTTCCGGGTTTCAATCAACGCAGTCCTCCCTGACAGTAACACCGCCTGGCTGGCTATCCCCGTCCCACCCTAGACGTCATCCATGAGTTTGGCCAATAGGCTTTTCCCTTTGGTGGCCATCTTTCGGTCCGGTTTTACGTCACTGCCAACCTCAGCCAATCATCAGCTGGAGTAGGAGGTACCAAAATAATCTTCACAATACTCTACACTTCCTCCTAAATGGCCACCCTTGTCCGCGTCCTCCCGTGATAGATTACCCATGTAACCAATCACTGGGTAACATCGGGCCCAGCCCATCCTAAGCACAGCCAATTAACATGAAGGTTGGGGCATTGGGGCGGAGAATGGAAAACTTGCCCCTCTTTTGGACATGATTTGAGGAGGTGCGTCCGAAGCCAGTGAAGTTGCAACTTTCTCTGAACCGTCGCTGCATCCCTTACCGAATATCTCTCAGGCCCAGCTCTGCCCCACCTCGACCCCGCCCCAAGATGGGGCCCAGGGTTCACATTCCATCCCGCCAACGTTTCAGGGGAGCTCATCCCCATCGCTGAAGTCCTCCAGGAAAAGGACCCAAGACCGAGGCCGGAGCTTCATATGCCGCTGCCCGGCCGGCACAGCGGGGCAGCAGAGACCCTCGGCTTCGGCGCCAATCTTTCCATTCAGCGCGCCTCTCCTCCTCCACGTTCCCGGGCCTAGGCTGACACGGGGGTAGGAGGAGCCACAGCCTGCTCCGCGCTGGGAGGGGCTGAAGCTACTTAAGGTGGAACCGCAGCTGGAGTGGCCTGGCGTTCCCAGCCTCTTTCCTCATGGTTTCTGTCCCTGCTCCGAGCCTTGTTTCCAGTCTTGTGTTTTAGGGAGTTAATCAGATCGGACAGCGAATATAAAATGAAACGCAGAAAACTTCAAATAATAAAAAGCTAGTGCCGGAGTGCACAACGCCTGCAGTCCCAGCACTCTGGAGGCTGAGGCAGGAGGATCACTGTGAGTTCAAGGCCAGTCTGAATTACACAGGCAGACCCTGTTAAAAAAACAAAAATTCTACTATTCATGTAAGCTATGTGTGAGTTTTGTCAATATCCCTAAGTGCTAATTTCCCAACTGTAAGAGGTATAGTAACAGTGCTTTACAGACTGCGTCGAGAATCAGAGGAGATAACACTTGTGAATTGCTCGACCTTAACGTCTGACACATTAGAAACGTCACGTTATTCTATGTGCACATAAAGAAGTTATAGTAGCTGGGCATTTAGCTCAATGGTGCCACCGCCTGCCTCGGAAGGGGAAGGTCCCGAGTTCGATCCCTGGCACCAGGAAAATAAAGAATAAATAAAAAAGTAATGTTATAGTAGCCTACTACATGGGCCAGAAGAGAAGACTTTACCACCTAAAGATGAATCTTAATCATGGGGCACGAATCCTGAGAATGTAGCTTTTTGAGGAACTAAAATATTAAATGAAAGATCTTTTTTTGCCTTCATGTTACATGAGAGAGATTAAGTAGTTTGAGAACAGCTGTGTTAGCAGAGGATGAAATACCTTAGCATCTACTATAGGCCCTGTCTCTGCGCCGTGACAACACTTCACTCTGGCCTTAGGACAGGCGTCTTCCAAGCGAACTGAACAATAGGCATGTCTTGTCCACGCTGAACACCTCACTGTTAGAAAAGTCTCTTTCACTTACCCCACAGGTGTGCAGAACTGGTGTAGGGACGGGGTGTGGGGGGAGACCGTCCCAGGCCCTCGGGAGCAGGTCCTGACCTCCAGGCTGCTCTCGGGGACCATGGTAACTTCGCCCCAATGCCCAGGGTCCTTTATGAACTTTGCGAGAGAAAAGAAGCCCATTCAGGCCATCTCTGGGAAAGCAGAGGGAGCCCTTCGGCAGAGGAACTCAGCAGATCCGAACTGCGGACAGTGTGTGTGGGGGGGGGCCGCTGCGGGCCGGCCCTGTCTCCCCCGGCCCCACTCCTCCTCTCCATCCTTCGCGTCCCGATCCTCCCTGTCCCCGCTCCTCCCGGTCCTGCTCCTCCCCGTCCCGCGCCTCCT
>NW_022900931.1:24335678-24343236 GCF_012274545.1 Fukomys damarensis | reverse complement strand
GGAGGCTCAGCCCGGTACCGGAAGAGCCTCTGAGGATGAGGCCGGTCACCTGCCTCTGAGGAGGGGTCGCCCCCCAGCGCCGGACTCCAGGACCAGGCAGTTCCCTCCCTGCGCCCGGGGAAACTTGGAGACAGGTCAGTGCTCCTCTCTCTGGCATCTTGAGTTGCCGCTGGGTCTCAGGGGGTCTTGGGTTTCCTCGGTGGGGACGGCCGTCAGTCTCCTGGGAAACGCGTTCAGAAGCAGCGCTGGACTCGAACCCACGTCTTGCTGCAGAGACGGAGAAATGGGTTTGGAGTGTTTGGAGACTACGGGGCGCACTTCGTTAGAGGCCCGCAGGGAAGTGGGTGTTTCTGGGTAGGGGATGGATGACGGACAAGTTTCCAGAACTCCAGGCGTCCTGTGTAGTTAGGACAGCAGAACACACCGGACACCACAGCGCCCTCCATACGTGGGCCTTTTCACATAGTGCTGCCCTCACCAAAGTCCTGGGCACCCTAGAGAAATCAGCACGATGTCCACCAGCCGTGTCCTCTCCAGCCCGCTGTGATTATTGCCCCCTTGACAGTTAGGGAAGCAGTCTGTCCCCACCGGCCCGCAGCGGACAAGAGAGCTGCTTTTCCTGCCTGACGTTCCCTTTCCTGGCTGGATGTGTCCTTGCCCCGCCAGATCCAGAGGTGAGGATGCGAATTTCTCGTGTCCTCAGAGAGGCTGGACAGGGAAATGTCCACACCCGGGTTGAAGGTCTTCCCAGTACCGGGTCTGCCTGTCCTCTGCACTGCTCCTCTGGGTTCCCAGATGGAAGACAGGTGACTGGCTGTGTGCTTCCTTCCTTCCAGTCTCAATCCCGATAAGTTGACCACAGGGAGACTTGTGTTTTGTTTTTTTGGTCCCCAGTATCGAGCTCAGGACCTTGCACTTTTGAGGCAGGCAGCGGCACCACTGAGCTAAATCCGTGGCCCTACCAGGGGACATTTGACCCCCGAGGGGTTTACTAGCCCTTTCTTCTGGAGAAGCACCTATTGATCTCATTGGCTCCCTTCCTGCTTCTTGTTCAGTTCTGGATCCCTGGAAACTTGGATATACGTTTCCCTTCAGAAGATAGGGAATCATCAAAGTTCACAGTCTTCAGAAAAGGCCAGAAAGAAGTGCCAGGAGGTTTCCTGGCCCAGCTGGGCTATCTGTCTTCCAGCCTGAGGTCACCAGCTGGGTACCTGCCTTTCTGCCTCACATTAGGAAGGTGCTTTGTCTTTCCTGGGCGTGCCACGCCCCACAGCAAGCCCACACTCCAGTGTCTGGGCGGAAGATCTCCTAAGTCTGTGCCCTTGGTTCTGGCAGGTACCAGCCGCTGGTGGTGTAGGGACAGGGCTGCACTCACAGATGTGAGGAGGGTGTGGCCCCGTCTGTGTTTGGAGTGAGAGGATGCATGTGCCGGGACAGGTCATCTGTGAGGGTCAGACTGTACCCCAGGACCGCAAGTTGTGTTTCTGGAGAAGGTGGTACTGAGGGTGCCTGGCTGGCGGGAAAGGCTTGGCCTCCCTGGCCAGTGGGTGCTCTCTTCCCGCGGAGGCGGCCCCGTTTTAGGCTGGGATTGTGGCTTCTAGGACCAGAAAGCAGCTTCCTAGCTGACATTTCTGCTCTCAGAAGGATCCTGGACTCCTCTCTGTCCAGAACTGCTTCCCTTCGTTTTAAAAGGATTGGTTCTGGTGGAACCACAGTGGGTTTCTTGCAAAATCACTTCCCAGATGCTGGAGTGCAGCTTCTGGATGCCCCAGGGCAAGCTGTGCGGTGACACCTCCGGACACGCTGCAGCTGACCGGCTGGCCATGCACCTGGCCTCACTCCCCTGTGTGTCCCTGGCTCTCCCTCAGAGGAGTCCGCCAGCAGCAGGTGGCTGTCGAGAGAGGTTCACTGTGATTTCCAGACCTCATCCCATGGCCACACCTAGTTGCCCAAACAGACAAGAGAGGATGTTGCCCCATTCCCTCATCCTTGGGGTTTTCTACATCTTGGTGTTAATAATACAATCTCTAAAGGAAGTGTGAGATTCTGGCATCCTGAAAACCTTTGCAAACTCAGTTTAGGTTTTGCAACACAGACCGTTGTAGGCCTGCTGCTTCTAGTCTGACCTCTAAGGTCTGTCAGTTTTTTGAGTTTTAATTTCTAATTCTACCCCCTCTCGTGTTGGGGATTATTGAATCCAAAGCTGTGCACGTGTGCTTAACTCGCTGTACCACCGAGCCACACCCACAACCCACTAAACATTCCTTTTCCCCATTCAAACTAAATAGCTGCCCGTAGATGACACACACTGGTGCTTCACAGATATTAAGAGGATCCTCACAAACCCGGGCAGGCAGTTACCATCTGTGTGTGCTGGGCAAAGAAGCAGAGATGTGGAGGGGTGCGGTGCCTTGCTGGTGTTTGCCAGGCCTGAGAATGCCTGGCCACTGCCAGTTAGTGTTGGCATTCGGTGTAGGGCAGGACATGAGCCTGAGTAACACCTGACTTCAGTGTTGCCCAGAGGCCTGCTGCGAACCTTGCTGTTCAGATAGAATGGAAAGAAACTGGTCTCCCTCCCCGGCTGGTCTTTCCTTCCCGTGGTTTCTCTTTGCTGCTGTTCTCTGCCTTCCCCGGCTGCCTGCAAGTGAAAGGCCTGTGTTGGGAGGAGCCTGCCCGCTGGCTGCCTCTCCCGGGTGCCGTGGGCATTTCCTTCTGGGCCTCCAGTGTGCACGCAGGAATGTGGCCTGACTCTGGTTCTGCACAAGCCCGGTGGCGCGAGGCCCACCTGGAGAGAGGTCAGGGAGCTCGGGTGATTGGACGGAGAAACGGAGCTACCTCTTGTTTGCCTTTCTAATAATAGTCAGAAGATTAGCCTCGTGCCATTATTTCGGGCAGCGTGGAATGCATGGCAGCCACTGGCTCTCCATTCCCTTTCCTCCAGGGATGAAGCTCTGGCAGGGCTCTGACTCCGTTTTTTATTGAGGGGGGAAACTGAGGCACAAAGACTTCTTCAGGGAACAGGGATGGTTAGGGACAGGTAGTGAGTTGGCAGCACGGGTGGGGATAGAACTACAGAACCTTAGCCCCAAGTTCTCCACCCCGAGCTGCTCCTTGAGAATGGGGAAGTGCAGGGCTGAGGAAGGGCCGGGCTGAAGGACCAGCCCTTGGGCCTCTGGGGGCTGGCAAGATCTGATCCATTCTGAGAGCTGAGCCCTGTCCCAGAGGGCTGAGCCAGGAGGGTACTTGAGAAAGGTTAAATTTAATTCTGGTGTCCTGGCCTGGTGCTGGGGTAAGGGTAGGGAAGGGCACAGGACAAGTAGCAAAATACAGAGGGCTGGATGGCCAGTCGGCGGTGCCCCATGCACACTCGTGCCCAGGCCTAGTGCTGAGAGGGCTCAGCTGAAGCTGACATTTCCCAGGGACCTATGGCAGGAGATGTGGGGGCTAAGGATCCGAGTGAGGTGGTGCTCACCTGTAGTGCAGCTACTCAGGAGGCCGAGGCAAGACGATCACTTACGTTTAAGGCCAGTCTGAGCAACATAGTGAGACCCTGTCTCTGAGAAAGAGAAAGAAAATAGAAGACAGGCCTCCGCTTCCGGGAGGGCTCCACGGAGAGCCTGCTGGTGGGCTCAGCTGGGGAAACCTGGCCACAGGACTGCGCTGCAGCCCAGGCTCCCTGGGACAGCGACAGCCAGGGATGTTTTGATCTAGTGAAGTCCTAGAAGGTGTGTGTCTTCGTGGAATGATTAGGTGTCACTCTTACTGTTCAAGTTTCCATGGTTTCGGCACAGTGGAGACTGTGGGATAAAAAGGAGGTTGATGGGGAGAAGAGCTGAGGCTGAAGGGGAACCCTTTCACACTGCTATTTATAAGCTGGCTGCTTCCTCCCAATCCACAGCTCTGTGACCACAGCTGTGTCCTGCTGCCCTGCCCGGGCACTGAGGTGCTCCCTCCCGCGTTTGGCCTGGGTGTGGGTGTGATGCTTTGTCGGGAGCTGGGGCTGGGTGCGTGTGTGTCCAGCGGGTGTGCAGGGGTGGGACCCGGGGCGGGGTCAGGGTAGTGGGTAAGCGCCCAGCTCCTGGCCAGAACCGCACCCTGGCGCGCAGTGTGTTCTGGCCAGAGAGAGGGAGGGCAGCCGCCTGGGACTGAGCTTTCACCTGCAGAGTGTGTACCTGGGCGTCTGTGTCCCCGCGCTTCTCTGCTGTGGATGTAGACGTCACCTACGTGCGCAGGACGCTTCCGTCCCGTCAGCCGTGGCCCGTAGCGCCGTTCCCTCCCTGGTGGGCCAGAGGAAGAAATGCTGCTGGAATCCCGCAGCTGCGCGGGCACAGACCTGTCGCGCAGCAAGTGCCAGGGACTGCTGGCATCGGATCTGGCATCAGCTGTCACCCCATTGTCCAGCCTCCCCTCCACGGTGGCGCCCTGGCTGCACCTTGCTGGCGGCGAGAGCGCCGGGCAGTGTGGTTGGCAGCCTGGCGTGGGCGGGCTGGCAGCTGGGAGGTGGACGGAGGTGCGTCGAGCCGGTGCCCGGCTGGGAAGGAGGGAGGAGGAGGGCGGGAAGGGGAGCCAGGCTGAGCTCCAGAGTGGCTATTTTTAGCCCAGCTGATTGTCACCGTGGCGCACAGCTGGGTGTCTCCCGGCCAGCAGGAGCAGTGGGCGGACCCTGCGTGCGCCTCCCTCCTTCCTGGCGCGGCGTCTGTGGGCGGGAGCTTTAAAGGTGTGAGCGCAGCTGCGCGCTCTCCCCGGGACCTGGCTTCCGTGCGCGACTGCTGCGCGTGAATAAGAGTACGCCGAGCTGCTCGTTGCGCCGGAGTGGGCTCTGCCCTTGAGGTACTGGTTTCAGATGGGCCTTTGCTGGGTGCGCGCCTTACCGCCCGGGTGGGCCCGAGGCTCCCCGAGGAGCGCGCCCTGTGAATCCGACCCGAAGCATCTTCCCAGGTGTTGCCCGGGCTTCCTCGGCTTGGGCGTGTGCACTCCCGCTGGGGTCTCATACACGACCTGCGGGTGTGCTCTGGAATTACAACAGGTGTGCGGTCATTGGGGAATGGACTTCAGCTGGACTTACCTGCTCTCTAGGAGGGGTTTTTCCTGTAAGCTGATTCCTGCAGAGTTTAAAAATACTGTATCTTAGGGCTCCCCCGTGCGAGGGCGACCAACGGGTGCGGTTTGATCTCGGACCGCACTAGGGAAGACGCTTTGCAGCGTGCTCCGCCCTTGGATGGGGCTTGAGAGGCAGTCCGTGCCCGGCCTGGTGCCGGAGTTGCTGGAGGATTCTTGGAACACTGGTCGTGAGCCATACCCGCAGCCGATTTTCTTGGGAATTATAGTGAGAAGAAACTGCTTCCCTTAAAATTAGGAACTGGGCGCTTCTCTCTGTTTTTTTGTTTTTGTTTTTCCTTCAGTACTGAGGATTGAACCCAGGGCTTTTGCACTGAGCTCTAGCTCCAGCCCTTTTTATTTTATTTTATTTTGTTTTTTGGTACTGGGGATTGAACTCGGGACCTTGCACTTGCAAGGCAGGCGCCGGAACCACTGAGCTAAATCCCTGGCCTCCTTTTTATTTTTTGAGACAGGGCTTTGCCAAGTTGCCCAGGCTGGGCTCTCACTTGTGATTGTGATCCTCCTGCCTCAGCCTTCCAGCGTTGAATTACAGGTGTACAGCACTACAGCTGGCAGGAATTGGGTATGTCCTGCCCCCAGCAACCAGGGGGGATGCTTATCTGCTTTCTACCCCACTTTGTCGTCTTCTCTGCAGAGCCCAGAAGTACCATGGCTTCCGACCTCGAGAGCAGCCTCACCTCCATAGACTGGCTCCCCCAGCTCACCCTGCGGGCCACCATCGAGAAGCTGGGCAGCGCCTCACAGGCAGGGCCTCCGGGGGGAAACCGCAAGTGCTCCCCAGGCTCACCGACGGACCCCAATGCCACCCTGAGCAAAGACGAGGCCGCCGTCCATCAGGATGGCAAACCACGATACAGCTATGCCACCCTCATCACCTACGCCATCAACTCGTCCCCAGCCAAGAAGATGACCCTGAGCGAGATCTACCGCTGGATCTGCGACAACTTCCCCTACTACAAGAACGCGGGCATCGGCTGGAAGGTGGGGCTGCCCTGTACCTCAGCCCGAGCCTTGGCCTATGAGCTTTTCTCCCTGCTATTGTGTCTTCCTCCAACCTGGTCCAGGTCGCTCTGCCTTGTCTCAGGGATATGTACACTTAGAGTTTCATGTCTTATTCTTTTATTAAGTTGAACAGTTTTCATGAGGTCTGTCATTGAGGCTGAGCCATGAACTACAGTGGTGGGGACAGCAGGATGCTGTTGATCACGACCCCCCCTTACCTTCCGACTCCTCTTTCGTTTCACAAGTATTTATGGCCACTTTACCACGTTCATGATCTACCCCCTCCCTCCGAGGCAGGAAGCGCATCAGATTTCCCCAGAATTATTGCACACAGTCAGCATCTTTTGAAATACTGTATACCAAGAAAAAATACATATAATTAGGTCTTTACCGACACCTGGTCCGCCAGGCAAGTAATGAGCGGTTAGGTTGTTTGGCTAGAGTTGAAGCAAGAAGGGCTTCTTGTCCAAGTGACGCAGGAAGGCTGACGTTCTGGCTGTTTCGGAGCAGCAGCGCATTTGCCAGTTGTGGAAACCACTGCGGCTCCACCTCCGTTTTCCCCAGAGATGCGGTGCAGCTGTCGGAAGCAGTGGCTTCCCTCTGGGTGTGACTTGTGCCTGTTTCACTCCTGATTTAAATTTTCCTATGGTTCGCAGAAATAGTTTAGAAACCCTATTCTTTTGCAGTAGACGGGGAGGACTGAGGAACGAAGGTGGTGATGTGGAGCATTTATGTACCTGGTGCCAGGTGGATGCAGGAGTTGGAAAGCTGTAGAATCAGCTCTGCAAAAACACTCATAATCACATTTATTTTGAGTTAGGAGTTGCCCAGGCTGGGCTCAGTCCTCTTGCTTCAGTCTCCCAGAGTGCTGGTGTTACAGGTGCGCACCGCTGTGCCTGGCTTCATTGCCCTTGACTTCCCATAGGCGACTCCTGCCGTTTGTATAGTAAGGGATGCCAGACTTCATCGTGTAGTATGAGGGAGGACTTGGAGACGTTGGCGCAGCACTCACATCTCACTCGCTTGTTTCCCCAGAACTCCATTCGGCACAACCTTTCTCTGAACAAGTGTTTCCGGAAGGTGCCCAGACCTCGGGATGACCCTGGGAAGGTAGGTGGGCCCTGGCTGTGAGACTCTGAGGAGCAGGAAGGAGAGCAGAGCAGTGGGGCCAGAGGCTGTGACTGCCTTAATTACCCCAAAGAGGAAATCATGTGAATTAGGGAAGCATCTTTATTTTTCTGCAGAGGAAGAGCTTGGCTGTGAAACTTGCGTGTCCCCAGTCAGTGACTAAGGCAGATTATGAAATCTTTTTTGGAAAAGTTTTTAATATTAAAGTCTTTTTTTTTTTTGGTATTGGGGATCATATACTCTGGACCTTGCACTTGCAAGGCAGGCTGTGGAACCACTGAGCTAAATCCCTGGCATATATATATAT
>NW_022900931.1:24330526-24335559 GCF_012274545.1 Fukomys damarensis | reverse complement strand
TTTTGTGGCACTCTTTCTAGATATAAAAGGTTGACTTTATAAGCTTTATAGGAATTTTTCTATAGAAAACTATCTGGTTTTTACCATGAAGGAAGAAGGGATGGAGCATCTTCCTCCTCGTTTGACAGATGTGAACGCCAGAGTTCAAAAGCATTGCCTCAGCTCACAGGGAAGGGAAGGATGGCTCTGGACGTTCTTAGCTCTGAACTAGGCACCGCGGTTCTCGGAAGAACGCAGGCTATCTTTGCGTATAGGAGTGTGCCTGGCACATTCAGTGAGTGTGCAGGACCAGTCTACTCCTCAGTGCCACCCAGGACCCTGGGTCCAGTGTGGATGTCCAGCCCTGTCTCCTCATCCCTCTGTCTGGCTCTATTTATTGTGATTCTGGGGATGGACCAGGGCCTCGCACATGCCAGGCAAGCACTCCTCTGCTGTCTGTTAATGTGACTGTAGTATCCTGTGAAAATTTTGCTACAGTCTGTGTTTCCAAGATGAGAACTTCTAGGTGATGATTTTGTCCTCAGTGGGGCTGGGTTCTCCTTGCAGGGCTCTTACTGGACGATCGACACTTGCCCTGACATTTCCCGGAAGAGGAGACACCCTCCAGATGATGACGTGAGTCCCCCCACTTGTCCTTGCCTGGGTTCTGAGTCCTTTCCGCAGTGGAAGTGGACACCAGCTGAGGGGAAGCCACAGGTCTCGGCAAGACGCTTCCTGCTTGCTCATGGATTTCTCTTCCTTCACACCCTTCACGCAGCTCTCCCAAGACTCCCCAGAACAGGAGGCCAGCAAGAGCCCGCGGGGAGGCGTCCCGGGGGGTGGAGAAGCCTCACTGCCTCCCGAGGGGACCCCTCCGGTGCCGCTTCAGAGCCCCGCATCCATGGCCAGCTATGGCCAGGTGGGCAGCGGGCGGGGCGCGGGGAAGACAGGACTCAATTGGGGTGGGATGGGGTCCTGTGGGGTGTCAGGCAGATCAGCTGGGAAGGAAGGAAAGGAAAGGAGGAAACCCAGAGAAGAGCAGGAGAGGGAGCAAGGAGCAGGAGGGAGGGGGAGAAAGGCAGAGCCGAACTTGGAGAAGCACCAGGGAGAAAATGAAGCAGAGTAGAAGGGAAGCCGGAAAGCTGTGAGAAGGGGATGGGTGCAGTGTAGGTCAGATGTCTGAAGAGATAGAGGATGGTGACAAAGAAGGGGAACACGGCACGGTGTCACTAAACAGCTGGAAGAGGACAGAGCCCGGGGCTGATGAAGGCTCTGCTGGTCCCTCCCCCCAGCCGTGACTCAGGGTTTCTTGTTTTCACAGGGCACAGGGGCTGTGGACAGCGGGGCAGTGGCTGCAGGGGCTCCGGGGCGAGACAGCACTGAGGGTCCCCCTCCCCTGTACAGCACCAACCATGACTTCAAATTCTCCTACTCGGAGATCAACTTCCAGGACCTGAGCTGGTCCTTCCGCAACCTCTACAAGTCCATGCTGGAGAAATCCTCCTCACAGCACGGTGAGCTGGCACTGGGGCGGGCACTTGGACACCCACATCCAGGCGTCCATGTCATCTGTGTCTACATCAGGTCTTTGCAGTATGGGGATTGAACGCTGAGCTGTACTCCCCAGCCAGGATCTTGCTGTGTTGCCCTGTGTGGGCTCAAACTTGTGCTCTTCTTGCCTCAGCCTCCCAGACTGCTGGAATTACAGGCATGTGCTACTGGGTCCAGCTTGTCCTTATATTTTTGAATTAAGTGGTGACAGTTTCTTCTCTTGCCTATGTCTTGTTTTCTAACACCCAAAGTGGTTGACTGTGGCAGAGAGAACATGTCGTGAAATGAGACTGTTTGGAGTTGGGGAGCTGTTCAGGAGGTGACTGGGTCATTTTAGCTTCACAAGATGAGGTTGAGGGCCATGGATTTAGCTCACTGGCACTGCACCTGCCTTGCAAGCATGAGGTCCTGAGTTTGATCCCTGGTACTGTTAAAAAAAGAAAAAGAAGGTTGAGGATTGTTCCATCCACAGCCAAAGACAGTCACTTTTGTTTGTTTTTTGGCACTGGGGCTTAAACCTAAGGCTGTGTTTTTGCATGGAAAGTGCTGTATCCCTGAGCTACATCTGTAGCCCAGGATCAGTGACATTAGGGCTGCAGGTGAGCCATTTAGAAGATGACCAGGAGGGGGCAGCAGTAGTACCCTCTGTCCAAGAACTGTTTTGCTAGAACAATTTATTTTCATTTTTTAGTGTTACTTGTTTGTTACTTTTTTTTTTTTTTTGTTTGTTTGGTACCCAAGATTGAACTCAGGACCTTGCACTTGCAAGGTGCACCACTGAGCTAAATCCCCAGCCCTTGTTTTTTTTTTTTTTTTGTTTGTTTTTTGAGACAGGGTCTCACTATGTAGTTGAGGCTGATCTGGAACTCTCTGTGTAGCCCAGGCTCATTTCAACTCACAGCAGCCCTCCTGCCTCAACCTCCCAAGCACTGGGATTACAGGCATGCACCACCATGCCCGGCACATGTTTTGTTTTTTTTTTGAGACAGGGTCTTGCTGTGCAATTCAGGCTGGCCTTGAACTCACTATGTAGTCAGGCTGGCCTGGAACTCCTGGCAATCTTCCTGTCTCAGCCTTCTGGGTCGTGGGATTATAGGCATGTGCCACCACGCCCGGCTCTATTTGTTACTTTTAACTATGAAAAATTTCAAATAGATTGCAAAATAGAGCAAAAAGTGTAATAAACTCCTGTATTTCCATTACTTAACGGTTACCAACATTTTTAAAAAGTTGTTTTATTTACTGCCTGACTTGTTTGGAAATTGCTGTAATTTCATGCAGTTCTCAGGCATTGTACCATTTACCCATAAATACAATTTTTTTCTTGTAGTGCTGGAGATTGAGCCTAGAGCCTCAGTCATGCTAGAAAAACACTCTACCACTTAGCTATATTCCCAACTCTTTAAAAAATTGTTTTTATTTTGAGGAGGGGCTAGGTTGCCCAACCTGTCCCCAAATTTGGGATCCTCTTGCCTCAGCCTCCCAAGTAGTGGGATTACAGATTTATACCAGTGTGTACTGCTAAATGATATGTTCCCTTTAGTTATCTGCCATTATCACTCCTAATTACAGCTAATATCTACTTGCAAAATTTCGGTGATTATCGTTTGAACATGACTTAAAAGAGACTGATTTAGCTTTTTTCTTTTTCTTTTCTCATTGAGTTTTTTGGTACATTTTAGGTACTGACTGTTTGATTGATTGTGGTATTGGGTATTGAGCCCAGGGTCTTCACATTGACCTACACCCTTAGCCCTTTTTATTTTTTATTTTGAGTCAGGGTCTTGCTAATTCGCTAGGTTGCCCAGGCTAGGCTCGAGTTTGTGACTGTCCTGCCTCAGTCTCCAAGAGTGCCGGGATTATAGGTATACATCACCACTATACTTTTTTTTGCTTGTTTTCTCTCTCTTTTTACTTATTTATTTATTTTTTTGTACCAGGGACTGAACTCAGGATCTTGTGCTTGTAAGGCAGGCACGTGGCACCACTGAGCTAAATCCCTGGCCCTATTTACTTGTTTTTTGTTTTTGTTTTTTTGAGACAGGGTCTCACTATGTAGTTCAGACTGCTCTGAAACTCACTGTGTAGTCCAGGCTGGTCTCAAACTCGCAGCAGTCCTCCTGCCTCAGCCTCCTGAGTGCTGGGATTACAGGCGTGTGCTACCACGCTTGGCTTTGCTTGTTTTTTTGGGACAGGGTCTTGCTTTGTAGTTCAGGCTGGTCCTGAATTCACTATGTAGCTGGCTGGCCTTGAGCTTCCAGAGTGCTGCTATTATACTTAAAAAAAAAAAAACTAGAGGCAGTGGTGAGGGTCATGCTTCAAGTGAGGCCCTGGATCTTCTCATTCTGTGCAGTGGCCCCTTGTGAGCAGCAGTAGCTGAATAGAATGATAAAAATTGGAAGTCACTTTTGGAAAACATTGTCGTGTACATATGTATGTATTTGGTTTTTGGACACAGGGTCTCATGTAGTTCAGTTTGGCCCTGAACTTACCCTGCGGCCTAGGCTGGCCTTGAATGTGTGGTGATCCTCCTGCCTGAGCCTCCTAAATTCCTGGGTTTACAGGGACTTTCCTTTTTTTAAATCTGAGGAGATCCCTATCTACAGAGTGTTCCAAGATTGTAGCAATAGTTTGAGAAGTTAATCTAATTCAGTGGTTGGTTGGTTGAATGAGAATTTGAGCAGACAGTCACAAAGTAATTTTAGTTTGAGTGAAGTGACAGCTCAGTGTTGATTTAAGTTTAATTGTGATAGAAAGTCCCTAGGTTTTCCCTGCTTAGTCTGCTTGAGAAATTAATCCTTCTCTACTCTGCTTCTCACCCAGACTTCATTTGTTAGTAAAAGAAGAATAAAAGAAGGCACTGACAGTAGAGGACTGTGGAAACAGTGAGGAAGAGGAGAGAGTAGTTGTACTGTGGCTTTGGTGTCCCTCCCTCTCCCCTAATCCATATTAACTGGTGGGGATGGAACACTGGGCTTTGCCCTTGCTAAGCAAGCACTCTCCTACTAAACTGTGTTCCCAAACCAGCTTTGTTTTATGTATAATTTACTTTTCACCTGCTGATTTCTTTTGAAACTGTGATTCTAGGCCTATACACAAATTCCTCAGAAGTAGCACGGAAAGGTGTATGCTTTTTATTTATGTTCAGTGGTCACCACAGTGTCAAGGCCCAAGGCTCTCTGTAACCTGCTTTCCAGTTTGCCGTCTCCTGGGAAGACCGTGGGGAACCTGGTGGTCCCAGAACACTTACCCCTTTTTAACCCACAGCTCCTGTCTGAGGTTTCTTATCTCAGCCCAGGGAAAGTCCCACTGAGTGAAACACACTTGGCTTAAGTCCTCATGTCCTTCCTCCCGGCCCGCAGGCTTCTCCTCTCTCCTGGGCGACATGCCACCCTCAAACAACTACTACATGTACCAGCAGCAGCCGCCGCCACCTCAGCAGCAGCCGCAGCCGCAGCAGCCGTCGCAGCAGCAGCCCCCGCCTCAGCAGCCACCTGCCCAGC
>NW_022900931.1:24289013-24330138 GCF_012274545.1 Fukomys damarensis | reverse complement strand
GGCACAGGGCCAGGCGCCCATCAACAGTCCTGGCTTCGGTGAGTGTGGGGAGCTCACCGGGAAGAGGGTGAAGGAGCTTCGTTCTCTCTGCCATGGAGGCGTGAGGTGCAGCCGGGCCAGAAGTTCACGACGGGGCTTCTGGCCTCTGCTGCTGGAACCAGAGCCCATCTTGAGGCACAACACAGCCGGATGTTCATGGCGGGACTTCTGGCCTGTGTCCCAGAGAGCTCATGCCAGCAGAGCCAGTGCTCCCTAGAGTTGTATATTGTAGTAGGTTTGGGGATTGAGGTTTTCTGTTTCCCCACCATATTTGGAGGCGAATTAGGATCATTTTGCATCTTCTCCTTTGAACTGGGCTGCACCTAAAGCATAGATAGCTGTAAGAGTCTTGACGGATAATCTGTGTGCTGCAGGAACCATGAACGTAGTCAGTTTAATGTTGGTCGTCTAACACTTTACTCTTGCAGCCTTTCCTCCTGACTGGTGCTCCAATATCGACTCCTTAAAGGAGAGCTTCAAGATGGTGAATCGGCTCAACTGGTCCAGCATCGAACAGTCACAGTTCTCAGGTTAGAGCTTAAAGCATGATGTCCAGAGGGACACAAAGTGAGGGACATATACTGAGTGAAAAAACCCAACAGGTTGAGGATTTCATTATTTCCCCTCCCATTGCACAAGATGTGTCATGATGATCTCATTTTTCAAATTAAATTTGCCTAAACTCAAAGTACAGCAGTTTATTCTCAGTTTTGTCTTTGGGAGAGGGAAGGCTCCTGGGAATTTAGAAACCCTAGACCACCGCTGTGTAGTTCAGTCACTGTGTGCTGACAATTTGCCCATAACGAGTTCAGTCCGTCACTGTGAAAGGTATTTTATTCATCAGTAAGGTGGAAATCACAGAATCTGCCAAGGAGCAAGCAGAATGGGAGTTTGAAACTGGCGCCCGGGCAGGTGTAAGTGCTACTGTGTACACACACTGCCTGAGGTGTGGACTTCTGCTGGGTTGGCCAGGGCCTTGCACCTCTGTGAGCTCAGCCTTGCTCCCACCCTGTTTGCAGAGCTGATGGAGAGTCTGCGACAGGCCGAGCAGAAGAACTGGACCCTCGACCAGCATCACATCGCCAACCTGTGTGACTCCCTCAACCACTTCCTCACTCAGACGGGTCACATCCCCCCACAAGGCTCCTCCCACCGGCCTCCAGCCCCCACCCGCATCTCGGACTCCTGTGCCCTCACCAGTGGCAAGCAGGAGCCAGCCATGAGCCAAGGTACTGCACCAAGCACGTTGCCACGGAGGTGGGGACTGTGGTAGAGTGAAGGGTGGGAAGAGTGGAAGAGAATCGGGGGAGACATTTTATATTCAGTGACCCAAACTGATCCACAGGACTGGTTGGTTGGTAGTTTTTTTTTTGGTACTGGGGATCAAACTCAGGCCCTTGTACTTGCAAGG
Source organism: Fukomys damarensis (assembly GCF_012274545.1). Classification (NCBI taxonomy): domain Eukaryota; kingdom Metazoa; phylum Chordata; class Mammalia; order Rodentia; family Bathyergidae; genus Fukomys; species Fukomys damarensis. The sequence goes on along the minus strand of NW_022900931.1, from coordinate 24,328,688 downwards.
CAGGTGGGAGAACCCCTGAGCTAAATCCCTGGCCCCAAGGTTGGTTGTTTTTGAGATAGTGTCTCGCTTGTAGTTCATGCTGGCCTCCTGCCTCATCCTCCTGAATTCTGGGGTTACAGGTGTGCATCACCATGCCTGGCTCTGAGATTGTTAGTTGCATTGACTTAAAAGTTGTCCTGAAACAAGCAAAAGAAGTAGACCTTGGTCTGAGAGGTCAGAATTACTTGAGGAATTGGAGGAAATGTTTTAGCAGCCCCATTCCAGACTGCTTCTCCATAACACTTACCTAGATCCCATCAGGTGTATTGAACCAGTGGAAGGAGAATCAGTTGTGTGCCTGTATTTATCATGCTTGTAGTTTTGCTATTTCCCAGTTCGGAGCCCATTCCTTTTTATCCTACACAGCGAGGCTGGCAGCATGTGCAGAACTCCTTTATGCAAAGTTTTAGAACGAGGCCAAGAAGGGGGCGTGAGATCGGAGAGAGGAAAAGTGCACACCCCTCTCCCCATTAGGTACGATGACCCCACTCAGTGACTCTTGTCTTGATTTGGCAGTGAACTCCTATGGGCACCAACAAGCCTCCCACCTCTACCCTGGACCCTCACCAATGTACCCCATCCCCACCCAGGACTCAACAGCATACAATCGCCCAGGTGAGAGCCCAGAAGCACATTTCACCCTGACGAGTCACTTTGCTTTCCTCTGCTCCCAGCCTTCTCTCTCTGCCCTTTTGTCTGACCCTGCTTGGATGGGGTGAACCATCAGGGTTCCCGTGGCTGGAGGAGGGGATGGGTTACCGACTACTAAATTATGTTCCATTCATTCATTCATATTTGATGGTGTGGGACTTAGACCCAGGCTCTCACACATGCTAGGCAAGTGTTGTATAACTGAACCACACTTCCAAACCTTAGGTTTACTTTACAATTTGGTTGTCACAGCAATAATGAAAGGAAGTAAAACTGTAAATGTAAACTGAAAATAGTCAGATGTGACACTGATGTCTAGCTTCTGATCTGAATGGAAGATACACTCAGGCAGGTGAAATGAATTCCTGTCCCTTGATTGCTAGTGTTGGGCTGGAGATTGAACCGTCTTTTTGTTGTTGTTTAATGTTTTGTGGTGCCTGGGGATGGATCTCAGGCCTCATGCATTGAGCTACACACCCAGCCCAGGACTGAACAGTCTTTGGTCTTGGGTGCAGGCATGGGGAAGGAACACTGAATAGGCGTAGTAAAAAATTTATGGAGCCTTCACACTTAAATTCATTTACAAAAGTCACTGTCATCATCCTGTCTGACCACAAGTGTTTTCCACTCTTTGGATAACATCTGATTTTTTTTTTGTCCATGTAATGTAAATGCACATTTCTGTACTGCTGTTTCATAAAATATTACATTCTTATATTTTATCATATGACATAGTCTTAATCAGTGGTGCTTGTTTGTTTGTTTATTTATGTGCAGTACTGGGGATTGAACCCAGGGCCTTCATACTGAGCTACATCCCCAGCCCTTTGTAATTCGTTTTTTACTTTTTATGTAGTTTTGTGTTTTTGAGACTGGGACTCCCTATGTAGTTCAAGCTGGCCTGGAACTACTATGTGGCCCAGGCTGGCCTTGAACTCAAGGTGATCTTCCTGCCTCAGCCTCCCGAGGGCTGGGATTACAGGATTGAGCACTGTGTCCAGATTGCTGGGCGGCCTCTCACCCAGTCTCCTGTACTCTCTTTCTCCCCAGTAGCCCACCACATGGTCCCCCGGCCACCGGTCCCGCCTCCGGGTGCCAGTGAGGAGATTCCCGATGACTTCGACTGGGACTTGATCACTTAATGCGTCACAGCGTGGACATCAGCCAGGGCCTGGTGACGAAGTCTGGCCGGGAAGAGAGTGGCCCTGCCCGCCCTCCGCCTGTACATAGATATATATCCTCTCTGTTTTCTCTCCATCAGAGAAGCCACTGCAAGATGCTGCGAAGATAACTCCCCCTTTCCTGCCTCATTCTTCTCTCGTCCTTTCTGTTTTTCCCTCATTCTTTTATTATTATTCTAATTATATTATTGTTGTTATTGTTATTACTGGTTATATCCTCCATCTCCTGTCCCTACACCATGGACCGAGTCTACGCCTTGCTGATTTAACATCATCAGGTCAGAAGGCCAGGGCGTGATAGCTATAGAGAAAGGTTGCAGTTCCAGTTCAGCTTTCTCTTTGAGGAACTCACTGCTGACCCCACCTTTTAGTGCTAAGTTGTTTTCTGTTCCTGTCTGTTTCAGGCCAGGACTGGAAAGGTCACGTTATCAAGTAGAAGGGATCTAAAACTTTGCAGATTTTACTCAATGGTGCTAATTCTGCCCTCTGAGCTGTCTCCTTGTCCTTTTGTACCTTCCTTCCTTACTTCTTCCGACAATCCTCACTCCCATGGAGGGTGACAGTAAGATCCTAGTGGGATTGCAGCCTGGATGGGGTGAGAAGCTTGCACAGAAGTGATGGAAAGGAAGTCAGGGTGAGGTTGGGTGTGCACTGCTGCATCATGGGGCGTCCATTGGCTCCTCCCACCCCATTCGCTAAGGAGCATGGGTTGGTCTTTGCTGCAGCTCTGCTTCTGTCGTAGCCCAAGTGCACAATATTCACCATCAGCTCAGCTTCTTGGCGATGGCTTCATTTTAACCATTTTGACTTTTAAAAAAGAATCCCCTGAAAACTTAACTGCAGCTCTTACTTGGATTTACAAGTCGTCATCCTCTGCCTTTCCCCATCCAGCATATTTTATTTTGTCCTTCTCTAGTTGGCTGCCCAGAGCTACTCATCTTGTTTTCTTCCTCCATTTCCTGGGATTTTCAAGAAAGAGAAAGTGAGCCATGGTCACTGAGGGTTTCGTCCTGGCCCTGATGTGGTGGGGGAATCTCTTCCCACCAGACAGCGGAATGCAGCTATGTTAGGGATGGGAGGAGGGGAATGAGCTGGCGTGGACCATGGGTTTCGTGTATGTCACTGGATAGCAGATGCTGCTCTTGAAATCCAGACTGTGTGGCTTGAAGCTTTTGAGGGGTGCGGGAAATTGGGTAAAGGGGGCAGATGACATCAGATGGGGTTGGTGAGGGCCCAGGGGCTCCCAGAAGAGGGCGTGAAGGCGAGTCCTCCAGCAAGCGATTCATTGCTGTAAATTCCTAGTGTACATTGAATATTCACTGTTGAATTTGGGTTAGGAGAGGGAAGAACAATTTTACATCCGTTTTTATTTGACTAAATTTTCCCTTTCTACAAACTGCAGGACAAAATGTGTGGCATGAACAAGACTCTGTAATGTCTTCTTTTCTTCATCCTTTGATTTCTTTGCGATCTCCAGGCTGTCGTCAGGCTTTCTTCTCCCTTGTTGTCGCCTCTGCTTTCTTGGAAGGGGTTCTGCGCGAGTTTGTGCAGCTGAAGTAAGGGGCGAGCAGGACAGCTAACTAAAGAGCACTTTATTTCTTTGAAGCCTTTGTGAGAAAGATGGGAAGGGGTGTGTGTGTGTGGGTGGCTTTGAGTCTCCATGTGTTGAGGGCACTTTGTGAAGTGCGACACAGTGTTTCCCACTGGGGAGGGGAGCTTTTCTAGGGGAGGCAGCAAAACATCCGGTTAGGCAGCTCTCCTTACTGCCACATTCAGGGTGCATCCTGCACCTTCCTTTCCGTCTTCCTGGGATTCCCGCTTTACAGATGAACGCTCCCCTTTTCTAAACCCCCTTCCTACTGAGGCCCACGCAGGGTAGGCAGGGTAGGTGACGTCTTACACACAGGTCGCCCTCGTGCCGCCATCTCGTGAAGGGCTCTGGTGGCCGCCAGAGTAGCTGACGCTGGGGGCTGGACCTGGAGACTGCTCTTCGGGCCCCCTGAGCTTGCAGGCCCTCTTGCCCACCTCAGCCTTGCTAACGCTGCAGGACAAACCTGACTTCTGTGGGCCTCGGTTTCCCCTCCCCTACATGAGGTGGAAAGAATACTCCTTTTTCTTGTTGGTCCAGCGTTGCTGGACACGGAGCCTCGTCATTGTGGTTGTGTTGGGTGATGTGTGTGGAATTGCAGGAGCTCACTGCTTATAGGAGGAAATGAGGGCAAAAGTGAGAGGGATAAAGGAGCAGTAACTTGGTATCGACCCATCCATCCCAGGCTTCCTCTCCTTAAGCCCACGTTTCTGGTTTGGTGAGTCCTTCATGCCACCCATAATGCTTTGCATTGGTGGAAGCTGGGAAGGGGATGTGGTCTCATGGTTGTGTTGTTTTTGGTTTTTTTGTTTTTTTTTTTTTTTGCATGCTTTCCTAATAAAAATGAAACAAAACAAAAAAACCCCAGAAGGTTTCCAGTTTTATCTTGTACTGGTCTCCAGTCTCTTTTTCCCAGGGTAGGAGTGGAGAGATGTGAAAGGATTTGGCTTCAATTGGCCTTTAGCCAATTTCCCCCTTGTACCACTGGGATTAATTAGTTGGCTTCAACTTTTTTCTTCATGGTAAGATTAATGATACGAGTTAGTGTGTGCTTTTAACCTGACTTACTTCAAATACTATTAAATATAGGGAGCTCTTGTTGGGAGGGTCGGCCACCCCTTTCAGGTTGGCTGATGGGGTAGACGCACATTGCTTGCATTCAAGGTTATAGTTTCAAGATGCAAGGTGCTTCATTCTGGGGAGGAGTTTTGTCCTTGTCCAGGACTTCTGGAGAAGTGAGAGTTATAGGTATTCACGAAAGGGTTTTTGTTTTTTTGTTTTTTAATACCAGGCATTGAACTCAGGACCTTGCACTTGCGGGGAGGCGCGGTGCCACTGAGCTAAATCCCTGGCCTAAGGGAATTCTAATTAGAGAAACGTCATCAGAACAAAATCCCAAAGTAACAAAAGGAGTCCAGAAATGCCACTTGTTCATTGTACATTCAGTCTTCATGCTTGATCGTTCACCCAATACCCTGTACATGAACCCCAGTAGTTTGGAACTTTATGGCAGGTCTTACAGGACATATCCAGGTTCCCAGGAGCCTTTTGTACCTATGTCATTATGAGGTTTACTTGCTGTGTGGTTAGAGGTTATGATATATTTGGAATGTCAAAAGGATTCATGAATCTCGGAATCTTGCAAGGAGCCATGGGAAGTGCGTTTATTCTCATAAAATTTATAAGCAAATGAAATTTGAAAGGTAGCCCCACAAGTCTTACAGCATGCCAGACATGATTATCCCATGGCCTACGGAATTCCTTGTGATTTGAAATCTTTCTGCTCAGTTACTTTACAACATATTTATAGTCCAGTCTCTCAGCTCAGCCATTAAACAAATGTCTTGCAAATCTTAAATATGCCACACTTTCTTCTTTTTAGATTGTCATATTTAGCTTATATGCGGCTATGTTGTAGTACAAGCAAGCCGGAAATTTCCAAGGTTTAACACGCAGAAGTATACACAGGGAAAAAGAAGGTGAGAGGACCTGGGTACTTTACAAATTCAAGAAAGTTTATTGCGACACTATAGTAGCTAAGGGATGGAATCATCCTAGGTTCCTGACAACAGGTGACTGGAGAAAGAAAGTATGGTATATATAAACCCTGGAGTAGTATTCAGCTATACAGAATGAAATCAGGAAACTTGCAGGGAGACAGATGGGATTGTGTTAAGTGAAATAAGCCAGATACAGAAAGACAAGTACTGCATATTCTCATGTGGGAGTTGAAAACTTCCCATTGCGTGGCAATCCCAGTACAAAAGTGAGGCCAAGAATGGCTGTGGCAAGAATTGTTTGGGATGAATACTGAGTCTCCTCAAAGTAGAAAAGTGATTACTAGAAGTTGGGCCAGTAGGGGGTTGGTTGATCAGTGTATGCTCTATGTGTATGTGGAAATACCACACTGGAACCAAAACCAAGAGGGTCTGTTAAACCCTTAGCAGGACCTCCTGGCCAGTGGTTTTGATTTAGCAAGTCTGGGATGGGGTTTTTGCATTTCTACCATTTTCCAGGTGATGTTGATTCCTATAGTCCAGGCCCACACTGAGAACAACTGGATTGATGAGTGCCTTCTGATTACCGTATCCCTCCTCCTCCTGCAAATATTCACCTGTGAACATCTCATATCGGCTGCTCTGTCTTTTCACACACTTGTACTGAGGCTGTGTTTTTCTGAAAAGATGTTGGTTTGGGTACAACTGGTAGACTTCGTGGGCTCCTCACTGAAGGCTGCCTCCAGAACACTCTTCACAGACTGCCGTGCTTGCTTCCTAAAATCTTTCCCCAAGAGGGCGTAGAGGAAGGGGTTGAAGCAACTATTGGCAGATGCGAGAGCGAGGGACACACAGTCCCAGGACAGCAGAGCCTCCCCAAAGGGACTGTTCAAGTCCATAAACAGGGTGAGGACTCCGAACACGTGGTACGGAGTCCAGCAGACGAGGAAGACGGTCACTACCACCGCGGCCACACTCAGGGCTTTGTTCCGAGACTTCACGATGCGCACCCGTCCCATTCGGAAGACGATGAGGATGTAACACAGCACCATGATGATCGTAGGCAGCAGGAAACCCAGCACTAGTCTTGTGAAGGTTATTGCCATCAAAGGGGCTTGATCTTCGTAAGTTACTGGGCTTAAATAATCATACTGGAAGTCTTCTGATAGCTCAGGCGTGGATAAGCCATTGCGGGAAGCATCGGGGAAGAGGTCTAAATCAGTGGAGAGAAAAGGATCAGAATTATGTAATGTGTTAGTTCTGCTCTCTTCTGTGGGAAGCCTACTGAGGGTTGTGAGTGAGCCCACAGCAGCAGATTTATGTTGACTAGACAATTGTGTGGAACCCATATGGAATGAATCTCCAGAAGGTCTTTGAGATGTTTGAGAATGGAGGACAGTGGTGACTGACCAAGGATGACTATGCGATTGGAAAGAAGGTGCCAGTCCGTCTTCCGTTTCTCCAGGTAGCTGGACAGTGGGGTCAGGAGTCCCGTGGTCCAGTGTATCTGGGTCATAAGGGTAGTCCAGATAGTCAAATGAGGTGGAACCAAAATTGTAGCTACAGATAGTGTGGTTGTCTAGGGTGCTTGTTTCCCTGTACACAAAGACAGGTACACACATTACAAAAGCCACCAGCCAAATGCATCCACAGATAATGCAGGCTCTTCTCACAGTGCGATGATTTTGGCACCAGACTGGCTTGAGTACCAGCAAGCAGCGGTCCAGGCTAATAGCAGTAAGGAGGAAAACACTGGCAAACATGTTGAGGATGATGATGGAGGGGATAAGCTTGCATAGGATCTTGCCATACGGCCAGTGTCCATGGAGAGCCAAGTGAGCCATGGAGAAGGGCAAGGAGAGGCAGCAGAGGAAGTCTGCCAAGGTGAGGTGAAGAAACCAAACCGTGTTTACTGTGTGCCGCATCTTCAGGCCAGCCACCCACAGCACCAGCCCGTTGCCTGGCAATCCCAGTATGAAAGTGAGGCCAAGAATGGCCATGGCAAGAATTGTTTGGGGCAAATACCGAGTCTCTAAGTACCAGCCAGTTGAGTTGGTCTCAGCAGAGAAAGACTCCATGGCTAAATTTCTGCAAAAAGATAAAAGAAAATGTGACAACTGACAGTGTCTTTGTCTTTGTTTTTGTTTTCTTGGTACTGGGGATCTAACTCAGGTTCTTGTGCTTGCAAGGCAGGTGGTGGAACCATTGAGCTAAATCCCCAGCCCAATGGACAGTGTCTTTGTAAAAATATGTAGTCTTAAAATTTTAACTTTCCCACATAATGATGTGACATCACTAAGCCTAGAAGGCCCTAAAAATGTTTTATACTGTATCTCTTGACTTCATATGAGACCACGCTAAAACGTTCTGATAGACAATTTAAAATTCACTGAATTAAATTTGTATCAAAATAATAACTTCTTTTGAAATCATATCCGAGTAAGTTTCCCATCTCTTGTATTTTCAATCTCTCACTTTCCACTGGCTCTTTTTCTCACCCAATGTCCTCTGTTGAACAAATGAGCAGGCGTGGTGGCGCATACCTATAACTCCAGCACTCAGGAGGCCGAGGCAAGAGAGTTGCCTAGAGTTTTGAGGCCAGGCCGGGGCAACATAGTGAATTCCAGGACAGCATGAACTACATAGCGAGACCCTGTCTCAAAAAACAAAAGAATACAAAAAGTTTTAAAATGAGCTAAATGAGTAAACAAAGGAAAACTTTGAGACTGGTGCTCACCAACCTGAGGTCACGAGAAGGCTTTAGCAAGCTTTACCACCATCTAAAATAATTTTAACTTTTCATATTTTCATTTTTCTGAGGACAAGATCTACCCATTCTCTCCGGTGGACTTTCAAAGAACTCCCAGAAGGAGCTGGGACTGAGTTACATCTGTTCAATGTATCTCCATCTTCTCTTGCTATCGTATTTCTGAAGAGCTTTTTATCTTTGTATCAACTTCATCAACCATCTGTGTTCCTTATTTGCATTTTATAAAGTATAACAAGGGAAAGATAGTGTTATTATTACAAATGCAGAAAATACGTATGGAAGGAATTGGAAGAATGCGGACAAGCCAAGAAAATGAAAATGGCAAAAAGAAAAAAGAAAATGAAAATAAAAATGGCATAATCACCAGTTATTACCACTTTAATATCTTAATTTAATACCTCTATATATCTTTTATCAGGTATATGTGTTTTATATTTATGTATATTTCCTGTTAAACAGAGTTCGGTCATACCATGAATGTTAAAAAAAAATTTTTAAATTGTGGTACAATGTAAAAGTTGCCATTTTAACCATTTTTTGGTTTGTTTTTTTGAGACAGGTCTCACTATGTAATCCAGGCTGGCCTTGAACTCACTATATAGCTCAGGTTTGCCTTGAACTTGCAATGATCCTCGTGCCTCAGCCTCCCAAGTGCTGGTGTTACAGGGGTGCACCACCATGCCCAGCATTAATCATTTTTAAGTGTGCAACTCAGTAGTGTTTCCTACATGCGTATTGTTGTGCAACTGATTTCAGAAATTTTCATCTTACAAAACGGAAACTTTGTACTCATGAAACAATTCTTGTTTTTTTTTTCCTCCCCACAACCCCAGGCAACCACCGTTCTACTTTCTGTTTCTATGAACTTGACAACATAATTCACGAACTTGGAATCATACAGTTTGTCTCCTTGGGTTTGGCTTTTTCTCACTAAGCACAGTGTTAAGCATGTTGGAGAATGGGCCAGGATTTCTTCCCTATTTAAGGTTTCCACTGCATTTTGCTTATCCAAGCCTTCCTCACGGAACATTTAGATTGTTTCCACCTGTGGGCTCTTGTAACCGGTGCATCGCTGAAATGGGAGTCAATTCATACAGTTTTGTTTTGATTTTGCTTTGTGTTTTCTGCCTGCAGGCTCTCGTTACGCACACAGCAAGAGGGTTCTTCCAGGAATTCTCAGACTTTACCCAGTCATCTCCCAACCTCCCCCCCCCACCCGTTATATCTCACAAACAGCTTGTCCCCTGTGGTGTCCAGTCGGGGGTGCTGCATCTCTCATGTTGCTTTTCTTTGCCCTTTCTTCTTGGTATATGTTGTGAAACGCAGCAGTCACGTCACCCGGGGTAATGGGTGCCATACACGGCGCATCTGGACCGTGTTTGTTCCCCTTCCCAGCCCTACCCGCTTCTCCCCAGTTCCTGAGGTCCCCTCCCATCGCCAGTCTGCATCCCTGTTACCGTCACTCTTTTATGCTGCTCCAAAATGAGTTCCATTCTGGACTGCTCCCGTTAGAGAAACCATGCAACACTTAACCTGCATCGGATTCATTTAATTTCTTGTCTCAAGATCCATCCATCAAACGTCTTCATTAACATAGCTTCTCCTTTACAGGAAGGACAGTTGGCGTCTCTTGGAGCACTGACTTCTTATCCTTGGTCATTTGTCCTCCGTCCCCATTGCTCTGCTAAAATTTCTTCTGGAAAACAAACCCAGAACCTCTTTGTGGCTTCATCCTCCACAACATGAGATTTGCCATTTGCTCCACCGAGCCCCTCGCAGGCTGTTCTCTGGCTCTGTGACATTTCCTTCTTCTAGCTCCGGACCCTCCCACGTCCCTGAAATGCTTAGTGAAGGCATCTTCTGTCGCTTGCCAAGTTACGGCTGTCAGAACTCTCCCCTTCATCTAGCTGCCTTCTCCACCCTTGATCCATACCTGTTGGAGTTTGACTTGTTCTTCAAGATCAAGCTCAAATACTACAATTCCTTGAAATACTCTCTTCCAACCCTACCCAGACATCAATTCTCCAGCTCCCTAAGTGTGTGTCTGAGTCTTTTCCTCTCATGTTTGCTATGTAGTAGCACATTTTGTCTTGTATTATAATGAAATTATCACTGTGACTGTTTTATCTATCGTTCTACCTTAAATTTCACGAAGATAAAAATGAGTGTTGTTCATAAACGATCATTTCACAGAATTCAGCACACTGCCCTGGGTGACCTAAAGGCTAAAGAATATGTGGCCAGCACTTGGGAAGCTGGGGCAGGAGGATCGCTGTGAGTTCGAGACCAGCCTGGGCTACATAGTGAGTTCCAGGTCAGTCTCAACTACATAGGGAGATCCTGTCTCAAGAAACAAACAAACAAAACAAAACCAAACAAAAGAAACCCACCACCACCAACAATAAAGAATATGTGAATGGAGGAATGGTCACTTTTGAGGTTGACTATTCATTTTCAACTCAATTTAAGATTCTAATTGCTCCCCATTGAACCATTACCTTGCCTGCTTCCTTATTTCCTTTGCCGTCCCTTCTAACTTCCCTTCTAAGTTCCCAGTTTTCAAGGATACAAGAGCACTCTCTTTTTAGAGAGGCCCACAGTGTTTGAAAGTACTTTGCTGAGTTAAACAGATGTTGTCACAGGGTTTTGCATGATTAGCAGAAGTTAAAATAGCAAGTCAACAAAAATAAAAAAAAAGGAGAAATGATCCTTATTCTCTTTTCTGCGGCTGCTTCTACTCAGACATTCAAGTCCTGGCAGGACCCTTCTTTCCCGCACTGAATGGCAGCTGCCCCGATCCCGTCCCATTCCAACATGCGGGCTCCTGCAGAGCCGTGCAGTATCGAGAGCAAGGGCAGCGTGGACTGCGATGTCTGAAAGAAAACAGCTCTCTGGAGGGCTGAGGACGGAGGATCACAGATTGCAGCCCAGCCCAGGCAGCTTAGTGAGAGCTTGGCAAAAAAAAGGGGGCTGGGGAGGTACATCAGTTCAAGGACTCTGGGTTCAACCTCCTGGACTTCAAAACAAAAACAACGCAATCATCTCTGTTCTCACTGCTTTTACTTTTCAGTTTTTAATACCGAAGCTCAGTAAATAGACTTTTACAAAATCACAACTACAGAGATTAAGATACTAAGTCCAGTGAACATCAAGCAATACTCTTCTTTACTGCAAAGATCAGATAATGGAAAAACCCACACCATTGCTAACAAAGGGTACTGTCCAAAGTGAACAAAGGTGGAAAAGAATGACATTCTGATATGAGAGAAATGGAATTAGCTGTCACAAACTTTTTTTTTTTTGAGACAGGGTCTCACTAGGTAGTTCAGACTGACCTGCAATTCACTGTGTAGCCCAGGCTGGTCTCAAACTCACAGCAATCCTCCTGCCTCAGCCTTCCGAGTGCTAGGATTACAGGTGTGCACCACCACACCTTGCTCAAACTATATTTTTAAATATCAATATTATTTGTTTTAAAATGAAAAAAAAAAAATGAGTCAGGAGTTACAAACCCTTCAGAGGGCCAGGGATTTAGCTCAGTGATTCCGCTGCCTGCCTCACCAATCCAAGGTCCTGAGTTCAATCCCCAGTGACAACGACAACAACAACAACACCAGCCAGATTACAAATCCTTCAGAACAAGATCACTGTATATTTCTCCAAGTTTGGGCTGAAAAATACTCCTACGTTTGAATTAGTAGACACTTAAAAAAAAAGATATCAATATTGAATTGGCCAGCACTAATGAAAAAGATAAAATTAAAACTAAAATTAAAAAAAAACAAAAAAGACTGCAGCATGGAGTAATAGCAGGATGATGAAGGTAGTAGCAAAAAGAAATGGACCAAAGAACTGAAGAAGGAAAAGTAGACTGGGAATTTATATGTGTTGGTGTCTGAATGTGCACAATCAGTGATTTGAGAATCAAAACTGGTGGGGAAAAGCTGGAATCAAGGAAGGGACAGATGACAGAAAGTTCGTTATCATTTCCAGAATGAAGGTATTAGAAGCAAGCACAATTAGAAAGTCAAAGTTTTAGAACTGGAAAGGTGAACATAAGGATAAGACGAGAGCTGAAAGTTGGGGATGGAAATGGAGAAATTGGAGAGAAGGGCCCTGCACAGGTACCTAGAATGAGCAAGGTGAGTCCCGCACAAGTCACCAGCTCAACCGAAGTCTTCTTACCAAAAAGCAGAGACAGTCGAAGGCTCCCTGAGCAATCTGTAGGTCTCCAGAGCCCTCGGGTCCAGCACCACGCGCAGTGAAGTCAGAGTGTGTCTGGGCCACTTGCTGAGCTCTTGCGTTTCTGTTTCCTAAAGCGGACCTCCGGATCTCCACCACTATCTGATCTCAGAGGGAGAAGTTCTGAGTGACTCATTTCCAAATCACTTCTGCAGATAAGAAAAGCAGAACAGAAGTGGAAGAGTTCTTTCCAAGATGTCTCCTGGAAGACGGTGGAGTTAGATGAAGGTCACAGTATTTCTGTAGGGAGCTTCGCAGCACATAGGTTTTTGCTAGTTTTAGAAGGGTGCACAGAGAAAATAACACTGTGAAATGAAAAGGTTGTCATGGGGAAAGGCTGGGGGAAGAAAGACCCATTTCATTAATATCAGATGAATGTTTCTTGACTTTTGTTTTTTGAAATAGGGTCTCACTCTGTTCAGGCTGGCCTTGACCTCACGGTGATCCTCCTGCCTCAGCCTCCTGAGTGCTGGGATTACAGGTGTGTACCAACTACCACACCTGGCTTTAATGTTTGATATGTTTAAAAAACACATATGCCATTCCAAAGTCAGGATGAATAAACAATGAAGTGGGAATATGCTCATGCACGTGTACACACACACACACACACACACACAGCTAGCTATACAACCCACACTTAGTATAGTAATAGAAATAACATAGTAGCAAAATAGCAGAACATAATAGAGGTAGAACCATGTTTACCTTGGGCAATCTGGGAAAGCTTTACAGTGGAAATGAAAATGAGATATAGGCAAGTCCTTCAGTGTCTCCAGGGCTTGTCGAGGCAGAGGGTGAGGAATTGCTGAGCCTGTCTGTAGATCTTGGCTGCAGGCAGCACGCAGGAGGGTGGGGGGCAGGGAGTTTGTAGAGGCCCTGGATTCCTGCAGGGGTCAAAGGTTGTGGTTCATTGAGAAGGAGAAACGAAGACTGAAAACAATTCCTGCTTACAGGATCCCTTGTACAGAATTCGCACTCAAATCACTTTTTTCACATATATGAAGGTGGAATAAAGTTTATTTGGTTAAATGTCTTCGAACGCTGTTGTCTGTCTGTAGTAAACCAACTTATCCCAACAGTCATGCTGGCTCCCCTTGGGTTATGGCTTGTGTCTAGCTGACCCCCCAAAGCCTCATGTGGCCACAGCTGGGTCCTTTCCAGAGGTGGCTGGATCTAGGGTGTGTGATGCTGAGTGCGTGATTACTAAATCAGCCCACTGATTGGTGTGGCTCCACCCTAACCCCAGCAGCCTGGGTACGAGATAAGAGACAGAAAGAGGCTGCGAAAGTCGCTTGGACTTGCTTCTTTACCTGCTTTTGCCGTCTTCTGCCTGCCATGAACCGTTTCTCTCCTGCGATACCCCACAGTCATGCAGCCCTGCCTGGAGCCAGACAGCTACAAGCTGTGAACTAAACAGGACTCTCCTCCTTTAATGTTGGGGGTCAGGTGTTTTGTCTCAGCAGTGAGAAAAAGTAACTAAAGCATCTTGTTTGCTGTCAAATTCTGCATTGTGAAGTATTTTTGAGGCAGGAAAACCTAAGAAAATGCAAGAGTTAGACAGCATTTATAGAGCTTTTTCTTTTCTTTTCTTTTTTTTTTTTGGTACTGGAGATTGAACTCAGGTCCTTGTGCTTTTGAGGCAGGCAGCAGAACCACTGAGCTAAATCCCCAGCCTTGAGTTTTTTCTATTGTTATTATTAAAATAGACAATATTAAATATTAAATTTATCTAATAATTATTAAATATTAAAATATAATTATTAAAATAGATAATAATACAGAAATTTTAAAAATACAGAAGTGTAAAGAGGTAAGAAAAATTAAAGTTTTCCATGACTGATTAGGCTTTATCAGGGATGTAAGGATAGTTCAACTTAGAAATATAAGTAAATATAATGTATTGCAGAGACAGAAACAAGGACATAAGCCACGTGATCATCTCAATAGATGTAGAAAAATCCTTTAACAGAATCCAACATCCATTCATGATAAAAACCCTGAAGGAAATAGGCATAGAAGGTCTTTATTTAAACGTGATGAAAGCAGCCAGGCGTGGTGGCGCACACCTGTAATCCTAGCACTTGGGAAGCTGAGGCAGGAGGATCGCTGTGAGTTCGAGACCAGCTTGGACTACATAGTGAGTTCCAGGTCAGTCTCAACTACATAGTGAGACCCTGTCTCAAAAAAAAAAAAGAAAAAAAAATGATGAAAGCAATTTATGACCAACATACCGCCAGGGTCATATTAAAAGGGGAAAATCTGAAAGCCTTCCCTGTAAAAACAGGAACATGACAAGGATGTCCACTATCACCACTCCTGCTGAACATAGTCCTTGCAATGTTAGCCAGAGCAATCAGGCAAGAGGAAGAAATGAAAGTGATTCATACAAGAAAGACAAAGTCAAAATACCACTCTTTGCGGATGACATCCACCTTTACTTATAAGACCTACAAAACTCCACCAAAAGACTCCTAGAACTGATAACCAACTTCAGCAATGTTGTAGGATACACACAAAAATCAGTAACATTTCTGTACACTAATAACTCACTGAAAAAGCAGTTAGGACAACATCATTCACAATAGCATCAAAAAATTAAATACTTTCCTGTTAACGTAACTGAAAGACCTCTACAATAAAAGTTACTTGACTCTGAAAAAGGAAATCCAGCAAGATATCAGAAAATAGAAAGATATCCTCTGTTCTCGGCTAGGAGAACCGATATAATCTAAATGGTTCTACTCCAAAAACCGATATACAGATTTAATGCAGTCCCAGTCGAAACACCAAAGTCAGTCTGCACAGAAGTAAGGAACACAGTACTAAAATTCACATGGAATCAGAAGAGACCCAGAAGAGCAATGAAATCTTGGTTATATAAGCAAATCACAACCCCAAATTTCAAGTTGTACTGTAAAGCTGCAGTGACTAAAGCTGGTACAAAGACAGGTATGTGTGTGTGCATCAGTGTAACAGAATAGAAGAAGCGGAAACCACCCCAGGCACATACAGCTATTTGATCTTTGACAAAGTAGCCAAAAGCATACACTTGGAGGGAGGACAGCCTCTTTAATAAACGGTGCTGGGAAAACTGGCTACCTATATGCAGAAGAATGAATCTAGATATGTATATTTCACCATGTACTAAATTAAAATCAAAATGGATCAAAGATTTAAATGTTAAAATAGAATCACTAAATTTTCTGAAAAATTAAGTAGGTACAACTCTTGAAGATAGAGGTGTAGGCAAGGACTTTCTGAACAGAACCCCACTGGCACAAGAAATAATACCAATCCTGTGTGGTAGTGTGTGCCTGTAATCCCAGCACTGGGGAGGCTGAGGCAGGAGGATTGCCTTGAGTTTGAGGCCAGCATGGACTATATGGTAAAACTCTATCTCAAAAAAAAAGGAAGGAAAAAATAATACTGAGAATCAACAAAAATGAGACCATATCAAATTAAAAAGCTTATACATAGCAAAGGAAACAACCCGCAGTGTGAAGAGATAACCTGCAGAATAGAAAAACAGTTTTTGCCAGCTGCACCTTGGGGAAAGGACTAACATCAAGAATATACAAGAACTCAAAACACTAGACCCTCATCCTAATGAGATAATTGACAATGTGAAATAGGAAGAAAAGGGCTAAAGGTGTAGGGAAAGTGGGAAGGGTAGGGGAAAGGTAATAAGGGAAAAGGAAAAATATAAGAAAATGAAAAAATGGAAATAAAGTGTTTGTAAATGGGGAGGAGAGGAGAGGGTGAAGGGAGGGCAGGGACAAGGGGAAAAAATGAGAACTAAGACCTGTCATGTAAAGGTACAAGATCCCAATAATGAATGTAACTGTCTGTATACCTAGAATGTACCAATAAACTCAATAAAAAAAAAAACACGAGACCCTCAAAAACAAGAGCCTCAATTAAAAAATGGGCATCTGAAATGAATAGACACTCATTGGAAGAAGTACAAATGACCAATAAATACATGAAAAAATGCTCAACATTGCTGGCCATCAAATAAATGCGAGTTAGCCGGGCGTGGTGGTGCATGCCTATAATCCCAGCACTTGGGAGGCTGAGGCAGGAGGATCACTGTGAGTTCCAGACCAGCCTGGGCTACACAGTGAGTTCCAGAGCAGTCTGAACTACATAGTGAGACCCTGTCTCAAAAAACAAAAACAAACAAACAAAAAAGAAATGCAAATTAAAATTACACTGAGATAGCTGCTTTCCCTGCAAAGAATGGCTAACATCCAAAAATCTAATAATAATAAATGCTGGTGAAGATATGGAGGAAAAAGGAGCCCTTCTACATTGTTGGTGGGAATGTAAACCAGTACAACCATGAAGGAAATCAGTGTGGAGATTCCTCACAATATTAAAATAGAAATCCCGTTTGACCCAGCTGTCCCTCTTCTAAATATTTTCCTCAAAGAACTAAAATCATCATTTTACAGGGATGCATGATCTTGGAAGCAGATATTCATCAATGGATGGACCAGGAATGGATAAGAAAAATGGGGTATTTATACACAATGGGTATTTATACACTGCTGTAAAGAAAGATAAACTTGAGGCATTCATAGGAAAGTGGATGCAACTTGAGAACACAAAGTTAAATGAAATAAGCCAGACACAAAAGCTCAAATATTGCATGGTTTCTCTCGCACGAAGAACACAGTATATATATAAATATACAAATAAAGAGCAAAATAGAAGAGATAAATAGGAAGTGGGAAGAAGTTCAAATACTTTTTGCCAAATCACATATTTTGTTGTTTCAATAATATTTTAGGCTGGGCCTGGTGGTGCACTCCTGTAATCCCAGCACTCCGGAGGCTGAGGCAGGGGAATCGATGTGTTTGAGACCAGCCTGGGCTACATAGTGAGTTCCAGGTCAGTCTCAGCTACACAGTGAGACCCTGTCTAAAAAAAAATTTTTTTAATACATATACTACTTTGTTCATTTATACTACTGGTTTATCTTAGATTGTTGAAAAGAATTTTGTATTATTATCCATTGTTTTTAAGAATCTCTTTGGGGGCCGGGGATTTAGCTCAGTGGTTCTGGTGCCTGCCGTGCAAGCACAGGGCCCGAGTTCAATCCCTTGAACCAAAAAAAAAAAAAAAAAAAAAATTGAAATGCCTCTAAGAATCTCTTTGGTTATGTCTTGTACTCTGCTACTTTGAAGATAAAGATACATGGTATATTAACTGTTGTTATTCTTTCTCTCTTTATTTTTTGGTACCGGGGATAGAACTCAGGATCTAGCGCTTGTGAGGCAGGCGGTGGAACCACTGAGCTAAATCCCAGGCCCCTCATTATTTTGTTATGAAATTTTGTTTTATTTTGTTACAAAATAAAAATTTAAAGTTTTCACTTCCCATTCCACTGCCGGAAATAGCCATTTTAGGGAGTTAGTGCTCATGCTTCCTGAATTAAAAAAAACAGAGCCTACATTTTTTTTTCTTTTGTACCGGGGATCAAACTTGGGCCCTTGTGCTTTCGAGGCAGGCACCAGAACCATTGAGCTAAATCCCAGGCCAATAGAGCCTACATTTTTAAGAAAAGCATGGTTTTGAATAAAAATGGGACTACACGTTGCTACATGCTGAGCAAGGCCTCTACCACTGAGGTATGTGCACAGTCCCAGGAAACAGATTCTTGAAAACATAGCAGTGTTCCTTTTTTGGGGGAGCATTTCTCTCACTTTTAGGAAGTGCCAGCTGCCTTGTGGTATAAAATGGGATAACTGGGAATTGATGTGGTTCATTTCTGTTTTGAATATCTAAATATTTCTAAGCAGAGATCAGATGTTTTGAAAAACATGAAATGTGGAATATATATTTTATGCTGTGCTGGTTTTTCTGAGATAGAGTCTTGCTATGTAGCTCAGGCTGGCCTCGGGCTCACCTCAGTTCTCCTGCCTCAGCCTCCCAAGTGCTGGGATTACAGGTGTGAACCACCACACCCGGCTTTGGAATACATACATTTTACTTATTTTTTAAGCACTTTGTTAGAGGGTAATCATTTCAGTCTGGGCAGAGAGGAGGCAGAGTGGACAGGACCAGTGCCCATCTTGGTGTTTCCTGGATATCAGATGTTCCTGCACATAGGTTGAGAGGGAACTCTGTCACAGGCAAACCCCCAGTAGAGCAGCTGGCACCTGCCAGGCCAGGACAGGAGGCGAGACCTATGTGGGCCACGCCCCTGGGACAGCAGAGCTTCCATGTCAGGCTCAAGGTTGATGGTCAGAAAGCAACTGTATGTGCTCACTGGCACTTGGTCAGGGCCAGTGGGGAATGTCTCAGATGGAATAAATATTTTAAACACAGCCTTATGTATGTATTTTTTTTTCCAGTACTGGGTACCTAGGATTGAACTCAGGACCTTGCAAGGCAGGTGTGGTGCCACTGAGCTAAATCCCCAGCCCTGAAGACAGCCATATTAAAACCGTTTATGAGTCACTGGTCAGTTCAACACTGTCAATGATAAAGATCTGTATGAAATAATTGAATAAAAAAGTAAAAAATTTAGAATCAGTACCTCTAGGCTGTTTTGTCTGAAAGAATTAAAAATAAATATTGATAAAGTTACTGTCCTTAAGGACTTCATACAAAAGGATTAAATGTGCATGAAATAATCCACACTCTTAACTTCAATATAACAAGTTAGGTGTGGTGGTGTATGCCTGTGATCCCAGCATTCAGGAGGCTGAAACAGGAGGATCTCTGCAAGTTTGAGGCCAGCTTGGGCTACATAGTGAGTTCAAGGTCAGCCTGAACTACATAGACCCCCATCTCAAACAATAACAACAACAACAACAACAACATCAACATAACTGTTATGGCTGTGTCTAGATGACCCTCCAAAGCTGAATGCAGTCATAGGTGGGCTTCTGCAGAAGTAGCTGAATCTAGAGTGTGTGAAGCTAGAACCGATTCATGGTGCAGTGCTAGGATCAAAGGCACTAGGATTCAGGGTGTGAGTGCTGCCTGCCCTAAGGAGCCTGGATGAGTACAAGGGGCAGACAGAGCAGTGAACCTCCCTTGCTGCTTTGTGGCCTTCTGCCCACCATGAACTCTTTCTCCTCTGCGATGCCCGTCTGCCTTGTCGCCCTGCCATGGAGCCAGCTGATTATGGATGGAGCCTCTACAAACCGAGCTAAGTAAACCTTTCCCCCTTTAACTCTGGGTGTTGGGTATTTTGTTTCAGCAATGAGAAAAGTAAGACAACTAAGTACAAAAAGCTGGACGACTCAGACGAATGCTGCAGACCACCAGCGAAGGGCAAGACTGAAAATGATGAAAATTAGCTGAAAAAATGGCACAGAAGAAAAGAACAGTACACCAGGAATTCGGACACGGATCGGACTTCCACTTTTAGGAATAACTATTTGACCTTGGGCTGAGTGACGACCCAGAAATGTTCATTCTGCTTAAAGAGCTGGGCTGGACCATCCTGAAGTTCGCTCTGTGCCTCACAGCCTGTCATTCTGACACTGGGCAGGGAAAGGTGGCTGAGAAGTCCAGGGTGACCCGAGGGCTGAGTCAGCAGAGGCAACTTTCAGGCTGGTGTTGAGGGAAGGCTGCTCTGAGCGGTGGGCGAAGGCAGGTGGCAAACCGGGTTTGGGTGCTTGCTCATTGTGTGACTATCCGGAAATTATTTCCTCACCTGCAGAACGAGAGTCGTGTCGGATATTGACCCTCAGGCTCATCCTGATCCTCCCTTCTCCCTTCTCTCTCTGGTAGAAACCTGGTACCTTTCCTGGACCTGGCCGATCTCTGGGGTCAGAGCAGGTGGTGCCCGGAGAGACCGGAGAGGGAAGAGCCAGGGGCATCGCTGCCCTGGGTTCTGCAGCTTAAGTTTGTGCACGGTCTCTCTCTCTCTCTCTCTCTCTCTCTCTCTCTCTCTCTCTGTATCAGGATCATCGAACTCAGGGCCTTGAACTTTTGGGGCAGGAGTGTGCCACTGAGCTAAATCCCCAGCATCACAGCCAGTTCTCTTGCTGCTCTAGGGGATTACGTTCTACACTGGGGTTGATGAGTTGGCCAATGCGGAACTATTGCACCCAGGGAAATATCACAGTCAGGTTCCTTTGAGCCTCTGGCCACCGTATTTTTGTCAAACAATATCTAACTTTGTATCATCTGTGCTTCTGTTTAAAGATGCCTTACCTAAGGTCTGCTGAGCCATTAATGTTTGCCTTGCTTAAAATAGCATTAGGAGTCACAGTTGACTGAAGTGTATCTCATAGATGGATTTCTCTGTGAGGTACATCACCACTCAGGGACACTAGACACTACCTTGGGACAATGCTTGGAGTCTATTTAAAGTATGGTAAAGCTGGGCATGGTGGTGCATGCTGAAAATCCCAACTCAATGGCAGGCTGAGGCAAGAAGGTTGCAAATTTGAGCCCAGCCTGGGCAATTTAGGAGGCTAATGACTTAGTGAGATTTTGTCACAAAATAAAAAAGGGCTGAGGATATAGCTCAGTGTCACTTGACGCAGTTTGCAAACAGAAACAAAAGTTTGTGATAGGCTTCTGTTTGTGAACCAAATGGTTTGCAAACAAAAGCGTTCATGAACTGAGGTACCACTGTGATTAGATCTATGTCTGCCACTTGTGACTGTTGACAAATTAATCACAGTGTATTAGTTTCTTGATCTGCAAAATTGGCATAATAAAAATAGTAGCACATAACCTCATGAGAGAGTTAATGATATAATTCACCTAAGCATGTAGAACACAACTCAGTACTTAGTAATTGTCAGTCATCACTATAATTCAACTGTAGGGACAGGAATACTAATAATGTACGCAAATATTTAAAAAATTAGTGATAAATAGCTGATGTCTTGGTATCAGAGATCTAAGGGTTTCCTTTCCTGACTCTCACATATTTGCTGAGCAAGTTATTGACCTTTCTTAGAATTAACAAAAATTAAAATGGGAATAGTAATACTTAGTAGGCAAGAATGTTGTGGGAAATAAAGGTGAAAGTATATGTGAAAACATTTTTTGTTCATATGGGGTGCAATGTAAATATTAGCTAACATGATCATCATCATTATTCAGAATGTTGATTATTGAGATCAAAACCAGATAACCTAGCAGCTTCATCATATCCCTTTGCAAACTGCATTCTGTGGTATATCATGCATTTGGAAGAGTATATATAATTAAATATCTTCTGAAAATAATAATATTTTCTGCATTAGTCAGCTTTCTGTTGCTGTGGTAAAACACCTGACAATAACAACTTAAAAAGCAGGAAGGTTTATTTTGGCTCATATTTTCAGAGGTTTTAGTCCATGGTCAGCCGGTTCCATTGCATTGGGCTGGAGATGAAGCAGAACATCATGATGGAAGGACAAGGTAGAGGAAAACTGCTCACCTCATTGCTGCCAGGAAACAGGATTACAAAGCAGGAAGCCAGGAAGGTCCCAGGGCCAGACTATTCCCTTCAAAGACACGTCTCCGGTGCCTCACCCCATCTGATGACTCCACCTTCCCATAACTCCAGTGTGCCATGAACTAGAGAATGGATTAACGCACTGATAATGTTAGAGTCCTCATGACCCAGTCACCTTCCAAAAATCCATCAGCTGGCAGCCAAGCCTCAACACAATGAGCCTTTGGGCCATTAGATAACAACTGGATCACCGCCATCAGATCAGTACCGTTTCAGAAGGAGAATGCTTCTTGTTTCTGTCAAATATGCTCTTTGATTTTCATCCTCCATATTTCCCCACTAAGTAATCACAACTGTGAATCCTGTGTGCATCCCTTCTTTGCATTCTAAAAATAGTTTTATCATCTACCTATGTTTCCCAAACTACACAATTTTGTGGGGAGTAAGGGCAACTTAGGTATTATTTTTATGTACAGAAAACTCAAGAGTACATTTAGCTGTTCGGTGGCAAGTTCTTCAGCCTTTGCTTTTTCTAGCGTGGCAATGTGAGACACAGATTTTAGACCCAGGACATTGCTTCCCCAGGGACAGCAGATATCGTCTCTGTCGTTGTAGTTGGTCCTGATAGCTTCTACCCAGCAGCCAGAGATCTTTGTCTTCCAAGTTGACAAGTGTGAAGGCAGCAGTGGTCTGTCCCTTCCTGTGGACTAGAGGTCCCTCCCTGGCTAACTGACTGCATCAAGTGGAGTGAGAAATGCCCAACTGAACTGAATCTGCGCAGTTCTGGGTGTGGCTGAGAGGATTCACTTAAGACAGAAGCCCCCCTCCCGGGTGTGAGCGATACCTGCTGATGACAGGCTTGCTGCCTGAATGGAACAAAAAGCCTGGGCCTTGGTCAGTAGGGAGCAGTAGGGAGCCCACATCTGTGGCAGGCCAGGCAGGGACACAACTGACTGGAAGAGGCCTCAGCTGGGAACCAGCGTAGTTTGACCAAAAACAGCCATTCAGGAACCAGATTGGTGGCAAGTGCCCCAACTATACAATTTTAGATGTGTCTGCTTTTGAACATTATGTGAAGGCATTTTTTTGGGGATTGGATGTGCGGTTTCCATTGAGCTACTCCCACACCAGAGCTTTTTAAAAAATCTTTTGTTTTGAGACAGGATGTCGCTAAGTCACTAAGTTGCCTGGGCTGGGTTTAAACTCGGGTTCCTTTTCTTTCAGCCTCCCAGTATGCTGGGGTTACAGGTGTGAGTCTATCACATGTGGCTGGGTCAATTTTTTTTTCTTCCCCTGAACGCTGTGTTTTTGTCATCTACCCTCTTGATACACATAGCCGATTTTTCATTCATGTTCATTAATTATACTACCCTATTACATAATGAATGTACCATGATTTATTTAGTGAAATTTTGCCTTCTTTGCAGTGTCTTGTTATTATAAATGATAAAAGTGGGCCAGGGATTTAGCTCAGCAGCACCACACCTGCCCTGCAAGCACAAGGTCCTGAGTTTGATCCCCGATACTACCAAGAAAAAAAAAAAAGATAAAAGTATTAGTCAGTGCTTACTGGAGAAACAGATTTAATGCAAGATATACCAATATATAATAATTTCTAAGATTGGCTTACCGTGGCCACCCACAGTCAGGCACGGAAGAGGGTGAAAGGGCTTTCTGTGTTGGGAGCTGAGGGATTCGGTCGAAGGCCCGGTGCTCGCCGTTATGTTCCACCTGAGTCCACATCAGGAGGCCAAAGGGACCGCCATGAAAGGCTGCTGGGTCCTTGCTGGAAGTCAGGACACGACTCCCAAGGCAGAGGTGAAGACTGGAGCCTCTCCGGAGACACAGGTTCAGCCCGCCCCAGGGTGGGGCTTCTGTCTTCCGTGAAGCCGGGGGCCAGGACCAGAACTACGCTGATCCAGTGGCGCGGGGCATTTGCTACTCAAACTGACAGCCCTGCAGCCATCACAGCCTCAGTCTTGTGGTTGAATCCTCTAACATTTTTCTGAGGGCGTGGTTGCAGGAATCGCTTACCTCGGTGGGGAATCCCTGCGTGACTAGGTTTGAGTGTATTTAACCGTACCAGGCGCTGCCCAAGTCCCACCGTTTCCTCTTGCTCACACCGTTGTTAGCAGTGGGTTGGGACAAACATTTGTGACCACGTCGGGTACGAGGAATGTCCTCTCTGACCTTTCGTGGAATAAGCGCATCGATCTGGAAGTCAAATATTTCCTTAATGAGTCACCCGTAGGCTCAAACTCTAACCAGGAGTAGAAATTCCTTCTGCTCCTTCTGGATTTTTGTTTGATGGCGGAATAGGGAACAGTGGAGTTGGGGAGAAAGGCAGACTTGTTAGTTTTAGTGCAGGACCCTTCCAAGTACATCCAGCACCTGCCAACGCCTCACACCCTCGTTACCTATGGAGTGCAGATTCTCCAAGGGCGAGCCACTGCCGCGCACCTTCTCTAGCTGTTACTGCTTGAACACCGAGGAGGAAACAGAGAATTTCCCCAAGTCATCAAGAAACACAATTTCTGGGCTGGGGATTTAGCTCAGTGGCGGCGCCGCCTGCCTCGCAAGCGCAAGGACCCGAGTTTGATCCCCGGTATTAAAAAAAAAAAAAAAAAGCAACAGAATTCTAACTCAAAAATTCTCATTGGAAACATGGAGAGGGCGCCTCTGAGTGAGACGCATCCTTTTCTTTTCTTTGATATTGTTTTCTCTGAAAATGTTAAACGTGGCTTTGAGCCTCAGTTCTACTGTGCTGGGACCGCATTTTTTTCCCCTTTAGGTCATCATCATCACTCACACTATAAACACCGATTAAGCACTTAATGCGTGCCAGGCACTATTGTAGGCATTCAGGATGCAGCAGCAAATAAATCAAAGATAGACTTTATTACCCCTCCGATTCCCAGGCTGCAACGTTTACAAGCGGGGCTTGTTTAACCTGACACAGCAGCTACAGAGGAGATGGGACGGTTACGTGTAGGTCAGTGCCTATTATCATTTGACGCAGACATTATGAAATCGTGTATGAGCTGGGCCTGGTGGTGCAAGCCTGTAATCCTGCACTTTGGGAGGCTGTGACAGGAAGATTGCAGGTTAGGGCCCAGGCCCGGCAATTTACTGATTTAAACTTAAAAGAAAAAGAAAGAGTTGGAGATGTAGATCAGTGTGAAGGCCCTGAGTTCAATCCCAGGACTAGAACAAAACAAAAAACATGGTAAGATAAAGAGAAAGTATCATATTTTCAACTTTAAAAATGTTCATTGTTTTGAGTTACAAAACCAATTCATGTTCTTTGTAAAAATCAAATGCAAGCATGTATAAAAATGTTAAAATGCTTTCTCTCCCATATCTATTTCCCAGGAGGTGACTGCTATCATATGTTTGGTGTGCATCTTCTCCCAATTTTTCTATATGCATTTAAATATGTAGTGTGCTGTGGACTTTTGAATATTGCATAGAACTTATTCTGAACAATATAAAAAAATTCTACAACTTGCCAGGTGTGGTGGCCCACACTTTGTAATCTCAGCTGAGGAGGCTAAGGCAGGAGAATTGCCAACCTGAGCAATTTAGGAAGACCTCATCTCCAAATGAAAAATGAAAAAGGGCCGGGGATGTAGCTCAATGTTAAGATTCTGGGTTCATGACCCAGGACAGAAAAACAAACAAAAAACCTGCAGCACACATATCATTAAGTAATTTGTCAGGTAATATCTTCATTATTTATTTTCTTCTTCTTATTTTTGGTACCAGGGATCGAGCTCAGGACTTAGCACTTCTGAGGCAGGCAGTGATACCAATGAGCTCAATCCCCCATCAGTGTGGCTTTTTTTTTTTTTTTCAGAAAGGCTAATTTAAAAAATATAAATGACACGTTATACTTTTTGTTCTATATCTTGCATTTTATTAACATTTTCATATTAACATATATAAAATTAACCTCTAATCTCTCTTTTTAAAATTTTATTTCTTACTTTTGAGACAGGGTTTCACTATGCAGTTCCTTAGACTATGGAGCCCAGGTTAGCCTCAAACTCACAGAGATACTCCTGCCTTCGCCTCCTGGGTGCTGGGATCACAAGCGTGTGCCACCTTGCCCGGCTTGACTATTTCAATTTTTATTACAAAAATACCACAATAAATATTTTATCTAGTTTTGCATACTTGGGACAAACTCTTTGTGACTTATGTTAAATGAAAAAAAAAACGTTTACGCAAAACTACACATCTAGTCTTTGGGGAGGGCTACTGAGGATTGAACCCAGAGCCTTTTGCACAGAGCTGCAGCCCCAGCCCGCCTTTAATGTTTTATTTTGAGACAGAGTCTTGCTAAGTCTTTAAGTTGCTCAGGCTGGGCTTGCTCTGGCTCCTCCGACCTCAGGCCCCAAGGGCTGGGAGACAGGCGTGCGCCAGCGTGCCCGGCCTGTGTGGCTCTCTGGAGCAGGACTCAGGCGCTTCTCGGAATAGGTGGGGCGGCGCAGCAGGAGGGACCTTTGGAAATCCAGTCCCGCACTTCTACTCACCAGCCCCACCTGCCCGAACCACTGACGTCCAGGACTCGAGTCTCTTGCCTGTAAAATGCACACTGATGACCGTTCTAGTTAAGAAAAACCTGTAAACTACGACTGCAACCTCATTGCACTTTTCATTATCACCGCATGTGCAGCGACTTCAAGATTTAGAAAAATTATGCGTTAACAGATGCTCCTGATACTGTGTCTTGAGCAAAGGCAAGTGGGGACTTAAAAAACTTGTGAGAAATGACTTTCCGTGCATGGGAAAAGAAGAGAGAGAGAGCTGGAAAGTGTTATTAGCCGGGAGAGGCCGAGAACACTATGTATTTTCGTGTCTAAATTACATGTGAAACGGATCAAGCTTTGAGATGAGGGAGGCCTCCATCATTTCCACCAAAAGTGGTTTTGTTGAACTTGGTCGAATCACGAATATTTGGCAAGGCACAAATCAGAGGCTAGCCTGATCTGTAGTAATTATCCAGTCTCCAGCCTGGAATCTGTGAATCGCGTGGCCACTGCCCTCTGCTGGTGGATTCCAGTCAAGACATTTTCAAATGTCTGCGTGGAGAAAGAACAATTCCATCAATCAGGCTAAAATGATCATTTATTTAACAACAGCCACAGAAAATGCACAGAGTTCTAACAATATTCTGAAAACTGCTAGAGGTGAGGAAAATAGATGTTTCTTGCCCTGGAAAATAGGGTTGCCAATAAAGAGATGACTGCAATGCCATGAGAGCTGAAACAGGTCTAAAAATGTTGTGGGATCACAGAGGTGGTTATTAGTTTCTTTATGAAAGTTGAGGAAGACTCACAGACAAACATTTATATTAGAATTCAATGTCTCTTACCAAAGAATAAAAGAGGACATTTCTTTTTCTTTTCTTTTCTGTTTTTTTTTTTTTTTTTTTTTTTTTTTTTTTTTTTTTTTTTTTTTTTTGGTACTGGGGATTGAACTTGGGACCTTGCACTTGTGAGGCAGATGGCAGCACCATTGAGCTAAATTCCTGGCCCAAAAGAACACATTGCAACCTGCAAATATGTCCAGCAGAAGTAAGAAGGTATAGCTGGCTGGGTGTGGTGGCTCATTCCTGTAATCCCAGCACTCAGGAGGCTGAGGCAGGAGGATCGCTGTGAGTTCGAGACCAGCCTGGGCTACATAGTGAGTTCCAGGTCAGTCTCACTACATAGTGAGACCCTGTCTCAAGAAAACAAACAAAACAAAACAAAACAAAAAAGTATAGCTGAAAAATTGTGGCAATATGATCAGTTGAACTAGAGAGGACACTGTAACTCCAAGGAAGATAGTGTACTTTTTTTCTGCTTATTTGGAGATTATTATGTGCTTTTTCTTTATTCTATTAATATATTGTCTTACATTTGTTGATTTTGTGTGTGTGTGTGTGTGTTAGGTATTGAACCCAGGGCCTCAGAGATTAGGGAAAATGCTGTTTTCACTGATCTATACTTTTAGCACTATTTGCTGATTTTTGATTTATTATTATTAGGGATCAGAGTTTTGTTATGCAGTCCAGGCTGGCCTTGAATTCACTATATATCCCAGGCTGGCCTTGAACTCATTGAAATCCTCTTGCTTCAGCCTCCTTAGTGCTGGGATTACAGACATGCACCACCCATCTGGCATGATTTTCAAATGCTAACCTTAAATTTTTTGGTAAACCCTAATTGGTCATGATGTATTATGTCCTTCTTACATATTGTTGGATTTGATTTTTGGTATTTTGTTAAGAATTTTTTGCTCTCAAGGAATAGTTATATGTACTTTTCTTGACATAGCTTTGTCTGGTTTTGATATCCAACTAATGACTGTCTCATAAGAATTAGTTGGAAAGTTTTTTTTCTTCTGTTTTCCCACAGTGTTCATATAAGGACCTATGTCATTTTTTTTCCTAAAATGTTTGATCTTTGCTGATGCTATGTGGATCTGGAGTTTTCTTGTAAAAGGGTTCTAAGTTATAAATTCAATTCCTCTAATACATAGCCAAATTAATGTTATTAATGTTAGATGATTAGACTTAAATCTATATGTATTATTAAAAATATTATTGGATGCCTACCATGTGAAGAGTGTTGCACTGGGTGTTGGAAAATACAGATGAAAAAGCACATTTCCTAGCTCTTAGGAGCTCATCCTTTATTTAATAGGCGGTGTTTAAAACACAGCAACACATAAGGTGAAAAAAAAGGGCACACTTCCTGTCTCTGTGAAGATTATACTTTAGCAGGAGGTGTTTGAAACACAGTAAAACATAATGTACCAAAAGATTGATCATAATAGAAGTGACATAATAGAAGCATTAGAAGAAAAATTTTCCACAGTACGTAGGAAAGTTACAGGAAAGGTATATTTTCAGATGACATGAAAGTGTAAGTTTACCAAACTGACAGGCAGAGCAAAGTGATTCAGGCAGAAGGTTTAGTGATTGCAGGGACCCTTCAGGGAACCAGAAGCAGTTGAAGATTATTTAATTTTAAGCAAAAGCTGGGAAGTCAGACAGATAAAGCTAAACAAGGCCAGGACTTTATAACAAACTAGAGCTGGATAAAGAAGAGACTCATTTATCTCTCAGTAGTTTGAATTTTATCTTGTGAGTCTTGGGAAAACACGGAGGAATTCTGAGCAGAGGAGTCATTTGATGCAAATCTTTGCATATGGTAGATTGGATGAGGACAAGAGCAGAGGTATGGTGAATGGCAAAGAGTGTCAGTTCAGGAGAGAGATGATGAAAGATGTACTTTATAAATGATAAGCAAAATGGTCCTACTAAGTTTGCCAGCTTGATGGTCACTGAGGTGACTATTTTAGGGTAGTAAAGGCAGAAGTTGAGAGAGTAGTAAAGTTAGAGTAAAAAAAGATGAGCAAATTGCAAAAGGAAGTATGGACTACTTTTAATAGGCAATTGGCTGTGAAAGGTAGAGAACTTCAAATCTATGTAAAAAGATGAGATAGACAGAAGAAATTTAAAGTTGTACTGAGACAATGAGACAAGGGGAATTTAAATTTACATGAAGAAGAAGGGGGAAAAGTGGGAGACTTTTTTAAGATGGAAAGAACTTGGATATGCCTACATGCTGAGACAGGGGTGAATGAAAAATGGGAGGCTTAAAATATGGAAAAGAAAGGAGATCATGGATAAAGGCAGGTCACTGAATAGGTTGGGAAGTAGAGAATCTAGGCACACATACGTGCAGAGTAGGAAAATAGGTGAAGGAAGATCCAGACGGGACAAAGAACAGGGTGGCATCAAATAGAGAATTCAGACGTACGTCATTTTCTTAGGGAAATAATAAAGTGGTTTGTCCCTCAAAGAAAGAGGAAAAAGCTTAAAGTTGAACAAGTGGGGAAGAGCAGCAATGTTTGGAACATGGAAGGAAATATTATGGTTTATACCCATATGTCCCCAAAGGGTCTCATGCACCCATAGGTGGGGCTTTTGGAAAGTGATCAGATTACGGAACTTATAGCTGACTTGCTGCTGTTAGGAGGTGGGGTCTGATCAGAAGAGGTGGGTCACTTGGGGCATGATCCAGAAGGGCAAATATCTCCCTTCCCAGCTCCTCCCTTACCCTTTGTTTGCTGACCACCACGATGCGGGCAGCTTTCTTCTGACCAGAGCCTTCCTCTATGGCGTTTCTGCCTGGAGCCTGCTGACCAGGGACTGTTAACTGGGAACTGTTACTGGCAAAGCTGAGACTCCAATCCATAAAATTCTACAGACACTACTCTCTAAAACTGTGTGATTCGTTCTTGGGGCATAATAGAGGCTGATGTTTGCATTATATATGACTAGAGCCTTTTGGGTTGGCTGAGATAGAAAAGGAAGGGGTTTAAGGATAAGGAAAAGAATAGGATTGAGACGGAGGAATAAAGAGGATAATGTGTTTGCAAAATCATGATAAGTAACAGGAATAATGGACTTTAGTGGTGGACAAAGTTAGGATAACAGCCTGGGATAAGTTAGAGTCTAAGATTTCAGAAATGGAGCTATTTTGGGTGATGAAAAAGTCATGTGAGGGGCAAGGAGGTGAGATGGAGTAAAGGCAAATTACACGAACTTGCAAATCTCTGTGACAGCAAGATTCGACAAAGAGAGGATTTTATGGTTTGTATCTAGTTTCCCCAAACTTGGGGCTTTTGGGAAGTGAGCAGACCTTGGGTGTGTGATACTCATCAGTGGATTATTCCACTGATGAATTTCTAGCTAAATGTGCCATTGGGAGGTGAAGTTAAAGGACATGGGGTCAGAGATTTAGCTTAGTGGCACTGCGCCTGGCAAGCACAAGGTCCTGAGTTCGATCCCTGGTCCCACACACACACAAAAAGGACATGGGTTCCCCTCCTTCTCCTTTGATCCCTCTCTGCTTCCCATTGCCCGCCATGAGCTGTCTCTCTTCTGCCATGCCACAGTGGACTACAGACTGAAGCCACTGAACCATTATAACCATAACAATGCCTTCTCCCTCAATTTGGGGGTGTTGAGTATTGTGTGCCAGGGATGAAGTAACTGAGACATAGGAAGAAGGTGGAACAGTGAAAAAGTGAACCAGAGTCCTAACTAAATGATGTTGACACATAAAGGGGAGAAAAAAGGAAACAATGTGGTATAGTCACATGACCTAGGCTTCAGATATGATCACAGAATCAAAAACCACCTTTCTTGACTCTTTTCAACATTTTTGGTGAAAATATGTTACATATACATATATATATATATTATCTTCATAAAATCTTAAAAAGTGGATTATATAGGGTAGAAAAAGAATAGTGTTTCCCACCTTAGCCCTGTATCTTTTGAGACCATTTTTAGTGAGCTTACATGCACAAAAATTTTTGAGATTTGGCATATATTGATAATACTATATTTTTTTTGTAGTTAGCTGTTTAATTGTGACTCAGTGGCATTCACATACTATCTCTACCTTTAGTGAAAATCATCACATGGTAATAGATTTGCCATTAACTATTTCCTATTCATAGATATTGGTCTTATTTCCATTTTTTTATGATTACAAAAATGCCATGTCATTATTGTACATACTTTTTTGTGCTATAGTGTTCTCTAAAGTACCTATTGGTGAAAATTTTAAATTGAAGGTTATTTTGATCAATTCTACTACATTTCTCTTCAAAGTACTGTACTAATTTACATTTTTGTCAATACAGTTATATTTGAGAGTAACCAAATCTCCACCTCTGTAACAGTAATATTATAATTCCAAAATATTATAATTTTACTATATGTGCTGCAGAAGTAAGCACCAAGATATTATAATTTTAAGATATCAGTTCTCTAGGAATATAATTCAACCAGTCAACATAATAAAGTGAGGAAGGCTGCTACTGTCAGTCAGCCAAAATGAGTTCATATTTTGGTTTTGTCACTTGCCATCAGTGCTAATTAAATCATTTTAAGTCAGTGTTGTGGTAAATTTACGCCTTGAGTGTACAAGAAACATACTTCTGGATAATTCCCTATATTTATAATTATAGAGCTCAGAGAAAATGCAGGCTTTAGATAGTTCATTATGCTTCCCGAGTTTGTCGGGAATTGAGCTGATTCCATTGTCCCCGCCCGTCCAGGGTTAAATTTTCAAAAAAAAAAAAAAAGGAACACAAGTTGAAAGTGCGCTGTTTCAGTAAGTGCCATCCTGGAAAACCCAAGAAGAGATGATAGACAAACCAGGCTGGGCATTTTGGACGTCTCTATTCTATGGAGGAGTTAAGCTCCTCCATACATCTCCTGTGGGCAACCAATTTGAGATCACAGGTTGCCGGGTACCACAGGATACTATGGTTAAAAAGAAGGAACTCTGCCAGTTTTCAAGATGGCCCAGGTTCTCTTGAAGTTCCCGGGCACCGGCCTCCGGAAGCAAGATGGCGCTTTCCCTCAGCACCTCTCCAGCAGAGCGATTTCCACTGTGTATAGTCCGCCCACTGGTGGGGTATTTTTGCCATTATCCAAGATGGCGAGCTATGCGGCCGCAAGGTTTCCAGGTTTCAATATGGCTCCCCAAAGAGGCGCCGCCGAAGAGGTTAATCTCCGGAACGAAGCCAAAGAGGGCGGAAGTGGCGTAGCGGAAGTAGTCGCGCTGACAACCCCGCCCATGGAGTACGAGTCTGTGCTGTGTGTGAAGCCAGACGTCAGCGTCTACCGGATTCCACCCCGGGCCTCCAACCGCGGCTACAGGTACTAACCCCGAGGCACCGCCGCACAGGCGCGCCCGTCGGGCATGACGCTTGTCTCCTTAGGTAGTGTGCTGCCCGCTCCTGCAGTTGCCACCGCTGGGTTGTCATCTAGCTAACCTGTCTCCCGACGTCCTGTTCTCTTGCTTCGCTTCTACTCTGCAGTAGCCTATCCTTGTTTCTGCCCTTTTACATTTTTGCTTCTATTTTATTTATTTTTCCACCCTGCATCATCCTACCTCTCCTCCCCCACACTCCTGGGGACATCCATCTGTCTCCATCAGGCGCATCCATTCATGCCTGCTCCTTCCCCAGTCACTTCCGTTCGTTTTTCCCTGTGTCCTTCAGCTTGCAGCCTTCATCACACACCCGTTTCCAATTCTTCGTGCACACTCGTGAGTAATTATGGTGTTTCTGGTCACTGTTTGGATGATGTAATTTAATCTTCTGTGCTGTTGTCATTTTTGCCATCGATATGATCATTCACCGTTCGATCTTTTTTTTTTTTGCCAGAGGGTAAAGGTTATACATTTGCCAGTGTTAGCCCATTACATTTCTTTTCATTATATTTTCTTGTTTATATGGTATTTTTTTTGCCTCCCCTCACTCCCCTTTTAACCTCTTTTCGTATTTCCTCTAGAGTTAACACAGCATTTTCTCTATAGGGCCTAACAAGCCTTGTAATCCACGACTGTGGGGATCTGAGGGTATTATAGTTTTGTAGTTGAAAGAGACTTTACTGGGTTATATGTTTAAAAATATGTTTGAACACTAGCCACTTAATAGCTATTAATGTGGGAGCTGATCTTAGCCTTTCCAAACCTTAGTTTTCTCAACTGTAAAATAGAAAAAAAAATTAATGCTAGTATCAGATCCTCTTCTTAGGGCTCTCACAGGGGACTTTGGATAGTGTAATGAAATCATATAATGGATGTGAAAGAATACATTACAACATTATATATGTAAGATAATGTTTTTTCTCTTTGGGACCCTTATCACCATGGTGATTTTTCTCATGGTATTTATCATTATTTTGGCTTAAATGATGCTTTCTCCTTGGGCTCATTTTGCCTCTTTACCTGAGGCTTATTCATCACAAATCAATGTCCTTGTGCACTGGGCCCTGTGAGTTTTACCTCTTGGCAAAGAGGTAGGAAGTTAGCAGGCAGACCCCAGATCGACCCATGAATAGCAACTAACATGCTTTCTGATTGTCACAGGTTTTACATAATTATGACTTGCCTTAGGCATCACCTTCTGTGGGAAGCCCTGACTGACCCTTCCATTCTGGTTTAGGAATTGTCTGTCTGTGCTTCTCTGTTGCCCCTTCTGCTTTGTATCTGTCACTGTGCTCTTCATTCTAGGCTGTAATGGATTGTTTAGTCTCTTCTTTTACCAGAGGAGACTATGAACAGTGTGAGTTCTTCCTAAACTTTGTATCACTAGGGTCTAGCACAGTGTCTGGCACATGGTGGGCACTCTTAAATGTGCACTGAGAGAAGAAATTAGATAATAAAGATCAACCTAATGACATAAGTTAACATTGATTGAATTGCTAAAACAAGTAAAAGAGCTTAATGATTTCAAACCTTTTTTTTCTATGAAAAAAAGCTTTTTTCCCAGGCTTTAAAAAATACTCCTTTTAAGCTGGGTGTGGTGGTACACACCTGTAATTCCAACACTTGGGGAGGCTGAGGCTGGAGGATGCTGTGAGTTTGAGGGCAGCCTGGGCTACATAGTGAGTTTAGCGCCAGCCCAAATTACAAAGCGAGACCCTACCTCGAGAGAACAAAACAAAACTCCTTTTACTCATCTGCACACTCAACTTTTACTTCTAGTTTACCCACAGCCTTTAGTCTTGTATTAGTGCAATGAGCCTTATTAAAACATAATTCTTAATTTTTCTTTTCCATTACCCTTCTGTTTTCTGTGCATCTTTTTGGTATTTCTTAGTCTTGAGGAGGCATTTTTTAGTTACTCTTTTTAGTGTAATAAATAAACAGAACAATAAAAATGAACATGACTTCATTTATTTACTACGCTACCTTTGGCAAATCACTGAAATCTTCTGAGCTTTAGTTTTTTCATCTATAAAAATGGATCTAACCAATAGCTTTTCAAGATCCTATCACTTCATTTTCATAAAAATGGTCAAAATGCCTAGTACATAATAGACACTTGATAAATGTCTGTCTCTCCTGCTCTCCCTCTCTCCCTTCTGCAACCCCTGCCCGTATATGCGCACATGCGTGCTTGTGTGTGTGTGTGTGTGTGTGTGTGTGTGTAGCAGGGGTTGAATCCAAAGCTGCATATATCATGCTAGGCAAGTGTTCTATCACTGAGCTACATCCCTAGCAAATAAATGTTACTTTTCTGTCTTTTTATCTACATAGTCTTTCTTATTGTTACCAGAATCCATTTTATACTATGAACATGATTTATTCTCTAAGCTGCCATTGAAATACAAACTGGGCTTTTTTGGCAAGCAGGGGAATCTTTGAGTGACTAGTAAGATCAAAGAGAGTAAGTTACTTGATTTACTTAGTACAAACTGCTGCTTTCTAAGCTTGCACTGACCAGAGTTTTAGACCATGAGAAGTAAAATTTAAGTTAATAAGAAAACTTATAAATGAGTAGAAAATGATTTTCCAAACTATAAAACTTTAAAAAAATTTATCACTCCCCTTTCCCCTTGCTAATCAATATTGAACTCTATAGTGTGTGTTTTAATGCGATACAGAGAATACTGGACTTTGAAATGAAGCATTACTACTGTGTTGTCTTTCCAGGAGATGGGGGATCAGGCTTTTCATGGCTGTTATAAGGGTTTAATAAAATATACCTGTGGAATCTCATTGTGATTCATAATGATTTATACATAAAGTTTATTGCTAAGGTAAATGAACATTTGAGCTTAGTTTGTAGTATTGTAAGAAGACCAACAAAACTAAGAGTTCATTAGGCCAGATTTTGAAGTGGGAGAAGAACTGATGTCCAAGGCTAAGGGGAAACTGCTGCTCTGAATGTCCATTCAGTTACCAAGATTTTTAAAAATATTAGGCATGAGGTATACAAGATAAAGACAAGGAACCTGTCCAAAGAAACATCTAGCAGTCTTGTTCTAATGTTTTCAATAGCCTGCTTAAGCTTTTATGTAGGATAAGCGTAAATGTTATGGCTAGAATAAGCAATTACTACTTAAAAGTTAATAGATGGAGACCTGTACAGTGCTCTAATCTGGTTCAGAGTCAAATACTTAAAAGTGTTTGGGAACAGGGCTTCAGGAAGTAAAGGAATTGGGCTGGGCATTTAGCTCAGTGGTGCCGGTGCCTTCCTCAAAAGCTTAAGGTCCTGAGTTCAGAGTTCAATCCTGTACCAAAAAAAAAAAAAAAAAAGAAGTAAAGGAATTGCCAGGTGTGGCGCATGCCTGTAATCCCAGCACTTGGGAGGCTGAGGCAGGAGGATCACTTTGAGTTCAAGGCCAGCCTGGATTACACACTGAGTTCAAGGCAGTCTGAATTATAGATAGAGACTCTGACTCAACAAACAGCCAAGTCACAAATGCAGGGTTTTATAAAATTGGTCGTAAGTAATGTTTTATATTTCATTCAAATTCATGTACACACAGATTATAAGTGTTCAGTGTGTTCTAATGTTTCCATGGGCATTTGTATATCCATTCCAGATGTCTTTCTTGAACTCTGGTCTTGTCTTGCATATTCACTTTCATATCCTACGTCTTCTCTTGAAAATTCACTAGATATCTCAAATTCAGTGTATTCAGAATGGAACCCTGGACCTTTCTTCCTAGCTATATTCCACATAGGGCCTTTGTTTCAATTATTGACAACTCTTTAGCTCAGGCTGAAAACCTTGGAGTCATCCTTGACTTCATTTTTTCTTTTGTGCCACACACCTACATAATCTATTAAAAATTCTGCTGCTTTTATCTTACATACATCCAGAACCTATCCAACTTCTGGTATTATCTTTTCTAAGTCATCATCATGACTCATCTAGATTACTACTGCAGCCTCTTAACTAATCTTCCTGCTGTAGCCATCTTGTCTCTGCAGCTGTTTTCTACACAGCAGACAAAATAATCCTTATAAATATAAGGGAGATGAGGTTACACATCTGCTTAAAACCCCTTTGACTCAGAGTAAAAAGTGAAGTTATTTTCATGGCCTACAAGGCCGATTGTGTAGCCACGCTGTTACCTTTGCTACTTGGTTTCTTACTCTGTTCTAAGCACAGTAGTTTCCTTGATGCCAGCCATGCTCCCTCCTCGGTCCCACCTGCGCTTGCCACTTCCTGTGCAGAGAGAGTTTCCCCAGGTAAATAAATGTGGGTAATCCTCTCACTTGCTCTTCAGTTTTTTTTTTTTTTTTTTTTTTTAATTGAACTCGGGTCCTTGTACTTGCAAGGCAGGCCACCGAACCGCTGAGCTAAATCCCCGGCCCCGCTCTTCAGTTTTGTGCTTATCTCGCCTTCCTAGGGAGGCCTTCCCTGACCTTCTTCTTGAATGCTGCTGCCCAGCTCTCCCACATTTCCTTACCTGCCTCTTCATTTCCTTTTTACCTTAGTATTTATAACCTTCTAAGATACTAATTATGTTATATATTATGTTTTCCTTATTATCTGTTTCTCTATTAGAATGTAAACCTCACAAGTAGAGGAATGTTTTGTTTGCTGTTGTATCCTAAGCGTCTAGAACAGTGTTTATGACTTAGTCACAGGCAGTTTAGTGAGAATCTGTCTCAAAATAAAAATAAAAAAGGAGTGGGAATGTAGCTCAATGCAAAGGCCCTGGTTTCAATTCCCAACACTGAAAAGAATTAAAAAAAACAAAACAAAACTATAAATATTGGTTGAATTCAGTGAAAGATATTATGTTTAGTGATTTTGACCCTGAATATTTCAGTTAGTAGGTAGACTTTGTCATTACCTGATCAATAAAGCATCATTATGTAGAATATCATGTACAGTATGAAAATGGCATTATGAGAAATTTCTTTTAAATTAAATTTTTTTATCCCATTAATCCCCTCAAGCCCCCTCTCCTCCCTGTGTACAAAAGCTTCCATTTTTCCTTCTATTTTCACATTTTTTCTTGTGAAAAATTTCATTTTTAAAATTTTTAATTAAAATTTTTTCTTATTGTGCTGGAGATTGAATCCACAGCCTCATACATGCTAGGAAAATTCTCTAGTAATGAACTACTCCTCCAGGTCCAATAAATTTTATTTTAGTTTCTTTTATTTGTACTTTTACATGTTTTTAGACTTATTAGACTAAAATCCTCCAGTAATAGTACTGATTTTCACTCCTTTGGACTACATGCAAATGACATATGTATATAAGGAGATCATGATTTATTCTTGTTGTCTACTATGTAAGAAGAATAGGTAACCCAGGACAAGGGAATAAAGTGTGGCAAATGATTCTGAGAAGGCTTTAGTGTACTGAAACGCACCTGAGGCTTCCCATTTTCCTGTCCTAGGGCATCTGACTGGAAATTAGACCAGCCTGATTGGACTGGTCGCCTCCGAATCACCTCCAAAGGGAAGACTGCCTATATCAAACTTGAAGATAAAGTTTCAGGTAAAGTACAGGGGACCCTCATGTATCAAGGATATTGATTTGGTGTGCTTTTATAGCAGCTTAGTGATTGGAATGGAAATAGCTGTTAATTAGTATTCTAGTTTTTGCTTCCTTTGCTCCAAGAGCTTCTTTTTCTTGTCTGTCAGGGGAGCTCTTTGCTCAGGCACCAGTAGAACAATATCCTGGTATTGCTGTGGAGACAGTGACAGATTCCAGCCGTTACTTTGTAATCAGGATCCAGGATGGCACTGGTAAGGGGTCTGGGATTTTAAATGGGATGAGTTTAGGGAAATAGTTAATGTACTGCACTTTAATAAAACTGTGTCCTTATTGCATCTCTTATTTCTGTTTAATAAATTTTCTTTCCCTTTCTTCAGAGTTGTTGTAGTTGCTGACAGAGGATTAACATGTTGTTTGTAATAGATGTGAACGCAAGTTTTAAGATGTAGTAATTAATACATAGGACTTTTGGTAATGCCTGTCAAAAGAATTAACACATTTTGCTCATTTATTATTTATGGTAGTTTTAGTGGGACTGTCTTCAATTATCTTTCTAGGGCAATAACTCAATCATTTGTTCATACTTTGTAATAGAGGCTGGTAACTAGAGATAGATAAACAATAAATATTTTAGGTTTGTGGGTCATATAGTGTATATTGAAACTACTATATTTAGTGTTGTTATTGCAATTTGAAAATAGTTGTAGATTGTATATAACCAGATTGATGTGACTGTATCAATAAAACTTTGTTTACAAAAACAAGCCGTGGTGGGTTTTGACCATGGGTTGTATGTAACTTACCAACTCCTGATCTATAAGAAGATGTTTTACCATTACAGACTTTTATCTAGTTAGGTTGATATATTTTCTTTTCTTTTTCTTTTTTGGTTTTTTTTTTTGAGACAAGGGTCTCACTATGTAGTTGAGACTGACCTGGAACTCACTATGTAGCTCAGGCTGGTCTTGAACTCCCAGTGATCCTCCTGCCTCAACCTCCTGAGTGCTGGGATTATAGGCGTGTGCCACCACACCCGGCTTGATATATTTTCATTGGGTGGAAGTTGTCACAGGGAGCACTTCCTATTCTGTGTTCCTGTCTTTTTCTCAGGGCGCAGTGCATTCATTGGCATTGGCTTCACAGATCGGGGAGATGCCTTTGACTTTAATGTCTCCTTACAAGATCACTTCAAGTGAGTGAAGCTTGTCTTTTGTTACCAAGTTAAACGGTCATGGGATGCTGCTTCTCAGTTGAATGGGCACTGTCTTTTACCCCCTGGTTTCTTTATTTGGTAAACTAGCTCATTGTGAATATAAATCCCCCCATTCACTCTTTTCCATAAGCTTTCTCTGTATCTATTCTGGTTCCTTTTTTTACAGGACCTTGTGCTTGTAAGGCACGGTGCCACTGAGCTAAATCCCCAGCCTCTCAATAGCTGTCTGGAGATATATATG
>NW_022900931.1:24277710-24288995 GCF_012274545.1 Fukomys damarensis | reverse complement strand
TATATATACATACATACATACATATATATATATATAATTTCTATATTTTTGGACCAGGGATTGAACTCAGGACTTTGTGCTTGCGAGAACCACTGAGCTAAATCCCTGGCTTTAGCTGGTTATATTTTTAAACCCTTGTTGCATTGGCTTGTTTATGCCACTGGAGAATTTACCCTTGCTTTTAAGAAGTAGGGGAAGGGTACAGTAACAGCAGGGCTATACGTGAAGTGTGTGGGGAGTTATATGCCAGTTTGTTACCATTTGTTACCTGACAGGTTTTATGCCTGTTTCTTCAGCTTACTTGATTTTGGTGCATCTGTGGTGCATGGCACCATACACACCATCACCTTCCTCTCTCGGCACGGGCATGCCTCTGCTTTTCTGCTTCAGCATTCTGAAATTTTGGAACGTAGCTCAGTTAGTACGAAGTGTAAGCTGCAAGGATGAAGGAGCTAATGTTCACTCTAGGCAGCACTCAGCCATGCCGATGGGAGTCAGTGGCTAGGCACTCATGGGAGTCAGTGGCTAGGCGCTCTCTCTTTTTGTGTTGCTGGGGATAAAACCCAGGGCCTTGCACATACTGGGCAAGTGCTGTACCATTGAGCCAGACCCAGTTCAGTGCCCTCCTTTTGAAAGGAGGCATCTGACAGGCATTTTGTTTAGTTCCTCTGAGGGTCCTCAACGGCCGGGGGTTTAGCTCAGTGGCTCTGCCACCTGCCTCTGAGGGTCCTTGGTGGGAATGAACCCTGGTTGGCCTCCTGCTTTAAAAAAATTTTCCCTTTTCACCCTTGTGTCTCTCACTCTGCTTTCTGTAATCCCATTTCATATAAACTAAATATACCCAGATTTGTGTGTCAAAATCTGCTCTTAGGGGATCCCAAACTAAGATCACATACTATTTCCCAAAAGGTGGGTAAAGCAAGAAACTGAGATTTCCAAAGAATCTCAGGAAATGGACAGTCGTCCCAAGTTGGATCTAGGCTTCAAGGAAGGACAGACCATCAAGTTGAGTATTGGGGTAAGTATAGTTTTTTAAAATTTTATTTTCTTGTTCTTTGCCCTTTTTTTTTGGTCTGGTGCTAGGGCTGTAACCAGGGCCCCATGTATATGCTAGACAAGCGTCTGCCCCTGAGCTGCGTCCCCTGTCCTTTTCTGTGACATCTTTCCTTTTCTTTCATGCTGTTTTTTCTTTAATAGAACATTACAACCAAGAAAGGTGGTGCTTCTAAGCCCAGGACTGCAGGAACTGGGGGTCTAAGCTTACTTCCCCCACCTCCCGGAGGCAAAGTCACTGTTCCCCCACCATCCTCAGTAGCTATCAGCAATCACGTCACCCCGCCACCCATTCCCAAGTCTAACCACGGAGGCAGTGATGCAGGTACATCTGGCATTTCTGACTTTGAAAACTCGAATCCCATGTTTAATTGGGTAACACCTGTTTGCCAAGGAGGGTACTGATGTTTTTATTAGGAGATGGCTCTGGGTGCTGACAACGTGATTCTGGCAAGGGATCAGAGTTTTCTTGGTGAACAAAGTCATGGTTCCTATTACATTCTTTGGCAGATAATATATTGTTATTAAAAAGATCATTCCCTTCATTGTTTATTAGTTAGATGCTAATAGGCACATGAGTCAGATGGATGAAGATTGTGGTTATGGCAATAGGCATTATATCTGAATCCATTGGTAAATATTACTTCTGTTCTTTGTCTCTGTTTTCTTATCTGCAGAATGGTTATATAAAACTGTCCTAGGGTGGTGAGGTCAAATGATGTGAGAGCGCCTACTGTAGCTCTTGGAATACTGTAGTCAGTAGAGGTTCATCCAGGTTGGTCCTCCCCCCGCCCCCGGCCTTTCTCCTACCTTTCCTCTTTTTCTTCCTTTCACTCTTTCCCTTCTTTCTTCCTCTTATTCTACCTCTCTCATTCTCTTTACCTACTTTCATTTATTCTTTCTCCGAGGATTGAACCCAGGGGATCACACATTCTAGGTTAATGCTCTACCACTAAGCTATACGCTCGGCCCTAATGTTATTTCTTAGTCCTTTGCATTTCTTTCTCTTTTTTTTTGGTTTTTGAGACAGGGTCTCACTGTGTAGTGAGACTGACCTGGAACTCACTACGTAGCTCAGGCTGGTCTCGAACTCACAGCAATCCTCCTGCCTCAGCCTCTACTAGAGAGTGCTGGGATTACAGGAGTGTGCCACCATGCCCTGCATCCTTTGCATCTCTTCACAACAGTGGTTGAGAGAAAAGGAGATACCTAAGCTTGTGTTCTTCCTTACTGTGTGGTGGGAAAACAAGTGTCTTAGATTTCAAAGGAATTTTCCTAAGATTAGAGAACAGATTTTAGAAGCTGGGAGTTTTAACTTAATGTATTGGACAGTGCAGGCCATTTTTTGAATTGATTACTAAAAGGAAGCTTTCTCTTTGTAGAAGTTTTGAGATGAAAATACAGCCTACCTTTATTGGTGTCACCAGAAGTTACCAGGGATAGTGTCTAAGATACATTTTAAAAATTAAGCTTTTTGAGATCATTGTAGATTCACAGGCAGTTGTAAGAAATGTTGCAAAGAAATTCTGTGTGCCCTTTGTCCTGTTCCCTTCAGTGGTAACATTTTACAGAACTCTTGTCAAACATCACAGAAAATTGACATTCAAACCATCCTCTAGTCTTACTCCGATTTCATCCATTTCACATGTTGTCACTTGTGTGCACGTATTTCTTTAGTTTTATGCAGCTTTACTATCATTGCGTTATGGATCAACCATCATAGTCAGGCTACAAGATATTTTCTTCTCTACAGAGCTCTTTTATGTTGCCCTTTTATAGTCACACCTTTTCCCTCCCAGGCTTTCTTCCCCTATCCCTAACCCTTTGTGACCACTGATCTGTTCTCTGTACGGATAACTTTGTCATTTCAGGAAAGTTCTGTTAATGGGATCACACAGTATGTAACCTTTTGGGATTGCTGTGTTTCACATAGATAAGTTGTTGAGAATATCATTTCTTTTTATTCTGAGTAGTCTTCTATGATATGGATTATCACAGTGTAGCTAACTATCACCCTTGGAAGGATATCTGGATTTCCGGTGTGTGGTTCTTAACAAATAAAGCTGCTGTGATATTTGTATACAGGTGTTTATATGAACATGATTTTATTTCCAAGACTCTTACTGTGATTTCTTGTTTTCTTTTTTTCCCTCTTACCTTGTGTTCAGATATCCTCTTAGATTTGGATTCTCCTGCTTCTATCACAACACCAGCACCAGCTTCAGTTTCTGCAAGCAATGACTTGTGGGGAGACTTCAGTACTGCATCCAGGTAGTGGGCAGAAGGAAAGCAGAATACTATCACTCAGGGTATAGAAGATACACACAGTTGTATTAAACTTTGATCTGGGACAAGGGGATTTGAAGGTCACAATTGTTTTTTGAAATTCTTGGGAAGGAAATGTAGGGATGCTGGGATGCTGGGAGAAGAAAGCTGCAGGTTGAGGGTTGAGTGGGATATTCTGGGTCTT
Source organism: Fukomys damarensis (assembly GCF_012274545.1). NCBI lineage: Eukaryota > Metazoa > Chordata > Mammalia > Rodentia > Bathyergidae > Fukomys > Fukomys damarensis. The sequence continues at coordinate 24,285,472 of NW_022900931.1, read as the reverse complement.
GATAAGTAGAATTTTTTGATGTATGGACTTAGAAATTCTGGACTGCAATTTCTTGAAAACTGTTTGTTAAGGAATGGAGTAGTTATCCTAATGTTATGTCTTTGGATTTCTCTCTGTTCTGTCTTGCAGCTCTGTTCCAAACCAGGCACCACAGCCATCCAACTGGGTCCAGTTTTGAGTAGCATTGGCAGGACATTAAGGACAGACTTGAAGAATAAAAATGACCTTGAGGGCACCAATCTCTGAGGGAGGTTAGGAACCCTTTTCCCTCCCCAGAACCAAAATTGATGGACAATCTTTTACATAGCATCTCCATTGTATTCAGGCTGATTTATGTCACTTCCCTATATTGTTACTTGCTGTACATTCAAGAGAGATCTGTTATTTCCTGCTCATTACCACAGCAGAATAGTGGATCTTACAATACCTATGGCTGACTGCAGGGTTCTGAAGGCCAATGACTTTGAGAGGGGAATGACTTCTAACATTTATAAAGATTTTCTCCATCTTCTAAATTCTTAAATGTATTTCAGAATCATCTCATGACCCTTGTGTGCCTCTTTGTGAAGCCCTCTTCACCAATTTCAGGGGAAAGAAAAGGCTTGAAACTTTTTGTTTTTTTAAACCCAATACTCTCAAAATGGATGGGCTGACCTCAGTATTTACAAAATTCAGAACTTTGACGCCTGGGCTACATAGTGACTTCAAGGCCAGCCTGAACTACATAGCAAGATCCTGTCTCAGAAAAAAAAAAAAAAAAAAAGAATATGGAGAGAGAGAATATGGATAGAGGCAGGTTTGGAGAAAGCTGTGTGTCCTGGGTCTCTTCTTTCCAGCCTCCTTCAGGCTTTCCCTTTTCAGCCAACAGTGAACACTCAGTGCTTGGTGTAGCTCCATTACCCTCTTGGGTGTTTACATGTCTCTTCCTGAGATGAGAGGGTTGTGTTGGCAGCACTGCCACTGTTCTTTGCTGTTTGTTGATTAATGCAGCATCGTTGAGCAGTGGGTGTTTTTAAGGTGGAGGAGGTTCAAGGGACTGTGCTTTCTAAATTATAGAAGAGTTGAATTTCTTGCAGCTCCACCTGGTTGCTGCATTGGAAGCACAGCATTCATTCGTAGCCAACCTTTTATTTAACTTAACATTGAAGAGTTTAGAGTTTTTAACCTGGTCAGTAGAGCACAGAGGTTGAAAGCACTTAACTCTCATTCATTACCCACATTGCCTTGCTGCTTGGGTATCTGACCCCCTTCCATAAACATTTCTTTCCCCATCTATCCGACTCTTCAGTAGAAAGCTGCTATTACATGTATTGTCAGTTATGAAGGAAGTTGGGGAGTCACAGTTTTATTTCTGTCAAGTTTTGTCCCAGGCTTTGATATCAACTAGCAAGAGTATCTTAAAAGCAAGTTGCTGCTCTTCCTTTTCCTCTGCCCCACCATTCCTTTCACAGTGCTGTGAAGAGTTCCCTGCCTTAGGGGTTATTATTAACTTACCTATCTATTTTGTTTGTTAATGGACAATTGTGAGGATTAATTAAGATATAATTTCTTCCTTTAGCACCTATGTGGATATGCATATTCTGATTGAAGGGGCAGGTCCTTATATTTAATTTCAAAAATACATTGTTTTTCCTGGATTTCCTTCTTAACTTTTTTTTTAAAGAATGGGTCCATTCTTTTCATTGCCTCCCTTTCCAGGCAGCTCTGTTCTTGGAAAGCCATGGCAGGACATTTTAAAATTTCACTAGAAAACACTAAAGGAAAGTCTGTAGACTTACTAGAGACTACTGGAACCTATTTTTCTCAGTCTTCCTCCATGTTGTGTTCTTTGTATTCTCAAGATGATAATATATTATGTATTTGAATTGCTGAAAAATTGAAAATGAAGTTAAAGATATATGTATATAAAGCAGATGCTGTAGTGGTGCAATAATGGTAATTAAAGTATAGAAAAAGGTGCTGTTTGTTTTATCTGTTGTCTACTAAATTTAAATGGCTCAATAAAATGGGCAATAAAAGGGTATTAAGACATACATATCTTTTACTCATTTTTGAGAAATAAGACTTTTAAGAAGGTGAGACTAACAAAAAAGGAAAAAAAATCCAAGAAGTTCAGACTAGACTTCTGCTCATGGTTCTAAGCCAACAGAGTGCCCCTTATAATAAATAAATATTCATTATTTGCTGTTACAGTTTATCTTCATGATTAAGACCACATCTTATATATAATCAGAAACGAAAGAGATTGAATTAAAGTGCGTGTCATAGACTTTAGAAATGAGAAGATCTTGGAGATATGATGATACAGAAGATGAATCAGAAAAATAATGTAACTTATTTTACAAGAAAGCTCTTCAAACTGCAACTGAAGTTGCTAATTAGTAACATGTAAACCTATGAAAATATAAAATAACTCACTTGTAAAAGTCATATTAGAATATTCTAATACTGTGTGGTGGTATACACATACACAGGTGTAGTAAAAGCTTAAAGGAAAAGAATATTAGAAATTAAATTTTGTATTCTAATAAACTAACTTAGTAGTTGATACACAGTATAAAAAGATAAGTTTATATAAAAAACAAGATGTGAGGGGAAAAATGCAGTTTTATATGTGACTGAAGTTAAGTTCTCAGCTTAAAATAGACTGTTACAAATGTAAGTTGTTTTATGTAAGCTTATGGTGACCACAAATTTGTAATACACACACACATACATGCACACACACAAAGAATCAAAGCCAACAAACTCAAATCTCAAAGACAGCAAGAGAAGAAAGGAATAAAGGATCCATAAAACAACTGGAAAACAACCAAATGATGGTAGTTAGATCACACCTATTAATAATTACTTTAGATGCAAGTGGATTAACTTCTGCAACCAAAAGAAAAAATGGATAAATGTATAAAAATAAGCACACCCACAAAAAGCTCCCCCCAGACCAGGACCTAACTATATGCTCACTACAAGAGACTCCTGACTTTTATAGATATATAGACTAAATGGCATGGAAAAACATACCCCATGCAAATGGAAACCAAAAGAAAGGGGTAGCTATGTTTATGTCAGACAAAATATACTATAAGTCAAAACAAATATGGTCATTAAGTGGCAGGTCAACTTACCAAGAGGATACAGCAATTGTAAATATACATGCCCTCAACATCAGAGTAACAAAATACATAAAGCACTTAATGTATTTCATGGGCTAAGTAGGCAGTAATATAGTAACAGAAGGGGATTTCAGTACGTCACTTTGAAAAGTGGATAGATTAGACAAAATCAAAAGGAAACACTGAACTTGAACTGCACTTTAAATGGAGTATATGTGTGTGTGTGTGTATGACATTCATCTAAGTGGGCAGAATACACATTCTCAAGTGGACAGGAACCATTCTTGAGGATAGGACATGTTAGGCCACAGAACAAGTCTTTTTTTTTTTTTTCCCACTGGGGCTTGAACTTGGGACCTTGTGCTTGTGAGGCAGACAGCAGCACCACTGAGCTAAATGCCCAGCCCAGGCCACAGAACAAGTCATAACAAATATAAGATGAAGTTTTATGAAGTATCTCAAACCAGTTCCTCCACATCTTCATCAATACTTGGGGGCTATAGATTTTTTTGTTTTTTTGGTACTGGGAATTGAACTCAGGATCTTGTGCTTGTGAGGTAGGCATGGTGCCACTGAACTAAATCCCTGGCCCTGAAGTATCTCTTCTTACTACTAAAATTATACACAGAACAACCAATGGGAATCTGTGGTGGTCCAGCCATCACAACACAAAACGTACCTGAGTTGGGGAGTGAGGATTGAGAAAGGACAGCACACAATACCGTGGAGACAAGAGGTCCGATTTATTTCACAGAAACAGCTCCTTTTAAAGGCACACCAACAGGAAGCACCAAGCAACTATTAGGGAGGAGATCAGATTTTTGGCTATCTGAGTTCCTCCCATCACAAGGTCAAATTTAACAAAGTCCTTGAGCCAGCATGGTGGTGCATACCCGTAATCCCATAAACCCAGCCTGGATTACACAGTGAGTTCCAGGTCAATCTCATCTGCATAGCTGAGACCCTTGTCTCAGAAAAGCCAAATAAACAAACAGAGTCATAGATTAAGAAGTTACTTTTCCAATGTCAAATGCCAGCGGGCTCCCACAGGAATCAAAAAGGAAATTAAGGGCTGGGAGTGTAGCTCAGTCTTATCACACTTGCCTAGATGGGTGGGGCCCTAAATTCAAGCCCTAACTGCAGGAAAAAATTACTTGACACCAAGATGGGAACAACTATCAATTTATGGGATGCAGCAAAAAGTTTGAAAGATAAAAATTATGTTGATTAATGCCTATGTTAAGAAAAAGAAGCTGGGCCAGGCATGGTGGTGCATGCCTGTAATCCCAGCACTTGGGAGGCTGAGGTAGGAGGATTGCTGTGAGTTCAAGACCAGCCTGAGCTACATAGTGAGTTCCAGGTCAGTCTCAACTATTAGTGAGTCCCTGTCTCAAAAAACAAAAACAAAAACAACAAGAAAAAAGAAGCTGGGTATGGTGGTGCATGCCTATTATCCCAGCACTTGGGAGGATCGCTTGGGCTCAGGAGTTGGATACCGGGGCAAGATACTGAGACCCTACCTTAAAGAACAAAAACACCAAAAAACAAAAAAACCCTCAAACAAAAGCCTCCTGAATACAGATCAAATTAAAGAAGAACTCAGTTCTACAATTAAGTAACAGTACAACATACCAGAATCTAAGAGACGCAATGAAAGTTCTCTGAGTGAAATTTATAGTGGTGAATACCCATATAAGGAAAATAGAGTGGATTTACATAAACAACATAATGTTGAACCTCGATCTACAAAAAGAAGAGCGAGTCAAGCCCAAAGCTCATTAAAGGGAGGAAATGATAAAGATCAGAGCAGAAGTTAATGCAGTGGAGAATAAAAAAAAAAAAAGAATCAATGAATCAAAGAGTTGGTTCTTTGAGAGATTAAATAAAATTGACAAGCCTCAGCCAAACAAAAAAAAAAAAACACCCCACAAAAAAAAAAAAAAAAAAAAAAAAAAAGTAAGACTCATATCCACGCAATTAGGAATTAAAAGGGTGAAATCACAGCACAACAACCTTGCAGAAATCCAGATAATAAGGGAACTTGTATTCTAGTAAATGGAAAATACAGAAGAAATGGACAAGTTCCTAGTACATATGAATTACCAAAACTGAATCAAGAAGATATAAAATTTTGAAATAAACCAATATCAGCCAGTGAAATTGAAGACATAATTAAAAACCTACCAACAAAGAGAAACCAAGGCTCTGATGGGTTCACTGCAGAATTCTACAAGAAATTTAGAGAAGACAATGCCACTACTTCTGAAACTCTTTTAATGAAGTTAAAAGGGAAGCAATACTCTCAAATTTATCCCTGGAAGCAATGATTCCAAAACCAGAGAAGGATCCCACCAAAAAGAACTACAGGCCAATCTCTTGAATATAGATGCAAAAATCCTTACTAAGATACTGGCAAACAATACAGCAAATCATCAAGAAGGTTATACACCATGACCAAATTGGATTCATCCCAGGGATGCAGGGATGGTTCAACATATGCAAATCAATAAATGTAATACACTTAACAGTGTCAAGGACAAAAAAACCCCATATGATCCTCTTAGTGGATGCAGAAAAAGCCATTTGACAAGGTCCAACATTCATGATAAAAAAACAACAGAAAATTGATATAGATTATCTCAACTGATAAAAGCCATCTATGACTAACAGCCAACATCATACTAAATAGACAAAAACTGAAAGCTTTTACTCTAAAATCAGGAACAAGACAAAGATGTCCACATCACCACTTTAGTTCGATATTGTTCTGGAAATGCTAGCCAGAGCAATTAGATGAGAAGTAAAAGAAATAAAGATAAGAAAGGAAGAAGTTGAATTATTATTTTCAGAGGACATGATACTCTACATAGAAGACCCCAAAAACTCCATCAAAAGACTTCTAGGTTTGATAGCCAAATTCAATGGTATAGCTGGATACAAAGTCAACACTCAAAAATCAATAGCCTTCCTGTACATGAATAACAAACTCACTGGGAGAGAAATTAGAGAACCCCTTTCAAAATAGCATCACCCCCCCCAAAAGGAAAGAAATACTTAGGAATCAACCAAACGAAGGAAATAAAAGACCTCGTTATGATTTGGGTCTGGATGGTGTCCCAAAGCCTCATTTAGTCAGAGGTAGTTGAATTTGGAATGCATGATGCTGTGCTTAAGGGTGTGTAATTACTAAACTACTACATGTACATGATTGGTTTGGCACCGCCCTAATCTCCATAGTCTGAATAAGATAAAAGAGGCAGAAAGACACTGTTAAACTTTCCCTTGTTGCCTTTGCTACCTGCCATGTTTCTCCTCTGTGATATCTGTTTGTCATTCCCGTCTTGGAGCCAAGTATGGACTGAAAAATCTATGAACTGTAAGCCAAACAAACCCCTTTCCTTCCAACTTTGGGTATTGGCTATTTTGTCTTAGCAGCATGAGAAAAGTAACACATACCTCTATATTGAAAACTACTGTACTATGAAAAATGAGATCAAAGAAGGTATCAGAAAATAGAAATATATACCTTGATTTTGGATAGGAAGAATCAATATAGTGAAAATGACCACCACACTTCCAAAACTGTTATACAGATTTGATGCAATCCCAATCAAAATTCTAACAGTATATCTCACAGAATTAGAAAAGCAATCCTAAAATTCTTTTGGAATCAGAAGAGACCTAAAATAACAAAGGCAATTCTGGGCAACAAAGGTAAGGCAGGGAGTATCACAACGCCCAAGTATACTATAGTTGAAAATATCCTACAAAGCTACTGTGATAAAAACAGCATAGTGTTGGCAAAAGAACAGACCTGAGGATCAGTGGAACAGACTAGAATATGCAGAAACAATTCCAAACATACTCAGCCACCTAATCTTTTTCGTTTGTACTTCATTGAGTTTACTGGTACTTTTTAGGTATACAGTACAGTTACATTAATCATTGGGATCTTGTACCTTTACATGACAGATCTTGGTTCTCATTTTTTTCCCATACCCCTGCCCTCCCTTCACCCCCTCCACCCTCTCCTATTTACAAAGACTTTGTTTCCATTTTTTCCTTCTCTCATATTTTTCTTTTCCGTTATTTCTTTCCCCCTACCCTTCCCACTTCCCCTACACCTTTAGCCCTTTTCTTCCTGTTTCATATCACTATCAGTTATACAATTTGGATTTTATTTACACTTTTAGTTTTTCACACCAGAGAAACTATTTGGTATTTACACATGTGTGTCTTATTTATTTCACTTAAGAGCATGGCCTCAATATGCATCCATTTTCCTATGGATAACTCTAGTTTCTTCCTTTTTTTCTTTTTATTGAGTTTATTGGTACAATCTAGGTATACAATACAGTTACATTCATCATTGGGATTCTGTACCTTTCCATAATAGGTCTTGATTCTCATTTTTTCCCCTTGCCCCTGCCCTCCCTTCACCCCCTCCTCCCCTCCCCATTTACAAACACTTTATTTCCATTTTTTCAGTTTCTCATATTATTTTCCTCTCCCTTATTACCTTTCCCCCACCCTTCCCACTTTCCCTACACCTTTAGCCCTTTACTTCCTATTTCACATTATTAATTATCTCATTAGGATCCTGTGTACTATTATAGTTTTTCACACCAAAGAAACTATTCAGTATTTCA
>NW_022900931.1:24212614-24275230 GCF_012274545.1 Fukomys damarensis | reverse complement strand
CCCAACTGATACAATCAGCAACACATTAAGATCAAGCACAACTTGGACACTGACCACCTGTGGTAGTCACTAGTCTATCACCCTTAAATCATTTGAATTAAATTGAAATCAAGAAGCAGTCCAGAACATGTCTGCAGTGAACAAAATTTCAATATAGTGTATTTACCATTTAATGGCTCAGACAGAGGGAGGATGCAAGATCCCTGATCTCAAAATTTCAATATAGTGTATTTACCATTTAATGGCTCAGAGAGAGGGAGGATGCAAGATCCCTGATCTCATTTAGCTGATGGCTGAACCCCATGACGCTGACTGACCTTGGGCTGCAAGGCCCAGATTGAGTTCCCCAACCTTCTGAATGGTTGAACTCCACAATGTTCTATTACAGGTTTCCCACGCCCTTTCTTTAAAGATGTTCAAAGTTGGGAACTCAGAAAAATACCCTTGATGACCACCTCTGTCTTTGCAGAGTGGGTCCAAAGACTGGCATAGTCAGGAGGTCTGAGAGTGCGGTGGGGGGGGCTTATGGGCATTCGGGGGTGCCCGCGCGCCTACCTTCCCGGCGCTTGAGCGATGGTGACTGGGTCGGGAGCAGGCGTGGTTCTCCTTCCCGCGGTGGATCGGGGCTCAGGCTACTTCCTGGTGCTTGAGCGATGGCGGCTGGGTTGGGAGCAGGTGTGGTTCTCCTTCCCGCGGTGGATCGTGGCCCAGGCTACTTCCCAGATATCAAACTTTATAGAATATTTGCAAAGAGTAAATACACAGAGAAAGAACCATTAGAGCCTCTTTTATGAACAAGGATGTAATATCTCTAGTTTCTTATTCTTTATGAATGAATAGTACTCCATTTTATAGAAAAACCACATCTTCTTCATCCAGTCTCCAGTTGGGCTGTTTCCAAGTTTTAGCTGTTACAAACTGTGCCGCTATGAGCATGGGTGTGCATATATCACTGTGGTAAGATTCTTTTAATTATTTTGGGAAGATACCCAGCAAAGGGATAGCTGAGTCAAATGGAATCTCTAATCCTAGTTCTTTGAGGTATCTCCATATTATTTCTACAGTGGTTGTACCAGTCTGCACTCCCACCAACAATGGAGAAGGGTTCCTTTCTCCCCACCACCCTGCCAACTTTTTTTATTGGTTATTTCTTGACAGCAGCTATTCTTTCTGGGGTGAGGTGGAATCTCAGTGTTGTTTTCATCTGCATATCTCGAATGATCAGTGATGTTGAACATTTTTTAATATTTATTTGCTGCTTTTACTTCTTTGTCTGAGAAATGTCTGTTCATTTCAGATGCCCATTTTTGAATCAGGTCTTTATATTTGGGGGGCCTGATTTTTTTGAGTTCTTCATATATTCTAGATAATAGTTCTTTGAGGAGCAGCTGGTAAAATTTTTTTCCCACATTGTAGGTTGTCTCTTAGTTCTGTTGATGGTTTCTTTTGCAGTGCAGCTTTTTAATAAGATGAGATCCCAATTGTTGATTCTTTGTGCTAGTTCCTGTGCTACTGCGGATTTGTTCATAAAGTCTTTTTCTATGCCAATGTCTTTGAGAGTTCTGCCTAACTTACCTTTCAGCAAGTTTAGTGTTTCTGTTTTAATATTTAGATCTTTAATTCACTTGGATTTCAGTTTAGTGCATGGTGAAAGATAAGGGTCTAATTTTAATCTTTGGCAGGGTAAGATCCAGTTTTTCCAACACAATTTATTAAAGAGGCTATCTTTCCTTCACTAAGGATGGTTGGCTCCTTTGTCAAAGATGAGGTAGCTGAGTACAAAAAAGAATGCATTTGTGTTGTTGTTTTGCTTTTTTTGGTACTGGGGATTGACCTCAGGACCTTGTGCTTGTTAGGCAGACGGTGGCACTACTGAGCTAAATCCCCAGCCCTCAGCCACCTAATCTTTGATAAAGGAGCCAAACACCTCCAGTGGAAGAAGGATAGCCCCTTTAGTAAACTGTGCTGGAAAAACTGGCTTTCCACATGCCAAAGATTGAAACTAGACCCATATCTTTCACCAAGCACTAACCTAAATTCGAAATGGATCAAAGATCTAAATATTACAATAACAAACACTAAACCTTTTAGAAGAGAGAATACGTAAAATGCTTGAGGGCAAAGACTTCATGAATACCAAGACTACACAGGAAATACTACAATGAATCAACAACTGGAACTTCATCTCATTAAAAAGCTTCTGCACAGCAAGAGAAACCACTAACAGTGAAGAGACAACCCACAGCATAGAAAAAAAATTTTACCAGCTATTCATCAGATAAAGGACTTTTATGTAGAATATATAAAGAACTAAAAAAAAATCAGACCCCTAAAATTTATCTTTTTTTTTTTTTCATACCAGGACCTCACACTTGCAAGGCAGGCAGCAGCACAATGGAGCTAAATCCCCGACCCTAGACCCCTAAAATTTAAATGAGCATCTGAAATGAAAACACTTTTCAGATGAAGTAGAAACAGCAAATAAATATACAAAGAAATGTTCAACATCACTGGTTATATGACAGGTGCAAATTAAAACAATGCTTAGATCCCACCTTACCCCGGAAAGATAGGTTGCTATCAAGAAAACAACAAATAACAAATGCTGGTGGGGCTCTGGGGAAAAAGGAACCCTTCTCCACTGCTGGGAGTATAGACTGGTGCAACCACTGTGGAAATCAGTACAAGATTTCTCAAAAAACTAAAACTGGAGGTTCTACTTGATTCAGCTAGTCCTCTTCTTGGTATCTTCCTGAAAGAATTAAAAGCATCACACCACTGTGATACATGCACACCCACGTTTACAGTGGCAGTTTGTAAGAGCTAAATCTTAAAAACCACTTACATGCCCATCAACTGATGAGTGGATAAAGAAGATGTGTTTTTAAAAAATGTAATGTTCTTTTCTTATGTTATTCTACCTCACTCAAGGGTTGCTATATTTCTATTTTGTTTGTTCTTTTTGAATTTAACAATTTCCTGACGATTGTCTGGTCATTCTACATCTTTTGGCTTCATATGAAACCTTCTCTAATTCTTATACTTATCTGCTCCTCTTGTCTTAACTTTGTTTTAAGCCCCCATTGTAAATGGTAAATATCCTTATTGAAAAGTTCATTTACTGTAAGCATATTTTGGATTGCTTCTTGATCTTCATTAAATTTACATGGTTTGAAGGTGATAGACTGATGACTACCATAAGTGGTCAATTTGCAAATTGTGCTTCATTATATTGTGGTGCTGACTGTATCAATTAGGATAAAGGATTGTGATTGATTCAATGAGCTGTTTTCTTCAGTATGATGAAAATGAGAATGTCTATGAGTCATTAGCGACCCATGGGCTGCAGCCCAACTATATCAGGAAGATTTAAGTAATAATCTAACGGTTAAAAACTAAGGATAACCCAACATCAATAGTAAAAATGAGAAAACGCTTAAGCAAGATACAGGGACAGACTTCCAGTTCACCAATGGCAAATAGTGGGGCAAATCAGGATGAAAAGTCTGATAGTGAATCATCAGGACACCCTGAACTCAAAGCACAGGAAGTAACAAAACTGATCAATCAGGCTCTAGAGAAATATAAAACTGAAGTGATTTTCCAGATAATCACAGAGATGACAAGCAAAATGAAAGTTGTAATTTGTGACTCTAGAACAGAAACTGAGAGGAAAATAGATGAGCTCAGGACCATGATAGAAGCCATGAATGCCCAGCATAAGAAAGAATTGGAAACAATAAATGCCCAATACAAGAAATAAATGGAATCCATGGGAAATATTCAAACAGATATCCAGGAGATTAAAAACTCCATTGAGAGTGTTCACAAAAGAATAAAAGAGTCCGAAGATAGAATCTCAGATATAGAAGATAAAATTGCAGTCAGTGACCATGAAAAGAGAGCTGTCTTAAAAACAGTAGATCATGAGAAAATGATACAACAAAAACAGTAGGAGATCATGAGAAATTGATACAACAACTCTTAGACGAAACTAAGAAGAATAACATAAGATTGATAGGAATTGAAGAAGTAGTAGGAGAAAATGTAAATGACTTAAAAAAGTTGTTCACAGAATTAATTACAGAAAACTTCCCAAATAGAGGGGAAGAATATATATCTGTCATTTTCCTCTTTCATCTCTGCTTTCTACAAACTTCCTTTTCTGTCACTACAGCTTGTTTGGTTGGAAATTTGTTAAGATAAATGTTGTTATGTTATCAATATATCTTTGTACTTATTTTCTACTGATGATGAATATTAATTTTAAGTAAATTTTATTATAACTATACTTAATCATTAATATCATTTAGTATCTGGTACATATTACAAATTCTCCAACTCCTTCCAAGATGATATTTGTTTTTTCTCAAATTATACAAATCACCAACATTCCACACATCACTGCACTATTTTATTATACCTAAGTATATATTGTATTGTAGAAAATATGCATTGTGTAAATGTGTGTGGGGTATGTTTTTACATATATGTGTGCACTATTAAATGAGAAACATGGCATGAATGTGGTAGGATTGTGCACATTTGGCATATTGATAGTTTCTCTGGCAACCTTATGATTTCTTTAAATTACATGCCTGACTTCACAGTTATTCAGTTGGGAAGAATATTACATATCTATTGGTGTTAAATTCTATCATTATGCTTATAAAAATATAATAAAAATAAGTATGGGATATAATAAAATAGAAACAGAAAAATCTGATCTTAAAAGTGTGAATTTTTTTAGTTGCTTTTGGATTTCAAATATAAGTATATTTTTTCTGTGGGAAGTTTTGTTAGAAAATGTAAGTGGTACAATCAACAAGTATATGATATTTATCAATTAATTAAACCAAGAAGTTTATAAATCATAAAATTTTGAGGACAGTTTCTCAACTATAATATATAACTTTGTTTTATTTATAATTACATTATTTCAAAAATATAAGAAAATGAGAAAGAACATGTTTGAAGATCATATCAAACTAATGTACTTCGATTAGTCTGTTACATAAATTCTTGTTTATTTCGTATCCTTTTTTTTGCTGTCATATATATGTATATTTGAAATTTTTATTTAGTATCTTCATTTCTTGTTATCATGTATCTTTGCAATCTTTAATTAAAAAAAAAAGAAAAAAAAAAAGAAAAGCTATGTGTGGTGATTCATGCCTGTAATCCCAGGACTCAGGCTGAGGTGGGAGGATTGCCGAGTTCAAGGCCAGCTGGGGCTACACAGTAAGACCTTGTCAAAAAAAAAAGAAAAAAGAAGAAGGGGAAAAAAAGGAAATATTAATGAATAAATAAACCAAGAGATGAAAGAGCTGTATACTGAAAACTGTATAACGTTGATGAAAGAAACTGAAGACACAGAAAAACTAAGAGTGTAAATAAGGTTCAACTTGTATAATTGATAATGTGAAACAGGAAAAAAAGGGCTAAAGGAGTAGGAGAAGTGGGAAGGGTAGGAAAAAGGAAAGAAGGGAAAAGAAAAAATACGAGAAAAGGAAAAAATGGAAACAGTCTTTGTAATTAGGGGAGGGTAGAGGGGGTGAAGGGAGAGCAGAGAAATGGGGAAAAAATAAGAACCAAGATACATCATGTAAAGGTACAAGATCCCAATGATAAATGTAACTGTACTGTATATCTAAAAAGTACCAATAAACTTAAAAAAGAAATTAAAGGCAGATTAATGGAAAAATAGTCCGTTTATGGACTGCAAGAAGTAATATTGATTAAATATCTACATTATCTAATGTAATCTGCATATTCAATGCAATTCCTGCGAATGATACTTTTTTGGGGGGGTACCAGGGAGGAAACTCGGGTCCTTGCACTCAGCAGGCAGAACCACTGAGCTAAATCCCCAGCCCTGTGAATGATATTGTTAATACACAATTTTTAAAAATCCTAAAACTTTTATGGCATCCCAAAAGACTCCAAATAACCAGAAAAAATTTGAGCAAAGCTAGAGACAATATTTTCTGATTTGAAACTATATTAGGAACCTACAGTAGCAACAGGATGATACAGGCATAAAAATTGACATAGGGCAACAGAATAGACCAGAAACAAGCCCATTAACAAAGGTAACAAGAATACACAGTGGGGATAGGAAAGGGTGGAGGGGGTGAAGGGAGGGAGGGGAATGGGGAAAATACAAAAACCAAGAATACATCATGTAAAGGTACAAGACCCTAATGATGAATGTAACTGTACTGTATACCTAAAATGTACCAATAAACATAATGAAAAAAAAAAACAGTGGGGAAGGACTCAGTAAATGGTTAAATGGTGATGGAAAAGCTAGAAATCTACATGCTCGCCCCTCCCAATGGTGTACTCTTCTCTTTATACCATACACAAAAGTTAATTCAAAATAGATGAAAGACCTGACTTGAAACCATAAACCTAGAAGAAAACAAGGAAACAGTGCCTGACATTGGTCTTGGAGTGATGTTTTGGACATGACCCCAAAAGCACAGGCAACAAAGGCAAAATGAACGGAAGTATAAAACTGAAAAGTTTCTGCAGTGTTGGGAAAAAAAAAATCAACAAAATGAAAAGACAACCAACAGCATGGAAAAATATTTGTAACCATATATCCATTAAAGAGTTAATATCCAAAATGCAAAGCAAAGTACTACAGACATTATGAATAACGGTATGGAGATTCTTCAAAAAATTTAAGATCCTAGCATATGATCCAGGAATCCCCATTCTGGATGTATAGCTGAAGGAAATAAATTGCTGTATTGGAGAGATTTTTCTGCACTCCCATGTGGATTGCAGCAGTCATCATAATACTCTCAAGATAATGGAAACAACCTAAGTGTTCCTTAACCAATGAATGGATACAGGCAGTGTACATATACAATGGAATAGTATTACCTTTGGAAAAAGGAGGAAATTCTGCCATTTACAACATGGATAAACCTCAAGAACTTCATCCTTGATAGGTCAAAAAGAAAGATACTGCATGATTTCTGCTTGTAGGGACCCTAATAAAAAGTTGAAGTCATACAACTAGAGAGTAAAATGTGGTAACTAGGGGCTAGGAGGTGAGGACAAAAAGGTTATGATGGTCAAAATTCAGTTCTGAGATAAATGAATATTGCAGATGTAATGTGCAGTATGGTGACTGTAGCTTCAATAATGTATTATGTACTTGAATTTTGTGAGAGTAGATCTTGAATGTTCTCACCACACACATGATTGATATGCTAATCATCATGGCTATAATCATTTCCCTCTCTCTATACACACACACACACACACACACACACCTGTTGCAGAACATCACATTATGTGCCCTCAGTAGGTGTAGTTTTACCAATCATACTCCAATTAGCTGGGAATGATGATGATGATGTGATGATGATGATGATAAATCTGTTTTAAGCAACACACACTGCTCTCTTCAGGAATTCTGATGTATATATTTTCCCTTTGTCCTCCTAGAGTAGGTGCTACTGATTTAATGTGTTCCTGAAGTGTTTGTGTTAAAAAGTTTGTTTCCAGTGCAATGGTGTTGAAAGATGGAGAGTAAAAAGAAGAGATTGGGCCATGGGCACAGGGTTCAGGACTGGATTAATGCTATCACAGGAGTACATCAGTTACCAAGAGAATGAGCACATGTGGCTTTGGGGGAGCATTTAGATATAAACCGTAACAGCACTCACACACAGAATGGTGTCCATGGTGTGCTGGGATGGTGGAGGATGGATCTGGTGTGGGCTTCAGGGACTGGGTAGGGTAGGGAAGGTATCTATATGGCGGACATACCAGTGGGGGATGGGCTGTCAGAGCCCAGCCAGCTTGAGAAACTGCCTATGTGGAAGGTAGCCCTGGAGTGGGATTCAGGGACTAAGGAGGATAACGAGGCTGTTCTCTTGGTGGGACAGTACTGTGTGAAGAGTCAGACCCTTACAGGGTAAACAGTTCTACTCAGGAGATGAACTCATGTGGGGTGTCAGAACTCAGGGAGGCTAAGTGATGGGCTGTGGGATCAGCATCAGGAATCAAGCAAGTGGCTTCTCTACGGAGGGTGGCTCAGGACAGGGTGTCAGAACTTCAGTGCGCTGAGTACATCCTTGGGGGTGTGGTCTGGCTCTGTGCAGAACACTCAAGCGGAGTGGGGAGATGATCGGTCGGGGGAGGTGCTTAGACTGGGGATTACAGCCCAACCAGGGAGAGCTGGGTGTCGCAGTGTGGGACAGACGGCACAAAATGTGGGAAATCTGTAACTCCAGACAATCAACCAAGTGAATAAGCTAATGATAATGAACACAGGTTTCATTTTTCTCCTTTTTTTGGTCACATCTTCTCCCCTTGAAGGTCCTGCACCTTTTCCCCTTCACAAGGCTTACTGCCTTCTCTAAGCCCTCCTAAGTTAGGAGGTCTTAAATCCAACTTGGCACGGCACCTATGGCAGACTTATCTTCTGTCCAGAATTGGTCCATGTGGTTTAGCGGTTCTATATTTTATTTATTTTAAAGCAAAACATTTACTGGTACATTTTAGATATACATAATGATAACATCCATCATAAGGAATTTGTACCTGTAATGATATAACTTGCTTTTTTCCCATCCCTTCAACCCCTCTTTATTTACAAAAGCTTTGTTTCTATTTTTCCTTCTTTTTTTCTTGTCCTTTGTATCTTTCCCCCTCCCCTCTTGTTCCCCTTCTCATTTGAACTTTCTTCCCATTTCCCAACATCTATTAAACATTTTAGTCCTTATTTCTACTTTCAGTTTCTCACACCAGAGGAACAATGCCATATTTAAACATGTGAACACAGGTTTCTCCCATCCAAGTGCTAACTAAGCCCAACCCTGCTTAGCTTCCAAGATCAGATGAGAATGGGCTCAGGATGGGATGGCCGAAGACTGAACACATGTTTCTTACTGTCACAGAAATGAGTTAGAAATGTGGAAATGCAGCAGACTAAGATGAAGTCTGTTGCACTGAATTGGGCTTGTAGGTCTTAGTGTGAGTGCATGGTTTTCAGTATATTAGACAGATAAATAAGGGTACAAAACAAATATATAGAATAAATGTGTGTGTGTGTGTGTGTGTAGTGTGTGTTTTATACGTTGAGAAGGAGTTTGGTGGGGAACATTGTGGAAGTGGAGTCATTTGAGGAGAGTTTAGGGCATAGAATCTGGACACGGGTTGGGAGCTGGTCTGGGGAAATGTCCCACAAGAAAGATTTAATCTTGGGCTGAGGATTTAGCTCAGTGGTTCTGCTACCTGCCTTGCAAGTACAAGGTCCTGAGTTCGATCCCAGTACAAAAAAAAAAAAAAAGATTTAAACTTTAGAGAGTTCTGTCCTTGGCAATGGAGCAAAAATGTCAGATTTGGGACTCAATTTAAGTTTATCATGGTCACCTGTGACTGCACTTAGTTTTCCTAACCATTGAAAAATACTCACTTATGTATAGAAATATGGGATGAGGTGGTGTGGAGAGTAAAGGGAAAGCATGAAAGATGGAATCCTGCTCCAGCATCTCACAGACAGAAGTGTTTTCAGCTTTGCAGGTGACCAGTAGCAACATGAATGGACGCACACAGAGCAGTTACTTCAGAACAGCAGAAAAAAAGCAAAGAGCAGGGAGAAGCAGGTGAGAAGGAATCAGATCTATATGGTTTCTCTACTACCCTAGAGGAAGCCAACTCTTGAAAGGGGGTTGACTGACATGAGAGTTTGTATCTGTTAGAATGTGGTATGAAGAAGTTGCCTGATTAGCCAAAAATGATGAGGTGGGTGTTACTTAATGTAACAGTATTTGCTCAGGCTTTTTGTTTTAGAAGTAATGCTATGTGCATGTGGATGCATATATATTTTTTTGCAGTGGCTGGTAGACTTCTCTAGGTCTTGATTCCTCTTGTTTCCTTCCCATTTTTTTCTTGCCCTTTGACTTCACACTTTTGTTCCATTTATTTTTCATATACTATTATACAGTACTGGCCCTGGGAACTGGACCTCTCTCTGTGGGCCCCAGGACTCTACATTCTGATTTTAATTCTCAGGAGATACTTCTCAAGATACTTGTTTATTTAGTGCCTATGGATTCATATAGTGGAGTGGTAGGGCAATTTATTACATTTGGTCTCCTTTTTAACATATCTTAAGAAAGGGATGAAATGGATTTTCTGAAGAAAGCATGTTCTGTTGAACATGGCTTTGGAAACTATTCATGCTAAAGGTAGGTTCAGAACTGAATCCAAGATCTCATACACCAACTCAGCCTCTCCTGCAGGTAAAAAATCCTTTTGTAGTGGAAGAGATGACAGATGAAGGAGGAGCTGCTGATCTGCTGCCTGGTGCTCTCCTCTGTGGCAGAGCCCACCATGCAGGGGACACAATTTTGTAGCTACCTCAGTAGCCAGGAGGGGGCTCCATGCAGAGGGCTGCAGGGAAGAAAACCTGACTCACATTTGGGATGATGCATCCCACGAGTGAGTGCACAGCTAACACCAGGGTGTGAGCCCTACAGCTAGGAGCACTGAGTGAGGCTGAGCACCTGGAGGTTCTGCCCACCCTGCTTTCCTACTCCCTTCTTTCCCAGGCAGGATGGGACCAGGAGCTCCAGAACCTGTGGCCCCTGTGTCCCTCTCCATGTGGGTACAGCATACTTAAAAAAGTGAAGTAAGGCAGAAAACATTGCAAAAGGTGGTGATGGTGGGGTGCTATATGGCAGAGAGAGCTCAAGCATGAGAGCTATATGGCAGAGAGAAGCTCAAGCTGAGGTTCTCAGGCTGGCGTCTTTGTCTTGCCCATACTTACAGGAGTAAGCTGATTTCCTAAAAATAACTATTTCTCTAATTGGTACAATCAGTCTTAGCCTTTGTTCCTTGGGTGAGCCAAGGTTTACAAAAAGTATGCAAAGGTCCTATAAAGGGCAGCCCCTTCCATTACATGAGTTTAAGCATGTGATTATCTCTATTATGATAACCATTCAGGTCATGCCCTATGCTGCCTATTCCTCTCTTAAGTGTTCCTATACTAGGAGGAGGTGGGGGGAGGAGGAGAGAGAGGAGAGCAGGAGGGGGAAGAAAGAGTGGGAGAAGGGGAGGGGGAGGAGAGGGAAGGAAGGAGGAGGAGGAAGAAGGAAGGAGAAGAGGAAAAGGAAGAGGAAGAAGAGGAAGAAATAGTGACAAATGAAAAAGAGAAATCTGTTGAGGTGAAAAAAGGAAAATGAAACTCTAAAATCAAAATGACTTGGCTGGGTGTGGTGGCACAGGCCTGTAATCCCAGCACTCTGGAGGCTGAGGCAGGAGGGTCACCACCAATTTGAGGCCAGCCTAGGCTACATAGTCAGTTCCAGAGCAGTCTGAACTACATAGAGACCCTGTCTCAAAAAACAAAACAAAAACAAAAACAAAAAATGATTTGGTGTCCTCTATTTTGGTAGCTTACAAAGGGTTTCTAAAAATGTGATTTAAACATGTCATTTCACATAGAAAAGCTGACATTTATTTTTCTAGAGAAAACAGGAGACAGTGCTGCTCTTTCCTCTGCACCTGCCCCGACCTAGACAGGGCCCAGACTCTACAAGTGACCTCGGTCCCCGCCTATTGCCTCACTCTTTCAGTAAGCCCCGTGCACCTGGTTGGCTTATGAAAAAATACTAACTTTTTTTTCCTGTAAGAATTTAAGTTTTGAGTCGATGATTCGTAAATGCTTGTCGCCAAACACCCGCCTCCCACCGTGCCAGCGTTCCCACATACACTTCTCTAAGTCCACTGTGAGGCCAGAATGTGGGAGGCTATGGGCACAGTTGAGACTCGTGTTTTTCACGGAAAAGCAGAGTCGGACCCCAGCAGTGAAGTCCTGTGCCCCACTCCATCAGTGTCCATTCCTGTGGGAAGGTGAGCTGAGCGTGTGGGGGGGCACCGCACACCGGGCAGCAGCCTCAGCGGAGCCACCTACCTCGGATGGTGCAGGCCGTCAGCCGTCACCTGACAGAGAACCACTGGCTTTCCGCTTCCCATCTTGCTGAGCTCCAGTGCAGCTTTCGTGTCCTTTCACTTCCAGGGGTCCCACTCTGGGCTGGGAATCCCAGAGGGCATCGAGCTGGAGCTGACACCAACCCACACACCTCCACCTTCCATCACTTCCACAGCCCGAGGAAGGAGCCACAGAGCATGCGCGAGGGGCTGGCCAGCTTGGTCTGTCCGTCCACTGATTGGGCCGGCAAAGAATCGCTCAGAGGCTTCCACCCGCTCCTGGGCTGGTAGACTCGGCCGGAAGCATTGTTTTGGCGGGAGAACGCTGCCTTTCCCGCAGTCGCCGCAGAAAGGTTGAAAGAAAGAAAAAGAAAGAAAGAAGGACGAGGAAGAGACGGAAAATTGAGTCTGAAATTTTTCTTAAGGTATTTACTATATCCTAGTTCAGAGACAAAACCAATCCATTCAAACGCCCACCTCAGGCAAAACAGTTGCTCCCTTTGTGGCGAGTGGCACAGTTTTAAATCCTGCGAATAAGAGAAAATGCCAGTGCACCCTTCTGCCCTTCCTTCAGAAAGATTAGGAAGGGAATATGAGAAATGCTCACCTAGCTTTGTATTGTTACCTGGTGGCCTTATTATCTGTTCTATGGTTTTGTTTGTTTTGTTTTGGTACCGGGAGTCAAACTCAGGACCTTGTGCTTGCGGTGAAACAGGTGGCGGCACCACTGAGCTAAATCCCTGACCCAAGTTGTTTTTGTTTTTGGTGGTGAAAAAATCACACCACACTAGCTTTCCAGGCAAATGAAATGGAATCATCTATTTAAGTATCTTAAGGCGAGCTGCATGGAGACCCTATTGCTGTTCTCCTTAAGGTCCCATGTCATGATGCTCATTATTTGATTAGATCTTTTATTTTGTGGGGTCTAGTGTTTTGAGTTCTTTATATATTCTAGATATGAGTCCTCTCTCTGAGGACTAGCTGGAAAAATTATTTTCCCATTTTTAGGTTGTCTGTTCACTCTTGTTTATTTCTTTTGCTGTGTAGCTTTTTATTTTATTTTATTTTATTTTTGGTACTGGCGATTGAACTCAGGACCTTGAGCTTGTGAGGGAGGTGGTAGCACCACTGAGCCAAATCCATGGTCCACAGCCTTTTAATTTGATATAATCCCATTTGTTGATTCTAGTACTATTTCCTGTGCAACCTGGGTTCTATTCAAGAGGTTTTTTTTTTTTTAATCAGTTTTATTTTCCAGCAGGTTAAGTATTTCTGGTTGAACATTTAGTTTTTCTATCTAGTTGGATTTTTATTAAAGAGGCTGTCTTTTCTGGTGTATGGTTTTGGTCCCTTTGTCAAAGATCAAATAGATGAATGTGCTTGGGGTTGTTTTGACATAATTTCTTCTATTCCTTTGATCCTCATGTCTGTTTTTGTGCCAAGAATATGCTGTTTTTGTCACTATAGCTTTGCAGTATAACTTCAAGTCCAGGATTGTGATGCTTCCTCCTTTGCTGTTACCTAGGATTGCACTTGCTATACTGGGTCTTTCTGGTTCTGTATGAATTTTAGGATTGTTTTCTCCAGTTCTATGAAGAGTACTCTTGGTACTTTGGGATTGCATTACATCTGTATATCAATTTTGGAAATATGGCCATCTTGACTCTTGGTTCTGTCTATCCAAGAACAGAGGATATCTTTTCATTTTCTGATGTTCTCTTCAATTTCCTTTCTCAGAATACTATTCTTTTCATTGCAGAGGTTTTCTGCTTCCTAGTTTTTAGTGGTGTCTGCTGGACATGGCTAACTATTGGTCTTTGCCTCTGTCCCCAGATCCAGCCACCTCTGCTTACCTGGGATACGGGGTTGAGGCATATTTGGCCCACTATGTGGTTCTCCTGGAACAGGCCTCATTATTGTTAATGACTTCTAGGACATCCATATATTGGCATCCCCCAAAAAAACAATTAATAGCAACAGCTGAGTAATGTTGCCTATAGTAAAAAAAGTCAGCATATCAATTATATGTCAAATGCAAATAGTACTGACAAACCCTAAGACCAATAATGTGCCACCTTAACCATAGAAAAGTGGTCTATAATTATTGTATGATTACCAACACAGACCACATATTGACTTACTGTTGACCTACTACTAAATGGAACAACTTTAACTTTACTAATAGTAGAACAGTATTCAACAGCAATAGCATAAAGTTAACTCTAGCTATCTAGAGATTCATACAGCTTAGCTAAAGGCAGTAAAGCTTACTAAAGGTACAGGAGGTGAAGAACTACGAAATGAATAAAGCAAAATTTGAAAAAATTAGACAATGGGATATGAGGAGAGAAAAGTGAGATAGAGTTCCTATTAAGGAGTAAAAGGAAATTAATAGTATTGGAGGATATTGCAGTAATGATCAAACAAGAAAAGAAGATAATGATACAGAGGAAAATATAGGAAATAAAAGAAAGGTAAGAAGGAAGAAAATAGTTGAAAGGGGAAAAGAGAAAAGGAAAGAAACTAAAAGAGTACAAAAGGGAGAAGAAACCCAGAGCCTTCTAAATACTGAAGAAGGAAAGATAAAATTCATAAAAAATAGAAAAATCAAAAAAAGATTGAGTCAAAGAAAAAAATTCCTGTGTGTTAGTGTGTGTGTGTGTGTGTGTGTGTGTGTGTGTGTGTGTGTGTGTTTTAATTTTTATTTTTGGTCCTGGGGATTGAACTCGCTACCTTGTACTTCTGAGGCAGGTGTGGTGCCACTGAGCTAAATTCCGAGCCCATAATTCCTGTGTTTTTGAATGAGTAGTTTTTAGAAGGATTTGCTTTTTTTTTTTCCCCCTGCCAATTCTGGCCCCAGGAGCTGCAAGCAGGCTGCCTTAGAACAGTGTAGGCTGCCTGCCTTGGGCTTCTGGTGGACGTGGTTCTGCTACTATACTAAGAGCAGAAATTGACCAGACTTAACCTGTATTTACTGCCCAGGAAGCGTTCAATTGACCCCAGAATTCCAAAGTAGTTACATCAGACAGATTCTGCTGGCACAGAGCAATTGTTGTCTATGTGGGAGACATGTTCCTGGTGTTACCTGCTCTGCCATCTTTCCAGAATCCTCTGGGACAAACTATTATCATTTGGAGCATTATTCTGGAAGCTTTACCCTAGCTGCTTAAGTTAGAATAACAAGCAAATAAAAGTGATCTTGCGTTTTATAGACTTCAAATCACTTTATAATTATTTCCTCCTTTGTTTCTTCTTCCCAAAGCCCTGCCCTCCTCTCTTCTTTCCTTCCTTCCTTCACAACCAATTGAGTGCTTTACCTCAACTGGAGAAAGAGACTCTAATATTTTGCTAACTTGTCCTATTCTGGCCATCTCTTTTTCAACCTTTGGCTATTATTCTGTGAGCTCTTTCATTGGAAATGAAATTAGGTAATGAGATTATTTGATTACATGAAGTTAGGTATTATCAATGGATTCAGATTTCTCATGTTAGCTCCAGTCTTTTCCTTTGGAGAAAGGAACATACAATTGAGATGCTGAGAGTTCAGTATATTTTTGTGATTTCTAGGAACTGGAAGAAGAGGGAAGATAATGATTAAAGCAACACATACATTGTTAAGAAATTTATTTACAATTATTCTTTGTTTATTTTATCTTTTCCATTTTATTTATATATTTTATATGTTTATGATACACCACAGTTATATTCATTTTGAGGAATTGTCATATATATTATGATTTTTAAAATAACACTATTCTTTAAATAACATACACTCTTAATGGAATATAAAATAGCATTTCACACAGAAAGGATGCTGAGGCTCTTCTAGAAAGGTTTCTTTTTCTAGATTCCCTGGTCTTGCTCAATGGTGAGAAGGTGTAGCAGGTGAGGCCTTTGACAAGCAGAGTATTCGTGATTACAAACTCTGCAACAACATGTACAATGGTCAGACTATAATGTCATGGAGCCTGGGGGGTGGTTGTGGGAGTGTGTGGTTGTGTTGATATGGAGGCAGTGTCCATCTCTAAGGACAGAGATGATACATGATACAGACAACGGAGGAATGAAGTTGGGGCGAGCAGAGGGGAAGGGATGGAAGGGCTTTGCCTAGACTTTTAACATGGAGGGAGGCTTTGCTTGGTAGTTCTGGAGTATTAAAATAAAACAGCAAGGTTATGAGAACAATAGACATTCCAGTGCTTCTCCCATTAAGACTCTGTTCCTTAATGAATTTATGTAATTTCTCACTGGTTTTTCTCAACCATCACAGACACGTCTAAATCTGGCTATTCCTTTGTTGTTCATGCCTATTTCAATGCAAAACCTCTCTCCTATGAGATAATGGGAGCATAGTGTGCTCTCTAGGCAGGGCAGGATGCACCTGTAGAGTGCTGCACGATCTTGTAGGAAAGCTGAGAGATGGATTCCAAATCTGGAGGGTGAGATGTGATGATGACTGGATAGGGTGGTGTGTGGAAACAGATGTGCCCGTAGCATTGGGACTGCTGAGGTTTCTTCTGGAGAAGCCTCCTGCACAGGATTATTTGTTTATAAGTAACGTGGGAGGTGGTGGGACCAGAGGACATGATACACGTACAAGTTCCTTTTTCAATTGTAGACCTCCAGCAGTGCAACAAAAATTGGGTGAATTTTCTGAGGTTCCTAAAAGGTTTGTAGAAGAGTTCCACACTCTAATGATGGCCTTTGATTTGACCTGGCTAGATGTCCAGTTTATCCTGGTTTCTTGTTACTTAGCTATATAGAGAAAAAAATCCTTACTGCTGCTTGAGAGGCAAAAATCCAGCTTTTAAGGACACACTTAAAGAGAACAGACCTAGACAAGCTTTTGGAGGCCCAGGTTGGGCCCAGTTGGAACTCTAATACTGGTTCAGGAGAGTGAAGTCAAATATTGTACCTCTAGCCATCTTAGTGGATATGCATAAGGATATATCCAAGACCATGAACTGTGACAGATTAGGACTCTTAGCTAGGGCTCTGATGAACGTCCACCAGCATTCTAACAACAGTTTGAGAAGACCCCTGCAAGTATACTAACCTGAACCTTAAGTCCAGGAAGGCCAAATTATCATGGGCATATACATCATCAGCTGATCAACTCCAGATACTAGGAAATAGTTGAAAAACTCCAACAGGACCCCAAATGGGGATGAGTCCATTGTTTGATCTGGTTTTAATGGTTGTTTTACAACTAAAACTGAGAGAACAAATGAGAGTCAATTAAAGAAAAATGGCACATGGGCTGGGCATTTAGCTCTGTGTTGCAAGCACCTGTCTGGCAAGTAAGTGCAGATCCTGAGTTCGATCCCTGGTACTGGAGAAAAAAAAAAAAAGGCAATAAAAGTGGCAGGCCAAGATCATGGTGGCCTTAATTGATCAGGTCCATAGAAAGACCTGTAGCACTAGGGGGAATTAAGGCAACCCAAAAAGCAAGGAGGGAAAGTCTGGGTGCTATGAATATAGACCACTGGTTACTGGGCTAAGGGCTAAGGAATGCCTTCAAAAGTCCTTGCCAAGCCTGTCAGGATGTGGGCAAAGTCCCTTGGCACTGGAGGAATGACAGTGGCCTTAATTGATCAGGTCCATAGAAAGACCTGTAGCACTAGGGGGAATTAAGGCAACCCAAAAAGCAAGGAGGGAAAGTCTGGGTGCTATGAATACAGACCACTGGTTACTGGGCTAAGGGCTAAGGAATGCCTTCAAAAGTCCTTGCCAAGCCTGTCAGGATGTGGGCAAAGTCCCTTGGCACTGGAGGAATGACAGCCCTCATTCTCCTAGGGGATAAGGCCATCCACCACCATGGTGGCCAGGGAAGAATTGTAATTGATGGGACCCGAGGCAGTCCACGTGGCCCCTGCATGAGAATCCCCATTGCCTTGGAAGAGCCTTTGGTAACTCTTGACATTGCAGGTAAGCAAACTACTTTTCTTTGGGATAGGTGGCCACTTGCTCAATCCTAATCTCCTATGGGGCAATTAACATCTGTCCCTAGTAGTTGTGGCCCTTCAATGAGTTAGCCAGTTAGTTTTCTTTACTCCCATTCTAAGCTGCCATCATCGTAATAGTGAAAGGCCCTACACCACCAAAGATCCTCCGATTTGTATAAATAAATGGTTCTCAGGGACTAAGCCTGCCTCTGTAAGCCTGTAGCATGAGTGAGACCCCTAGCATATCCCCATCTGATGCAGGAGTACCATCTTCCTACAAACATGCCTGGCTGGAAGGAAAGTCTATGGCCATTTCTCTTCTAGGTACTGGTCTCTACTTCCTCTGTGGAAACTTCTTACACTGTACTTTAACTTTTACCTGGAAGGGGAGATATACCTTCCCCTTTGTCTGGTTCTTTAACTGATCTAACTTTTCAATCTCTGGGTCTATTTCCAGTTCATCATATTAAGTCATATTTATTTAAAAAACCTCGGTGTTTTCAAAGGAAATTTTGTTAATTCAAACTGCCACATGTCCTGTCACTGCTTCTGAAAGTTTGGAGAAACAAGCATATGTTATGTTCCACATTCCCTCACCCAGCGGTCCATGAGCTCACTTGCTGGGAAGGAATAAACTAGGACCTTCACCTTCTGATGGAATTCAGGGTCATTAAATGAGCTGACCAAAATTTAGTTTTAATCACTAGCACTAGTAAAGGTTTTCAAGTTATTGGATTTTTTAGTACAGTAACACTCAAGTTGAAATTATTATTTCAAGAAGAAAAGGCAGTAGTTTCATTGATAGAAGTAAAAGTAGCCGGCGTGGTGGCGCACACCTGTAATCCCAGCACTCAGGAGGCTGAGGCAGGAGGATCGATGTGAGTTGAGACCAGCCTGGGCTACATAGTGAGTTCCAGGTCAGTCTCAACTACATAGTGAGACTCTGTTGCAAAAAAACAAAGAAACAAAAAAATTTCTCTACTGGATATATCTAAAGAAATTAACGTGTTAAATATATGTGTTCACTTGCATGTTTACTGCAGCACTGTTCACAATATATGATGAGTGAATAAAGAAAATGTGGCTTACACACACACACACACACACACACACACACACTCATGTTATTCTGCCTAACAAAAAACCGTGTAATTTTTGAAAATGTGGAAGAATCTGGAGAACATTTTGTTAATTGGAATAAGCCAGGCACAGAAATACAAATCACTTTTCTGTGCAGTCTAAAGTAGATGATCTTATAAAAGTAGAGAGTATAATGGTAGTTATTAGAGGCTGGAGTAACTATGAGAGGGTAGAGAATGGAGAGATGTTGGCCAAAGGTTGCATAATTATAGGTAGAAGGAATAAATTAAAGAGATGTAGTCTACATCAAGTTGACTACAGTTAATAAGATGTTGTACTTTTTATTTTTTTTGGTACCAGGGTTCAAACTCAGGTCCTTGTGCTTGCAAGGCAGGCAGCGGCAGATGTTGTACTCTTAAAAATTAAGAGAGATTGGACTGTACCTGGTCTCAACACAGAAATGATAACTATGTGAAGAATTGCATGTGTTGATTATCTAGATTTAACTATTTCATAATGTGTGTAGACTTCACAACATGTGGTTCACAATAAATATATGTAATTTGATCTGTGAATTGAATGTAATGTGATTTCTCTTATGTGAAAAAGTCAAAATATAAAGACCAAAATAAAAGATAATGCAGAATAGGGAGATAGATCTTTTGCAAAGACTATGTTGATCAAGAGATTCAAGCTAGTAGGAGGGGAAGGGGATGAAAAAAAAATAATGAAGGGGCGGGGGATTTAACTCAGTAGTTCCACCACTTGCCTTGCAAGTGCAAGGTCCGGAGTTTGATCCCTGATACCAAAAAAAGAAAAGAAAAGAAAAGAAAAAAGAATGATAACATGTTATGTACAGGTACCACCTCCCTGCAAGGGATGTGGTCATTACATATTGCAAAATGTACTAGTAAAATAAAATTAAAAATGTGAGAAAATTTGCCTAAACATTAATCATGCATTTAAAATTTGTCTTTTAGACTAGTAATCTCAAAGTATTTGTCCATATTTATACATTTTAAAATCAGTGAATGCACAGGTAGAGAATATTTATTTACTTAAGAGCTACATACATATGATCCAATAAAATATTAACACTATATAATAATAGGGATTAAATGATATGAAAACAGTTTAATTTTCTATATTATTCATCAATAGTATTTTATTAAATTTTATTAAATTTATTAATTTTATTAAATTTAAAAACTTTTAGAGTTGGAGTTGCAGAAGTGTCATTTTGCAGAATCTTGGCTCAACATAGCAACAGAATTAAAAGTTGTTTTACTTGAATATTTCTGAGAACAAATCACCAAATCTTTAATGGCTTAAAAAAAAAGGAATTTATTATTTCTCATAATCTTTTTCATTGATTTGGGCTCTTCTAAGTGGTACATAGTTCAGTGTCATTCATTAAATACCAATGTTACATAAATTTTGTTACCCAAAAATTGACTTCATATACTCTAGGGAAAATTAAAGAGTCACTGGAACACAGTTAGTTATAAAATGCAAGGTGGAGGGAACATTGTTCCAGTACTGATTGGTAACGGGACAATCCATTTTACCCTTGTTCAAGTGCATGCTCTAATCTGAAAAACCAAAGGCATTTAGGAAAATGTTGGCAAGAAAGTGAATAATAGGACAATGTTGGTAGAAGAGTAAATTGGTATGGCAGTTATGGGTAACACTGAAGTCTCCTAAAAAGAAGTAGAAATGCAATTATCACTTAATTTATCAATGCCATTTCTGGGATGGTCCCTAAAAAGTAAGAAAATCCCTGGCTAGAGACATTTGTATTCCCATGTTCATTGTAGTATTACAGTAGTGAAGACACGAAAACAACCTGAAAGGTAGAAGAAAGATGAGGGTATTTCTTTCAACAGTGCTTTGAAAAAGGTTGGAGAGAAGAAGGAGGCTAGTTTGAACTTTATAGAAGGTGAGGTCAGATAGTCCCAAATCACCCTCTCCCATGCTCCTCATGCTTCCTCTCCACCTGTACACCTGGCATTTCCCTTGAAAACTGTCCATGTCACTCAGTTTACTCTGACCTTGTTGCCCTGAAGTTTCCCTCAGCAGATAGCCCAGAGCCTGTCCTCTATTTCTCCATCCTCAGGTCCTGTTCCCAGGGAACTTGCATTCCCTGGGGCTTCATATGTGATGAAAAGTTTCCACCCTGGTCCTACATATTAATATATTTTTCCATTTTTAATGGAATGATTTTGGAGTCTGAAAAACTAGTTCATCTCTGGATCTCCTACTTATTTCTGTTTTCTTGGACAGCTAAGTTAATTTTCTTGATTTCCAGCTTTTCCCATTTAAAACTTGGAAATTAGAATCACATCATTACATATTTCATCCCATAGATATAAGAAACAAAGATGGCAGTATACTAAAGTATTTTTTAAAAAGATATAAATATGAGTTAAGAATATAAAAATTTAGGATTTTTCTTTATGAGGAATAATCATTATTAATAATCTTAAGCAATATGAATTTTATTTGTAGAGTTATAAACAGAAGTTTATGAAAAAGTAGAATCCATTTGAATTTATTTATTTATTTCATTTTTTTCCCTTTTCTCATATTCATTCCCTTTCCTTCTTTCCCTTCCCACTCCCTACAATTTCCCTTTCCCCTTCCCCTTTGGACATTTTTTCCCTATTTCACATTATCTATAATACCTTTTGATCCTCATTTACACTTTCAGTTTCTCAAACCAGAGAAACTATTCAGTATTTACACATGTGTGTCCTATTTATTTCATATTGGACTCAATGTGCATCCATGTAGCTATAAATGTCTTTAGTTTCTCATTCATTGTGGCTGAGTAGTACTCCATTTTATAAGAATTCACTTGAATTTAAAAACCATGGGGGCTGGATATTTGGCTCAGTGGTTCTGCTGCCTGCCTTGCAAGCACAAGGGCCAGAGTTCCATCCCTGGTACCACCACCACCACCAAAAAAAAACAAAACAAAAACCCAGACAACCAAAACACGCCTACACACACACACACACACACACACACACACACACACACACAAACCAAAAACAGTTGGGTGAACTTTGCTGAGCTATCTACACTCTCCAAACACAAATTATTCATCTCTATGGTAGAAAAATAATTATGTCTGCCTCAAAGGAGTCTTGTGATGATTAAATGAAATAGTAAAATTATAAACATAGTATCCAACAGTTCACACAAGAGTGAGCTATTATAGCTTCATAAATAATAGCAGGAACATTCTAACTTCCCTGCATGATTCAGGACCCAGGATTCCTTTATCTAATTTTATACTGATGTGGAACTTTTGTTGTACAGTGTCTGATCAATCCATTGCCAATGTGTGTGACTCTCTGGATTTGCCAACCCCACATAATAAACAGACTGACTATTCCAATGCTGGGTGATAAAATCCCATGGGGTAAGAAAAAGACAGAATTATAGTCTTTAGAATACGTTTTCTCTTCTAGATATTTGGTATTTTCTTTTTAGAATTATTTGGTTATAGAAATTTATGAGCTACACTGTGGTAATTTGATATGTGCATACTTTGAGAAATGATCAAATCAGGATAGTTAACATTTCCATCTCTTTAAGCATTTAAAAATTTTGATTTAACACATAATACTTGTACATATTCATGGATATAGTGTGGTATTTCAGCCTCATTAAGTAGGCTTGTAGAAAATGAGAAGAAAAAGAGAATCCAGGGATGGCCACAGGAGGGCCCTCAGGATTGCAGGACCTTGGCTGCACAGGAAACAATCAAAGACTGGCATTACACACCGAAGCAGGTTCTAGTCATGATCATCTCTGACTCACTTCTCCCATCATCTTCACTAAGCAATGGTATTCTCAAAGTTGTACATGAGAATATTTTTGCAGATTTAATCATATTCTTTTCACAACTTGAGATTATTTTTTTGGTACTGGGGTCAAACTTGAGTCCTTGCACTTTTGCGAGGCAGGTGGCAGAACCAACTTGAGGTATTTTAATTGCATTCCTCACTGACTTTTCATTACTCATTTCCAAATTCAGGTAAAAACTCTTCTCTGTTAAGCAGTTAATTTATAAAACATTTACACATGGAAATAATAAGCAGATTTTTCAGGCAGAAATATTTTCATCCTTCCACTCATCCCACATGAGGGATATTTCTGACCTCACAATTTCTTTAGGGTAGTTTTGTTTCACTGAAGAAAGAGCAAGGTGTGGAATGGAAAGGCTGAAGAAACCTTTCCAACCTGTTTATTTGAAAGCCTTCTGCCATAGCACCAGTATCCCAAAACAGTAATCAACCCAGATTAGAAAAATGGTAGAATTACCTCACAAAGATTTTAAGCACCCATGATAAAAAATACTTCACTATGAAGGTAGAAACATTAATGAAACAAGAAATGAAAAACTTCAGAAAAGAAAGAGAACACATAAAGAACTGCATGGAAATTTTATAGTTTAAAACTGTAACAGCTTTTAAAAAATAACTCATTGGATGGAGTCTACAGCAGAATGGAAGAGAAAGAGAATCTCATGAGTTGGCAGGAAAAATATCGCTATAAACTGCCAGTGGTGCAACAGAGACGGAATTGAAAAAAATAATTAGACCTGAAATATTAACCCTAGATAAATGTGCATATACCAAATAACAGAGGGGCACAATATATAAAGTAAAAAATGATAAAAGGGAAAGGAGAACTTGAAAAACACATTATTAGAGGTGGAGACAGCTATGCAGAAAATTAAAAAAAAACAAAACCGCAAACCAACAGAATATAATCAACATTTTTAGAACTCTTCTTAAAAACAGAATGCCCATTCTTTACAAGTGCCCATGGAACATATTCAAAGATAGACTGTATATTCAAAAATAAAACATACCTTGACAAATTTAAATTAGTAGTGGAAAATGGAAAATGTTTTCTCACTGCAAAGGAAAAAAACTAAACATTGTAAAAGAAAGAATGGGAAAATCAACAAACACACTAAATGGCATACCTCTAAATAAGCTATGATTCAAATAAGAATTATCAAAGGAAGTTAAAAAAACCCCTGCTGAACAGAGTGAAAATGAAAATACATCATATGAAACTTTGTAGGACACCTTTCTGCAATAAAAGGAACCAGGGCTTCTCAGAGAAAAGCTGATTCTAGGTAGGGACAGAAAGTATACAGAATGAATCTGGAGCATGTTGTAGGCCTAGAACGTAAACAAAAACTGCATTGCTGAGAATTTGATGCCCCAAAGTGGCATAGGAGTCAACTGAAAGAGCTCCCAACGTCCAGAGCTAGAAAGAAGAGTAAATAAAATATTATTGGATTGTAATGCATTCTATAAAATAAATATCCATAAGGACATGCAGATATATAGGATTGAATGAATGAATAAATGAGATATGAAACAAGACTCACATGCATAAGAATGCCACATGGATAATGTAGGTATTTATAATGGATATTTCTTTGAGATTTTTAAAAGTTAATTTTACACTGAGATTGACATTTAAACTGGGGACTCTGAGCAAGGCAGGCTGCCCCGCATAATGTGAGTGGGCCATATTAAATCAGCTCAATATCGGAGTAGAAAATAAAAAAATGCCCTCTAGTGGCAATAAGTTCCCCTGCAGATTGCTTCTGGACTCACTAAGCAATGCTGGCAGTTACTGGTTCTTCAGCAGATTGCCTTTGGGCTTCAGTGCCACTCTTTCCTGAGTCTCCAACCAGCTATTGCCCTGATCAAACTGTGGATGCCTCAAACCTCTGTAATTGTATGAATCCTGATACCTCATACTCACATTCACATTAATACTATATTCATATTTACATATTATATACATATGCACCTACATCTCTCTAATTATCTATCTGGATCTATCTGCCAAACCCTTAGAGCTAAAGACTGTACCATGTCTGGATAAGCCTGACGAATACAGCACTACTTGGTAGTCTGGGAGCAGGACTCCTTGATCATTGAGCATGGGGCACCCAAGCAAATTCCTTCAGAAGAGTATCCTGCAGAAAGGCAAAAAGAAAGAAAAGCTTTAAAGTGGAGAAATCAGGTGATCCAGGTTTCCATCAAGGTTTATCATTTTGATAAAATGTATCTTTGATATGAATATAGCATTTTACATCTGTGACTTTCCTCTCAAAAAACCAATAAGCTCAAACTAATTGTTAGAAAAGCATCATATTTTAATAAGGGAACATCCTATAATATGCCAGACTAATATTCTTCAAAGCCATCTGGGTCATCAAAAAGAAAAATTTCTGAAAAACTATAACAGACAAGAGTTGTGTAAAAACATATGACAACTAAATGCAGTGTGGTATGTTGGATGAGATTCTAGAACATAAAAAGAACAGTAAGTGAAAATTTAGAAAACTTGAATATATCATAAAATTTAATTAGTCATGATAAATCAATGTTAGATCCTCACTTGTAACACATGCTTTTGTCTATGTAAAGCATTAATAGAGGACATCGTGCAGGACAAGATTGAAAGAATACTTTTTCATGAATCTTCCTGAAAGGACTGTGTCAAGTTATGGTCTTATATAAATAGCCAGTTGGAAGACTACCAATTCTCTGTGGGGGTGCCAGTCCACTCATGTCTTTTATCCAGTAGCCAGCATGTGCCACCTAGAGCTCTGTGTGGTATATTACATCAGGTGGAATCCACAGCTGAACCCGCAGGAATCTGTTCGCAGCAGATATAAGAACTTCTTGCTAAACGAGCAGAGCTTCAGAAAAAAGTAGAGCTACAAAGAGAAATTTCCAACTGATCAACCTTGTCCTCAGAGAGAGCCAGCTCTCTTGCACAGTGTGTCTCTCCTGTCTAAACTGTTGTATGAAAGAGCTATTAGATTAGGGGCATCATTGTTACGAACTCTTCATTACAGTGGCAGCTTTAGGAGTAGAAATTCTTCCATATTTGAACACATTTACAAGAGCAAAAGTTCAGATACTTTAGTTTGTCTACGATGAGTAGAACAATAGTATGGTGGCTTCATTTGTAATTATACAATTCTGACACTAATCTTATGTCACCCAAAAGATACTAAGATATTTCAATTCTGTATGTATAGTGGGAAAAACTTTGGGATCTGGAAAGAGCAAAATACAAACCACTTGAGAAATGTACCACTGGATGGAAGAAGGCTCCCTGCACAGAGAAGTAAGTTTTCAGACGAAATCAACATTGAAATTTTGTGGTATCACGTATATTGCCTTTATGTATGACAGATTGAAATTATACACTACTCAAAAAAGAATACCTTTTCAATATCAGCTCATTTTTCTGTAAATAGAAAAATGTTCTTACAAATAATCTATTTATAAAAATTAATAATTCACGTTCTGTCTTAGTTACTTTTCTCATTGCTGAGATGAAATATAGGACTTGCCAAGTTAAAGGAGGAAAGTTTATTGGTTCACAGTGTGCAGAGGTTTCAGTCCATAGTTGACCGGCTCCAGGGCAGGGCAGCACATGGTAGAGGGACATCGCAGGGTTTACACGGCCTGGGACATCGAGGAAGGGAGGGGTTAGCTAATGATGGGGAGTTTTAGGTTAATAAAAATTTAAAAAGAACCCATGATTGATTCAATGAACATTTTTCTCACCTTCATTTCCTTTAACTGTCCATTGGCTCTTACTTTTCAGAGTACCAACAGTGTCCCGTTGCTCCCAATTTAAAGTAACTCCACTCTCCCTCTACAAGCGGGAAATCGCTCTCTGCCCTCCTTTGCTTCTTAGCCTAGCACAGTCTTAATTTGCCTCCATTATTTCACTACAACCATCCTTGAAATGAGAAGCAGTGACAACCTAGGGTCACATATTCGACATCTTCCTTACTTCCTGCCATATTTGACCCTATCCTCCTTTAACTCTTGGGAAACTCCTCTTTCTTGTTTATGCCTCACCTTTCTCACTGCTGCTTTGTGCACTCTTTTATGAGCTTCTCTTCTTCCATCCACTCTCTTAAAATGTAACGTTTACCAGGTTCATTTCAACGTGCCCCGAACTCAAATCATCATCTCCCAAGTCAAACCTGCTACTCATGGTATTTTTCTGTTTCTTTGGATGACTTCATGACTGTCGACTTCGCTAAGCAAGACTGTTAGAGTCACACTTTGCCTAGGAGATCTGGCCACCTAGATCACAGCAGTTGTTGATTCTATCTCCTTCACCACTCAGAGCCACCTCCTCTTTTGCCTCTTCACTGTGTTTAGGTCAGACTCTTACTGTTTCTCAGTTGGACTCTGAATGAACCTTTTTCTCACTTTACTGCCATCTCGCACCTCTGTAAAGTATCCTTCTATAGGTAGGATTTGATTACATCAATTCTCTGCTTCACATTCCTCAGTGGCTCTTCAGAAATGTGACAAACCGCAAAACTGATTCTATCTTTAGTACTCCCTTTACCCACACCCTTTACAGTGTGGCTTTGCAGCTTCCCTGGTCTTGAAAACTGGTCCGTTTCTCCACCGTTTAAATTGGGGATTGCTGTGAAGACTTTCTGTGGCCAACACAATGTGCAGAATCAGTTCTGTGCCAGATCCGAGTTGAGACTTCCAGAGACTCAGCTGTGTCCGCTTCGGCCCCTCGAAGTCGCAAGGTGCCAGGCGAATGCACCAGGCTGGCCAGATGGAGAGTGGTAGAAACGTAGCCCAGCTGCCTTTGTCACTTCCGCTGACTTCTCTTCCTCAGCGGTGTGCCCTGTGACACTTCCGGACTACACATGAGCGAGAGCTGAGCCAGGATCTCCGGGCCCTCCTCACGGAGACGAATCTAAATCGACAAAACACAGATGCACCGGGTAGGGAAGAGTTGTTTTCATCCTCTAAGTCTTGGACTGGTTTATTAAGCAGCAAAGGGTGGTTGGAAAAATAACCTTTAGTAGAAAACAAAACTCCAAACTCTCCCTAATGATATGGAAAGATTTTCACGATTTGAGTCCCATTTGTGTTTTACACCCAGAGTGTTTTTTCTTCTTTCCTTGTACTGTGTGTTCCAGTCACGCGTACTTAAATCTCCACCAGTTTTTCCCTGCTCTCACATGCTCTGCTATTCTTGGTACACACAGCTCTAGATGCTGCCTTTTCCAGGATGTGGCTCTTGTGCTTATTTCACATACAAGGTCATAAGCATCAGTTTACTAGACTCGTCCCCCAACTTCGTGACACCTGGGGCTTTGACTTTGTGAACTCTGAGTACTCCAGTGCCTGATGTACAGTAAGTGGCCATTAGTGCCAACTGAAGGATGAAATGGATGACTAAAGTATCCAACTGGAATGTACTGATTTTTATGCCTTGTGAGAATTTGATGATTTCTGAAGCCAAGATATGAAGCAATCCCTCAGTTTGCCAAATTGGGTTTTATATGTCACACAGTTTTGGGTAGGCCAGAAATGATCATAAGGAAACTGCTTGGGAATTCTTCTTGGAATATTGTTACCCATCTGCTTCTTGTCCACTTGTTGATCATAAACATAAATATCTGTGCACTCAGATGATGTTGATTTGATATTTACTGCTAAGGAAATATAGATTTGTCCTCACTCATATGAAGTCTAATAATATAAAGAGATGATGCCTCATAGACGTTGCTACAGCACACACACACACACACACACACAAACACACTTCTACTCTGCAATTTCTGTAATAAGTGTAGATTCCATTACTCCTAGAGGAGAAGAACTAAATCCAAACAAAGAGCAAAATCTCCATTGGATTTCCATGAGTTATGTCTCCCCAGAGAAAAATTCTTTTTTTGATGTCTGGATGATCCTATTGTTAAGTGTCAGTTTCTTTTTTCTTTCTTTCTTTCTTTTTCTTTTCTTTTTTTTTTTTTTGAGGCAGGGTCTCACTATGTAGTTGAAACTAACCTGGACCTCACTGTGTAGCCCAGTCTGGTCTCGAACTCACAGCGATCCTCCTGCCTCAGCCTCCCGAGTGCTGGGATTACAGGCGTGCGCCACCATGCCCACGTTAAATGCCAGTTTCTAATGCATTCCATGTTGGTGTACAGAAGATGTTGCTTGTTGACCCATACCTACTGATAAATGCAGCCAAGAATAGGATGGCCAACAGCCTGAAAAGTATCATCAGTGGGACAAGAAGCAGCTTGGGCAAAGAGAGAAGGAAACCTGGCTACTGCTCCAGCTGGAGGCAGACCTTGCCATCATCCATGTGGAGCTGGTTTTAGGTGCAAGAGTTGTGGGGTCAGGAAGGCTTCCACTCAGATTCCGGAAGGCCTGGGAGACCAGGCAGGGAGCCCCTGAAAGGACAGTGCGTGAAGCTGTGAGTGTGAAGCTGAAGGTGCAGTGGAGACCCCAGAAGTCTGGAGAAGCCAGGAACATAGATTGTCTGAAGAAAGCTGCAAGGAAAGAGCAGAACCAGCCCAAGAGAGAAGCCTTGGTAGCTATAGCCATCAGCAGTTCCATGGGGACAGAGCCACCAAAAACCCTTTGGAGTTTACAGTTTGCCACAGATTGCCAAAACAAATCACATGCACACACACACACACACACACCCACACAATAACAACAGACAACTTGATCCTTGAGGACTCTGTGCCATGGCCATCACTACCCACTAACTCTGAGCCCACTCTGTGTTTTGTTTCATCTTGGGATGCAGCATCAGAGGCACCAACAAACTGGTACCTGTGACTGTGTATGAAGCCAATGTCCTAGGAAAGAAGGCGAACCCTGAGAGTCAGCAGCTCCAGGGAGAAATTATGGACTAGGCCAGCAGCACTGTCCCCCAGAACACTCAGGTTTATTGTAAACTACAAAACAGTTTTACTTCAGAATGACTCTTTCATGGCAGGATAAAGTTGAAGAGGTAATCTAGTGTAGCACCTGCCATATTGGAGATGGTTTAATCAGGAACCATTTGCGAAGGAGTAATTGTTTTAAGACTGTGCCACAGAACAACTACGGAACAACTGCATTTCAGGGTTTCCAGGGTTACCCTACCACAGCGACTGAGAGATGGCCATAAAAGACAGCCATGGAGAGCGTGTGGGCTAGGCGTAAACCTCTGAGAAGTTTAAGCTCAGGCTAGGAAGGACATGGGGCCCTGCCTTCAGTGGTGAGAAGCCAGGCTGGCAAACGCAGCTTTCAGAGGTGGCTGGATCAGAAGGTACTGGCACTAAGTCCAGTGGTGTGCATGAACCCCTGTCCCACTGACTACCTTCAACAGAAACTAGTGGTCACCAGTGGGAGCAGGCACATGCCTTGCTTGGAAGCTTGCCATAATCTTGGGTGTATGGACAGAGGGGCCTCTGGAATAAGGGGAGGGGACACTCACACACCCACAAGCATAATGCTTGGCAGAGAAAATCATGACTGGCTGGATTCTAAGACTGCAGGTCATAGAAAATACTGAAAAATACAGAAAAAATATTTAGCCTCTTCTTTCTTTTTTTTCCCCCATTGGTGTTTGAAGTTTGTGGTTTCTCCTTTTATTCATCCTTCTTTTAATTCTTTTTCCTTCTTATTTTCTTTTTCACTTACTTTGCTTCCTGTATTTTTCTGATTTCTTGTTGGTTCTTTTCTGCTACTTTTATCTAATTGTATTATAACTTTTTATTCCATAATAAGTTTATTTCATTTTTCTCTCCTCATTCTTATCTTCCATTGACTAATTTTTGAAAATTTACTGTTCTTCATCCTCCTGTACTCTCTCTATCTTTAGTAGTATAACTATTAAGCTTTATTAATCTTTAGCTAGTTAACTCTGTGCTTCTACTTCTGAATACTTTTCTATTGTTAGTGGGGTTATAGCTGTTGCACTTGGTATATATTTACTGTGTGTCAATATTTGACTTGTGTTAGTGTTTATTCTGTACACTGTTTTCTGTGGTTAAAGGTGGCACAATACCGATTCTTGGGTATGTCAATATCGAGCTTATCTTTGAAAGTATTATCTTTGGTTCTGTTGCTGGGTGGCATAGTTGTTGCTATTAATTGGTTTTCTCTGTATGTTGATACCTGGTTGCTTTTGTGTCAACAGCACTGTAGTTCATGCCCAGAAAGCTGGGTGCTGGGCCGATTACCTGGCAGCCTCCTCTCCCCATTCAACAGAGGAGGTTGGATCTTGGGACAGAGACACGGCCTATAGTTAGCCATGCCCAGAGCACATCACTGAAAAACAGACACGAAAGAGATCTTCACACCAGCAGCAAAGTCTTTTCCAAGTATTTCTCTCATTGCCTCTTAGTTGAATGTAAAGCAAACATAAGTGGTCTGTGATTTATTACTTATACTCAAAAGTGTCCCACCAGTTACATTTTTATTGAGAAAACCTTTTTATTTTGAGTCCTTCATCCTGGAGATGTACCACCTTGTGATAGCTTTCACAGGAGTTTCATGGTCGTACATTTATTTTTTAAAAATTTCCAGGACTGTCATTTTTCAATCTCCTTTGAAAGACACAAGATATGTGGAGAGCAGATATTTTAAAAAGGCCAAATATACTCGTATTGCCTGTGTCTACCCAGTAGGAAAACAATTGTCAAATGTGACCTCATATTTTGATCCATTAATATAACGATGGCATCGCCCCTCAACTAAGCAAAAAGTACATTAAGACGCACTACAGTTTAAAGCAAACATTTTAATTCAATATCTGTTCTATGTGTGTTCGGTCCAATGCACCTGCGTTAGGAAGGAAACGTGGAGCGCTGTGTAGAAGCTGCAATTGGCTGCATGTCAGCGTGTGACCACCAGAGGGCGGGCTCCCCCTCAGCAACTTCAGCATGTCGTAGAAAATAGGCTCAGACTTCTGGTGGAAAGGAAGCCTTTGAATAGAAATAAATAAAACTGTCTGAGGGGCGTTTTGTTCATGGAATCTGAACCTTTACCTGATCCAAAGTTTGAGAATGTACAAAATTAGGTATTTGAGCAGGAGAAAAATGAAGTCTAAAGGATACATTACTCAAACATCAATAGATAAATATTTTATTGAGAATAAATTTGTTAATGGCACACTTCCACCCTAGTTCCACCCATAGCAGATATTAATGATCAGTAGAGGATAGTGATCAGTGATCAGAAACATTCATTTGGAAGGAGATCCTGCCTCTCTGCAAAATTTTGCTCTGTGACTAATGGACACTTAGACTTTGAAGTTATTTAACCTTTGTTTCCCCCAGTTTCCTCATATGCAAAGTGATGATACAGGTGCTCACTTGATAAACTTGTGACAAGAAGACAAATTAAAAATATAAACGTGATTGTGGCTTTTCTCCAGGTAATCAGGCTCGACCTAATCATTGACTGAAAAAAATGAAGGCATTTGGAACAGGACCTGGTCGCGGTAAGATTGGCTAAGCATTTATTTTGTTTACTCTTTCAAAGAACAAGCTCATCAATTCATTGGTTCTTTGTATTTTTTTGGTTGAATTTCATTAATGCCTGCTCTGACTTTTATAATTTCCTTCCTTGTATTTGCTTCAGATTTGGACTTTTCTTGTTTTTCTAGGATATTAGGTTATTTATCTGGGCTCAGTTTGTTCCTCTATTGTGGGTATTCACAGCTACAAACTTCCCTCTTAGAACTGCTTTCACTGTGTCCCATAGATTCCAGTGTGTTGTACTAGCATTACTGTTTGATTCTACAAACTGTCTAATTTCTTTTGTGACCCATAGAGTATTCAGAAATGTGTTGTTTAAGCTTCCTTATGTTTGCATATACCTGCAATTGAATTTTAGTTTTATAACAGTTTGATCTGATAATACACATGGATTAATTTGGATTTTTTCTATTTATTTAAACATGCTTTAGGAACTATTATGTGGTCTATTTTGGAGAAAATTCCATGTGCCGCTGAGAAAATTTATTCTGTTGTTATTGGGTAGAATTCTCAGTAGATATTTATTAAATCCATTTCTTCAAGGATGTGATTCAATTGATATTTTTTGTTGTTGTTGATTTTTTGTTTTTTGTTGATCATTCTACCTGTGGATAGTGAAGTATTGAGGTACCACATGTATAACTGTGTTGATCTGTTGTAAGTACCGCGCGCTAACCGATTGCGCCACTGGAGCTCCTGTGTTGATCTGATCTTTTATGTCCAAGAGCGTTTGTTTCATGAAGTTGGGTACACCGGTATTTAGTGCATATGTATTTATAATTGTTACCTCTTCCTCAACAACAGAGTGATTTCCTTAAGTATATTAAACTAGAATAGCAAGGCCCTATTCTATTGTATTTTTCTCACTAATCCAAAGAAATCCAATAACTAGTTGTATACGGCGAAAGGGCCTGGATACAAATGGAAGTGAACATCCGGTTCCTGCAGAACCTAAGTCCCAGGTCCCCTGCTGGTCCAGGGCTGCATCCTCCAGCAGCCCAGCAGGCTCCAGCTCCGCCGACAGCTTCCTTCTAGAAGGGGAGGCTGCAGGCTCTGGGCTGCTCACTGAAGACCTCTGTGTGGTGCTGCCAGGTGGGGGCAGAGGCGGGCGGAACTGCAGGAAGTCAGAGCACAGGTGTCCCTGCCTGGTCTGGCTCCTGACAGTAGGAGAGAGCCCACCTTTTCCTCAGAAACCAGCGCTACAGTACGGCTGCCAGTTCACCATCCTGGTGCAAAGCCGAGTGAACCCTGAGACCCAGCATCGAGGCCTCCATGCTGTGCCAGTCCCAGCCCCACCCCTGTACCCTTTAACCCTGGTCTTGTCCATCCCTTTCACCCCACTCTCTTTTCAGAATCAGGAGCCACTGTTTTTGATTTCTATGACCTCTACTTTTTCTCTGTCACGTGTAGGTGAAAATGCAGTATTCTCTGTGTCTGATAATTTTCACTCAACGTGATGTCTGACTGTTCCACCCATATTGGTGCCATCAGTGGCAGCGGAATTTTCTTATTTGCTTGGTGGAATTACACCCCACTGTGTCTATATGCCACCGTTTCTTTATCTGTTCACCTGCCTAGGACACTTCACTCCTGCGGGCAGTGCAGTACTGTGAGAGTGCAGACGTCTCTGCCCGCTGATTTGACTGTCTGGATATATGCACAGAGGGATGATAGCCAGATCATAGATCCCTTCTGTTTGTGGTTTTCTGAAAAATCTTCATACTGTTTTCTGTAATGCTGTACTTACTTGTCCACCGGCAGTGTATCCAACTTCCTTTTTCTTTGTATTGTCATCAGTGTTTGTTAGTTTTTTGCTTTTTGCTAATAGCCATCAAACCAGAGTGAGGTCATGTCTCATTGTGTTTTGATTTGCTTTTCCCTGATGATTAGTGATAGTGAACAGTTTTTTATACACATGTGTCCATTTACATACTTTTGAGAAATGCCTAGTCAG
This sequence comes from Fukomys damarensis, assembly GCF_012274545.1. Taxonomy (NCBI): domain Eukaryota; kingdom Metazoa; phylum Chordata; class Mammalia; order Rodentia; family Bathyergidae; genus Fukomys; species Fukomys damarensis. Next base: position 24,240,924 of record NW_022900931.1, on the reverse strand, counting down.
ACCATTTGCCCATTGCTCTGTTGGATTTTGTTTGTTTTTTTGCTGTTGAGTTTTTTGAGGCCTTTGCATGTACTGGGTATTAATTTCTTCTCAGGAAAATATTTTCATGCATTCTGTAGGTTGTCGCTTTGCTTTGTTGATTATTCTCTTTATTGTACCAAAGCTTCTTATTTTATATAGTACCAATTATTTTTGTTACAGTTTTCTTTGGGATCTTGTCCAAATAGTTATATAAAAAATATACTGTCAAGTGGTCCAGCAAATACTGTATGTAGGAAATACTGTGCATATGAAGTTAGCTTAAATTTCACAGGTTAAAGCCATGCCTTCCTCCAGGCTGCCTTTACTTCAGATCTATCCACAAGTTTAGGAGTTTGGAAGAATCCCGTCACTTTAGTGAACTAAGAATGAAAGGGTTTCTATGACTCCTTCTCGTGTTCTAACTTGCTAGAAAGACTCACTGCACTCAGAATTGGTTCATATTATGATTACCATTTTATTCTATCAAAAGTATACAAATCAGAACTAAAAACACACAGAGTGTGGTCTCAGATGGTTCCAGAAGTGAAGCTTCCATTGGACCCATGTACATTTCACCTTCACAGCACTTTAATGTGGGAAGATAAGCAGAATATGGCCAAACAAGTGAACTCATCTGAGCCATGATGTCCATAGATTTTATTAGGGTTTCAGACAGAGGCAGCATGATGGATTGAATCTTCGGTCTTGAGGTTGAATCAATCTCCAGCATCCCCTTTCTTAGCTGGGCTGCTCCTGGCATAAAGGCCCAATATTCTAATCACACAGTCAGTCTTTCAGGCATGGGTTTCCCCCAACAGTGTGGCAGCATTTACCACCTTGAGAGATGCATAGAAATTTATTCCTCCTCACTGTCCCTTCACTCTCCTTCGTTTATAAGGTAATTGGCTGAATATTTCCCACTATATACTTGGAACCACATGCGAGAGCGTGATGCATTTTGCTTTAACTATCCAACATATTTAACAAAATAAAGAGGAAATAGAAGGTATTTTGTACTTGCCCATATTTCCTCCTTTTCATGGTTCTTTCTTGGTGTTTCAAAATATTTATAAAGATAGATCTTCTGTGAAGATGTTCTCTTAGTTTCCCTTTAGTCAATTTGTTATTTCCCTTTCATTTCTGAAAGATAATCCACGAGATGTGGAAATCAGAATTCACACTATGTTACAACACCTAATAAATGTGTCCCTTCTTTGTAGTGTTCATGCATTCTGATCATGTTCCCTGCTTTCATCCGGTTTCCCCCACACAAATAAGCTCTTTCTCTCAAGAATTTTTCCTTTGCCTTTGTTGTCAGATATTGCACAGCAGTGTACCTCAATGTGGATTTCATTGTGTTTATCTTTGTTGGTATCATGGACGCTTATGCCCTTCTTTCTGAGTAAGACAGCGGGAACAGGGCAAATACTTAAAGTCCATCTTTCTAGAAGAGAAAATCTGTTCTATGCATGAAGAAATATTGGACAGGTTTCTGTCCGGAGTGTTTGACTCCTCGGGGAAGACTGGATTTATTTCCCAGACCAAAACATCTGAGGACATCTAGAGATGCGGTGGTCCTTGTAACAGGCAGAGAACAAGCTGAGCGTGTGAGTGACAGGGACTTAGACACGGCCTATTTTCCCACTGCACCGGATGCCACGTGGTGACGTCTGCGTTTGCTCATCGGGCTCCCTCAGAAGGAATTTCTGCACCTTTGGGAAGCACCCGTTAGTGCAGATGGTTCCAGAAGTGAAGCTTCCATTGGACCCATGTACGTTTCACCTTCACAGCACTTTAATGTGGGAAGATAAGCAGAATATGGCCAAGCAAGTGAACTCATCTGAGCCATGATGTCCATAGATTGGCAGGAGCAGCTGCTCATCCAGTCCATTTGGGGCCTCCTCACAGAGCACTGGCGCAGGGAGAAAGAACAAAAAAGCCTCCTTGAAGGACTGGGACTTTCAGGGTCCTGCCCTGCTGTGAGCCGAGCTTCCTGTCCCAGGAGCGGAGCTCGTAAGCACCTCTGCTGCAGCATCGTGACAGCACTGGTTAAACTGTAAATATACCAACCTTAAAGTCTTTAATGTAAATTAATATTTGCTAGAAAGAGATTTTTTTATTGTAGAAACCTTGAATACATTAGCGGTGTCTGGACAGATAACACTTATTCTCAATAGTGATAACCTCTGCTCAAGTTCTGCTTTTTCCTTTTATTCCGGACACAGTTTTAACCCAACAGCGATCTTGCTATATGCACTGTGTTCCTTATTTCCTTTCACACCAGATCTAAAATGTGTTGGTGTAAAGTTAGAAGCTGATTTTCTGTGTGTAAAAATGAGAAAGTTGATTTGAAACTCAAACTGTTGATTTGAAAAATGTAGAAATTTTTCTCTGCCTCTTAAGTAATTTGCCTAAGGAACAAATATTTTGTGTTTTATGGACATAATTGCTTGTGATTCATGTTGTATTCTGGTACCCCTGGATCATTTAACAAAATTCAGTTTTCTCTATTTTCAAAGCAGCTAATTCCCCCTGCCCCTGTCACTTCTGTTATTCATTTAAAAAGATTTTTTTGTCACTTTGGTATTGTTTCACATTGATGTGATCCTATTTAATTTGTGCCACTTCTGACAAGTTCACCAAATCAAATTCCAAATTTTCTTCATGCTAACTTTGAAATATGCCAAAAGGATTTAGCTCAGTAGTTCTCACACCTGACTTGCAAGCACAAGGACCCAAGTTTGACCCCCACTACCAAAAAAAGAGAAATATGCCAAAAGAATATATTCTCATTCCTTATAAAAGAGAGGTATTAAACTAAATAGGATTATTTGACATGTTAAAAATTGCATGGGAAAGAGTATAAAATAAGAAATAACTTTTGTGTTATATAGATATAAATTATTCATATGTGTTCCAGCTTGGTGTAATGGTGCAAACTAATAATTCCAGCCTCTGACAGGCTGAGACTAGAGGATCACAAGTTCAAACCCACCATGTGCAACTTAGTGAGACCCTGTCTCAAAAAGTAAAACATAAAAGAAGGCCTCAGAGTGAAGGCCTTGGGTTCAATCCAAAGTACCACAAAAAATGAGCAAAAACAAAGTATATCGGTGTCCCAGAAATTATATGAAATTTCCTAAAACCCTTCATTTTAATTATGTAACTAGTCATAATTTTGTGACTATGTTAAAATATTTTAGGCCATATAAATGACCAAATTTCTTTGTTAACTGCATTACAATGAGCTCTCCTTAGACTTTTAACCTTGACATTTTGAGTCTTATCTTTCATAGACAATTTTAAAAAATTTATTGGTACATTCTAGGTAGACAGTACAGTTACTTTCATAGACAATTAATTATTTTATTCTGATGCTTTCCTGAAAGGCTTTACAAATAATTACAATTCTGCAATATTTTTTAAACAAGGATTTCATAGAAAGAACACTGACAAATACAAGTTTCTGATTACTTTATTTTATTTTATTTTTCTGATAACTTTATGATCATAAAATTGGACTAGTTATGAATTTCCAAAATTCTAATGATTGCTTTCCAAAAGTGCTAACCTGACATCAAGTAGAATAATTAAAATTACATATAACTGAATAAACCAATAAAAATAATTAAGTTCTTTATGGACTTAAAATTGCTTACCCCTTAATGTGTTATTTTCCAGATTTAAGAAAACTTTCTCTTTTTTTCTTAAACTGTCTACAATTTATAGTAATTTGATAACATATATTTTTTTTCCTCATTGAGTTTATTGGTACATTTTAGGTATACAGTACAGTTACATTCATTATTGGGATCTTGTACCTTTACATGACAGGTCTTAGTTCTCATTTTTCCCCTTGTCCCTGCCCTCCTGTCACCCCGTCTTTCCCTCCCTCTCCCCCTTTACAAACACTTCATTTCCACTTTTTCATTTTCTCATATTTTTTCTTTTCTCTTATTAGCTTTCCCCTACCCTTCTCACTTTCCCTACACCTTTAGCCCCTTTCTTCCTATTTCACATTGTCAATTATATCATTAGGATCTTGTGTACTATTATAGTTTATTCACACGGGAGAAACTATTCAGTATTTACACATGTGTGACTTATTTATTTCACTTAGGAGCATATCCTCAATATGTATCCATTTTCCTATGAATGAATCTAATTTCCCATTCTTTAGATAACATATATTTTTATTATCAAGTCTGAAGAATTTACTTTTCTTTCCTACGTGATCCTTCTAAATTCAGAAAGTATATGTGTATGATCTCTTTTGTATGAGAATGGTTATTTGCATGAATATAGTAAAATATTTGTTCTCTTTCAAATGGGACATAATTAGAAATACTGGTTACATTACCAAAGCTTGGACTGCTCTGGTGCTTGGCTGTGTGAATCTGCTGGTCTTATGGAAACCAGCAAATTAAAAATTCTAAAAATATTTTGAGTACTTGAAGGAAAAAAAAATCACCAAAATCTGTAAGTATCCTTGACAGAGCTATCTAGTCTGGACAGGATTTTAAAATCTAATTTGAAATTCCTTAGAAACAGATTTGAAAAAAGACTATAGGATCAATTAATATTCTTGACAAACTTATGAAAATAATTAAGTCAATAATGTATTTCACAACAAATTAAACTTACTATGATTACCTTTGATAAAATTCAGAGCACATACAGACAATTATATTTCTATAGAAGACTCAGTTTTCTTTGTAAATATCGGATCCTAGTCCTATTCATTGCCCTTAAATTTCACTGTTTATAAATTGCCCTATTCTTGAAATCCTGCAAGCTAGAGGTGGATTTTTTTGTGAATTTCAATGGATAACACTCATACCTGCTGCATAAGCCTTCAGGAGAGGCCACTAAACATGCCAGGGCCCTAACCAGAGATCTCCAAATTGCAAACCTGGAAATACACTTTGATCTCCAATGTAAAAACCTCTCTACTAGCTGCCCTCTGATTTCAGAGACTCTTTGTAGTTTTTCCTCCTCCTAATGTTAATTTTCTTTTGTTTGCTTTAGTTGGATTGGGTTGTGTGGACCTTGGTGAAGGAGCACACACCAGTCCTTGATGTCATCCTCCCAGTAGTCCTTCTTGCCATCTCCTTGGTGGACTGCATTCTCTCAAGGATTTTACACAAATGTTCAAAAGGATAAATACAATTATGGGAGACACTTGGAGTGGACACAGCTTCTGCACGATGCCCCAACAAATTGGACCAAACCAAAATGGGGCTGTCGCTGGGAAGCTGGAACCAGGCACAGTGAGGAATTGGCCCCTCACGTCCTTGTTTCTTGGTTCTTTGTGCCTGTGACGAAAAATTCAATCAAAACACATAGGCCTTTCACGAGTGAGGTAGAATTAATCATAAAGTTAATAAATGGAGAGTTACACCTTCAAGGGAGAAGTGGGCAGTGCTCCCAGGCATCTGGAGGAGTGAGAATTTGGGTATGTTTTTATGGTCACAGAAGTTATTTCTAGTATCAAGTGAACTAGCAAAATAGTAATGCTTATCAACATTTTTATACAGAAGTTACAAAATTTTCCTTAGAAGTTACAAAATAGGAATTGTGAAATGCCACTCTGTCCTTTTTTAGATGGTCAGTGTTTCCTAAGGGTCTTTAATCACATTAGAAGTTTACAAAAGACAAGTCCCTAATTTAAACCAGGTCCCAGTCCCAACCAGTTTAAGGGTCAGTTCCCTTCTGATATCACTGGGCTATAGGCCATGGCAGCCAGGAATACTGTGTGCCTTGTTTAGGAGCTGGATGTGGCTGCTTCTGGAGCTGGATGACCCAGTGGCCAGGTATCAGAAGGAATGTACCACACCAGCCGTAAGATGTCACTGTGCTCTGTGGGATTGCTTTGGGTCTGAGCCCCAACATATGATTATAAATGTATGATACATTCAAATCTCTCCTTGATTAATTAACTGGCAATGCACGTTGGTTTGGAACCTGCCCCTTTTGTCTCTCAGACCTGCTAGTGCCTGCCTGCCTGCCTCACAGAGCCACTCATGCTAAATGTCATATAATTAGCCTGAAACATAAAGAAACAAATCTCAAAACAGAGTTGCTTTTCTATCAAAGTGGGAGATCTCAGCCATCCACTGTCTGAAAAATACTGTTTTGTTTTAGTCCTTACAAAAGTAAACTGGAACAGTAGTAGTAGGCTCTTAAATTTACTATTATTAATGTTTTACTTTCTTGTTCCCAGCCTAAAAAAAATCTACTGTTCTGCCATTACCCATGGGGAGGTCTCCTGTTTTACAGAGTAGAAGCTGCTGTGACCCATTAACTGTGGAAAAAAAAAAACACCCCACAATTACATTGGTAACTAAACTTTGTGTAATTTTGTCCTCTGACAAAAGCCATCATTGGTAACCAAAACGTTGTGATCAGAGGAATAAACACCAAATAAGGAACAATAGGAACATTTCATTAATGAACGTGACGCCATGACTTATGAGTTCATGCTGAGGCAAAGACAAACCAGCCAGCGCAGTCACGTGGAGTGGAGTTTGTGTCCACCTTCGGATCGATCTCTTTTCAGAGAGGCTGACCACAAGGGGAGGATTTATTTCTCTGATTAGGAGGCCTTCGGACCGTGTGGCTCTAGTGCTTCAGATTCCTGTGTCAGTGTTACAGAAGGAGTTGGTAAGTGACACCCAGAGAGGCAACAGAATGGACGTAAAATAAAAAAGGATTTATTTGTGGACAAAGATTGATCCCACATAAAGCAGTGCCCGGATCGACCCAGTATTCGGGTACAACTCCTTCTTTTATAGGTTTTACAGCCTTGGTCTCATTCAGGTGATTACACTTCATTTGCACAGTTCACATTGCTGATATTCAAAACATGGTGGCAAGACAGTTGAATTTCAACCCAGATGTAGCACTTTTTTTTTTTCCAGGGAGGTTACCTTTAAAATTCATTGTTATCTATTATAGCCCCTTCCGTCCTGTGCACAGAGCTGGAGTTGCCCCTTAGAGGCTGGACTGGTGCAGAAGGTGCTGCCCCTCCTCTACTCACAGTTGTCAGCAGTGTACAGAGCTGTCCCGAGGTCTCTGTGACTTTTCCTGTGAGCTCACAGAGAGGCGCCATCACAACTGCTTCCTGTGCGCCACAGAGCATCACAGAGCTCCCTCAGTCTCTAAAGTTACACAAAGGAAGGAAAGAAGATGCCCTTAAAAGAGGGATTTTGCTCAAGCGTTCACATTTTTTTCTAGGTAAACATGGAGAGTTTCTTTCAAAACAGAGACTAGTCCCTCCTGCTGAGTAAGAATATTGATGGGGCCATTGTTTACAACCATGTTTAATCATTTCAAGACCCACATTTTTACACAGTCAATGTCTTGGAAATTGGTGTGTGTGGCATATTGTATATTCTGGAGAATGTCCACAATTTTCTCTCTCACTGGATGATGACTTTGTATCATGGGATCTGTTTCTTTCCCATTGAACCTGGTGGTGCGTTTTAACTGACTTAAGCAACACAGTAGGTCAGAAGTGAAGCTGTGTGACTTGATTCTAGATCATAAAAATGTTATATGATTCAAATTTGTTCTCTTAGGAACCTGGGAAGTTTCCATTGGAAGCCCTTACAATTAGGAACAGACTTATAATTTGTTTTTATAAATGATTGGGTTCATAGTTGTCTTTAGACAACCTTGAGTAATTATATTTTCAGTGATTAAATGTCTGCCTTTTGTTAACAAAACATTTCTATTCTTGCAAGCACTTATACATAAAGATTTATTTTTTATTCTGTTGTGTGTGTTACAGAAGGAATTGCAAGTGAACACACAGAGAGGCAGCATAATGGAAGTAAAATAACAAAAGTTTACTTTATCGATTGGGATTGATCACACCTAATGGCAGTGCCCTGATCGATCCAGTACTGGACTACAACTTCCCCTTTTATAGGGTTTTACAGCCTTGATCTCATTCAGGTGATTACAGTGATTTTTCGCAGTTCACATTGCTGATATTCAAAACATGGTGGTGAGAGACATTTGAATTTCAACCAGGATGTAGCACTTCTTTGGTAGGGGAGGTGACCTTTAAAATTCATTTAGCCATCTATTCTAGCCAAGGAGAAGGGGCATGTTTGGTCAGCAAAGCTAACAATGGTTCTTTTCATTTACAAAACTTTTGAGGGAGAGTAGATGCCTCTGGGCCAGTTAATTCTGAATTAAATAAAGCAAAGGGCAGAAGTTATGTACATTGTGACATTTCATAGGGTTTTTGCTATTAAAGTGTTCTCTATCATGCCTAGCAAGGCAATAGATGCTTTGCATCTGTTAGTCCTTACAATAACCCTTTTATGATACACAGAACTATGTAAACTTTTTGAATGAAGGAATAAAACCTTAATCTTTGGGTGGCTTTCCCAAAGCCATACACTTGTCAGTGTAAGCATATTTTGGAAAGACAAATCTAGGGGACTTATTCGTGAGAGTAATTTTAAAATTTCAACTTGTTCAAGTTACTTTATCAGCAGATTTCCATTTTATAAGTTTCCAATATTATCAAAAGATTGTATTTTTTACCTTCTTCACCCAGGCATCGAGTTTGCTTTGCTGAATTTACTCTTTGGGGAGAACAAGAGAATATAGAACAAGAATATGAAGATACATTGAACCCTTGACTTATGAACTCAGTTCATTTGCAGGGGCTGGTTGTTACTCAAGTTGGCCAATTGAAAGCTCAGGCTCCTCTACCCAATCTTTAAAGTCTCTCTCCTGTATACAGGCAGATCTCAGTGTCCTTAGAGAGACATTGGCCCAGGATTTCTCAATTAACTCCACAAATGAAGGCTATTATAATGTTCTTTCCAGAACTCTTTAAGGATTAAGTCTGTATTTGAGATTATCTGGAAGCAGAAGCGACTGGCATTCAGGTAATAACTCAAGACTTTAGTTGTAAGTTAAAACTAAAATTCCAGTTGTAATCCAAGTTCTTATGGCAGGGCCATCATAATTTGAGGTTCCACTGTATGTCAAATTCAGTTGCTGTTCTTAGTTATTTATGAGTGTGAGTGGTGATTAAACCCTTCACAACATCCTTCCTGTGGAGTGCATTTGCATCTATTTCCACTGGTAGGATTTTGGTCCTTGTGTGTTACATTAGCTGAGCTCCCTTTATCCTGGCTGCAGTCTCCAAGGACTGCCTGAATGGCTGAGCGCTATGAACTGAATCACACGGAACAAATTTCCTAGGCTGCTGCTCTTCTGGAGTACAGTGTCCTGGGGCTCTCTTGAAGCAGAGTCTTTCACTCTTGGAGTTTTGAGCCTGTGGAAAGTGGGGCCTTACTAGTTCCTGGCATGCCCTTAAGCCGATTTTCCTATTGTCCTGATCCAAAGTGTTTGGCTATTTTGTAATGCTACCCTTTTCGACCACCAAGTATGGCAGAGGAAACTTCAAGGAAGCCTAATGTTCAGACTGTAGCATGTGCATAGGTACTGTTAGGGGCATATAGCCAGCTATAAATTGAGAATCAAGGGCAAACAGTACAGCTGAATCATGTTAAAAGTTTTTTTGTTTCCCGAGAGAGGAAGAACTTAAAAACTTTTGGTTGGGAAGAGCTTGGTTGATGAAAAGATTAATGTTAAAGAGAAGCCAAGTACTTTATATCAAGACAATATTGTAGTGGCTTGAGGACATGTAAGGAATGCACAATACCTCATCTTTTTCCACCTCCAGAGTCAAAAAGTGTCAGATTTTGCTTTGAGAAGAGTCTCAGGCAACTTGCTCCAAAAGAGCCACCCATGTAATTGATTTACCAGGATTTGGTTCACAGTGATCAGCCTTTCACACACTCATAGTCCACTGCCACCATGATAAAAGGAGGCCTAACTACTGCTCAAGCTGCTTGCAGTCCCTGGCATCATCTATCCTTGTGATGCTGGTTTTTAGGCATGTAGAATGCAAGAGTTGTGGGGTCATGGAGGCTTCCATCCAGATTTCAGAAGGCCTGGGAGGTCAGGCAGTGTGCCCCTGGCAGGACGGTGCATGAAGCTGTGAGAGTGAAGCTGCAAAAGTGCAGTGGAAACACTAGAAAGTGGAAGGATCCAGAAATGTGGAACATTGAAGGAAGCCACAAAAGGTGAGAAGTCGTGAGGGCTATAACCATTGGCAGTGAGAGAGGGGTGGGGCTGCCCAAGCCAGTTGCTGTTTGTATCCTTCCACAATTTGACTTGGGTGCTGAACATGGAGCTACAGAATTTAATTTTTTTTCCCATGCTGGGTTTCTGCCTTGCTTTGGTCCCATTGACTTCTATCCCTGTATTCTTTTTCTTGGAATGGGACTGTTTACTCTGTGCCATTGTATGTTCGCAGTATTTAACTTTCTCTTTCTCTCTCTCTCTCTCTCTCTCTCTCTCTCTCTCTCTCTGTACTGGAGATCAAACTCACAACCTTACTCTTGGGAGGCAGGCAGAGGCACCACTGAGCTGAATCCCTGGCCCTTGTTTAACTTTCTCCTTAGTTTTTATAAGGCTAACAGCTAAGAGTCTCAGAGGAATCTTTGGACTGGGATTTTTCAGCATTGCTGACATTTTGAGTCTTTGAAAACTCTTAGAGATGGACTAAATGTATTTTGCATAAAGTGATGTCCATGAGTCTTTTGGGGGCCACATGTGGTATGTTATAGTTTAGACATAAAATGGCCCCTAAAGCCTCATATGTTTGGAAGTTGATTGGATTAGGGGGATGATAGAACTGCAATGCTGTTGTGAAGTGGGGTATGGTTGGAGGAACTGTGTCACTAGAGGCATGGTCTGGAAGGATATATGTCCCTCCCTTGTTGGTACCTTTGTTGTGCTTTCTGGCTGTCATGATGTGAGCGACTTTTCCTCTGCTGTACCCCTCTGCCATGCCCTCCTGCCTTGGAACCATTCAACCATGGATTATAATTATATAGTAAAGCTCTCTTCCTTTAAGTTTGTCAGTGTTGGTCATTGGGACTCAGTAATAAGGAATATGATTAAGATAGAGCCTAATCAAATAATATAATCAAGCTCACAAGGTGAAAGATAAAGAGAAGATTCCCAAGGCGGCATGAGAAAAACAAACAGCATGTCTTTCTTAGTCTTCTGAAAGAAGACTTCTCTAAAGAAACCTTTCAGGCCAGATGAGAGTGGTATTGTTCCTGAAGGAATTGGTAAGTGACACATAGGCTGCAGAAAGGAAGAAAATAACAGAAGTTTACTCCATCATTGGAGGTTGATCACACCTAATGGCAGTGCCCCAATCAACTCCGTACTGGGCTACAACTCCTTTTATAGGGTTTTGCAGCCTTGATCTCATTCAGGTGGTTACATTTCATTTTTACAGTTCACATTGCTGATATTTGAAATGTGGTGAGGCAGTTGCATGTAGCACTTTTTGTTAGGGGATATTATCTTTAAAATTCATTTAGTTGTCTATTGTAGCCCAGGGAAAGGAGGCATGTCTGGTCAGCAAAGTTAACAATGGTTCTTTTCATTCTTGCAAGTGCAAGGTCCTGAATTTGATCCTTGCTACTGCAAAAAAAAAAAAAAAAAAAAAAAAAAAAAAAAAAAAAAAGAGTTGTCTTTGTAAGCCTTATGGTAACTATAGAGCAAAAGACTGTACTAGACAAACCCAAACAATAAGCAAGGAATCAAAACATAATATTAGAGTAAATCACTTAATGATAAAGGAAGATTGTAAGAGGGGGGAAAAGAAAGAAAATGTAATAAAAATTAAAAAAATTCTAAAACAGGTTTAGAAAGGCTGTATTTATTGATAATTACCTCTAATGTAAATGCATTACACCCTCCAATGAAAAGACCTAGGTTGACTGGATAATAAAACAATGCCCAAATCCTTTCTACTTAGAAGAAACTTACTTCACTTCGAAGGATACTCATAGATTACAAGTGAAGAGGTGGAAAAAATGCTTATCAGTTTTAACATTCTCAAGGTCATCTTTAAACTGATATACTAGCAGGACTGTAATCTGCAAGAGACCCAAGACAGTAGACTCTAGAAGCCAGCAGGTGTGGGAATCCTTGTGAGCATCTTGTGCTCAATAGTCATGTAAAATATCTGCCTTCTCTATATTTCTCGGCGAGGATTAAATTTCAACAAATGAAGCCTTCGAGGTCACTCAGTCCATATCCAAACCTAGATGAAACCATCACTAGGAAGTCTGTCTCAAATGTGAATTCCACAACTGTGTGGTTTTCCCAACTTATTTAAGTATGCAAGTTTGAAAATCTGGAGATATAGGGTATGGTAGTTACTCAAAGGATTCTTCTTGGACCACCTTGCCTCTAACAGGACACCTGCTCTCTGGTGCTCACTGACAGGGGCTCTGGGTGGACTGCTTAGAGTTTCTTCTCTTCCTTATACAGCAGCAGACTTGCTTCCTTATCCAGCGGAAGCTGTGCCTACAGTTCAAACAGGTTGTGGTTTGTGTGTTGGAAGAAGTATCCTCTTCTGTCTCCACTGATGAGGTCCAGCAGGTCTCTGCAGAGCTTGCCTTTTCCTTGCCCATTGCCTGGTTCACCACCTGCTGAGAAAAGGAGAATGAGTTACATACGTGTACCACTGACAATCATGAGTCAGTATTTAGTACACACCTGAAATCCTGTTATCAGAAATAGCACTTTAAGTATGTTCAGTTTTCATTTAATAGCTACAACACACATATATACACAAACTTTCTTTGGATAATTATTAGACCTTCTCCTTGTTCCTATCCCCTTCTGCCCCTTGGTCTTCTTGGTATTTTCGCTACAACTCTTCCCTGAGTTCTTTTCTTACTATCTTTCTCTCTCCCTGCTAGTTGCATCAGACACTTAGAGTCAAGCCTCACTTTGCAGAAGGCATTAAGGCTCTGTTCTGTGCAGCTTGGCATCCTCTCTGGGCCTTTCCCTTGCTCTTCTGAAGGGCATCTCTGTGCTTACCTTAGTAAGGTTCTGTTCCTTAAACCTCAGTGTCATCTCTGGGGACTGGGCCATGGCTTTACTCTCTGAAGATTTACACCTGGGCAAGTCTTGACAGGTACTGCATTCTTGATGCCTGATCTGAGCCATGTGTGGACAGGTACTGCTGCCCAGCTGGAAATCATGTCCCTCTGATGGTTCTGGAAACACAGAGTCACTAACTTTGTCATTTTCCTGTATTTGTTCACTTTTTTCATTTTCACTGTCATCTCTCTTATTTTCATTCCCATCTTTTTGATTTTCACTGTCATCTGTTTGATTTTCTTCATTATCACTTAGGCTTTGTAGATAGCCATGAAGGTTATTCAGCAAACTTTGTACAATGTAGTCTTCATTTGCCAACATATCATCATGATCATGCCAGGGTGGGGCACTGCTTTGCATGAAAACCATCTCCGGGGAATCTTGGATTTGATCTTGTCTGTTTAAGGGTGAATTTTCACTTTCCATCCCCACTCTACCTTCTCTAGTCAGTAGCAACTGAACTGAAACGTCCACATTGAAAGTGATTTCTTCCTGGAAGGTTGTGTCCTCACAGGAAACAGTTTCCTCACAAGGGATGAAGCCCTCAGAGAGGGTTGGGTTCAAACTGTCTTCAGAAAATGAGTCCTCTGTGTCATAGTAGTTGTTTCTGGACACTGAGAACTCCATGGGAAAGGAGATAAAATCTTAGTCTCAGTCAACTCAGGAAGCTTCAAAAGAAACAAATTAGTAGATATCAGCAAGAAGAGAGTACTGAAGCAGTGATGCCATCCATTCATCTTCCTATTTAGAATTATCCCATTCAGACAAAGTTCATCCTGTGTTTGCACTCACTAAGGAAGGGTGTAAGAGAAGGTTTTCTCCTTTCCTTGCAGTACGTAATGCTCTCTACTAAACATCTCCTCCTGACTCTGCTCCTCATTGATCTTATTACAATTGAGACAATTTGCATCACAAAACAAAATAATACTGGTACAGAATTTGAAAAATGCAGGGTGGTAGGAAGATGAAAGCTGGCTCTGGTCTCAACATATGGAGGGTAAGGGTGAAAGTCACCAAAACAGTTTGGTGAGCCGAGCACGTCCTTGTAGACCCAGCTCTCAGGAGGCTAAGGAAGGAGAATCTCCATTTTGAGGCTTGCCTGAGCTATATAGCGAGTTGGAGACCAGCCTTGACTGCACAGGAAAACTTGTCCCAACAAAGAAATGAACTAAGAAGCAAAGCACCACTTTGTTGGTTTCCCTCCTAGCTTTTTTCTTTATATGCTATATTTTTTAGGAATATATATGAATATATACTCATGTTCATGTACTCGTGTGATGTCACATCAACACAAACTGACATGAGTCTGTAGTGAGTATATATATGGCTATTTGCCAATTCTTAGCTACTTTTTTATTAATGAGTCTCTGGCAATCCTCTAGTGATTATTATGTAAGAGGATATTGACCATAAGATTATCAGGACCATGTCAAATGGTCACATTAATAGTGATTAGGTATGGATCCGTGGCAAACTGCCTTGCCCATAAACTGCCAGCTGTGTCTTTCTAATCGTCCTGTTTGTAGAGTCAGTGGGCCAAAGATACAAGATAAACATATTAGAGTCCTATGACAGTGGATACCAAATTGCTTTTCAGAAAGGTTATAGTTATTTACATGGCATTCCTAACCAAGTAATGGCATATTCTGTCCAGCTTTTTTTGGTTTTTGTTTTTGGTAAATGGGAGTTGAAGAGCAGCCTGAGGCACATCCACAAACATGCGTCCACCTGAGGGTACAAACACATGCACCCCGTGCTGACCTCTCTGTCATACCCCCGTTTGATAGCTGCTCACCTGACACACTGTCAACTGCTGGAGCATAAACATGAGACAGCACAGAACCCTTCAGCTTCTGAGTCTCTGGTGCCTAAGAGTCTGAATTCTGAGTTCTAGGACTGTTATTTATCATAGCACCGGGAGCAAAGATAGCCAAAACAATAAAAGGAAAGGAAGAAGGGGGAGAAAATCAGAGGATCTACTTCCTAGCATCTGAAACATTCTGTGCACACGATGCAGGCTGAAGAGGATGTCTCTTGAGGCCATGGGAGGTTACTCCCGCTTGCAGGTCTCAAAGGGGGTCCCTGTCCTTAGGGAATTTAGAGCCTCTTTGGGAGGTGCAAGAGAAGAGCTGAAAAATCATGTCACCGAGGACAAAGATGGGCACATCAGCGTCCAGGCTACAAGTGGTCAGTGGGGAGGTGCCTTCCAGTTGGAGGATTTCATAGAGGAGTGGAAATCTGGAAGGTGGGAGCTTGGCACAGGGTGGAGTAAACCTTCCATCCCAGCACTAGGGGGCGCCGAGGCAGGAAGATGTCAAGTCCAAACCAGCCTGTGCTGCAGAGGGAAACCCTGTCACATGATTAGAAGATTAAAAAAAAAAAAAGTACGGATTTGAGGAGAGGATACAGTATAAGCAAGGACCCCCGGGTGGGAAGCCATGTTTTATTTCTGGAGCTCAAGTTCAGTGAGGTCACTGCAGGCTTCTACCTCTGCAGTGGAGCCTGAATTTTCTCCTTGAAGCCAACAGGGATAGTGATATTCATTTATCTGGCATTCTTCCAGGCAGGTCAGAATATATTAAAACACTTCACATGATTTAAAACAAAACAAAACAAAACTCCCCATGGATGTGACTTCATGAACATGACTGGTTGACTGGGACGAGAGTGGAATGGTGGCTTTATAGGGAAGGAGGCAGGCTGCACTGGGTTGGTAGAGAAATGGAAGAAATGAAGTGGGAAGAGTGAACAGGGTGTAATTTAGACTGAGTGGAGGAAGCAAGAAGGGGAATGAGAGGGAAGGGTTCGTTTATTCACTCGTCTTAGCCACTTTCATCTGCACTGAGACACAGACCCGACACACACACAACTCAAAGGAAGACAGGTTTATTTTGGCTCACATTTCAGTGGTCTTGGTCCTTGTGTGGTTGCTGGCTCCCAGGTGGGATGGTCTGGCTCAGGCACACTGCAGAAGAATAGCTCCTCATGTCACAGCATCCAAGAAGCAGAGAGAGAAGGGAGGAGCTACAGCATTGCTGAAAAATCCAAATCCAAAGCCTCATCTGAGATTTTAAGTCTTATCTATTAGTCTCTGTAAAGAACAAAAAGAAAGTTAACTGCTGCCGACATACAATGGCACAGGGCAAACATTCCCATTCCACAGGGGAGGAATAGGGGAATCAAAAACAGTAGGGCCAAAGCAAGACTGAAACTCAGCAGGGCAAACATTAAATCCTGTAGTTGCATGTCCAGCACCTGGGGCTAGATGTGGGGAGATCAGAACTCCAAAGGATTTGGGCAGCGCTGCCCCTAAGGCATTACCAGGGCTTCTTTCTGGGGCTGCTTTTGATCTCTCCTTGCAGATTTCCTCAGATGTTCCACCTTCCTGGCTTCTCCAGCATCTTGGGGTCTCTACTGCACTTTTTTTCTTCACTTTCACAGATTCACACACTGCCTTCTCAGGGGCCCACTCTCTGGCCTCCCAGACCTTCTAAAAACTGTATGGAAGCTTCTCTGATCCCCTAACCCTTGCATTCTGCATGCCCATAAAACTGGCACCACATGGATGAGGTCAAGGCCTGCCACCAGCCTGAGCAGTAGCTGTGCCCCCTTGTATTGTGGTTGCACTGGCCTCTAAGTGACAGGATAAGTAAGTTCTATGAACTGAATCCCAGGGAATTAGTGCCCAGGAGATCATTCTATTCCAGCAAGATACTGTGGGCTCTCCTCTCAAAGCAAAGGCTTTCATTTTTGCACCCCGGGAAGGGTGAGGACTTGATAATTCCTGTGATACCCTCAAGTTATCTTTTTCTATTATCCTGTTGTAAAGTACTTGGCTAATTAAAAAAAAATTAGCCAGGCCTGGTGGTATATCTGTTATTCCAGCAGCACTTGGGAGGCTGAGGCAGGAGGACAGCTACCAATGTTCAGCCCTGCAGCAAGCCAGCTGGTGTCTCTGTGCACAGTTACTTTTTACAAGGATCTGAAGGCACAGGGAGCCTAGGCCAAGGACAGCTGCGGAGAATAGCTGACATCCAGAGCTAAAGAGGAACTGAAAAACCTGTGGAAAAGGACCCTAGCCACGAGTTAACCCACTCCTGCCAAACAATAGGCTGTTTTCTCTTACAAACCATACACACTTGCCAGGCATTGTGGTGCACACCCATAATCCCACCACTCAGAAAGCTGAGGCAGGAGGATTGCCATGAATTCAAGCCTACTCTGAGCTACATAGTTCAAGGCTAGTCTGAACTATGTAGCAAGATCTTGTCTCAAAAAAACAAAACAAACAAACAACCAAAAAACCCGAAAATTTAAAAAGCAAAGCAAAATACATGCACATGTGCTAGGAAAGATATAAAAAGAAACATCTATGCTGCACCAGGATAAGCTTCTCCCTGCATTTCTGGTTCTGTCAGGGGAGCCCCAAGCGTTAGAAAGCAGTTTTTCAGGACCTGAGGAATTTTATCAAACCATCCCTAGGCTCCATGCATTGGTTCTTCCTGGGTGGCTTAAAGGGAAACAAGCCCTCCAACCTTCTCACTGGCTAGCTCAGACTCCACACCATATCCCAAGCTTGAATACTGAGGCCTTGCCTCTTGGAAGTGGGCTGAAGTCTTTACTTTACAACCCTGACATGGTGCTGCACTTGTTGGGCTAATAAATCTTTCAGACTTGGGTCAGCCGAAAAGGGGCTGTCACTCTCATACCCTTTGAAGCGCATTGGAGATACCCACAGAGGTGGCCACGGAAAGGAAGAAATGACCGCTTATCTCACCTTCTACAGGAGAGTCTCAATAAAGATCACAGGGCCCAATCCAGGTCTGGTACAGTGAAATCAGTCCTGTTCTGCACTGTGATGTGCTTCGTGTGAGCAATAGCCTGAAATCTTTTCCAGTGCAAGGTGGACAACAGACTTCTACTAAACAAAATCAGATATCAACAAGTCCCTTAGCAGTGAGAAAAAGAAAAAAATGCCAGAGATTGCAATTCTGATTATGTGACAAAGCAGGCTATAAGCAGTGTAGGCTGTAAAGTCTTAACCCCACAATTGGTTTGTTTGTAGAAGTGAGTCTGGCTGAAGCTTACTTGCTGAGGTCAGGGTAATTCGCACCCACATTCTGTTCCCACAACCAAAACCTAACTAGAAGGACAATGCATCTGCAAGACCTAGAAAACCAAGAAGAAACCAAACTAAATGAGTAAAAAGAAAGTTATCAGTGATCAGAAAGAAATGAAATAGTGGTAAAATTAATGAAATGGAGTTCAGTTTTCTTGTTAGAAAATTAAATGGATTTTGAAGGAAACCAAGGTGGTGGTGGAGAGACAGAGAGATAGAGAAAAAGAATGAAAGAGAAAGAAAGAGAGAAGGAGATGAAAGAGGAGACATAAAAATGACTACCCCAGGAATACAGCACAAACTATCACAAAGCATCACTACAAAAAACGGTATGCCGACAAACTGAACACTATCACCCTTGACAGATTGAAAGACTGTTTTGTGTGGTTTTGGTATAGTACTAAGAAAGTTTCCATTCTGTGCAAGTCATACTATGGAAGAGAAAAGAAACTTTCAACTTGATACCCAGTACCAGCCTGGCTCGGTGAAACCGACATCCAGGACGATCTCCATGATAACTAGAGTAAAAGAGTACTGCTCTACCTGCATTACAGAGGTACCCCAAGGACGGTTGCCCCCAGTGCTACCCCACGTGGTAGAGCAGAGGGGCCAGCAAGACTCCAACCACTGGGAAGCAGAACATGAAATGTAGCACAAGGTTTTGTCTTTGATCTCTGTTCCAGGACGTCCAGGATGAGACAAGCACTGGGCAGAAACAAGCGACCACTATTCCCAGGCTAGATCCTGTGGAGAGAATCTCTAGACCCACCTGGCATTAGGGTAGGGTCCTCTTACCAGTGGAAACACTCGAGTTGAGTTTTGGCCTGCACACTTTACAGCCTGGGAGTGAGGCTGGCTCAAACCCAATCCTCAGACTACAGCACCTTGTGGCTTTGAGACTTCAAGTGGAACTTAGTCAAGCCTTGGCCTTGGAGGCTGAGGTACTGCCTTCACCAACACTTGTGAAAACTCAGGCAGCACAGTGCAGAGCACAACTCCACTCACTAAGGGTAAGACATAGTCTTAGGCACAACATTTTAATTTGGACTTCAGAACCAGGCAGGGTAAGGTGGGCACATCTGAAACACCCATCGCCCTGTGCCAGTGCTATGGCTGCACCTCACACTATCCAAGTTTCAGGCAGAGACACAACCTCAGTCTGCCAGACTCGTGTTCTGTGTCGTGTCATCTGTGGCTGGCAGTAGTGGGCTCAGTCCAGCAGCTCATCCGGGCTGTGCCTGGATGCCCAGTGCCGCATTACTCTTGCTGAGCTGTGGGTGAGGGACTGGCAGCGTCATGGCCCTCATGGACACAGTGCCGGCCTAGCAGCTGTGGCTATGTCCTCCAAGATGATTCTTCCCAGGGAAGATTAACATTCACAGAGTTGGGTCACAGGCAGGTGACTGTGGATGTGGAGCCTGACCGTCCCCGCACCATGGACAGGGTTGCAGAGAGAGACTACCACTGCGGGAGCTCTCCCGTCCACGTTGAACCCACCAACTGCCAAATGGGGGCAGACCAGGCTTATATTACTTTCTACTGGTGAGACGGAGACAGCTCACTGACAGTGAACTTCAGCAAGCCTGTGCCCAGGCCACCACCCAGTGCTGACACGGACAAAGTGACCACAGCCTCAGCAAATAGCAGCAGCCTGCTTGAAGCTGCTTGACGATCTCAAGCTTTGGAGTCAGTACTTAATCTTTCACAGTACACATTGTGTTATGTGGCAACAAGCATCAGAAGTTGTCAAGGAACCGTGGCCTAGGCCAAGGGGTAAAACAGAGTTCACAAACCTGCTGAGATTGTATTTGGTATGAGACACTTTCACGGACAACTTCACACAGCTGGTTTACAGAAACAAAGTAGAGAGAGCACAGAGGGTTGATTCCATATGCTAACAGAAAACCAACATAGGCAATGGAACCAATTTCTTAAAAATCAAACCAAAATACTTGAAATAGAAATATTTTCGGTGAAATTCAAAGCAAGACAGAAGGCGTCAGTATCAAAATAGACCAAAGAGAAGAATAAAAGTTTGAAGAGAGGTTATGTGTAAGTGCTGAGAGGAGGAAAGAAAAAGAGAATGACGAGGATGAAGAAAGCTTATGGGACACTGGGGCAGAGATAGAAGAAAATATTCTGGAAAGTGGGACTCGAGGGACTTCAGAGTTCCAAAGCGGTACAACATAACAAGAGCTGAGCTCTTATTGGTAGACTCCATCTTTTTTAATCGCTGACCTTGTCATACACTCTCTTTCTTCCTGAACCTGCTTCAATATAAGGGCATTGCCTACATTCCAAGTGCCTAGAAATTCCTCGTGAAGATCTCTTCATCCACACATCAATGGTATGGAAAGTGTCATACGTCACGTCTCTGTGATCATGAATGACTGAATTTCCAGAGGGTGTCTCTAATGAAGAAACAGAGAGAGAAGGGAAGAAAGATGCTATAAATGTCAGGTATATTGTCATTTATGTCTCAGGGCACAGTAATAACTTGTTTCTTGTCACAACCTGCACAGAATTGGGTCCAAGACTGGGGAGAGCAGTGAGAGTGAAGAAACATGAAGACCACCAAGGTTCTGCTTGAAAGCTGGGACCAGGTGGAGCCATAGCCTGTCGGGAGCTAATGGCCTCCTGGGGCCCAGCACTCTCTTCATTTACAGTATCAGAGAAACAGGAAGAGCAGGTGGGGCCGATAGGGCTACGTGGCCTAGGCTGAGCATAGGGTGATTGTCTCATCTTGGGGGCACGCACAGAAAGGGAACCAGGAAGAAGAACACACAATGTAACTGTCTCCCAGGGCTGTGCCAGCCAGGGTCTACAATCTTAGTCAAACAGAGAGTGTCTGTTTGACTTTGTAGTGTATGGAGGAGAGAGGGAGTAGGGAGGAGGCAAAGGGCCATCTTCAGCCTCGGCCCATGGCAGTAACTAAGACAATTATGAACTGTAAGAGGGTCATATCGCCTTGTTTTTCAAATGCCTTGCTTTTCTAGGTTGAGTTTTGTGCATCTCGAGATGATATCTCTCCCACTTTTGCGAGAGTGAGTTCTTTGTAGGCAACTTCCTCTTTATTATGTGCCTTGGGTACCAGTTTATCATGTGATGTTGAGTTTCATTGAACTTGGACTTTTATAGTAGATTCCCCGGGGCTTCTTTGCCTGTGATTAGTGTGTTTTGACACAATTCATACTGTGCTGGAGCCTGAGGGACTTGAGTTTTCTACAGACCTCACAAGGTCAAGGTCTCTCTCATGGTTCAGGCAGGTATGATGTCGACAGCAGAAAGTATAGTGTGTACCATTATGTGGTTACTTCTCCAGTGTTGTCAAGCATACTTCGTAAGGTAGGGCATAGAAGCAACGTCGATGGAGGTCCCTTATAGGTACAGTTGCGGTATTCATAATACTTGTGTCATTGATTCCTGCTGTTGCTAAGGGCACATGTCCAGAAACAGCTGTTCAGACACCTTAGCCATGACTAGGTATGGCTGGGACTTTTATCTTCCCTGTTCTTAAAATTGGAATATCCCCCAGGTTTGAGGGAGAGCTCGTAGGTGGAGTAAGGCATGATTTATTAGCTGGCCAAGGAGTGGAGTTCAGGGGCTAAGCGTCTCCCCAACAGACTCGATGCCTACCACCATGTGGAAAAAGGGAAAGGAAAAGAAATAAAAACAACATATAGAAACAAACTACATGCAGCCCTAAGGAAAACCCACATGAAAACTACAACGGACACAAGACCACCACCAACGGAGCTGACAGGAGTAAAAATACTACGGAAAAAATTAAAATGATAAAACTGATTTCAAGGAAATTAAATGAGAAAACGAGGGAGAGAAAAGAGACAGAAACAAAATTTGAAAGTTCCCAGAGAGAACCTGAGAACATGTTTCTTGTAAGAAAGAACGAAAATGGTAACAGAAGAAAGAAGAGCATATCAAACATCAATCGGAGAAAAAGATAAAAATGTATAAGTGTAAATCTTAACCTCTCTTTCTCTGCAGTAACCAAACTATGTTCATGCAAATAATTGTTTCATTTGTTTCCTCTCTGCCACAATGGTCGATTGTGTGGAAGAGCACGAATGTTCACAACCTGTGCCATTCGTAGCTTCTTCCTGTGTTGTTTCAGGAAACAGCACAACCTAGGGCTTATGCTTCCCTGTCTTCTCACCCTTGTGTTGTTTGCCAGGCAACCAGAGAGAGTGGTTCATGCCTGGAGCCGCTTGGACACCTGTCAGTTGCCCTGCTGCCAGTAGGAGCTAGTGCAGAACACAACCCCCCGGCAGACATGGGGTACAGAGGTATGTGTTCTGCACACTCCACATGCAGGGATGACTCTGGGCACTGTAAAACATCAGCATCTTTGGCGCCTTGTGCAATTTTCATGAGCGAGGCAGAAGATATATGGTCACAACTTTCCACCTTTGGCGGCCAGTATGTATGTGTGTGTGTGTATGTGTCCGTGCGCTCACATGCAAGTGTGCACAGTGTGTCCTATCCAATCCACCCCACCACTTACGCTACTGTTCAATACTTAGCTCCCAAAATAACTGTGCTTCATCCCCTAGCTCTGTCCCCAAAACACCTGCCACTGGCTGGAGAGCTCTCAGTCTGAAAGGGGAAGTCAGCGCCATTCCCTTCTGTGTTACAGGCTGGTTTCCCATTGCACAGATTTTTCGGTGAGTTTGTGTCATTGGCACTTCCTGTGGGGTAAACTGGGTATTGAGGCAGAATACTGCTGAGTTAGTATAGTGATGTTCATTGTGTGTACCCAGAGGCAGAAAAGCACAGAGGCCTTTGACACCCAGCACAGCAAGTTCAGTGAAGGACTTTCTTAGGATGGTTTCCTCCTATATAGCACCAAGTATTCCCTGGAGGTGCAGACGTCTCCAGTGCTAGATTGCCATACAGATTCCACATCCAAACTTAGGCTTTCTTTACCTCTGCATGCTATTGATTCCTGTTGTAGTTGTTCCAGTGGGGTCGTTGTGTCCTTCTTTAGTAAATATGGATATTGTATTCCTTGGTTTAACAAAAATGACAGTTTCTTGTTATTAGGCTTTAGAATTCTGTGAATATACCATTTGGATTCTTCTGTGGATATTCCATGTCTGCCCAATATTACAAATACAACACCATGCGTGTGATTGCTGCAGCTCGTTTCTAAATGTCCCTTCCAAAGCCTCATTTGGTCACGGGGGGAGGGGCTTTTCAGAGGTAACTGGATGTAAGGTGTGTGACGCTGGGATTAAAGCCACGTGATTACTCAGTTATTCCCCTGATTGGTTTGGCATCGTTCTGCGCGTGGATAATGGGAAGGCCTACCTGCCCTCATCCAGTGGTACCTGCCCTCATAGAATGTAAGGGACAGGAAGGGGTCTGTTGTGGCCACTTGCCACTTGCTACTTCATGGCTGGCTGCCTTCAGCCCACCATGAGCTGTTTCTTCTCTCTGATGCCCCTCTGCCATGCCACTCTGCGGTGGAGCCTGCCAAGTAAAGCTGGAATCTCCAAAGTGTGAGCCAAAATAAACTTGGAACCAAGATATTTGAAAGTTCCCAGAGAGAACCTGAGAACATGTTTCTTGTAAGAAAGAACGAAAATGGTAACAGAAGAAAGAAGAGCATATCAAACATCAATCGGAGAAAAAGATAAAAATGTATAAGTGTAAATCTTAACCTCTCTTTCTCTGCAGTAACCAAACTATGTTCATGCAAATAATTGCTTCATTTGCTTCCTCTCTGCCACAATGGTCGATTGTGTGGAAGAGCACGAATGTTCACAACCTGTGCCATTCGTAGCTTCTTCCTGTGTTGTTTCAGGAAACAGCACAACCTAGGGCTTATGCTTCCCTGTCTTCTCACCCTTGTGTTGTTTGCCAGGCAACCAGAGAGAGTGGTTCATGCCTGGAGCCGCTTGGACACCTGTCAGTTGCCCTGCTGCCAGTAGGAGCTAGTGCAGAACACAACCCCCCTGGCAGACATGGGGTACAGAGGTATGTGTTCTGCACACTCCACATGCAGGGATGACTCTGGGCACTGTAAAACATCAGCATCTTTGGCGCCTTGTGCAATTTTCATGAGCGAGGCAGAAGATATATGGTCACAACTTTCCACCTTTGGCGGCCAGTATGTATGTGTGTGTGTGTATGTGTCCGTGCGCTCACATGCAAGTGTGCACAGTGTGTCCTATCCAATCCACCCCACCACTTACGCTACTGTTCAATACTTAGCTCCCAAAATAACTGTGCTTCATCCCCTAGCTCTGTCCCCAAAACACCTGCCACTGGCTGGAGAGCTCTCAGTCTGAAAGGGGAAGTCAGCGCCATTCCCTTCTGTGTTACAGGCTGGTTTCCCATTGCACAGATTTTTCGGTGAGTTTGTGTCATTGGCACTTCCTGTGGGGTAAACTGGGTATTGAGGCAGAATACTGCTGAGTTAGTATAGTGATGTTCATTGTGTGTACCCAGAGGCAGAAAAGCACAGAGGCCTTTGACACCCAGCACAGCAAGTTCAGTGAAGGACTTTCTTAGGATGGTTTCCTCCTATATAGCACCAAGTATTCCCTGGAGGTGCAGACGTCTCCAGTGCTAGATTGCCATACAGATTCCACATCCAAACTTAGGCTTTCTTTACCTCTGCATGCTATTGATTCCTGTTGTAGTAGTTCCAGTGGGGTCGTTGTGTCCTTCTTTAGTAAATATGGGTATTGTATTCCTTGGTTTAACAAAAATGACAGTTTCTTGTTATTAGGCTTTAGAATTCTGTGAATATACCATTTGGATTCTTCTGTGGATATTCCATGTCTGCCCAATATTACAAATACAACACCATGCGTGTGATTGCTGCAGCTCGTTTCTAAATGTCCCTTCCAAAGCCTCATTTGGTCACGGGGGGAGGGGCTTTTCAGAGGTAACTGGATGTAAGGTGTGTGACGCTGGGATTAAAGCCACGTGATTACTCAGTTATTCCCCTGATTGGTTTGGCATCGTTCTGCGCGTGGATAATGGGAAGGCCTACCTGCCCTCATCCAGTGGTACCTGCCCTCATAGAATGTAAGGGACAGGAAGGGGTCTGTTGTGGCCACTTGCCACTTGCTACTTCATGGCTGGCTGCCTTCAGCCCACCATGAGCTGTTTCTTCTCTCTGATGCCCCTCTGCCATGCCACTCTGCGGTGGAGCCTGCCAAGTAAAGCTGGAATCTCCAAAGTGTGAGCCAAAATAAACTTGGAACCAAGATAGAAGCCTAAGGATGTAAGCACAGATAAGTAGACAGTTCCATTCTTTTATATGTCTCTCAAATCCATGAGAAAAGGAGAACAAATCACCTCAACACATGTACAAAATATGAGGCTCTGATAGCCAGTAATTGAGAAAGAGCAAGCCCGTAGAAGGACCCCTTCTGCCTTCTGCTTTTCTGCTTCGATGCCCAACATTAATTCTTCCTTGCTAGAGATAAAGCTAGACATGTAGGCAGCCCAGTAATCGGCACCAGAGGAAAGTACCAACAAACCGTTCATCTTTCATTTTCTTTGAAACAAGGGACAAACTTACCATGTGAAAGAAGGCCTCCCTCCAATGCCAGAAAGCACTAGAGTTGTTATTATGAAAGAAAAGAGGTTGATGCTTCTGAAAATCCCTACAGACAACTTAGTTAGGAATCATTACAACAAAAGCGATGGAAATGGAAATTGGTTCCACCAAGCCAGGCTGGTACTGGGTATCAAGTTGAAAGGCCGCACTAGTGTCTTTTCTCTTCCGTAGTCTGACTTGCACAGAATGGAACTTCTCTTAGTATTGTACCAAAACCACACAAAATGGCCTTTGAATCTAGCAAGGTAGCCAGGTGAGAGTGTTGAGCTTGTCGGCATACCATTATTCATACTGAGCCTCCATGAGAGATTGTGCTGTATTTCTGGGGTAGTGCTTGTCATGCCTCCTCTTTCATCTGTCTCTTTCTTTGTCTTTCAATCTTTCTTTCTTTCAGTCTCTCTCTCTCATTCTGCCTCCCCCCTTCCTCTTTGGTTTCAAAGTCCATTGAATTTTCTAATTAAACAAAACTGAACTCCATTTCATTAATCTTACCGCTATTTCCTTCCCTTTTGATCATTGGCAACGTTGTTTCTTTTTAATCATTTAGATTTTGGTTGCTTCTTGACATTCTAGGTCTTGCAGATGCATCTTGGGGTACTTTATTTGAAATCCTTCTATTTTTCTGTTGGCAGAGAGTGGGTTGCGTTTCGCTTTTGCTACTGCTGTCTCTGTACCCCATAAATATGTGTACTTCTAGTGTCCATTCGAAATGCTTTTGGAAACACTTTATTCCCGTTTTAATTTCTTTGACAATTAATTGTTCATCGAAAAGAATGTTGTTCGGGATGTATGTTATTGCGTCGTTTCCAGAATTTCCTTTCCTGTTGAACTTCTAGTTCTATTCCACTTTGATAAGACAAGATTGAGATAAGTTTTCAATTTTTTGTTTTGCATTTCATAGGAAATCTGTGGTCCACGATGATCTCTGCTGGAAAAGCTTCCATGCAGAAGCCAAGAATGATTTTTATGCAGCCACTGGAAAGAAATTTCTGGAAATGGTGGTTAAGAACATTGGATCTGCAGTAGAGTGGAACACTGCTGATTCTACGTTGACTTTTTGCTTGGGTGATCGGGCTGTTGAGAGAAGTATGGGGGGAAATTTTCCCAAGAAGATAAGCTCTTTCATAGTTTATCAGTTCCTGTAGGTCCAAAAGTGAGTGTCCTATAAAATCAGGTGTTCTGACACTAGGTGCACACGAATTCCTAACCGCTAGTCCATATTCAATTGATTTCTGGAACATTATAAAGTGGCTTTTTGTCCTCTTACAGTTTTAGTCTTCAAGTCAACTTTGTCAGAGAAAAATGCAGCTATTGCTCACTTTTTATTTCTACTTCTTTGGAATCTTTTTTTTTTTTTAATTCATTCATGTTGAGTCATGAGTGTTTTTATCGGTGAGGTGAACTTCTTGTAGACAAAGCATAAATGAAGTCTTTAAAACAGCACTATATTGTGGGGAAATGTTGCCTGACCTAATTCTGACTGTCCAAAGATTACAGAAAACAAAAAAAAGAGAGAGACCTTAATATCCTGTCCTACCTCTTGGTTTAGGTCATGCGGCCTGTTCTGTCATATCGCCTCAGGTATGGACAAAGGAGGGTGGGGCACGCAGGGAAGGACAAACTGAACAATGCTGAGATAGAGGGAAGGAGAGGAATCGGCTCTGGGGAAAAGGGTCCCACTAGTACATCGGCTCCCAAGAAGCCAGGTTCAACAATAATGCAAATGTTGGGGAGAACACTTCAGAATGGACAACTTTCTATCACTTCTCCTATCGTCCCATTTTCTGAAATTTTCACAAATATTAAAAGATACTCCAAAAATGTTTTTTTAAATTTCATTTTTGCCATAGAGTCCAAGAAATAACGAGAGCAATGGGTGAAAGTGAAAGAATCACCTTTCTACCTGAGAGCTGGCTTGTGACAAAATATTAGGAAAACAACCATGAGAAGGAACGTTGGCCCCTTAATGTGGTTAGCAATGGTTGTGAAATTCAAGATTTTCCAGAATGAGAGAGAAAGACTGCAATCAGAAATGGCATGCTGATTATTTTATTAGAACATCGATGATGCAGATAGGACTGCATTGTTCCAATGGGGAGATTTTCTGAAGGACGTCACCTTCTCATTCATTCTCTGAAAGACAAAGAAACAAGCAAGAATGTTACAGGGAAGACCTGGCAGACAGGGCAAGATGCAGCCAATCCCTTGCTGGCATCACTGAAGTGAGGGAAGCGAGACACAGACTTCTCTCCCTCTGCTCTTCTCCTTCCCCTTTCCTTCCCAATTTCGGCTTGTCCTTTCTTGTTAAACAACCCACAACACAATGTGCTGTAAATTTTTCCTTCTAAAATGAAGAAATAAAGATGATTCCTAAGCTGTGTGTCTTTCAGTTGCGACAGAAAGTGATCAAAGGTAGATTGACAAAGGGGATCGCTGCAACATGGAATTCCAGCAATGGAATTTCAACTGATCAAAGTGAAAACGGATGGGCTTGGGTTGATGCAAATTATGCTGGAAATCCAAAATGGAATAGTACACAATTTTTGTAATATGTCAAGAAGAAAGCAAGAG
>NW_022900931.1:24209954-24210290 GCF_012274545.1 Fukomys damarensis | reverse complement strand
TTGTCTCACACCAACCTCTCGGCAACCTTACCCTCGCCTACTACCTTTCCCCACACAGCTGCTCCAGACCCACATACTGAACAGAGGCCACGTGTGCCAAACCTCAGTCACAGGCCCCTGAGAGAAGAATTTCTCCCCACTGGCAGGAAAGACAGCTTGGACACATTGACTTCACACTGGATGTCGCTAAGATGGAGGAGAAGCAACAGGGAAGGATTTTCAGTGCCTGTACGTTGCCAGTTGTACTATGGAAGACAGTGGTGTAATAACTCTGCCCGTGAGAAAAGTCGGGAGACCTAAGTGCTGTGTGGAAATGGGAGCTGGGTGCTGAGCAGT
>NW_022900931.1:24208158-24209454 GCF_012274545.1 Fukomys damarensis | reverse complement strand
GCTGGGAAGGATGGTGGGAAGCTGGGAGGATCCATCGTGGGAGCCCAGCTGTGAGGACATGACTTGAATCTGGGTAGGTGCTGGGAGACTTTCTGCCAAGGGATTTTAGGACACTCCATAGAGAGAAACACACCGAAGAGTCATTTCAAAGACACTGATGTGGATAACAGATTTGAGTACTACTGTACTGACAGCAAAACATTGGGGACCATTTTCCAAGATTTCTCTCCACCACACGGAATAATCAAAGTGCAGGGAGGAGTCGTGCAACTCTGTCCACAACTGCTTCAGGCTGGTTTCCCGTCTGGAGGGAGGACATTGATGTCAGCCAACGATTTAATGAAGGAAGAGGGCAAACCACCAAGAAACGTGATATGGAAATGACTAGAATAATAAACAGTAAACAGCAGGGAGGTTTGAGGGATTCTAGGGAGGACAACAGGAGAACTGATACAGTTGTGGGGAGAAGAGGTAGAGAGTCCATGCAGTAACTGCCCTGCCTCCCCTCAGACCTGCTTTCCTTTGCAAGGAGATGATCACGGAGAGTGGATGAGGACTCTAGAGACTGCACTCGGGGAAGTTGAAGTAGGGATTAGGAATGACTTTTCCTTGAGGGCCACCTGTGAGCCCTGAAAGACTGGCAGTGAAATTGTCCTTTCATCTGTGTTTTATGTCCTAGGGGTCATCTATGAAGACTCTTCCTCCATAGCATCAGGTAAAGCCCTTTCACCCTCAACCAACTTTCTCTTCCTTCTTTTTCTCTGGTATTTTGCCGTCCTGCGGTGTCTTAGGAGGCTGATGTTCATTATGGGGCAGTACTGACCGTCACACTCCCCTCAGACACACAGACAAACCCTCCCCACCTGGCATTCTGAGGTCCGTGGCCTGGTTCGCCGTTCACTAACAGGGAGGATTGGCTCACCGGGGCTCGCGCTGGCCTCACACAGAAGTGACCACTGACACATGATGCACCGCGACTTTGCTCTTTGGCTCCTCTGTGCAGCTCAGAGTCACCCCCTGGTTTCCTTCTTGCCTCTGTTCCTTCTTAGACTCCTATGGCCACCTGAGAAATGCCCAGAAATACGTGGCTATGCCAGTTGCTTCTGTGATTCTCCACTCAGCTCTGTCCTCATCGGTGATAAAGAAGTGGCCACAACTTTTCAGAGAACCTACCTGAACCATCAGGTTCTGCCTCCACTATCTCGGAGGCTTTGGTCCCGTGGGTCTAGGGCTACTGCTCAGCACCCAGCTCCCATTTCCACACAGCACTTAGGTCTCCCGACTTTTCTCACGGGC
>NW_022900931.1:24193740-24205779 GCF_012274545.1 Fukomys damarensis | reverse complement strand
CTCATGGCAGAGAAGGGCATGGAGCCAAATGGGGAAAGCGGGTCTTATCACCCAGCCCACACATCATCACTTCCTGTACCCATCCTCCTGGAAACAGTTGTCCCCGTATCACCAAGTCCTCCATTCTGGCCTAGAAAGGACGCCACGAAGGATCTGTGTGGCCCGTCGGGCATAAGCTACTTCTTAGAAATCATCCAAGGCAGCTCACACTTGTAGAGATCTTTCTACTGCCTTTGCCTTTTTGTCCTTTCTCCTGCCCGCTTTCCATCCTCCCCTCTTCCCTTTCCTTTCTATCTCTACATTTCTCTTCCTCCTTTCTTTCATCTCTCCCTCTTTTCATCCTTCCCTTTTTCCTTTCTTCCTGTCTTCCTCTTCTCTTCCTTTCTCCTCCTTTGCCATCAACCTCTCTTGCTTTCTTCTTGACATATTACAAAAATTGTGTACTATTCCATTTTGGATTTCCAGCATAATTTGCATCAACCCAAGCCCATCCGTTTTCACTTTGATCAGTTGAAATTCCATTGCTGGAATTCCATGTTGCAGCGATCCCCTTTGTCCATTTACCTTTGATCACTTTCTGTCGCAACTGAAAGACACACAGCTTAGGAACCATCTTTATTTCTTCATTTTACAAGGAACAATTTACAGCACATTGTGTTCTAGCTTTTTAACAAGAAGTGACAAGCCGAAATTGGGAAGGAAAGGGGAAGGAGAAGAGCAGAGGGAGAGAAGTCTGGGTCTCGCTTCCCTCACTTCAGTGATGCCAGCAAGGGATTGGCTGCATCTTGCCCTATCTGCCAGGTCTTCCCTGTAACATTCTTGCTTGTTTCTTTGTCTTTCAGAGAATGAATGAGAAGGTGACGTCCTTCAGAAAATCTCCCCATTGGAACAATGCAGTCCTATCTGCATCATCGATGTTCTAATAAAATAATCAGCATGCCATTTCTGATTGCAGTCTTTCTCTCTCATTCTGGAAAATCTTGAATTTCACAACCATTGCTAACCACATTAAGGGGCCAACGTTCCTTCTCATGGTTGTTTTCCTAGTAATTTATCATAAGCCATCTGTCAGGTAGAAACGCAATGCTTTCACTCTCAGCCATTGTTCTAGTTATTTCTTGGACTCTGCGGCAAAAATGAATTTAAAAATATTTGTGAAAATTTCAGAAAATGGAACGATAGAAGAAGTGATAGAAAGTTGTCCATTCTGAAGTGTTGTCCCCAACATATACATTATTGTTGAACCTGGCTTCTTGGGAGCCGATGTACTGGTGGGACCCTTTTCCCCAGAGCCCATTCCTCTCCTTCCCTCTATCTCAGCATTGCTTAATTTGTCCTTCCCTGCGTGCCCCACCCTCCTTTGTCCATACCTGAAGCGATTTGACAGAAGAAGCCGCATGACCTAAACCAAGAGGTAGGACAGGATATTAAGGTGTCTCTCTTGTTTTCTGTCATCTTTGGACAGCTGTCTACCTGATGTAACAGTCAGAATTAGGACAGGCAGTATTTCACCACGATATACCAGGGTTTTAAAGACTTCATTTACACTTTGTCTGCAAGAAGTTCACCTCACCAATAAAAACACTCACGACTGAATGTGAATGAAATGAAAAAAACGATTCCAAGTAAGTAGATATCAGAAGTGAGCATTGGCTGTATTTTTCTCTGATAAAGTTGACTTGAAGACTAAAACTGTAAGAGGACAAAAAGCCACTTGTAATGTTCCAGAAATCAATTGAATATGGACTAGTGGTTAGGAATTCCTGTGCACCTAGTGTCAGAACACCCAATTTTATAGGACACTCACTTTTGGACCTACAGGAACTGATAAACTATGAAAGAGCTTATCCACTTGGGAAAATTTCCCACCATAATTCTCTCAATGGCCTGATCACCCAAACAAAAAGTCAACATAGAATCAGTAGCGTTCCACTCTACTGTAGATCCAGTGTTCTTAACCAACATTTCCAGAAGTTTCTCTCCAATGGCTGTATAAAACTTAATCTTTCCCTCTGTGCATGGAAGCTTTTCCAGCAGAGATCATTGTTGGCCACAGACGTCCTATGAAATGCCAAACAAAAACTTGAAATCTTCTCTTGTACCTTGTCTTATCATAGTAGATAGAACTAGAAATTCAACAAGAAGGGAAATTCTGGAAATGACACAATGACATACATCCCGAACAACAAACTTTTGGATGATCAATTAATTGTCAAAGAAATAAAAACGGGAATAAAGTGTTTGCCAAAAGCATTTCAAATTGACACCAAAAGTACACATATTTATGGGTTACACAGACAGCAGCAGTAAAACCAAAATGCAGCCCACTCTATCCCCACACAAAGATAGGATTTCAAATAAACTACTCAATGGAGCATCTGCAAGACCTAAAATGTCAAGAAGAAACCAAAAATCTAAGTGAGTAAAAACAAAGAATGTTGCCAAAGATCAAAAAGAAAGGAAATAGCGGTAAAATTAATGAAATGGAGTTCATTTTTCTTAAGTTAGAAAAATCAATGGACTTTGAATAAAACGAAGGATAGGAGAGAGAGCACGTGAGAGTGAGAGAGGGGGGGCAGGGAGGGAGGGAAAGAGGTTGACAGACAAAAAAGGAGAGAGACAGATGGAAGGAGAGGCATGACAAGCACTAGCCCAGAAATACAGCACAATCTCTCATGAAGGATCAGCATGAAAAACGGTATGCTGACAAGCTGAATACTATCATCTGGTTACCTTGCCAAATTCAAAGGCCATTTTGTGTGGTTTTGGTACAATACTAAGAAAAGTTCCATTCTGTGCAAGTCAGGCTATGGAAGAGAAAAGAAACTTTCAACTTGATACCCAGTACCAGCCTGGCTCGGTGAAACCGACTTCCAGGATGATCTCCATGATAACTAGAGTAAAAGAGTACTGCTCTACCTGCATTACAGAGGTACTCCAAGGACTGTCGCCCCCAGTGCTACCCCATGTGGTAGAGCAGAGGGGCCAGCAAGACTCCAGCCACTGGGAAGCAGAACATGAAATGTAGCACAAGGTTTTGTCTTTGATCTCTGTTCCAGGACACGCAGGGTGAGACAAGCACTGTGCAGAAACAAGCGACCACTATTCCCAGGCTAGATCCTGTGGAGAGAATCTCTAGAGCACCAGGCATTAGGGTAGGGTCCTCTTACCAGTGGAAACACTCAAGTTGAGTTTTGGCCTGCACACTTTACAGCCTGGCAGAGAGGCTAGCTCAAACCCAATCCCCAGACTACAGCACCTTGTGGCTTTGAGACTTCAAGTGGAACTTAGTCAAGCCTTGGCCTTGGAGGCTGAGGTACTGCCTTCACCAACACTTGTGAAAACTCAGGCAGCACAGTGCAGAGCACAACTCCACTCACTAAGGGTAAGACATAGTCTTAGGCACAACATTTTAATTTGGACTTTAGAGCCAAGCAGGCTGAGGTGGGCACATCTGAAACGCCATCACCCTATGCCAGTGCCTATGGCTGCACCTCACACTAACCAAGTTTCAGGCAGAGACACAACCTCAGTCTGCCAGACTCGTGTTCTGTGTCGTGTCATCTGTGGCTGGCAGTAGTGGGCTCAGTCCAACAGCTCATTTGGGCTGTGCCTGGATGCCCAGTGCCACACTAATCTTGCTGAGCTGTGGGTGAGGGACTGGCAGCATCATGGCCCTCATGGACACAGTGCCGGCCTAGCACCTGTGGCTATGTCCTCCAAGATGATTCTTCCCAGGGAAGATTAACATTCGCAGAGTTGGGTCACAGGCAGGTGACTGTGGATGTGGAGCCTGACCGTCCCCGCACCATGGACAGGGTTGCAGAGAGAGACTACCACTGCGGGAGCTCTCCCGTCCACGTTGAACCCACCAACTGCCAAATGGGGGCAGACCAGGCTTATATTACTTTCTACTGGTGAGACGGAGACAGCTCACTGACAGTGAACTTCAGCAAGCCTGTGCCCAGGCCACCACCCAGTGCTGACACGGACAAAGTGACCACAGCCTCAGCAAATAGCAGCAGCCTGCTTGAAGCTGCTTGACGATCTCAAGCTTTGGAGTCAGTACTTAATCTTTCACAGTACACATTGTGTTATGTGGCAACAAGCATCAGAAGTTGTCAAGGAACCGTGGCCTAGGCCAAGGGGTAAAACAGAGTTCACAAACCTGCTGAGATTGTATTTGGTATGAGACACTTTCACGGACAACTTCACACAGCTGGTTTACAGAAACAAAGTAGAGAGAGCACAGAGGGTTGATTCCATATGCTAACAGAAAACCAACATAGGCAATGGAACCAATTTCTTAAAAATCAAACCAAAATACTTGAAATAGAAATATTTTCGGTGAAATTCAAAGCAAGACAGAAGGCGTCAGTATCAAAATAGACCAAAGAGAAGAATAAAAGTTTGAAGAGAGGTTATGTGTAAGTGCTGAGAGGAGGAAAGAAAAAGAGAATGACGAGGATGAAGAAAGCTTATGGGACACTGGGGCAGAGATAGAAGAAAATATTCTGGAAAGTGGGACTCGAGGGACTTCAGAGTTCCAAAGCGGTACAACATAACAAGAGCTGAGCTCTTATTGGTAGACTCCATCTTTTTTAATCGCTGACCTTGTCATACACTCTCTTTCTTCCTGAACCTGCTTCAATATAAGGGCATTGCCTACATTCCAAGTGCCTAGAAATTCCTCGTGAAGATCTCTTCATCCACACATCAATGGTATGGAAAGTGTCATACGTCACGTCTCTGTGATCATGAATGACTGAATTTCCAGAGGGTGTCTCTAATGAAGAAACAGAGAGAGAAGGGAAGAAAGATGCTATAAATGTCAGGTATATTGTCATTTATGTCTCAGGGCACAGTAATAACTTGTTTCTTGTCACAACCTGCACAGAATTGGGTCCAAGACTGGGGAGAGCAGTGAGAGTGAAGAAACATGAAGACCACCAAGGTTCTGCTTGAAAGCTGGGACCAGGTGGAGCCATAGCCTGTCGGGAGCTAATGGCCTCCTGGGGCCCAGCACTCTCTTCATTTACAGTATCAGAGAAACAGGAAGAGCAGGTGGGGCCGATAGGGCTACGTGGCCTAGGCTGAGCATAGGGTGATTGTCTCATCTTGGGGGCACGCACAGAAAGGGAACCAGGAAGAAGAACACACAATGTAACTGTCTCCCAGGGCTGTGCCAGCCAGGGTCTACAATCTTAGTCAAACAGAGAGTGTCTGTTTGACTTTGTAGTGTATGGAGGAGAGAGGGAGTAGGGAGGAGGCAAAGGGCCATCTTCAGCCTCGGCCCATGGCAGTAACTAAGACAATTATGAACTGTAAGAGGGTCATATCGCCTTGTTTTTCAAATGCCTTGCTTTTCTAGGTTGAGTTTTGTGCATCTCGAGATGATATCTCTCCCACTTTTGCGAGAGTGAGTTCTTTGTAGGCAACTTCCTCTTTACTATGTGCCTTGGTACGAGTTTATCATGTGATGTTGAGTTTCACTGAACTTGGACTTTTATAGTAGATTCCCCAGGGCTTCTTTGCCTGTGATTAGCGTGTTTTGACACAATTCATACTGTGCTGGAGCCTGAGGGACCTGAGTTTTCTACAGACCTCACAAGGTCAAGGTCTCTCTCATGCTTCAGGCAGGTATGATGTCGACAGCAGAAAGTATAGTGTGTACCATTATGTGATTACTTCTCCAGTGTCGTTAAGCATACTTCGTATGGTAGGGCATAGAAGCAACATAGACGGAGGTCCCTTATAGGTACAGTTGTGGTGTTCATAATACTTGTGTCATTGATTCCTGCTGTTGCTAAGGGCACGTGTCCAGAAACAGCTGTTGAGACATCTTAGCCATGACTAGGTATGGCTGGGACTTTTATCTTCCCTGTTCTTAAAATTGGAATATCCCCCAGGTTTGAGGGAGAGCTCATAGGTGGAGTAAGGCATGATTTATTAGCTGGCCAAGGAGTGGAGTTCAGGGGCTAAGCGTCTCCCCAACAGACTCGATGCCTACCACCATGTGGAAAAAGGGAAAGGAAAAGAAATAAAAACAACATATAGAAACAAACTACATGCAGCCCTAAGGAAAACCCACATGAAAACTACAACGGACACAAGACCACCACCAACGTAGCTGACAGGAGTAAAAATGCTACGGAAAAAATTAAAATGATAAAACTGATTTCAAGGAAATTAAATGAGAAAACGAGGGAGAGAAAAGAGACAGAAACAAAACTTGAAAGTTCCCAGAGAGAACCTGAGAACATGTTTCTTGTAAGAAAGAACGACAATGGTAACAGAAGAAAGAAGAGGATATCAAACATCAATCAGAGAAAAAGATAAAAATGTATAAGTGTAAATCTTAACCTCTCTTTCTCTGCAGTAACCAAACTATGTTCATGCAAATAATTGCTTCATTTGCTTCCTCTCTGCCACAATGGTCGATTGTGTGGAAGAGCACGAATGTTCACAACCTGTGCCATTCGTAGCTTCTTCCTGTGTTGTTTCAGGAAACAGCACAACCTAGGGCTTATGCTTCCCTGTCTTCTCACCCTTGTGTTGTTTGCCAGGCAACCAGAGAGAGTGGTTCATGCCTGGAGCCGCTTGGACACCTGTCAGTTGCCCTGCTGCCAGTAGGAGCTAGTGCAGAACACAACCCCCCTGGCAGACATGGGGTACAGAGGTATGTGTTCTGCACACTCCACATGCAGGGATGACTCTGGGCACTGTAAAACATCAGCATCTTTGGCGCCTTGTGCAATTTTCATGAGCAAGGCAAAAGATATATGGTCACAACTTTCCACCTTTGGCGGCCAGTATGTATGTGTGTGTGTGTGTGTGTGTGTGTGTGTGTGTGCGTGTGTGTGTGTGTGTATGTGTCCGTGCACTCACATGCAAGTGTGCACAGTGTGTCCTATCCAATGCACCCCACCACTTACGCTACTGTTCAATACTTAGCTCCCAAAATAACTGTGCTTCATCCCCTAGCTCTGTCCCCAAAACACCTGCCACTGGCTGGAGAGCTCTCAGTCTGAAAGGGGAAGTCAGCGCCATTCCCTTCTGTGTTACAGGCTGGTTTCCCATTGCACAGATTTTTCGGTGAGTTTGTGTCATTGGCACTTCCTGTGGGGTAAACTGGGTATTGAGGCAGAATACTGCTGAGTTAGTATAGTGATGTTCATTGTGTGTACCCAGAGGCAGAAAAGCACAGAGGCCTTTGACACCCAGCACAGCAAGTTCAGTGAAGGACTTTCTTAGGATGGTTTCCTCCTATATAGCACCAAGTATTCCCTGGAGGTGCAGACGTCTCCAGTGCTAGATTGCCATACAGATTCCACATCCAAACTTAGGCTTTCTTTACCTCTGCATGCTATTGATTCCTGTTGTAGTTGTTCCAGTGGGGTCGTTGTGTCCTTCTTTAGTAAATATGGATATTGTATTCCTTGGTTTAACAAAAATGACAGTTTCTTGTTATTAGGCTTTAGAATTCTGTGGATATACCATTTGGATTCTTCTATGGATATTCCATGTCTGCCTAATATTACAAATACAACACCATGCATGTGATTGCTGCAGCTTGTTTCTAAATGTCCCTTCCAAAGCCTCATGGGGTCCCGGGGGGAGGGGCTTTTCAGAGGTAACTGGATGTAAGGTGTGTGATGCTGGGATTAAAGCCACGTGATTACTCAGTTATTCCCCCGATTGGTTTGGCATCGTTCTGCGCGTGGATAATGGGAAGGCCTACCTGCCCTCATCCAGTGGTACCTGCCCTCATAGAGTGTAAGGGACAGGAAGGGGTCTGTTGTGGCCACTTGCCGCTTGCTACTTCATGGCTGGCTGCCTTCAGCCCACCATGAGCTGTTTCTTCTCTCTGATGCCCCTCTGCCATGCCACTCTGCCGTGGAGCCTGCCAAGTAAAGCTGGAATCTCCAAAGAGTGAGCCAAAATAAACTTGGAACCAAGATAGAAGCCTAAGGATGTATGCACAGATAAGTAGACAGTTCCATTCTTTTATATGTCTCTCAAATCCATGAGAAAAGGAGAACAAATCACCTCAACACATGTACAAAATACGAGGCTCTGATAGCCAGTAATTGAGAAAGAGCAAGCCCGTAGAAGGACCCCTTCTGCCTTCTGCTTTTCTGCTTCGATGCCCAACATTAATTCTTCCTTGCTAGAGATAAAGCTAGACATGTAGGCAGCCCAGTAATCGGCACCAGAGGAAAGTACCAACAAACCGTTCATCTTTCATTTTCTTTGAAACAGGGGACAAAATTACCATGTGAAAGAAGGCCTCCCTCCAATGCCAGAAAGCACTAGAGTTGTTATGAAAGAAAAGAGGTTGATGCTTCTGAAAATCCCTACAGACAACTTAGTTAGGAATCATTACAACAAAAGCGATGGAAATGGAAATTGGTTCCACCAAGCCAGGCTGGTACTGGGTATCAAGTTGAAAGGCCGCACTAGTGTCTTTTCTCTTCCGTAGTCTGACTTGCACAGAATGGAACTTCTCTTAGTATTGTACCAAAACCACACAAAATGGCCTTTGAATCTAGCAAGGTAGCCAGGTGAGAGTATTGAGCTTATTGGCATACCACTATTCATACTGAGCCTCCATGAGAGATTGTGCTGTATTTCTGGGGTAGTGCTTCTCATGCCTCCTCTTTCATCTGTCTCTTTCTTTGTCTTTCAATCTTTCTTTCTTTCAGTCTCTCTCTCATTCTGCCTCCCCCCTTCCTCTTTGGTTTCAAAGTCCATTGAATTTTCTAATTGAACAAAACTGAACTCCATTTCATTAATCTTACCGCTATTTCCTTCCCTTTTGATCATTGGCAACGTTGTTTCTTTTTAATCATTTAGATTTTGGTTGCTTCTTGACATTCTAGGTCTTGCAGATGCATCTTGGGGTACTTTATTTGAAATCCTTCTATCTTTCTGCTGGCAGAGAGTGGGTTGCATTTCGCTTTTACTACTGCTGTCTCTGTACCCCATAAATATGTGTACTTCTAGTGTCCATTCGAAATGCTTTTGGAAACACTTTATTCCCGTTTTAATTTCTTTGACAATTAATTGTTCATCGAAAAGAATGTTGTTCGGGATGTATGTTATTGCGTCGTTTCCAGAATTTCCTTTCCTGTTGAACTTCTAGTTCTATTCCACTTTGATAAGACAAGATATGAGATAAGTTTTCAATTTTTTGTTTTGCATTTCATAGGAAATCTGTGGTCCATGATGATCTCTGCTGGAAAAGCTTCCATGCAGAAGCCAAGACTGACTTTTATGCAGCCACTGGAAAGAAATTTCTGGAAATGGTGGTTAAGAACATTGGATCTGCAGTAGAACTTCTAGTTCTATTCCACTTTGATAAGACAAGATATGAGATAAGTTTTCAATTTTTTGTTTTGCATTTCATAGGAAATCTGTGGTCCATGATGATCTCTGCTGGAAAAGCTTCCATGCAGAAGCCAAGACTGACTTTTATGCAGCCACTGGAAAGAAATTTCTGGAAATGGTGGTTAAGAACATTGGATCTGCAGTAGAGTGGAACACTGCTGTGAACATTATAAAGTGGCTTTTTGTCCTCTTATAGTTTTAGTCTTCAAGTCAACTTTGTCAGAGAAAAATGCAGCTATTGCTCACTTTTTATTTCTACTTCTTTGGAATCTTTTTTTTTTTAATTCATTCATGTTGAGTCATGAGTGTTTTTATCGGTGAGGTGAACTTCTTGTAGACAAAGCATAAATGAAGTCTTTAAAACAGCACTATATTGTGGGGAAATGTTGCCTGACCTAATTCTGACTGTCCAAAGATTACAGAAAACAAAAAAAAGAGAGAGACCTTAATATCCTGTCCTACCTCTTGGTTTAGGTCATGCGGCCTGTTCTGTCATATCGCCTCAGGTATGGACAAAGGAGGGTGGGGCACGCAGGGAAGGACAAACTGAACAATGCTGAGATAGAGGGAAGGAGAGGGATGGGCTCTGGGGAAAAGGGTCCCATCAGTACATCGGCTCCCAAGAAGCCAGGTTCAACAATAATGCAAATGTTGGGGACAACACTTCAGAATGGACAACTTTCTATCACTTCTCCTATCGTCCCATTTTCTGAAATTTTCACAAATATTAAAAGATACTCCAAAAATGTTTTTTTAAATTTCATTTTTGCCATAGAGTCCAAGAAATAACGAGAGCAATGGGTGAAAGTGAAAGAATCACCTTTCTACCTGAGAGCTGGCTTGTGACAAAATATTAGGAAAACAACCATGAGAAGGAACGTTGGCCCCTTAATGTGGTTAGCAATGGTTGTGAAATTCAAGATTTTCCAGAATGAGAGAGAAAGACTGCAATCAGAAATGGCATGCTGATTATTTTATTAGAATATCGATGATGCAGATAGGACTGCATTGTTCCAAAGGAGGGATTTTCTGAAGGACGTCACCTTCTCATTGACTCTCTGAAAGACAAAGAAATAAGGAAGAAGGTTACACAAAAGACCTGGCAGACAGGGCAAGACGCTCCCAATCCCTTGCTGGCATCACTGAAGTGAGGGAAGCGAGACCCAGACTTCTCTCCCTCTGCTCTTCTCCTTCCCCTTTCCTTCCCAATTTCGGCTTGTCACTTCTTGTTAAAAAGCTAGAACACAATGTGCTGTAAATTGTTCCTTGTAAAATGAAGAAATAAAGATGATTCCTAAGCTGTGTGTCTTTCAGTTGCGACAGAAAGTGATCAAAGGTAAATGGACAAAGGGGAACGCTGCAACATG
Source organism: Fukomys damarensis (assembly GCF_012274545.1). Lineage (NCBI taxonomy): Eukaryota > Metazoa > Chordata > Mammalia > Rodentia > Bathyergidae > Fukomys > Fukomys damarensis. The sequence goes on along the minus strand of NW_022900931.1, from coordinate 24,195,022 downwards.
GAATTCCAGCAATGGAATTTCAACTGATCAAAGTGAATACAGATGGGCTTGGGTTGATGCAAATCATGCTGGAAATCCAAAATGGAATAGTACACAATTTTTGTAATATGTCAAGAAGAAAGCAAGAGAGGTTGATGGCAAAGGAGGAGAAAGGAAGAGAAGAGGAAGACAGGAAGAAAGGAAAAAGGGAAGGATGAAAAGAGGGAGAGATGAAAGAAAGGAGGAAGAGAAATGTAGAGATAGAAAGGAAAGGGAAGAGGGGAGGATGGAAAGCGGGCAGGAGAAAGGACAAAAAGGCAAAGGCAATAGAAAGATCTCTACAAGTGTGAGCTGCCTTGGATGATTTCTAAGAAGTAGCTTATGCCCGACGGGCCACACAGATCCTTCGTGGCGTCCTTTCTAGGCCAGAATGGAGGACTTGGTGATACGGGGACAACTGTTTCCAGGAGGATGTGTGCAGGAAATGATGATGTGTGGGCTGGGTGATCAGACCCGCTTTCCCCATTTGGCTCCATGCCCTTCTCTGCCATGAGGTTTTTGCTCCCAAGATGTCTTGGGCATGCCTTCCACTGATGGTAAGGATGTCCAGCTCAAGGTGACCTAGAAGTCACAGGCATGAATGTGACTCAGCAGAAGCACTGGCACTGACAGCTGTGGTGTGAGCCGGACCTCAGGTAAGCGTGGTCAGGTGGAAATGGCCCTTGGGAAGTCCCTGGCTCTGAGAAGGAGGGAGAGGACCAAGGTGAGAACATGGCACCACTTCCTCTAGACAACGCCACTAATGGTTTGTCAAAAGGCAATTCTGGGCCAGTGTTCCTGAAAAGCAGTACTCCCCGTGGGAGGTTTTTGCAAAGACAGAATCTTGCTGAGCTGACCCAGGAGGTCTGAATAGCAACACTGGAAGTTGGACTTCACTGACCCCATGACCTGAACTTCCTGCCAGATGGATGGCTGTCACACTGCACTTGAATAAGTACAGGAGTTAGGGACTGTGCTGAAGACAGAGCTTAAATCCCTCCTGGAAATGCCTTGCTGATCTTTGAGCTCAATCCCTGGGCTCCTCTCTGGGGTTCTTCCCTGTGGGAAAGAGGGCATGCTCCCTGGGACTTCCAAAAGCTTTGAGGACAGTAGAGCTGCTTACCTTGTCACGGAGGTGGACCTTGTTATTTTGGAGGAGGAGGAGGCGGGCCACTGGGCTTTGGAGGGCCTCCTGGTGGGGGTGGACCCGGCGGTTTTCCAGGCGGAGGAGGGGGAGGAGGTGGAGGACCTCCTGGTGGGGGTG
>NW_022900931.1:24193120-24193492 GCF_012274545.1 Fukomys damarensis | reverse complement strand
GGGGGTCGACCTTTCTTATTTACGGAACGGGGGGGGCGATTCTGAGGGCCTCCTGGTGGGGGTGGACCCTGAGCGTTTCCAGCTGGAGGACCAGGAGGAGCAGGACCTCCAGGTGGGGGTGGACCTTGCTTATTTACGGAACGAGATTTGCGGTTTTCTGCGCCTTCAGCTTCAGGTCGATCCTGGTGATTTGCACTTGGAGGAGGACGAGAATGAGGAGGAGGAGGAGGAGGATGAGAAGGACGAGAAGGAGGAGGAGGATGAGAAGGACGAGGAGGAGGACGACTTCCTGGTGGGGGTGGACCCGGAGGCTTTCCAGGTGGAGGACGGGGAGGAGCAGGACCTCCAGGTGGGGGTGGACCTTGCTTATTT
>NW_022900931.1:24181532-24192789 GCF_012274545.1 Fukomys damarensis | reverse complement strand
CGCGGGGGGGGGCGGGGGGTTTCCAGGTGGAGCAGGACCTCCAGGTGGGGGTGGACCTTGCTTATTTAAGGAACGAGCCTGGCGATTCTGTTTCTCGCCTCCTTCTTCTGGTTCCTGAGGTTTTTCTGGACGAGGCGGTTTAGGAGGCTTTGGTTGGCCTCCTTCCTGGGGTGGTCTTGGATGCGCTCCAGGAGGAGGAGGCCGAGGATGTGGCTTGGGTGGTTTCTCAGGTTTGTCATCAGCCTCATCTTCCCCATCGCCTTCATCTTCATCGTCACCATCGCGTTGAATCTCAGGGGCCAGAGCAAAGCCCTGGTGTTGGTCCTCAAAGTCTGTGTGGTCATAGCAACGAACAGATGAGCTCAGTGGTAAAAGACTGTCCTTCTCTTTACCTCTCTGACCTGGGCACAGCTCTCCTTGTCTCACGCCAGCCTCATGGCAACCTCCCCCCGCCCTCTACCTTTCCCCACACAGCTGCTCCAGACCCACACACTGAACAGAGGCCACGTGTGCCAAACCTCAGTCACAGGCCCCTGAGAGAAGAATTTCTCCCCACTGTCAGGAAAGACAGCTTGGACACATTGACTTCACACTGGATGTCGCTAAGATGGAGGAGAAGCAAAGGGGAAGGATTTTCAGTGCCTGTATGTTGCCAGTTATTTTACGGAAGACAGTGGTGCAATAACTTTCTGCCCATGAGAAAAGTTGGGAGGCCTAAGTGCTGTGTGGAAATGGGAGCTGGGTGCTGAGCAGTAGCCCTAGACCCACGGGACCAAAGCCTCTGAGATAGTGGAGGCAGAACCGGATGGTTCAGGCAGGTTCTCTGAAAAGTTGTGGCCACTTCTTTATCACCGATGAGGACAGAGCTGAGTGGAGTATCACAGAAGCAACTGGCATAGCCACGTATTTCTGGGCATTTCACAGTTGGCCATAGGAGTCTAAGAAGGAACATAGGCAAGTAGGAAACCAGGGGAAGACTCTGAGCTCCACAGAGGAGCCAAAGAGCAAAGTCGGGGTGCATCATGTGTCAGTGGTCACGCCTGGGTGACGCCAACGCGAGCCCCAGTTAGCCGGTCCTCTCTGTTAGTGAATGGCGAACCAGGCCATGGTCCTCAGAATGCCATGTGGGGAGGGCTTGTTTGTGTGTGTGAGGGGAGTGTGACGGTCAGTACTGCCCCAAAATAAAGATCAGCCTCCTAAGACACTGCAGGACGGCAAAATACCAGAGAAAAAGAAGGAAGAGAAAGTTAGTTGAGGGTGAAAGGGCTTTACCTGATGCTATGGAGGAAGAGTCTTCATAGATGACCCCTAGGACATAAAACACAGATGAAAGGACAATTTCACTGCCAGTCTTTCAGGGCTCACAGGTGGCCCTCAAGGAAAAGGCATTCCTAATCCCTACTTGAACTTCCCCGAGTGCAGTCTCTAGAGTCCTCATCCACTCTCCGTGATCATCTCCTTGCAAAGGGAAGCAGGTCTGAGGGGAGGCAGGGCAGTCGCTGCACGGACTCTCTACCCCTTCTCCCCACAACTTTGTCAATTCTCCTGTTGTCCTCCCTAGAATCCCTCAAACCTCCCTGCTGTTTCCTATTAATTATTTCAGTCATTTCCATATCACGTTTCTTGGTGGTTTGCCCTCTTCCTTCATTAAATCGTTGGGTGACGTCTATGTCCTTCCTCCGGACGGGAAACCAGCCTGAAGCAGTTGTGGACAGAGTTGCACGACTCCTCCCTGCACATTGAGTATTCCGTGTGGTGGAGAGAGATCTAGGAAAATGGTCCCTGATGTTTCTCTGTCACTACAGTAATACTCAAATCTGTTATCCACATCAGTGTCTTGGAAATGACTCTTAGGTGTGTTTCTCTCTATGGAGTGTCCTAAAATCCCTTGGCAGAAAGTCTCCCAGCACCCACCCGGATTCAGGTCATGTCCTCACAGCTGGGCTCCCACGATGGATCCTCCCAGCTTCCCACCATCCTTCCCAGGACAGAGAGCTGAGTCCACAAATGCAAAGCTAACCTGTTCATTTCTCTGCTCAAAACAGATAGCGCTGCCCCTAGTACCTTCAACAAAAGTGCAAGGTCCTGAAGTGGACGGGGGATAGAACTAATGTGAACCCTGCCATAAGAACTCCCCCGACATCTTTGTCTGTCCTTCTGCTGACTGCCCCTTGAGACCCACGCTGTGCGACTCTGCAGTGTGGTCTCCTGAGTCCCAAGCACACTCCCCTCACAGCCTCAGCCCCACTCTTTTACCTTCATATGAGCTCCAAGCTGAGCTCACGGCCAGCAGGGCCGCTGTCAGCAGGACCACCAGCATTGTGCGGGAGGCCCTGGATCTGCTCCCGAGTCTGTGCTGGGGATCCAGGGCAGCTCCCTTTATAAGGAGGAGCAGAACAGTGGCACCTTCAGCTAACGCTCTGTGACCTCATCACTAAAATGCCAGCATGACTCGCATCCCTTGTTGCTGTCTGGGACCACAGCCAGCCGGATGGATAGGAAGGAGGTTGTCATTGCTTTCTACAAGTTGGATTGTGTTCCTTGGACAACAGGAATGAAGGAACTTTGGCCAACCTGAAACATCGCTGTGAGAAATGCGGCTTCGTGATTGTATGAGGGGCCATGTGTTTGCCGATTCTGTGCCGTTGTCCTGTCCTCTGCATGTGCGTTTGTGTTCTGGGTTTGGTGCAAGCACGGACATGTGGGTCACCAGTGATCCTGTCCACTACAGTGAACCTGGTTCGGAGTTCTGGCTGTTACTATACCAGACACTTCATCAGCTCTGACCTCGGCTCCCTGTTTGTATGTCAAACTGAAGCCTTGGTGATTTACACTGCATGTGTGCTCTACTCGGCACAGGGTTAGGAGACTGCACATGGAAGTGTGGTAACTAAATGTTGAACTCCACCTGCTCACAGTCAGAAGGATTGTTCAGGTTCCTCTGCATCTCGACTTCTCTGGGGAAGCTCTGGTGTCATGGAAACAAATTCTAATACACACACTATTCTTCTCATGTGCTGGGCTGTTCCTAAAGCAAAAATGAGCACAAGTCCTCCTGCATCCTGACAGGTAGGCATTCGAGTGGCCCCTCGGTGCTTTGTGTGTCTAAGACTCTTCTGTGTTCTTTCCTGTTTGTCAAACGTTTTGCAGCCGTGTGTTTATGCAAATTCCTTTTGGAAACCTTGTGCATCATCAGCACTGAAGACTGATTGTCCATGATATTGCCCCCAAAGTAGGCTGTGCGCTATCCCTGGGACATACTGTATGCTTGGCACTCACATTTTGTTTATTGTTCTCATGCTACATTGTTTCTTTAGATTGGGCTTCAGTACCCAGGATCTTCTCAGCAATATTTGACACGCAGTCGTCCCCACTCTCCTGGTTCTTCTATGTGAAATTGTATGTTCTGATTCCACCTTCTCGCATTGACTCTCCATCTTACACTTGGCTTTACCCTCCTGGGTTTTAGGAGAAATTTTCCCAATTAGAGTTCATTCTATGTTTTCCTAGCTATGTTCCCATTTCAGGTCAAAAATCGGTCGCAAGTCAAAGGTTTCCAACCGATCTTCCCTGGGTGGCTCAGTGGATTGCTGTCTATATTCACCTGCTGTTCCTTCACTTGTCTCCACTGTTTCCTTGTTTACTCTTTTAAGGGAAGATCTAATGAGTGAGTTAAGCAGCTGCCACTGAAAGTTTTCAAACTGTGTAGATGTGCAGTGATTTCTCAGTGCAGTGCAGGAACTGGGATATTTGGAGCACAGGTTGGTGGAGGGAGGTAGGCAGGGCCATGTGCCTTGACATCCTAATGATGGGGCCCAGTGTTTCTCTGGGCCCTCAGTTACAAACATAAAACTGTCTGTACTTGTCTATTCTTCAGGTTGACTGGGATGCTTCAGGAAAAGCTCCCACACAATGGAATTTGCTCCCTGTAGCATAACCAACTTGCTGGCCTGTTAATGGTTTTTTTCTTCCCATCAGTATGGATGTAACCTGAAGGGAGAATATATTAGCTGTGGAGAGTGGTAGGGATTTAATGGTGAAGGGTTCCAGAAGGGTTGCTGGGCTGTCCGAGAGGCAGAGCAGAGGCTTGGTCCTTGCAGATGCTTCTCTCTATTGCCATGGCTGCCTCTGGTTTGTGCGGGTACTGAAGGAGAAGTCAGCCGGGACATGAGTTGTGCTGCCCAGTTTGTGGCTTGCGGTCGTCCTTCGGGTACAAGGAAAGGTGAGAGAGAAGGCTCCAAAGGGAGTGCCAGGCTCACATGCTCTGATTGCTTGGACAGCTGCGGAAGCGGAGGTCCTGGGGAAGCCAAATTTGTGCTGGACTGAACGGCCCTTGAACAGAGCAAGTGATCCTGACAAATGTCTCTCAGGCTAAGGCCTTTTCCTGTGCTTCTACAATATCAGCAAAGTGCGAAAGAGATTCCTGTGTTGTGAAAGAAAAATATCATCTCTGAGCTCACCAGCCATATCTAAATCTCAGGTAGTGCAAGAGTCACCAGGATGACAGTCAGTCAGGGCAAGGGTCTGAAGAAAGACATCGACTGTGCAGCCGGCGTAGGAAGCTTCGGGTGAGGGGAAGCCCTGAGCAAGGGGCTGTGTGGAACATGTCACTTTCAGGCAACACGCCACCGATGGAGCTAGGGATTTCTCAAGCCTACTTCCCGCTCTCCCCATTTTATTTATTTATTTTATTTTGTTTTGTTTTGTTTTTGCTCTGATGGTCAGAAGTATCTACAACTCAGTGAGATTAGTAACAGAAATTTCTTTTCCCCTGTTTTGGAGGCCACGAGTCCAGCATGACTATCGCAGCTGACTTCGGTTCCTCAGGGCTTCTCTGCCTGGCTTCTCGAGTGTCGCCTCCTCACTGCATTTTCCCCGGGGTCTCCTCTGCACGTAGGTCCCTGGTGTCTCCCTGTGTCCAGGCATCATCTTCTTCTCGGCATGCAAGTCACAGTCACCTGGGATTGTGTCTTTTCCTACCACACCTACTACGAGTTCGGCCCCTTTGAGAGGCCAGGCCTTCCAGACACATTTGCATTCTGAGGTACTGGGTTGAGCACTTAAACATACAGAGTCGTGCAAGAAGATGAAACACGGCTCATAAGACCTGGCAGTATTTTGCTCACCAATAATGGTTACTGCCTCAGATTTCAAAACTAGGAGCTCTTTTCGACTTCTCGCTGCCCCAGGCACTGGCCCTTAGCTAATCCAGTTGGTTGTACTCTCAAGATATATCCTAGCTGTGGCCACTACCCCACCCTGATTCCTGGCAATGATTTTCTCTCTCTCGACCTATTATTGTTCTGCCAACCCGTGCTGACAAAGGCTGAGTGGAATAAGAAACATTTAGTTAGCATTTGCTTCCTGTCCCAGGCCAAGGCTGCTATAAGACCATCAGAGACTCAGCCATCAGGCCCAGGCTCCACATTCCTGCAACTGTGCTTCCCTGCTTTCCTGTTGTTCATTTGCCTTAGAAGGTGAGAGACTGTGGTCCAGAGAACAAACGAAAGCCCTCAGGATGGGAGAGCCCTAAAGTGACACATTCTGGCGATATTGCAAAGTGGAGTAAGAAAAACCCTTTTCTGATTGAGTTTCAAATCATAACCATTTACACAGACTTTTCTTATATCACATCTATGCTTTTTGCATACTTGCTCCTTCCAGTTTATTTTCTTCCTTAAGACAATTTTATAAAATTGTTAAAGCCTATTGTTTCTGATGTCTCTTTTCCACACAGGCTACTTTCAAGACTCTTTGTATGCCAGACCAAACAAGAGTGGATCTAAAACTCCACAAGTGGGTGGGGGATTTGGCTCAGTGGTTCTACCACTTGCCTGCCAAGCACAAGGGCCCCAGATTGATCCCCGGTGCCAAAAATAAATAAATAGCTAAATAAATAAATACATAAATAAATAAACAAATAAAATAAAACTCCATGCATTCGCCATGGTCTGATCTCTGCCCCATTCTCTCACTGCCTTCTGTCATCACCAACCCACCCCCGTCTCTTATGGTCAGCCCCTTACCTTTAAGGACATTCTGATTTCAACATTTTGTGCTTCACAAATAAACTTTAGTATTTTGAAGTTTGTCTGCACTATCTGCTAAAAACTGGACTTGGACTTTAACTTTGAAGAGCAAATGTCTTAGTCTGAACCACAATTGCGGATTATGTCACACCAAGAATCAAGAAATGGGACAGATATATTCAGTCTAAAAGCTCCTGTACAGCAAAGAAAATAACCAAAGGAGTGCAGAGAAAACCTACAAAATGTGGAAAAATTGCCAGTCACTCCTGGTGCAGAGGACCAATATCTAGAATATACAAATAACTCAGAAAAATTATGCATCCCCAAACAAGAGACTCGATTAAAAAAAAAAAGGGCAATTGAGAGGAATAGGCACTTCTCAGAAGAAAAAGTACACATAATCAATACATACATGAAGAAATATTCGGTACCTTTGGCCATCAGAGAAATGCACATCAAAACAAATGTAAAATTATATTTTAATTGTGAAGGAATGGCTATCATCGAACACTGAAAAAGCAACACATGCTGGGTAGGCTGTGAGGAGAAAGGAACACTTCTACATTACTGATGGGCATCTATGCTAGCACAACCACCACGGAAATCAGCATAGACATTCCTCAAGAAGCTAAGCAGTGAAATTCTATCTGAACCAGCTGTAGCTCTTTTCGGTACCTCCTCAAAACAGTTAAAATCACCACATTACAGTGATATATGCATTTCTACGTTTCCAGCCACACAACTCATAATACAGAACTTATGTAGGCGGTGTATATGGCCACTGACAGATGAATAGGTAAATCAAGTGTTATGTTCAACCACAGTGGTGCACAGCTCAACCTTAAAGAAGGATCCATTGGAGTTACTTGTAGCAATATGGATGGATCTCAAGACCATAATAGTGAGTGAAATAAATCAGGCGAACAAAAGTATCTTGGTTGTTATCTCGAACACAACAGACCCAAAATATAAATAATTCAAAGACCAAAATAAAGGAGAGATGGGGGAATCAGGGAGCTAAACTCTGTGCAGATGAAGGAGATCAGGTAAGGCCAGAGATCGGCGGGTAAAGGACAAGAGGCTATGGAGCTACTCAGCTGCGGCTCTGTACATGCACCGGGTCCCCAGGGCAATGCTCGTTCTCATGCACACAGATTGGACTCATGAGAAGCTTTGAATGAATGAATCTGCAAATTTCTAAACATCAGTCTTACAATTACAGATCCTACCAAGCTATTTTCCATGTTTTTCTCGGTTTACAAGAGTCTGCATTGATTGTACTTTGACAAAGTTCCAGAAACACAAGGAACAAACACAGTAGAAGAGAGATAAATAGAAAATAGAAGTTCAAATATTTCCCCTAATTACAAATTGCATTGTTTCAAAAATATTTCAATATATGTGCTAATTGGTTTCATTTCTACTGCTAATCTAAGAGCTGTGGTTTTATGTTTCTTTTCTTGGAAGAATCTCCTTGGTTATGTCTTGTGTTCTGAGTAACTATTTGAAGATAATGACACACAGTGTAGTAACTATTGTTTTTCTCGCATTGATTATGACATTTTGTTCTTTTTTATAAAATTAAACAAATCCAAAGAATATTAATGGATGGTACTGAGGACTGCAGGTGAGGAGGAATCATCATACCTTCTTGGTGGGACTATTAGCTAAGAAAACTACCACACAGATCACTAGGAAAATTTCTCAATCATCTAAACAAAGAAATGCCGTTTGATCCAGCTGTACAATTCCTGAGTATATTTCCCAAAGAATGAGTTAGCATACTGTAGTGACACCCGCATACCTGTGCTTCTAGAAGCACGATTCACAATAGCCAAGCAGTGGAAACAGCATGGTGTCCAACACTGGGTGAAACAATAAGTAAAATGTGTTTTTCATGCAAAATAGAATATTCTTCAGCACAAAGAAGAAATCTTGTCACCTGAAGCAAAGATGGCTGAAACTAGCAACCATAGTGTATTAAACGCAATAAACCAGATTCTTAAAGTTAAATATCATGCTTTTCTATGAGAAACCAAAGAAATACAATAAAGGAGAAATGAAGGGAAACTAGGAGGTAGGCCTTTAGAGACAAGGAAATGGTTTGGTGAGGGAAAAAAGAGAGGGGGTTAATGGCAAGAGAAATATCAAGATAGAGTCAGTGCATATTCTCAATGTACCAAATGAACCTCAGCATCTTATACAACTAACACGCACCCAATCAAGCACACCATCCCACGAATGCACTGCCAAGGGAAGGGTGCATAACTGTAGAAAACTAGCCGGCCACAGCATGCTCTTCCCAGCTGAGGAGAAACATCAGGGTGAATTCAGTTGTGAAAGGACGGGGGATGGACAATCGCAAATTATTTCTAGGGAGTGTAAGCTTAAGAGATGATCATTTGGATTGCATTTTGAAAGACTCTGCAATTTTTCGAGATAGCAGGTGGATTGTCTCCAAACTGACACAACTTTATTCGCCCTCCAGCAGCCTGTTCATAACCTGGCTCCAGTTCTTGCCAGGTGCATGGTAGAGCATGCTTTGTACCTGCAGGCGGTACTTTTGTGCTACTCCTGTTTAATCAAATGAACACAATCACTGAGCTGTAAACAACGCAAACCCATAAATTACCAGGCAGTCCTATAGGTTAGAAATCAAAAGTGTGCCTTAGAAAGCAAGGCATCAGCAAGCTGTGCTCTCTTCTCCACACTGCAGTGATACAGAGAACTTTTGTAACTAATCTAAAAGCCCACAGAATGTTAGGAAAAATGTAAAATGATTTTTACAGCAATCTGCTTTGTTTAATTCAAAATGAACAGACACCAGAGGCGTTGACCATGAAATGGGACATCTGGCCTCATCCCTAACCTTGAACACCCTGTACCTGTGCACTAGAATAGATAGCTAGAGAGATCTTAAGGTACACTCCCTAACTACAAGGCACTATGTCATGTCGGGGGTAAAGCTAACTACCTTGTGACCATGATGTGAACTGAGGAAATGAACTGTTACCACCTGCATGAGACCCAGGCTGTAAAACCCTACAAAAGAGGGTGCTTCAACCCAATAGGAGGTTGATCACTGGCACTGCATTTTTGAGTGCGATTCACCTTTTGTTGACAAAATTTGCTTTTATTATTTTACTTCCATTCAGGTCATCTCTGTGAGCGTGTCACGTGACGATTCCTTCTGCAACACCAGGGAGAGTTACTCTGGTGTTCAGCCACACTCGTTGGCTTCTGCTCCCTAATTCAAGCACAGCGGGGGCTGATCTTCCTCACCTTCTTTCAGTTCTTCACTGCTGCTTCTACCTCTTTCTACCACACTTCCTGACCCTGCAGATGATACTGGCCTACTCTGGGAGATCCAGTGTGAGAGCTCTCTTGGAAGGGCCATAAATAAGTAGAGTTACCTCTTTGTGGCCTCGTCATTTCCCAGGTTATGAGATTTATGACAGACAGCTTTGGGCAGATGTTTTCTTCCTCCCCTAATGAGTACAGCTCACCCCTCCCCTGGGTCTCAAGTTGAAGGCACACTTACTGAAGTTTTGTTTGTTACTATTCACATGGGACTTTTGTGAGAGGGTGTGTGTGAGGCCATACAATGTTAGCGTGGTGTGTATTTGCACTTTGTAGCACGTCCATGCATAGCATACAGGACAAATGATAAAGATCCACATTTCTGGTGAGCTTTTGTGTCTGTGAGCTGCGATAGTCTCTGGAGTGCAGTGGACACTGGGGGTTGAGGACATCTGGATCTCATGGGCTCCACTCCTGACTGTGGCGTAGCCGTACCCAGTTTCCGCTCATGAATTGAGACAGTCACAGCACTTGGAATTTTCATTTTGTTCCCTTATTATGCACTTCAACGAGCCTGACAACAATCTGACATTATTGACTCATTGTACTGCTTGTTACCTAGGCCAGAGGGAAATGTTTCATGCTCCTCCCTGTGTTTACATCACATGTGATAGCTCAATCCAACGTGGGAAGGAGAGCCACACCAGCTCCTGACCCAGCAGCCATCGCTCAAGCGCCGGGAAGGTAGCCATGCGAGCACTCCTGAACCCCCATACGTGCTCCCCCCCGCATTCTCAGACCTCCTGACTGTGCCAGTCTTTGGACCCACTCTGCAGAGGCAGAGGTGGTCATCAAGGGTATTTTTTTGAGTTCCCAACTTTTAACATCTTTAAAGACAGGGCATGGGAAACTTGTAGTAGAACGGTGTAGAGTTCAACCATTCAGAAAGTTGGGGAACTCAATCTTGGCCTTGCAGCCCGAGGACAGTCAGCATCAGGGGGTTCAGCCATCAGCTAACTGAGATCAGGGGTCTTGCATCCTCTCTCTGTCTGAGCCATTAAATGGTAAATACACTATATTGAAATTTTTTTCACTGCAGGCATGTTCTGGACTGCTTCTTGATTTCAATTTAATTCAAATGATTTAAGGGTGATAGACTAGTGAGTACCACAGGTGGTCAGTGTCCAAGTTGTGCTTGATCTTAAAGTGTTGTTGATTGTATCAGTCGGGGTAAAGCATTGCCATTGATTTGATGAGCTGTTTTCTCTGATGTTATGAAGATGAGAATGTCTGTGGGTCGTTAGAGACACAGAAGCTAGGGCGCAACTATATCGGGAAGATTTGGGTGATAACCCAGAGATTAAACCAAGGACAGTCCGACAACAAAAATAAAAATGAGAAAACACTTGAGCAAGACACAAAGACAGACTTCCAGTTCACCAATGGCAAACAGTAGGGCAAATGAGGATGAAAAGGCCGATAGCGAACCACCAGGACACTCTGAACTCAAAGCACAGGAAGTAGCAAAACAGATCAATCAGGCTCTAGAAAAATTCAAAGCAGAAATAATTTCCCAGATAACCATAGAGATAGTGAGCAAAATGGAAGTCACAATTCGAGACTCTAGAGCAGAAACTGACAAAAAAATAGATGAGCTCAGGACCATGACAGAAGCCATGAAGGCCCAGAATAAGAAAGAAATGGAAAAAAAATGCCCAACATAGGAAAGAAATGGAATCCATAAAACAGATTCATACAGATATCCAGGAGATTAAACACTCTATAGAAAGTGTACGCAACACAACAAAAGAATGTGAAGATAGACTCTCAGATATAGAAGATAAGATTGCAGGCAGTGACCATGCAAAGAGAGGTCTCTTAAAAACAGTAAGGGATCATGAGAAATCGATCCAACGACTCCTAGATGA
>NW_022900931.1:24180561-24181032 GCF_012274545.1 Fukomys damarensis | reverse complement strand
TTGGATGCGCTCCAGGAGGAGGAGGCCGAGGATGTGGCTTGGGTGGTTTCTCAGGTTTGTCATTAGCCTCATCTTCCCCATCACCTTCATCTTCATCGGCACCATCGCGTTGAATCTCAGGGGCCAGAGCAAAGTCCTGGTGTTGGTCCTCAAAGTCTGTGTGGTCATAGCAACGAACAGATGAGCTCAGTGGTACAAGACTGTCCTTCTCTTTACCTCTCTGACCTGGGCACAGCTCTCCTTGTCTCCCACCAGCCTCTAGGCAACCTTACCCTCGCCCACTACCTTTCCCCACACAGCTGCTCCAGACCCACACACTGAACAGAAGAAGCAACAGAAGGATTTTCAATGCCTGTATGTTGCCAGTTGTACTATGCAAGACAGTGGTGTAATAACTTTCCGCCCGTGAGAAAAGTCGGGAGACCTAAGTGCTGTGTGGAAATGGGAGCTGGGTGCTGAGCAGTAGAGCCC
>NW_022900931.1:24169009-24180027 GCF_012274545.1 Fukomys damarensis | reverse complement strand
AAATACCAGAGAAAAAGAAGGAAGAGAAAGTTGGTTGAGGGTGAAAGGGCTTTACCTGATGCTATGGAGGAAGAGTCTTCATAGATGACCCCTAGGACATAAAACACAGATGAAAGGACAATTTCACTGCCAGTCTTTCAGGGCTCACAGGTGGCCCTCAAGGAAAAGTCATTCCTAATCCCTACTTCAACTTCCCCGAGTGCAGTCTCTAGAGTCCTCATCCACTCTCCGTGATCATCTCCTTGCAAAGGAAAGCAGGTCTGAGGGGAGGCAGGGCAGTTACTGCATGGACTCTCTACCTCTTCTCCCCACAACTGTATCAGTTCTCCTGTTGTCCTCCCTAGAATCCCTCAAACCTCCCTGCTGTTTACTGTTTATTATTCTAGTCATTTCCATATCACGTTTCTTGGTGGTTTGCCCTCTTCCTTCATTAAATCGTTGGCTGACATCAATGTCCTCCCTCCAGACGGGAAACCAGCCTGAAGCAGTTGTGGACAGAGTTGCACGACTCCTCCCTGCACTTTGATTATTCCGTGTGGTGGAGAGAAATCTTGGAAAATGGTCCCCAATGTTTTGCTGTCAGTACAGTAGTACTCAAATCTGTTATCCACATCAGTGTCTTTGAAATGACTCTTCGGTGTGTTTCTCTCTATGGAGTGTCCTAAAATCCCTTGGCAGAAAGTCTCCCAGCACCTACCCAGATTCAAGTCATGTCCTCACAGCTGGGCTCCCACGATGGATCCTCCCAGCTTCCCACCATCCTTCCCAGCACAGAGAGCTGAGTCCACAAATGCAAAGCTAACCTGTTCATTTCTCTGCTCAAAACAGATAGCGCTGCCCCTAGTACCTTCAACAAAAGTGCAAGGTCCTGAAGTGGAAGGGAGATAGAACTGATGTGAACCCTGCCATAAGAACTCCCCCGACATCGCTGTCTGTCCTTCTGTTGACTGCCCCTTGAGACCCACCCTGTGCGACTCTGCAGTGTGGTCTCCTGAGTCCCAAGCACACTCCCCTCACAGCCTCAGCCCCACTCTTTTACCTTCATATGAGCTCCAAGCTGAGCTCACGGCCAGCAGGGCCGCTGTCAGCAGGACCACCAGCATTGTGCGGGAGGCCCTGGATCTGCTCCCGAGTCTGTGCTGGGGATCCAGGGCAGCTCCCTTTATAAGGAGGAGCAGAACAATGGCACCTTCAGCTAACGCTCTGTGACCTCATCACTAAAATACCAGCATGACTCGCATCCCTTGTTGCTGTTTGGGACCACAGCCAGCCGGATGGATGGGAAGGAGGTTGTCATTGCTTTCTACAAGTTGGATTGTGTTCCTTGGACAACAGGATTAAAGAACTTTGGCCAACCTGAAGCATCGCTGTGAGAAATGAGGCTCCATGATTGTATGAGGGGCCATGTGTTTGCCGATTCTGTGCTGTTGTCCTGTCCTCTGCATGTGCGTTCATATTCTGGGTTTGGTGCAAGCACCGACATGTGGGTCAGTAGTGATCCTGTCTGCCACAGTGAACCTGGTCCACACCTCTGGCTGTTACTATACCAGACACTTCATCAGCTCTGACCTCGGCTCCCTGTTTGTATGTCGAACTGAAGTCTCGGTGATTTACACTGCACATGTGCTCTACTCGGCACAGGGTTAGGAGACCAGTCATGGACTTGTGGTAACTAATGTTGACCTCCACCTGCTCACAGTCAGAAGGATTGTTCAGGATCCTTTGCATCTCAACTTCTCCGGGGAAACTTTGGTGTCATGGAAACAAATTCCTAACACACACACTCTTCTTCTCATGAGCTGGGCAGTTCCTAAAGGAAAACAACCTCTATTCCCCCTGCATCCTGACAGGTAGACCGCCGAATGGCCCCTCGGGGTTTTGTGTATCTAAGACTCTTCTATGTTCTTTCTTGTGTGCCAACTGTTTTGCAACTGTGTGTTTATGCAAATTTCTTTTGGAAACCTAGTGCGTCATCAGCACTGAAGACTATAACCATGTTATTGCCCCCGAAGTAGGCTATGCGCTATCCCTGGGACATATTGTATGCCTGGCACTCCTAGTTTGTTTATTGGTCTCATACTACACTGTTTCTTTAGATTGGGCTTGAGTACCCAGGATCTTCTCGGCAATGTTGAACATGCAGTGCTTCCCACTCTCCTACATCTTCTCTGTAAAATTGTATGTTCTGATTCTCCATCTTATACTTGGCTTTTCCCTCTTGTGTTTTAGGAGAAATTTTCCCAATTAGAGTTCATTCTATGTTTTCCTAACTGTGTTCCCATTTCATTTCAAAAATTGGTTGCAAGTCATAGATTTCCAACCGACCTTCCCTGGGTGGCTGGGTTGACTGCTGTGTACATTCACCGGCTGTTCCTTCATTCGTATCTTGTGCTTACTTTTCATTCTTTTAAGGGAAGATCTAAATGAGTGAGTTAAGCAGATGCCATTGAAAATTTCCAAACTTGTAGGTCTGCAGTGATTGCTGTGCACAGTTTGATAGACAGTGATATTTTCGGGACAGTTTGGTTGGTGGTGGGGAGGCACAGCTATGTGCTTTGAAATCCTAAAGACAGTGCTCTCTGGGTAGCTATCTTATTTGCAGACAAAGTAGATTTCAATGCAAAACTAAGTAAGAGAGACAAAGAAGGCCACTACATCGTTGTAAAGCGTACAAACCAAGAGGAAGAGATAACAATCCTAAATATATATTTACCAAATACCAATGCTCCCAAGTATACAAAACCATTAATAAGGGATATGAAAATCCAAATAAGCACTAATACAACTGTAGTGGGGGAGCTATATACTCCACTGTCACAAATAGACAAATCATCTAGAGAAAATATTAACAATGAAATAATAGAAGTGAAACAAGCTATTGAACATGTAGAATTAATAGATGTCTTCGGAGTGTTCCACACCCCCACAGAATCAGAAAATGCATTCTTTTTGGATGCCCATGGGTCCTTCTCCATAGTAGACCACATGCTAGCTTATAGAACACATTCAAGTAAATGCAATGGAATTGAAGTTATCCCGTGCATATTATCAGACCATAGTGCAATTAAACTGGAGATCAATAGCATGAGAAAACCCCAGAACTCAACAAACACATGGGAATTGAATAACACTCTACTGAACAACAAATGGGTCACCGAGGAAATTCACGAAGAAATTAGACAGTTTGTAAAATTAAATGATAATGCCAGTACAACATACAGGAATCTATGGGCCACAGTGAAAGCTGTTGTAAGAGAGAAATCCATAGCAACAATTGGCCATGCTAGGAAACCACAGTGAGCTCAAATAAACAAACTAATGCTGAAACTTAAGCTCCCAGAAAAAGAAGAGCAAGAGAAATCCAAAGTTATAATGATCAAAGCAGAAATCAGTGCCATAGAGACTGAGAGAAATTTTTTAAAAAAATGAAGGACTCAAAGAGTTGGCTTTTTGAAAGAATAAATAATGCAAATAACCCTTAGTCAACATCATACGAGCAAAGCAGAAATCAGTGCCATAGAGACGAAGAGAGAAATTTAAAAAAAAAATCAAGGACTCAAAGAGTTGGCTTTTTGAAAGAATAAATAATGCAAATAACCCTTAGTCAACATCATTAAGAAACAGCTGATATTCATGAAATCAGGAATGGAAAAATTGAAGTCACAACAGATCCAGCAGAGAAATCCAGAGGATCATGAATGCCTACTTTGAAAATCTGTACTCTAATAAAATGGAAAACACAGAAGAATTCCTAGATACGTATGAATTACCAAAGTGGAACGAAGACCATATAAAAAGTTTCAACACCCCAGTTACACACAGTGAAATTGAAAACATAATTAAATCTTTATGAACAAAGAAAAACCCAAGTTTGGATGGCTTCACTGCTGGTTTCTCCGAGACATGTGAGAATAACTATTGCCACTACTTTTTAAACTGTTCAGTGAAATTGAATGGGAGGCACTGCTTCCAAATTCATTCCTGGATGCAAGTGTTACTCTGATTCCAAAAGCAAAGACTCAATCAAAACAGAGAACCACAGGCTAATCACCTTAATGAACATAGATGCAAAAATCCTCAATAAGATGTTGGCCAACAGAATACAGAGGGTTATCCAGAAGATTGCACACCCTGACCAAGTGGGATGTGTCCCAGGGATGCAAGGATAGTTCCACATATGTAAACCAATAAATATACTACACTATATTAAGAGAGTTAAGGAGAAAAACCATATGACGATCTCAATAGATTCAGAAAAAGCATTCGACAAAATCCAACACCCATTCATGATAAAACCCTCCAGAAAATTGGAATAGATGGTCTTAACTAAACTTGCTAAAGGCTATCTATGAAAAACAAACAGCCAACATCACACTAAATGGCCAAAACTGACGACCTTCACAGTAAAATCAGGAATAAAAATCAGGAATAAAATAAGGATGTCCACAATTATCACTTCTGCTCAATATAGTTCTGGAAACATCAGCCACAGCAATTAGATGAGAGAGAGAGACAGAGAGAGAGAGAGAGAGAGAGAGAGAGAGGAATAAAGATAGAAAAGGAAGAAGTTAAACAGTCATTGTTTGCTGACGATATATTACTCTACATAGAAGACCCAAAACACTCTGCCAAAAGACTTCTAGACTTAAATGACAGATTCAATAGAGTAGCTGGATACAAGGTTAACACACAAAAATCAATAGCCTTCTTATACACAAATTACAGACTCACTGAGAGAGAAATTGGGAAAACAATTCCTTTCTCAATAGCATCTGCCAAAATGAAGTATCTAGGAATTGACCTAAAGAAAGAGATAAAAGACCTCTGCACTGAAAACTACAGCACTGTAAAAAGACATCACAGAGAACAGAAACATTAAACTTGCTGGAAGGTAAGTTAGGCAGAACTCTGGAAGACATTGGTATAGGAAAAGACTTTATGAACAAATCCTCAGTAGCACGGGAACTAGCAGAAAGAATCAACAACTGGGATCTCATCTTACTAAAAAGCTTCTGTACTTCAAAAGAAACCATTAGCAGAACTAAGAGACAATCTACAATGTGGGAAAAAATTTTTACCAGCTGTACCTCAGACAAAGGACTATTATCAAGGATATATAAAGAACTCAAAACAATCAGTCCCCCCAAATATAAAGACCCGATCCAAAAATGGGCATCCGAAATGAACAGACATTTCTCATACAAAGAAGTGAAAGCAGCAAGAAAATATATGAAAAAATGTTCCACATCACTGGTCATTCGAGAGATGCAGATGAAAACAACACTGAGATTCCACCTCACCCCACAAAGAATGGCTGCTATCAAGAAATCACACAATAACAAATGTTGGCGGGGTTGTGGGGAGAAAGGAACCCTCCTCCATTGTTGGTGGGAGTGCAGACTAGTGCAACCACTATGGAAATCAATATGGAGATACCTCAAAGAGCTTGGACTGGAGGTTCCATTTGACCCAGCCATCCCTCTGTTGGGTATCTTTCCAAGAGAACTAAAAGAATCATATCACAGAGAAGTATGTGCACCCATGTTTATAGCGGCACAGTTTGTAATAGCTAAATCTTGGAAACAACCTATTTGCCCATCCGTTGGAAACTGGATAAAGAAGTTGTGGTTTTTCTATAAAATGGAATATTACTCAGCCATAAAGAGCGAGAGAATAGATTCATTCATAGGAAAATGGATACATATTGAAGATATACTCCTAAGTGAAATAAATAAGTCCCACATGTGTAAATACCAAATAGTTTCCCTGGTGTGAATATTCTGCAACAATGCATAAGATTCTAATAAGATTACTGACATTTAGAAATGGGAGGAAAGGAGCTAAAGGTGTAGGGAAGGTGTGATAGGTAGGGGAAGAACAAAAAGGGAAAAGAAAAAAATGTGAGAGAATGAAAAGATGAAAATAAAGTGTTTGTAGATGGGGAGGGGAGGAGGGGGTGATGGGAGGGCAGAGGTAAGGGGAAAAAATGAGAATCAAGACTTGCCATGTAGAGGTACATGATCCCAACAATTAATGTAACTGTACTGTATCCCTAAAATGTACCAATAAACTCAATAAAATTTTAAAAAAATCATAAAAAAAAGACATCACAGAGGACAGAAGTAATGGAAGGACATTCCTTGTAGGAAGGACCAACATAGTGAAAATTGCCATACTTTCAAAGCAGCTACACGGATTCATTGCAATCCTGATTGAAATCCCAACAGTATATTTCACAGAACTAGAGGAAAAAAAAATACAAAAATTCATTTGGAACCAGAAGAGGCCTAGAATAACAAAAGCAGTTGTGGGCAACAGAAACTCGACAGCGGGTATCACAATCCCCAACCTGAAACTATGCTACAAAGCTTCGGTGATAAAGACTGCATAGTCATGACAAAGAAACAGATCTGAGGAGCAGTGGAATAGATTAGAAGATGCAGACACAACTCCAGACATACTCAGCTACCTCCTCTTTGACAAAGGAGCCAACCAACCTTACTGGAGGAAAGATAGCTTTTTCAATAAATGGTGTTGTAAAAATTGGGGTTCAACTGCCAAAGATTAAACATAGATCCCTATCTTTCACCATGCACTGAACTAAAATCCAAATGGATTAAAGATCTAAATATTAAAACAGAAACACCAAACTTGCTGGAAGATTCATTAGGATAGAACTCTTGAAGACACTTGCATTGGAAAATACTTTATGAACAAATCCTCAATAGCACGGGAACTTACACCAAGAATCAACAACTGGGATCTTGTCTTATTAGGAAGCTTCTGCAGTGCAAGCGAAATCACCAACAGAGCTAAGAGACAACTTACCATGTGGGAATAAATTTTTATCAGCTGCTCCCCAGACAAAAGTCTACTGTTGAGAACATATAAAGAATTCAAGCTATCATACCCCCTTAATATAAAGACCTGATACAAAATGGGCATCTGAAATGAACAGACATCTCTCAGATAAACAAGTATGAGCAGCAAACAAATATATGGAAAATATTCAACATCAGTGGTCATTCGAGAGATGCAGATGAAAACAACACTGAGATTCCTCCTCGCCCCAGAAATAAGGGCTGCTATCAAGGAATCAACCAATAACAAATGTTGGCAGGGCTGTGGGGAGAAAGCAACCCTTCTCCATTGTTGATGGAAGTGCAGACTGGTGTCACCACTGTGCAAATAAGTATGGAGATACCCCAAGAAACTAGGATTAAAGGTCCCATTTGACACAGCTATCTGTCTGCTGGGTATGTTCCCAAAAGAATTAATGAATCATATCACAGTGGTAAATGAGCACCCTTGTTTATAGTGGAACCATTCATGATAGCAAAGACTTGGAAACAGCCCAGTTGCCCATCCACTGGAGACTGGATAAAGAAGTTGTGGTTTTTCTATAAAATGGAGTACTACTCAGCCATAAAGAATGAGAAACTTGAGACATTGATAGTTCAGTGGATGCACGTTGAGGCCATACTCTTAAGGGAAATAAATAGGACACCCATGTAAATAGTGAATAGTTTCTTTGGAGTGAAAAACTACAAGTGTAAATAAGGTTCAAATTTTATAATCGACATTGTGAAAGAGGAAGAAAAGGTCTAAAGGAGTAGGGGAAGTGGGAAGGGAAGGGAAGAGGAAAGAAGGTAAAAAAATATAAGAAAAGGAAAAAAGTGGAAACAAAGTCTTTGTAAGTAGGAAAGGGTGGAGGGTGTGAAGGAAGGGCTGTGGAGTGGGGAAAAATGAGAAGCCAAGATACATCATGTAAAGGTACAAGATTCCAACGATGAGTGTAACTATTTTATACCTAAAATTTACCAACACACTTAATGGAAAAATAAAAGACAGTTCACCTGGGTTTGCGCGGTCCTCTCTTATACACTTAAAAGTGTCAGTACCGGACTCTTCTGGAGTGTGAGGAGGATGTTTCGGGAAGAGCTCCCACACAATGAAATTTGCTCTCTATAATGTAACCGACATGCTGGCCAGTTATTGTTTTTCCCTGGCATCGGTATGGAGGTATCCTGAAGGGAGATTGTATTAGCCGTGGAGAGTTGCAGTGATTTAATGGTGAAGGGTACCAGCTGGGCAGCTGGGCTGTCTGAGAGGCAGAGCAGAGGCTTAGTCCTTGCTGATGCTTCTCTTTATTGCCGTGGCTGCCTCTGGTTTCTGCGGGTACTGAAGGAGAAGTCAACCTAGAGATGAATGGTCTTCACCAGGTCATTTTTTTCATCCTTGAAGAAATTTGATGCATAAAGAATGGTTCAATTTGGTATGTTCATGAGCCAGGGATGGTGGGATTATCTGACTCAGCCACTAGCATGTCAAGCTTCGAGCACCCCTGATTCATCCTTTCTCACCAACACAGTATAAGCACTTTGCCTATCGTATTCAGGACACAAATCTGAAGGTTTGTAAAAGTTTAATAATGAAGATCCTGTGTATATGATTCTATGTAAACTGCTCACATCGAGGTGAGCAGTGACTTGAACTTTAGCACCGCCAATGAACATGTGTCAGTCTTCTTCCAAACATGCCCTTTAGCAGTGATGGATGTGGGTTACAATTCTGTCCTGATGAGCTCACTCTCACCCTTCAGTTCTCTGATCCCTTAAGCTTCTGTTTTATGTTCTCATTCTCTGGGCACTCCACTCATAGTGTTTTTCACCCGACATATATCTATTTAGAGACTTATCAATGCCTGGAATTCTACTAGGAATTCATGCTTAAGCGCAAAGAAGAGCCCATGGTCCTGCCAAAAGGAGGTCGGTGACCTTTATGTAAGAGGCTTCAGAGAGATGCCTGGTCTTTGTTTTTCTTCTGCCATATGCAAGCTCATCCTTCTTCCCTCTTCTGCCTTTTACCATACAGGGATGGCAGCAAAAGCTGCCTGTGTCCAAAGCTCTTCGACAGATACCAAATCTGACAGCACCATCAAGTGTGACTTCTCCTAGTTCAGAAATACGACAAATAAATTTCTATTATTAAAAAATTACTCGGGCAAGTGAAAACAATGTTCTAGTTACTTTTCTGCCTCCTGAGATAAACTACCTGACCCTCACCGTTGAAGGAGCTAGGTTTGGTTTGACAGTTCATAGGGGTTTCAGTCTGTAGTCCACTGGCTCCAAGGCAGGGTGGCATGGCAGAGTGGCCTCACAGAGGAGAGACAGTTCATGGTAGGCAGAAGACAGCAAGCAGCAAGTGATAAACCACAAGTCATTGACTGTAAGCCTCTTTCTGTCCCTTATAGTGTTTCGAGGCCACTTGCACTCACACCCTTAATAGCACTCACAGCCTTAATCCTAGCACATTCATCCTAGCACTTTATCATGAATCAGTCACACGCTCTGCATCCAGCCACCTTTGAAAAGGCCCCACCTATGACTACGTGAGGTTTTGTGGGGACACCTAGACACAAACCATAACAGAGCCACACAAAAAGCTGTACCAGAGCAACTACAAATCTGGAGGCAGTATGAAAAATGAAGTAGTGGCTGGAAAATTTGGAAGTGGATGTACAGAAAAGCTTATGTTATCAGAGTCATTACTGTAAATTCTTTGGAGGGCTCCCAACAAAAGGAGTTCTGTAGGAAAACTTTCAGTGTACATGTTAATCAACTGCAAAGCCACAATCACCATGTTGGTAGAAATATAGTGAATATGGACTACTTTAATGAGGATGTAAAGAGAAATATGGAAATGACTGAAAATTGCACTAAGGCCTTCCTTGCTGAAACTGGTGAAGAACATGGCAGAATGGACTTTCTGTGCACATGTTTTTGTATAGGCAGAAGGTCAGAGTAGTGAACTAAAACCTTAGTATAAAATCCTTGCCAAGGAATTGTGGATGCGGCCTGCCTTCTTCTGAACGTTACAGTGATGGTGAGAAGAAAGAAACAGGCAGCGATGACATTCATCACTTAAGAGAAGCAGAACCACAAGGGCTGGAGAATTCTCCAGCTTTAAAGCACAGTAGAAGTTCTCCGGGAGAGAGGACCAAGAGTGTGGCCAAAGATGTTTGGTAAGGAGATTGGTGTGGAGAGAAGAAATGCAGATGCTCTGGCCCGGGCGGAATGGCCCAAGCCTATAATCCCAGCACTGAGGGGGCTGAGGCAGGAGGATCTCCACGAGTTGAAGGCCAGCCTGGACTACATAGCAAGACCTTTTCTGGAAAAGAGAAGAGAAAGAGAAAGTCTGAATCTTGAACTGCTGTTGCTGCAATACCTCTCTCCCTTTCTCCAAGGAGTCCCAAATCCTTGGGGCCCCACTTGATCCCCGTGGAGCCGAGCGCTTTCTGCTGAGAACTCCAGGTCTGCTCCATCTTGCTTGAGTCTCCACAGCCCACTGCTACTTCTGAGATCCCCACAAGCAGCCCACCCCCAGGAAACAAAGCCACGGGGAGTTATCGCCCCCTGGCGGTGGGACCGGTAGCACGCTGCCCGCCCCTGCCGCGGATCCCCGGGTACCCCGCAGCTCCTGCCCTGTCTCTAGCAGCCCAGCCTCCCTGTGCAGCAGGGGAGCAGGGTCTTCTCACAGCCGCCCCCTCGGTTCAGGTGGGACCTTAGCCTGGTGATTCTAAGCAGAGCCAGGGACCACGCCCCAGCTCCCCGAGAAGTCTAAGCTGTAAAGGAGGGGAGGAGGGAAGAAAAGACAGTTGGACAGGGGCCCCGGAGAATCCCAGAGAGCTTCAGCACTGCCAGTCCCAACTCCTTCCCCGAGGGAGGGCGCGGACAATCCGGAAAGTCAAACCCAGCCTGGCGGAAGAAGCAAAGAAGATGGACAGAAAAACAACATGCTTCCTTCGTGTCAACCAACTGCTGCTTCTAGAAATGTGGAGCTTGGGTACTCTGCCTTTCCCCCTCCCGATGTGCACAAGGAAATGCCTGGAATTTTACTTAAAACAATGCCAAGGGACGCTTAAAATGGTGTGATCGGGCGAATAGGGACCCAGGGATACTTCAGGTGTTCAGCAGTGTATATATTCTTGTCTTTTTTTTTTTTTTTTTTTTTTTTTT
>NW_022900931.1:24122071-24158832 GCF_012274545.1 Fukomys damarensis | reverse complement strand
CAAATAAGATTGCTATCCCTGTTTTTTTCTGGGCTCCTGTCTCATGAAGAATTGTTTTCTATCTTTTCACTTTCAGTCTATGGGCTTCTTTTTGCACTAGGTGTGTTTCTTGTATACAACATATTGTTGGATTTTGCTTCTTATTCCATTTTGCCAGTCTATTTCTCTTGATTGGTGAGTTGAGGCCATTGACATTGCTGGTTGTAACTGCTATGTACTGACTTATTATTAACATGTTATTGGCCTTTTGTTGACTCTTTTTACTTTTTCACCTTCTCCTTTTAATTTCTTGCCTTGCCTGTTTGATTTGTTCTGTTGGGCCTCATGGTGTTGTTGCCTTCATTGTCTTTTTCTAGGATCTTGTTTAGAATTGCTTGTAGTGCTGGTTTGGTATTCATGTAGTTTCTCAGGTGTTCTTTGTTGTGGAAGTGTCTTATTTCCCCCTCTATTTTGAAAGAGAGTTTTGCTGGATACATCAGTCCAGGTTGGAGGTTGTTCTCTTTTAGTACTTGAGATATGTCATTCCAGGCTCTCCTTGCCCCAAGGGTTTGTGTTGAAAAGTCTGCTGTGATTCTGATGGGCTTTCCTTTGCATGTGATTTGTTTCTTTTGTCTTACTGCTTGTAGTATTTTGTTCTTCTGTTGGGTTTCTGGGATCTTGATTATTATATGTCTAGGTGTAGATTTTTTTTTATTGTAGCTAGTTGGGGTCCTATATGCCTCAGTTATCTGAATGTTCAATTCTTCCCCTCTGTTTGGGAAGTTTTCTGTCATTAATTCTGCAAACAGCTTTTTAAAGTCATTTGTATTTTCTCCTGCTACTTCGTGGATTCCTATCAGTCTCATGTTATTTTTCTTTGCATCATCAAGGAGTTGTTGGATTGATTTCTCATGATCCCTTACTGTTTTTCATGGTCACTGGTTGCAATCTTATCTTCTTTATCTGAGAGTCTATTTTCACATTCTTTTACTCTGTTGCATACACTTTCTATGGAGTGTTTAATCTCTTGGATATCTGTTTGATTCTGTTTTATGGATTCCATTTCTTTCCTGTGTTGGGTGTTTGTTTTTTCCATTTCTTTCTTATGCTGGGCCTTCATGGCTTCTATCATGGTCCTGAGCTCATCTATCTTTTTGTCAGTTTCTGCTCTAGAGTCTCGAATTGTGACTTCCATTTTGCTCACTATCTCTATGGTTATCTGGGAAATTATTTTGTTTTGAATTTTTCTAGAGCCTGATTGATCTGGTTTGTTACTTCCTGTGCTTTGAGTTCAGTGTGTCCTGGTGGTTCACTATCGGCCTTTTCATCCTCATTTGCCCTACTGTTTGCCATTGGTGAACTGGAAGTCTGTCTTTGTGTCTTGCTCAAGTTTTTTCTCATTTTTATTTTTGTTGTCGGACTGTCCTTGGTTTAATCTCTGGCTTATCACCCAAATCTTCCTGATATAGTTGTGCCCTAGCTTCTGTGTCTCTAAGGACCCACAGACATTCTCATCTTCATAACATCAGAGAAAACAGCTCATCAAATCAATGGGAATGCATTATCCCGACTGATACAATCAGCAACACTTTAAGATCAAGCACAACTTGGACACTGACCACCGGTGGTAGTCACAAGTCTATCACCCTTAAATCATTTGAATTAAATTGAAATCAAGAAGCAGTCCAAAACATGCCTACAGTGAAAAAATTTCAATATAGTGTATTTACCATTTAATAGCTCACACAGAGCGAGGATGCAAGACCCCTGATCTCAGTTAGCTGATGGCTGAACCTCATGACACTGACAGACCTCGGGCTGTAAAGCCCAGATTGAGTTCCCCAACTTTCTGAATGGTTAAACTCTACACCGTTCTACTACAGGTTTCCAACACCCTTTCTTCAAAGAAGTTAAAAGTTGGAAACTCAGAAAAATACCCTTGATGACCACCTCTGCCTCTGCAGAGTGGGTCCAAAGACTGGCACAGTCAGCAGTTCTGAGAGTGCAGGGGGGAGGCCTTATGGGGGTTCAGGGGTGCCCACACGGCTACCTTCCCGGCGCTTGAGCAATGCCTGCTGGGTCAGGAGGTGGTGTGGCTCTCCTTCCCTCAGTGGATCGGGACCCAGGCTACCTCCCAGCACTTGAGTGATTGCGCCGGGGTCGGGAGCAGGCATGGCTCTCCTTCCCACGCTGGATTGGGCTATCACATGTGATGTAAACACAGGGAGGAATATGATACATTTGCCTCTGTCCTAGGTAACAAGCAGTACAACGAGTCAATGATGTCAGATTGTTGTCACGCTCGTTGAAGTGCATAGTAAGGAACAAAAATGACAATTCCAAGTGCTATGACTGTCTCAATTCATGAGCGGAAACTGGGTGCGGCTACCCCACAGTCAGGAGCGGAGCCCCATGAGATCCAGATGTCCTCAACCCCCAGTGTCCACTGCACTCCAGAGACTATCGCAGCTCACAGACACAAAAGCTCACCAGAAATGTGGATCTTTATCATTTGTCCTGTACACTATGCATGGATGTGCTACAAAGTGCAAATACACACCACACTAATGCTGTATGGCCTCACACACACCCTCTCACAAAAGTCCCATGTGAATACTAACAAACAAAACTTCAGTAAGTGTGCCTTCAAGTTGAGATCCAGGAGAGAGGTGAGCTGTCCTCATTAGGGAAGGAAGAAAACAACTGCCCAAAGCTGTCTGTAATAAATCTCATAAGCTGGGAAGTGACAAGTCCACAAGGATGTAACACTACTTATTTATGGCCCTTCCAAGAGAGGGCTCACCCTGGATCTCCCAGAGTAGGCCAGTGTCATCTGCAGAGTCAGGAAATGTGGAAGAAAGAGGTAGAAGCATCAGCGAACAACTGAAAGGAGGTGAGGAAGATCAGCCCCCACTGTGTTTGAATTAGGGAGCAGAAGCCAACGAGTGTGGCTGGACACCAGAGTAACTCTCCCTGGTGTTGCAGAAGGAATCGTCACGTGACATGCACACAGAGCCTAGTTGAATGGAAGTAAAATAGTAAAAAGCAAATTTTGTCAACAAAAGGTGAATCGCACTCAAAAATGCAGTGCCAGTGATTGACCTCCTATTGGGTTGCAGCGCCCTCTTTTATAGGGTTTTATTGCCTCGGTGTCATGCAGGTGGTAACAGTTCATTTCCTCAGTTCACATCATATTCACAAGGTAGTTAGCTTTACACCAGACATGACATAATGCCTTGTAGTTAGGGAGTGTACCTTAAGATTTCTCTAGCTATCTATTCTAGTGCACAGGTACAGGGTGTTCAAGGTTAGGGATGAGGCCAGATGTCCCATTTCATGGTCAACGTCTCTGGTGTCTGTTCATTTTGAATTAAACAAAGCAGATTGCTGTAAAAGTCATTTTACATTTTTCCTAACATTCTGTGGGCTTTTAGATTATTTACAAATGTTCTCTGTATCACTGCAGTGTGGAGAAGAGAGCACAGCTTGCTGATGCCTTGCTTTCTAAGGCACACTTTTGATTTCTAACCTGTAGGACTGCCTGGTAATTTATTGGTTTGCGTTGTTTACAGCTCAGTGATTGTGTTCATTTGTTCAAATGGGAGTAGTACAAAAGTACCACCTGCAGGTACAAAGGATGCTCTACCATGCACCTGGCAAGATCTGGAGCCAGGTTATGAACAGGCTGCTGGAGGGGGAATAAAGTTGTGTCAGTTTGGAGACAAATAATCCACCTGCTGCCTTGAAAAATTGCAGTGTCTTTCAAAATGCAATCCAAATGGTCACCTCTTAAGCTTACACTCCCTGAGAAATAGTTTGCGATTGTCCATCCCCCGTCCTTTCACAACTGAATTCACCCTCATGTTTCTCCTCAGCTGGGAAGAGCATGCTGTGGCCAGCTAGTTTTCTACAGTTATTCACCCCTCCCTCAGCAGTGCAATCGTGGGATGGTGTGCTTGATTGGGTGCATGTCAACTGTATAGGATCCTGAGGTTCATTTGGTATATTGAGAATATGCATTGACTCTATCTTGATATTTCTCCTGCCATTAACCTCTTCTCTTTTTTCCCTCACCAAACCATTTCCTTGTCTCTAAAAGCCTACCTCCTAGTTTCCCTTCATTTCTCCTTTATTGTATTTCTTTGGTTTCTCATAGAAAAGCATGATATTTAACTTTAAGAATCTGGTTTATTGTATTTAATACACTATGGTTGCCAGTTTCGGCCATTTATGCTTCAGATGATATGATTTCTTTCTTCTCTGTGCTGAAGAATATTCTGTTTTGCATACGAAACACATTTTATGTATTGTTTCACCCAGTGTTGGACACCATGCTGTTTCCACCGCTTGGCTATTGTGAATCGTGCTTCTAGAAGCACCGGTATGCGGGTGTCACTACAGTATGCTAACTCATTCTTTGGGAAATATACTCAGGAATTTTACAGCTGGATCAAATGGCATTTCTTTGTCTAGATGACTGAGAAATTTTCCTAGTGATCTGTGTGGTAGTTTTCTTAGCTAATAGTCCCACCAAGAAGGTATGATAATTCCTCCTCACCTGCAGTCCTCAGTACCATCCATCTTTTTTTTTTTAATATTCTTTGGATTTGTTTAATTTTATAAAAAAGAACAAAATGTCATAATCAATGCGAGAAAAAGAATAGTTACTACATGTGTGTCATTATCTTCAAATAGTTACTCAGAACACAAGACATAACCAAGGAGATTCTTCCAAGAAAAGAAACATAAAACCACAGCTCTTAAACTAGGAGTAGAAATGAAACCAATTAGCACATATATTGAAATATTTTTGAAACAATGCAATTTGTAATTAGGGGAAATATTTGAACTTCTATTTTCTATTTATCTCTCTTCTACTGTGTTTGTTCCTTGTGTTTCTGGAACTTTGTCAAAGTACAATCAATGCAGACTCTTGTAAACCGAGAAAAACATGGAAAATAGCTTGGTAGGATCTGTAATTGTAAGACTGATGTTTAGAAATTTGCAGATTCATTCATTTAAAGCTTCTCATGAGTCTGATCTGTGTGCATGAGAACGAGCATCGCCCTGGGGACCTGGTGCATGTACAGAGCTGCAGCTGAGTAGCTCCATAGCCTCTTGTCATGGACCCGCCGATCTCTGGCCTTACCCGATATCCTTCATCTCCACAGAGTTTAGCTCCCCGATTCCCCCATCTCTCCTTTATTTTGGTCTTTGAATTATTTATATTTTGGGTCATTTGTGTTTGAAATACCAGCCAACATACTTTTGTGCACCTGATTTATTTCACTCAGTATTATGGTCTTGAGATCCAGCCATATTGCTACAAGTAACTCCAATGGATCCTTCTTTAAGGCTGAGCCGTGCAACACTGTGGTTGAACATAACACTTGATTTACCTATTCATCTGTCAGTTGCCATATACACCACCTACATAAGTTCTCTATTATGAGTTGTGTGGCTGGAAACATAGAAATGCATATATCACTGTAATGTGGTGATTTTAACTGTTTTGAGGAGGTACCGAAAAGAGCTACAGCTGGTTCAGATAGAATTTCACTTCTTAGCTTCTTGAGGAATGTCTATGCTTATTTCTGTGGTGGTTGTACTTAGCATATATGGCCATCAGCAATGTAGAAGTGTTCCTTTCTCCTCACAGCCTACCCAGCATGTGTTGCTTTTTCAGTGTTCGATGATAGCCATTCCTTCACGATTAAAATATAATTTTACATTTGTTTTGATGTGCATTTCTCTAATGGCCAAAGGTACCGAATATTTCTTCATGTATGTATTGATTATGTGTACTTTTTCTTCTGAGAAGTGCCTATTCCTCTCAATTGCCCCCTTTTTTTTAATCAAGTCTCTTGTTTGGGGAGGCATAATTTTTCTGAGTTATTTGTATATTCTAGATATTGGTCCTCTGGACCAGGAGTGACTGGCAATTTTTCCACGTTCTGTAGGTTTTCTCTGCACTCCTTTGGTTATTTTCTTTGCTGTACAGGAGCTTTTAGATTGGATATATCTATCCCATTTCTTGATTCTTGCTGTGACATAATCTGCAATTGTGGTTCAGACTAAGACATTTGCTCTTTAAAGTTAAAGTCCAAGTCCAGTTTTAGCAGATAGTGCAGACAAACTTCAAAATACTAAAGTTTATTTGTGAAGCACAAAATGTTGAAATCAGAATGTCCTTAAAGGTAAAGGGCTGACCATAAGAGACGGGGGTGGGTTGGTGATGACAGAAGGCAGTGAGAGAAAGGGGCAGAGATCAGACCATGGTGAATGCATGGAGTTTTGTTTTATTTATTTATTATGTATTTATTTATTTAGCTATTTATTTATTTTTGGCACTGGGGATCAATCTGGGGCCCTTGTGCTTGGGAGGCAGGTGCTAGAACCACTGCACCAAATCCCCCACCCACTTGTAGAGTTTTAGATCCACTCTTGTTTGGTCTGGCATACAAAGAGTCTTGAAAGTAGCCTGTGTGGAAAAGAGACATCAGAAACAATAGGCTTTAACAATTTCATAAAATTGTCTTAAGGAAGAAAATAAACTGGTAGGACCAAGTATGCAAAAAGCACGGATGTGATATAGGAAAAGTCTGTGTAAATGGTTATAATTTGAAACTCAATCAGAAAAGGGTTTTTCTTACTCCACTTTGCAATATCGCCAGAATGTGTCACTTTAGGGCTCTCCCATCCTGAGGGCTTTCGTTTGTTCTCTGGACCACAGTCTCTCACCTTCTAAGGCAAATGAACAACAGGAAAGCAGGGAAGCACAGTAGCAGGAGTGTGGAGCCTGGGCCTGATGGCTGAGTCTCTGATGGTCTTATAGCAGCCTTGGCCTGGGACAGGAAGCAAATGATAACTAAATGTTTCTTATTCCACTCAGCCTTTGTCAGCATGGGTTGGCAGAACAATAATAGGTCGAGAGAGAGAAAATCATTGCTAGGAACCAGGGTGGGGTTGTGGCCACAGCTAGGATATATCTTGAGAGTACAACCAACTGGATTAGCTGAGGGCCAGTACCTGGGGCAGCAAGAAGTCAAAAAGAGCTCCTAGTTTTGAAATCTGAGCCAGTAACCATTATTGGTGAGCAAAATACTGCCAGGTCTTATGAGCCGTGTTTCATCTTCTTGCACGACTCTGTATGTTTAAGTGCTCAACCCAGTACCTCAGAATGCAAATGTGTCTGGAAGGCCTGGCCTCTCAAAGGGGCCGAACTCATAGTAGGTGTGGTAGGAAAAGACACAATCCCAGGTGACTGTGACTCGCGTGCCGAGAAGAAGATGATGCCTGGACACAGGGAGACACCAGGGATCTACGTGCAGAGGAGACCCCGGGGAAAATGCCGTGAGGACGCGACACTCGAGAAGCCAGGCAGAGAAGCCCTGAGGAACCGAAATCAGCTGCGATAGTCATGCTGGACTTGAGGCCTCCAAAACAGGGGAAAAGAAATTTCTGTTACTAATCTCACTGAGTTGTAGATACTTCTGACCATCAGAGCAAAAACAAAACAAAACAAAATAAAATAAATAAATAAAATGGGGAGAGCGGGAAGTAGGCTTGAGAAATCCCTAGCTCCATCGGTGGCGTGTTGCCTGAAAGTGACATGTTCCCCACAGCCCCTTGCTCAGGGCTTCCCCTCACCCGAAGCTTCCTACGCCGGCTGCACAGTCGATGTCTTTCTTCAGACCCTTGCCCTGACTGACTGTCATCCTGGTGACTCTTGCACTACCTGAGATTTAGATATGGCTGGTGAGCTCAGAGATGATATTTTTCTTTCACAACACAGGAATCTCTTTCACACTTTGCTGACATTGTAGAAGCTCAGGAAAAGGCCTTAGCCTGAGAGACATTTGTCAGGATCACTTGCTCTGTTCAAGGGCCGTTCAGTCCAGCACAAATTTGGCTTCCCCAGGACCTCCGCTTCCGCAGCTGTCCAAGCAATCAGAGCATGTGAGCCTGGCACTCCCTTTGGAGCCTTCTCTCTCACCTTCCCTTGTACCCGAACGACGACCGCAAGCCACAAACTGGGCAGCACAATTCATGTCCCAGCTGACTTCTCCTTCAGTACCTGCACAAACCAGAGGCAGCCATGGCAATAGAGAGAAGCATCTGCAAGGACCAAGCCTCTGCTCTGCCTCTCGGACAGCCCAGCAACCCTTCTGGAACCCTTCACCATTAAATCCCTACCACTCTCCACAGCTAATATATTCTCCTTTCAGGATATATCCATACTGATGGGAAGAAAAAAACATTAACAGGTCAGCAAGTTGGTTATGCTACAGGGAGCAAATTCCATTGTGTGGGAGCTTTTCCTGAAGCATCCCAGTCAACCTGAAGAATAGACAAGTACAGACAGTTTTATGTTTGTAACTGAGGGCCCAGAGAAACACTGGGCCCCATCATTAGGATGTCAAGGCACATGGCCCTGCCTACCTCCCTCCACCAACCTGTGCTCCAAATATCCCAGTTCCTGCACTGCACTGAGAAATCACTGCACATCTACACAGTTTGAAAACTTTCAGTGGCAGCTGCTTAACTCACTCATTAGATCTTCCCGTAAAAGAGTAAGCAAGGAAGCAGTGGAGACAAGTGAAGGAACAGCAGGTGAATATAGACAGCAATCCACTGAGCCACCCAGGGAAGATCGGTTGGAAACCTATGATTTGCGACCGATTTTTGACCTGAAATGGGAACATAGCTAGGAAAACATAGAATGAACTCTAATTGGGAAAATTAATAATGGACTCCTTAAACTCAGGAGGGAAAAGCCAAGTATAAGATGGAGAGCCAACGTGAGAAGATTGAATGAGAACAGAATTTCACAGAGAAGATCCAGGAGAGTGGGGAGGACCGCGTGTCAAATATTGCCTAGAACATCCTGTGTACTGAAGCCCAATCTAAAGAAAAAGTGTAGCACGCGACTGAAAAACAGAATGTGGGTGCCAGGCATGGAGTCTTTCCCAGGGATAGCATGCTGCCTGCTTCGGGTGCAACATCCTGGCCAATAGATCTTCAGGGATGTTGACACACAAGGTTTCCAAAGGAATTTCCATAAACACACAGCTGCCAAATATTTGGCAAACAGGAAAGAACATAGAATAGTTTCAGACACACAAAACACCGAGGGGCTACTTGGCGGCCTACCTGTCAGGAAGCAGGGGGACTTGTGGTTGTTTTGCTTTAGGAACTGCCCAGCACATGAAAAGAAGAGTGTGTGTGTTAGGAATTTGTTTCCATGACACCAAAGCTTCCCCAGAGAGGTCGAGATGCAGAGGATCCTGAACAATCCTTCTGACTGTGAGCAGGTGGAGTTCAACATTTAGTTACCGCACGTCCATGTGCGGTCTCCTAACCCTGTGCTGAGTAGAGCACACGTGCAGTGTAAATCACCAAGGCTTCAGTTCGACACACACACAGGGAGCCAAGGTCAGAGCTGATGAAATGTCTGGTATAGTAACATCCAGAGCTATGGACCGTGGGGGACAGGATCACTGCTGACACACATGTCCGTGCTTGCACCAAATCCAGAATACAAAAGAACATACAGAGGACAGGACAAAGGCACAGAATCGGCAAACACATGGCCCCTCATACAATCATGAAGCCGCATTTCTCACAGCGATGTTTCAGGTTGGCCAAAGTTCCTTCAATCCTGTTGTCCAAGGAACACAATCCAACTTGTAGAAAGCAATGACAACCTCCTTCCCATCCATCCGGCTGGCTGTGGTCCCAAACAGCAACAAGGGATGCGAGTCATGCTGGTATTTTAGTGATGAGGTCACAGAGCGTTAGCTGAAGGTGCCATTGTTCTGCTCCTCCTTATAAAGGGAGCTGCCCTGGATCCCCAGCACAGACTCGGGAGCAGATCCAGGGCCTCCCGCACAATGCTGGTGGTCCTGCTGACAGCGGCCCTGCTGGCCGTGAGCTCAGCTTGGAGCTCATATGAAGGTAAAAGAGTGGGGCTGAGGCTGTGAGGGGAGTGTGCTTGGGACTCAGGAGACCACACTGCAGAGTCACACAGGGTGGGTCACAAGGGGCAGTCAACAGAAGGACAGACAAAGATGTCGGGGGAGTTCTTATGGCAGGGTTCACATCAGTTCTATCTCCCTTCCACTTCAGGACCTTGCACTTTTGTTGAAGGTACTAGGGGCAGCGCTATCTGTTTTGAGCAGAGAAATGAACAGGTTAGCTTTGCATTTGTGGACTCAGCTCTCTGTGCTGGGAAGGATGGTGGGAAGCTGGGAGGATCCATCGTGGGAGCCCAGCTGTGAGGACATGACCTGAATCCGGGTGGGTGCTGGGAGACTTTCTGCCAAGGGATTTTAGGACACTCGATAGAGAGAAACACACCTAAGAGTCATTTCCAAGACACTGATGTGGATAACAGATTTGAGTACTACTGTACTGACAGCAAAACATCGGGGACCATTTTCCAAGATTTCTCTCCACCACACGGAATACTCAAAGTGCAGGGAGGAGTCGTGCAACTCTGTCCACAACTGCTTCAGGCTGGTTTCCCCTCTGGAGGGAGGACATTGATGTCAGCCAACGATTTAATGAAGGAAGAGGGCAAACCACCAAGAAACGTGATATGGAAATGACTAGAATAATAAACACTAAACAGCAGGGAGGTTTGAGGGATTCTAGGGAGGACAACAGGAGAACTGATACAGTTGTGGGGAGAAGAGGTAGAGAGTCCATGCAGTAACTGCCCTGCCTCCCCTCAGACCTGCTTTCCTTTGCAAGGAGATGATCACGGAGAGTGGATGAGGACTCTAGAGACTGCACTCGGGGAAGTTCAAGTAGGGATTAGGAATGCCTTTTCCTTGAGGGCCACCTGTGAGCCCTGAAAGACTGGC
Organism: Fukomys damarensis; assembly: GCF_012274545.1. Taxonomy (NCBI): domain Eukaryota; kingdom Metazoa; phylum Chordata; class Mammalia; order Rodentia; family Bathyergidae; genus Fukomys; species Fukomys damarensis. The sequence goes on along the minus strand of NW_022900931.1, from coordinate 24,147,985 downwards.
AGTGAAATTGTCCTTTCATCTGTGTTTTATGTCCTAGGGGTCATCTATGAAGACTCTTCCTCCATAGCATCAGGTAAAGCCCTTTCACCCTCAACCAACTTTCTCTTCCTTCTTTTTCTCTGGTATTTTGCCGTCCTGCGGTGTCTTAGGAGGCTGATGTTCATTATGGGGCAGTACTGACCGTCACACTCCCCTCAGACACACAGACAAACCCTCCCCACCTGGCATTCTGAGGTCCGTGGCCTGGTTCGCCGTTCACTAACAGGGAGGATTGGCTCACCGGGGCTCGCGCTGGCCTCACACAGAAGTGACCACGGGCACATGATGTACCGCGACTTTGCTCTTTGGCTCCTCTGTGCAGCTCAGAGTCACCCCCTGGTTTCCTTCTTGCCTCTGTTCCTTCTTAGACTGCTATGGCCACCTGAGAAATGCCCAGAAATACGTGGCTATGCCAGTTGCTTCTGTGATTCTCCACTCAGCTCTGTCCTCATCGGTGATAAAGAAGTGGCCACAACTTTTCAGAGAACCTACCTGAACCATCAGGTTCTGCCTCCACTATCTCGGAGGCTTTGGTCCCGTGGGTCTAGGGCTACTGCTCAGCACCCAGCTCCCATTTCCACACAGCACTTAGGTCTCCCGACTTTTCTCACGGGCGGAAAGTTATTACACCACTGTCTTGCATAGTACAACTGGCAACATACAGGCATTGAAAATCCTTCCCTGTTGCTTCTCCTCCATCTTAGCGACATCCATTGTGAAGTCAATGTGTCCAAGCTGTCTTTCCTGCCAGTGGGGAGAAATTCTTCTCTCAGGGGCCTGTGACTGAGGTTTGGCACACGTGGCCTCTGTTCAGTGTGTGGGTCTGGAGCAGCTGTGTGGGGAAAGGTAGTGGGCGAGGGTAAGGTTGCCGAGAGGCTGGTGTGAGACAAGGAGAGCTGTGCCCAGGTCAGAGAGGTAAAGAGAAGGCCAGTCTTTTACCACTGAGCTCATCTGTTCGTTGCTATGACCACACAGACTTTGAGGACCAAGGCCAGGGCTTTGCTCTGGTCCCTGAGATTCAACGCGATGGTGACGATGAAGATGAAGGCGATGGGGAAGATGAGGCTGATGAAAAACCTGAGAAACCACCCAAGCCACATCCTCGGCCTCCTCCTCCTGGAGCGCATCCAAGACCACCCCAGGAAGGAGGCCAACCAAAGCCTCCTAAACCGCCTCGTCCAGAAAAACCTCAGGAACCAGAAGAAGGAGGCGAGAAACAGAATCGCCAGGCTCGTTCCTTAAATAAGCAAGGTCCACCCCCACCTGGAGGTCCTGCTCCACCTGGAAACCCACAGGGTCCTCCCCCGCCAGGAGGACCCCAGAATCGCCCCCCTCGTTCCGAAGGTCCACCCCCACCAGGAGGTCCTCCACCTCCTCCCCCTCCTCCGCCTGGAAAACCGCCGGGTCCACCCCCACCAGGAGGCCCTCCGAATCGCCCACCTCGTTCCGCAAAGAAGCAAGGTCCACCCCCACCAGGAGGTCCTCCACCTCCTCCCCCTCCTCCGCCTGGAAAACCGCCGGGTCCACCCCCACCAGGAGGCCCTCCGAATCGCCCACCTCGTTCCGCAAAGAAGCAAGGTCCACCCCCACCAGGAGGTCCTCCACCTCCTCCCCCTCCTCCGCCTGGAAAACCGCCGGGTCCACCCCCACCAGGAGGCCCTCCGAATCGCCCACCTCGTTCCGCAAAGAAGCAAGGTCCACCCCCACCAGGAGGTCCTCCACCTCCTCCCCCTCCTCCGCCTGGAAAACCGCCGGGTCCACCCCCACCAGGAGGCCCTCCGAATCGCCCACCTCGTTCCGCAAAGAAGCAAGGTCCACCCCCACCAGGAGGTCCTCCACCTCCTCCCCCTCCTCCGCCTGGAAAACCGCCGGGTCCACCCCCACCAGGAGGCCCTCCGAATCGCCCACCTCGTTCCGCAAAGAAGCAAGGTCCACCCCCACCAGGAGGTCCTCCACCTCCTCCCCCTCCTCCGCCTGGAAAACCGCCGGGTCCACCCCCACCAGGAGGCCCTCCGAAGCCCAGTGGCCCGCCTCCTCCTCCTCCAAACTAACAGGGTCCACCTCCGAGACAAGGTAAGCAGCTCTACTGTCCTCAAGGCTTTTGGAAGTCCCAGGGAGCATCCCCTCTTTCCCACAGGGAAGAACCCCAGAGAGGAGCCCAGGGATTGAGCTCAAAGATCAGCAAGGCATTTCCAGGAGGGATTTAAGCTCTGTCTTCCGCACAGTCCCTAACTCCTGTACTTATTCAAGTGCAGTGTGACAGCCATCCATCTGGCAGGAAGTTCAGGTCATGGGGTCAGTGAAGCCCAACTTCCAGCGTTGCTATTCAGACCTTCTGGGTCAGCTCAGCAGGATTCAGTACTCCCATGGGAGTACTGCTTTTTAGGAACACTGGCCCAGAATTGCCTTTTGACAAACCATTAGTGGCGTTGTCTAGAGGAAGTGGTGCCATGTTCTCCCCTTGGTCCTCTCCCTCCTTCTCAGAGCCCGTGACTTCCCAAGGGCCATTTCCACCTGACCACGCTTAGCTGAGGTCCAGCTCACACCACAGCTGTCAGTGCCAGTGCTTCTGCTGAGTCACATTCATGCCTGTGACTTCTAGGTCACCTTGAGCTGGACATCCTTACCATCAATGGAAGGCATGCCCAAGACATCTTGGGAGCAAAAACCTCATGGCAGAGAAGGGCATGGAGCCAGATGGGGAAAGCGGGTCTTATCACCCAGCCCACACATCATCACTTCCTGCACCCATCCTCCTGGAAACAGTTGTCCCCGTATCACCAAGTCCTCCATTCTGGCCTAGAAAGGACGCCACGAAGGACTTGTGTGGCCCGTCGGGCATAAGCTACTTCTTAGAAATCATCCAAGGCAGCTCACACTTGTAGAGATCTTTCTATTGCCTTTGCCTTTTTGTCCTTTCTCCTGCCCGCTTTCCATCCTCCCCTCTTCCCTTTCCTTTCTATCTCTACATTTCTCTTCCTCCTTTCTTTCATCTCTCCCTCTTTTCATCCTTCCCTTTTTCCTTTCTTCCTGTCTTCCTCTTCTCTTCCTTTCTCCTCCTTTGCCATCAACCTCTCTTGCTTTCTTCTTGACATATTACAAAAATTGTGTACTATTCCATTTTGGATTTCCAGCATAATTTGCATCAACCCAAGCCCATCCGTTTTCACTTTGATCAGTTGAAATTCCATTGCTGGAATTCCATGTTGCAGCGATCCCCTTTGTCCATTTACCTTTGATCACTTTCTGTCGCAACTGAAAGACACACAGCTTAGGAACCATCTTTATTTCTTCATTTTACAAGGAAAAATTTACAGCACATTGTGTTCTAGCTTTTTAACAAGAAGTGACAAGCCGAAATTGGGAAGGAAAGGGGAAGGAGAAGAGCAGAGGGAGAGAAGTCTGGGTCTCACTTCCCTCACTTCAGTGATGCCAGCAAGGGATTGGCTGCATCTTGCCCTGTCTGCCAGGTCTTCCCTGTAACATTCTTGCTTGTTTCTTTGTCTTTCAGAGAATGAATGAGAAGGTGACGTCCTTCAGAAAATCTCCCCATTGGAACAATGCAGTCCTATCTGCATCATCGATGTTCTAATAAAATAATCAGCATGCCATTTCTGACTGCAGTGTTTCTCTCTCTTATTCTGGTGAATTTTGAATTTCACAACCATTGTTAACCACATTAAGGGGCCAACGTTCCTTCACATTTTTGTTTTCCTAGTAATTTATCATAAGCCATCTCTCAGGTGGAAAGATGAAGTGGTTCTTTCACTTTTAGCCATTGTTCTAGTTTTTTCTTGGACTCTGTGTTAAAAGGAAATTAAAAATACATTTTTGGAGTGTCTTTTAATTTATAGTGAAATTTTCAGGAAAAGGAATAGATAGAAGAAGTGATAGAAAGTTGTCCATTCTAAAGTGTTGTCCCCAACATTTGCATTATGTTGGAACCTGGTTTCTTCAGAGCCAGATGTACTGGTGGGACCCTTTTCCCCAGAGCCCATTCCTCTCCTTCCCTCTATCTCAGCATTGCTCAATTTGTCCTTCACTGTGCCCCACCGTCCCTTTTCTACACCTGAATGGATTTCACAGAACAAGCGGCATGATCTCACCTCAGATGTAGTACAGGATTGTTAGGTCTCTGTCTTTTTTATTCTTGTAATCTTTGGATAGTTGTCCTCCTGCTGTAATAGAATTATGGCTACACAATTAGGACAGACAATATTTGGCCGCGATATAGTAGTGCATAAATACTTCATTTATACTTTGTCTACAAGAAGTTCCCCTCACCAATAAAAACACTCATGACTGAACATGAATGAATGAAAAATAAGATTCCAAACAAGTAGAAATCAAAAGAGAGCAATCTCTATATTTCTCTCTAACAAAGAGGACTTGAAGTCTAAAACTATAAGAGGAGAAAAAGCCACCCTGTAATGTTACAGAAATCAATTGACTATAAACATTGTGGTTATGAATTTGTGCAGACCTAGTGTCAGAACCGTTGATTTTAGTACACTCACTTTTCGTTGTACCAGAACTGATAAGCTATGAAACAGCTCATCCTCTGTGGAAAGTTTCCCATCTTCCCTCAGTGGTTGGATCACCCAAAGAAAAAGTCAACACAGAATCATCAGAGTACCACTCTACTGCACATTCAACAGTCTCATCAGACTTTTACAGAACTTCCTCTCCGATAGCGACATAAAAACTCCTTCTTGGCCTCTGTGCATGGAAGCTGTTCCAGCAGAGACTATGGCAGGTCCCATGAATCGTAGTATCAAAAGAGTAACACACAGTAGAGCAAGCCTTTGCCTTTACCCTCCTCTATGTCTTCTTTGTAAAGATGTTCTGTCTCACAAAGGTAGCCGTGCATGCTGCACAGTGTTCCTGGCCAATGTATCAAAATAGTCTGTAACCGAGCTGCACGATGTTCCTACCAGACCTTTGAAGAATGTTCTGTTAACTCCGCCTCTCCTCTGTGCGCATGCCCGCCCTGGTACTTGTTTCAGGAATGTTCTGTAACTCCGCCGTCCTACTTGTGAGCATGCTGGCTCAGCAGGTGGCACTCACCCAACCCCACAGATGTCTGTAGAATGCTGCTTCCATTTTTGTTTGGTGCTCAGAATTTGGAGTGGGCAAAGTTCTCTGAGCCCGCTGGCTATAAAGGTTTTTCTCCATCTCTGAGTAGCTTTCAGATTCTTGAGTCTTCACATTGCTGCAGCTGGAGCACTTGGGCTAAAGCACTGGAGCTGTAGACTTGAGCTAAAGCTCTTGGCTGTAACACTGTGCTGTTCTTTGCCACAGCACTAGGAAATACCAAAAATAGAAGTCTTATTCTGTACCTTCTCCTTTCACAGTGGAATAGAACTAGAAGTCAGCTACAATGGAAACTTTAGAAATGACACAAAACATAAATGCAGAACAACATACTTTTGAATGAACAGTGAGTTGCCAAAGAAATCAAAAGGGGAAATGAAAGGTTTCTCAGTGAAAACACATAATTCCCATATTTATAGGGTGCAGAGAAAGCAGTACTAAAAGAGAAATGTAGACCACTCACTGCCCATAGGAAAATTAGAAATATTTAAAATAAAAAAGGCCTAGAGCATCAGGAATAAATGAAACTCTAAATTAGTAGAAGGAAGGAATTGACGATTAACAGCAGAAATAAATGCAATAAAGATGAAGTAGCAATGAAAAGATTAGTGGAATAGAGTTCAATTTTGATGTCAGAAAATTTTACAAACCTTTAATGAGACCAAGGAAGAGAAGAGATAGGGAAACAGAGACAGAGACAGACAGAGCTGAAAGAGGAGATATGACAACCACTACCCCAGAAATGCAGTACAAATTATCATGAAGGATTAGTATGCAAAATGATATGCTCACAATGTGAAAAACTTTAAGAAATGAATAAATTTCTGGACACACCTGACTTACAAATAGAACCACAAGAATATAAGAAAACCGGAAGAGATCAATCATGAGTAAAGACAATGGGTCTGTAATAAAAAGTTTCAATTAATGAAAAAATCAATCCATTAATAATCCCAGTATCAGATGACTTCACTGATAAATTTTGCCACACTTTTAAAGAAGCTTAAACCAGATCTTCTGAAATCATTCAAAAAATTGCAAGTGTGGGAATTCTTCTAGGCATTTGCTGAGATCATCATTACCCTGGTAAATACAAGTAGGTAGGGATGCAACAAAGAAAGAAATCTATAGATCAGTGTCCTTGTGGAATGTACATGCTGGAATTTCCAACAGTATACCAGCAAAAGTAATTCAACATCACATCCAAAAGATCATTTACTATGGTCAGCTAGGTTTCATTCCATGGATGCAAGGATGTTTCTACATACACAGATAACTGAATGTAACATCACATCAACACAAAGAAGAACAAAAATTTCATTGTCATCTTCATACATAAGAAAAAAACATTTGATAAAATTTGTCGTCATTTCCTGATAAGAGTCCTGAAGAAATGTGATGCAGAAAAGTTACACATCAACATAGTAAGGGCTACAGATGACAAACTCACAGCCAAGGTTTTGCCATTGCATTTTAAGACCTGTGTCATAGCAAAATTTAGTAATTTTAACAAAGATCTAACCAGGCCCTACTTTTGTATCAATATTTTTATGTATTATACAATGTATTATAAATGTGTTATAAGTTACAAATGTATTATATAATGTATAATAAATAATCATTTAAAAAACATTATAGGAAGTGCATTCAAATAAGCTCATTCTTCTACACAAATCATTTATCTTTCAAGAATACTCTTCCCAAACCCATAATTTTCTGATGTCTATTTAAGTTTTCCCTTATATTTATTTTTGGTCTTTCTTACTAGGGGACAGTCAGTGATTCTAATGTAGGACCAAAAATACTCCAATTTTTTTGTTTTGTTTTTAGAAAATACAGATCTGCCATACCTCATAGCCTTATTACAGATCAGAAGGATTTTCTTTTCTATCTACACAAGTGGTTTTCTTATTTTTAAAATTTCTAGTTTCCATATATGAATTAGAATTCCTACTTCTTAGTAATTTTAATCATGTACAAGATACAATTATTCATAATACAGTTTTTTAATCAACACGGTTTATGTTATAGTTTATATCTAGATTCCTCCTGCCTATCCCCAAGCCTCATGTACTCATCGGTGGGGCTTTTCAGAGGTGTTTGGATCTAGGGTAGGTGATCCTGGGATCAAGGGTGAAGGTGGGGTAGCCTGGATAAAATATGAGACAGCGGGAGGGCTGCTGCTGTTACTTGTAGGCTCTTGCTCACTGCTTGTTGCCTTCTGCTTGCCTCCATTGCGATGCCCTCCACCATGCCACCCTGCCTTGGATCCAGCCAACTGTGAACTGAAACCTCAGTAAGATGTGAGCTTCAGTAAACCTTCCCTCCTTTTACTTTGAGCATCAGGTATTTTGTCTCAGCAACGAGAAAAGTACGACAGGTTGAGATTATAGCACACCTTCAGGTTTTCCATCCTGTCTGTAATAACAATACAAAAGCAGACAAATTTTTCTTAACAATTAAAGTTTTTTCATCTAATCTTATCGAGAATATGCTGGATACTTGAAAATATGTATTATTAAACATAACAGCAAAACTCAAGAATTTAAGATCTCAACATGTTAGTTATGACAGAATGTGCATTTTGAAGTAATAAAATACAGCAGCTTGTGCTTTCTTGTGCTGTATTATGTACATGGAAATGCCAGTTTTCTTTGGCAGAGGGACATTCCCAGTTCTGAAAGAAAGTCTTCATGTTAGAGTTGTATAAAAGGGAGACATTTATTAATCACTTGAAAAACATTCCTCTTTTAAGAATACCTGCTTGCCTGTTCTTGTATACCTTTATAAAAATATGGAGGAGAAATGTCTTACTTTGCGCCTCGTATAACAGAAGACATGATTTTATTTATCTGAGAACATTCGGGAAGACCATTTATATTGAAGGTGTTATCCAAATTTCAAGTTTGAGGAACAGTGGACCAAATCCCCCCCTTTTTATACAATGATCACCTGTCTATTTGATGTTGGTTTGTGGAAACAGAGTGAGGTCCTTCCCTTGGTCCGTTGCCTCCTTGCTTAGATCCAGTGACTTTCACCTCACATATCCACTGACTGCTATCATCTCATTTCTGCCAGAGAGTACAGCGTTCAGCTTCAGCACCCTGGCTGAATGGATTCAATCCTATGCTGCTCTGTATAGTTTACATTTTTAAATACTTAAGATTAATTCTTGCTCAGACTAAAAATATTCTAACTTAACAAAATGATAGGAAGCTACACCTGAAAGACATATTTCATCCTAACTCCTCCCAGCCCCTACTAAGACCACTATCATCGATTGTTTGGAGAACCTCTTGGAAACATTTGTGAATATATAAATATACATCATTCATTTTTCCTAAAAATGGTGACAAAAAACACACGCAGATCTGTGTGTCGCTATATTCTCAGGGTGCTTCCCTGTGAACTTACAGAGATACTGGTTTACAGATCTTTCTAGTGCTTTTTGTTCTTTGTTTCATTCTTTTGTTTTTTCTTTCTAAATATCTTCTTTCTTAATTGCTAATTTTTCTTTTTCTTTTTGTTCATTTGTTATTTTTGCAACTGTGCAATATTCCACTGTGTGACTATGCCATAATTTTATTTTTTATTGTTTTTTTCGAGACAGGGTCTTGCTCTGTAGGTCACACTGGCTTTGAACTTACTTTGTAGCCCAGGCTGGCCTCAAACTCAAAATTGTCCTCCTGCCTCAGCCTCCTGAGTTCTGGGATTAGAGGCATGCGCCATCAAGCCCCAAAGATGCCATAATTTTCTTATTCAAACTTCTTTGATTGACAATTAAGCTGGTTTTGAGTTTCCTATTATATATTGCAATGACCACCTTTGTAAATATATCATTGATCGTTTTCAACAGCAGCCAAGAGAGAAACAAAATAAGAGTAATCTTTATTTTTCATCTTACAAACAACAATTTAGAGCTGGCTACCTAAGAAATGTAAACAGGAAGGGAAGAGGGGAAGGAGTGGAACTCTCACCTGCCTCACTCATTGCCAGCAAGTAAATGGAAGTCTTTTACCAAGTTATGTCCTCCTTTTTCACTGTATTAAAAAAGAGATCGAGGCTGGGTGTGGTGGTGTGCACCTGTAGTCCCAGCACTCGGGAGGCTGAGACAGGAGGATCGCTGTGAGTTCGAAACCAGCCTGGGCTACATAGTTCCAGGTCAGTCTCAACGACATAGACCCTGTCTCAAAACAGCAACAAAAAGAGATTGAAAAGGTAATACCCTTGAGAAAGGTATGCCACTGGGACAGTGCAGTCTTAACTGTATCTTCACTATCCCAAAACAAATATCAGCATGTGATTTCTATTGCCACTTCTGCTCATAACTGGGTGGCTGTTGGGAGGCAATGAAAATGTAAGACGTGGGAATTAGAAGGGAGCAGGTCCTGGGGCACAGGCTCCTTTGAGACTTTTCTTTCTTTCTTATGCTGTCTCTGCTTCCCAGCTTCTGTGGAGTAAGCTGCTTTCCTCCACAACATTCTTCTACATGATGTTGTTTCATCACAGCCTCAGAAACAATGAAGCCAGCTGACCATGAACTGAAACCTTTGAAATCAGCCTTTACTTTTAAAGTTGATTTTTCTTGGATCTTTTGATGATAGCTAAATAACACAGTGTATGACATGTCTGCATATTGAAAGGTTAGGTGTTTATTCCAGTGCCCATCATCTGGTTTTATTTTTGCCTCTTATTCTAAAATTCAAGCAGGCTGCCTCTTCTCTCTGTAGCCACTTGTACAACTTTGCTGTCCGTGAGTGTTTGTATTGCTACCATTTCAGCACTAGAGGGCAATCCAAGCCAAGGTTTGTCCTCAACCTTTAGTTGGAGTGTTCAGTATAAATCGATGTATTACCTGACCCTTTTAGTCTTTCTGCAAGCCTTTTGCTGGTGGGGGAGTGGGCCCAGATTGCTATCTGCAGTCACTGCCTGTTGCCCTGAGCTGTGGAATCTTGAACTCTAAGACATGTTATGTTGGAGTGACTAACGACGGCCTCTCAGACTAATCACCAGTGGCTTCTTCAAACGATACAATACTGCATCACATCCTGAATGCACCCCCACCCCGCAAGATCAGTACAGCATTGAGGACCAAGGTGCAGCCTTTGTCAGCTGCCTACTGCTTAGGCAGACTCGCGATCCAAGACCACTACAATCAGCCCCAGGTCTCGTGGGCTGGAACAGAAGTCTGACAAGCAGCGATTGTGTGATTCTGCCTACCCCAGGTTTGATCCAGAGGCTACATCTTGGCCTGGGTTCAGGGGCTTTTAGATGTGTGTGCTGCTAGATTTGAGTAGATTTGAGCTTCACCATGAGTTCCAAGGCAACATACCATACCCAGTGAATAGAGTATTGCTACACACTGCCCTTTCAGGGTTTCAGTAGTGCTGGCATCCATGACTGAGGTGAAGCTGGGTTGCCTGAGTCTCAGAGTTGCAGAGACCTGCACAGTCCTGGGGTTGTGTGGTGGCTGGGTCCATTCTAAGGCTGGAGATAATGCAGGCCAAACTGGAGTCTGTCACACTGGTAAGAGGATCTCTGCCCAATGTCAGGCCTCCCTACAGGCTTTCTTTGTAGTACCTGGCTTGAGTATTGTGGCCTTGGGTCTCTTCTTAGTGCTTGTTCTCACCATGATGGGTCTGGCATTGAGCTCAGAGGCAAATCCTGTACTACGTTTCATACCCTACTCACCAGTGGGTAGACTTGCACTGCTGCCTCTCCATCCAAGGTGGGGATGAGTGACTCCAGTAGCTTCTTGGCCCTCCCTACTAAAGCAGCTGAAGCAGCTCAGGCTGTGGATACCAGCTTGGTGCAGTGATCACAGGGAGCACCTGGAGATCGAATTCACCATGGCAGACTGCCACTGAGTTTCACCTACATGCCTGGACTTAGCTCCTTCCCTCTCCCACAAGGAGGATGTATTTCTTCCAGCTTAGTTGCATGTAGTTCAAGAAGGAGTGATGTGGGAGTCTCTTTCTTTCCTTATTCAACATATCTCTTCTTATACCATGACCAGGCAGTGTGGTCTCTCACGTGTCTGTCTTAGCTCTTGGGAAGGTAGTTTGGGGATTAACTAACTTCTCAGCTTCAGTGTATCTGTGATCAGAGGATCACTGGGGGATCCTACTCAGCCACCACCTTATTCCACCTCTGATTTGTCAAGGCTTTGAGCACTCAGTTACTTATGATTCAGCAGCACCAGACTGCAAGCAATTGAGTCTATATGCTAAGGGATCAAATCCAACATCTCTGAAATGTTTCTAGTAAGTTCTGGTCTCCACTATTCCACTTAAACCGCTCACACTCAGGAGTTATTTAGATGCACTGCATGCTATATGGATTATTTAGTCTTTTTCTGAACTTGTTCATCAGTAATGGACATGACTCACAATTCTGTCCTATGGAGCATATTCACCTCCTTTGGTTCAAGGATGCTGCACATGTCTGTTTTATGTTCTAATTCTCTGTCTGCTCCACTCTTTAATTACTTCATTTATCTAATGTTTGACAAGCCACAGGTGTTTTTCTGGGAATGTAAGACTGAGTGTGAATATAAACTCAACACCATATGGAGGTAATGTCTCCAGTTATGTGAATGAAAAAAAATGCTCATTACAAAAGACTTCAGGAAGATGCCAGGTCCTTCTTTCTCTTCCTCCATGGAAGGGCTGGCTCATCTGTCTTCCTCATTCACTTTTTCATCCATACATGAATGTCAAGAGAAGCTATGTGTGAGGAAAGGGCAGCTGATGCCTTTATCTTTGACTCCCCATGACCACAAATATGAGACCTAAAGTTTTAGTATTGGACAATCACTCAAAGTCATTTTGCTTTTGTAGGCTAAGCTAATACAAAAGTTGCTACATGAAGTGGGTCGTGGTTGCCAACAATACCTAAAACTATGGGCACTTTTGCAATGAGGTAGTCGTTTTATATTGAATGCAAGAAAAATCCTATATTGCCAGAGTAATTATTGTCAATTTCTGACGTTCATGGGCTCAGTGGTTCTGCCGCCTGCCTTGCAAGTGCAAGGTCCCAAGTTTGATCCCCAGTATAAAAAAAAAATAATAATAATTTTAAAAATTCACAAATCCCCAGCAATCTCTACATTTTGATAACAAAAGACCGATATCAGGTCAATGGAGTGCCAGAGTGAGAGAAGAAATTCAACAGATCTGAAAAATATTTCAAGAAAACAAAAGACTGAAAATGTCAATTTTGGGAAAAGACAAAAGCCTACAGATTTAAAAGGTACCCAGTCATCAGCTGTGTACTCAGGCCTCCATCACTGAAAAATCAAAGACTGAGCAGCTTCTGTTCAGCAGAAGCTGATTTCTCAGGGCTCTGGGGAGAGGATCTGCTGAGCATTCTGTCCTGAGCTGTAGAAAGCAGTATTCTCACTGTAACTCACCGGCCAGAGAGCAGAGAAAGAGAAGCCGTGCCTCCCTGTGTTTGTTCCTAACAGGGGCACCATGGGATCCAACCCTAATTACTATTGAAAAGCGACACCTCCAAATATCTTCACATTGCAGGTTGATATCTCCACTTATGACTTTTGAGGCACCTTACATTCAGTCTGAAACACCAACCAAAATAAATACAGTGAAATCCACAAGGCAGATACCTGACAAAGACAAAGGAAATTCTTTAAAGAAGTTACATCAAAAGAGCTTTTTCTAAAGAACAAGAAAAAATGGAAACAAAGTCATTGTAAATAGGGGAGGGTGGCAGGGGTGAAGGGAGGCAGGGGTGTGGGGAAAAAATAAGAACCAAGACCTGTCATGTAAGGTACAAGATCCCAATGATGAATGTAACTGTACTGTATACCTAAAATGTACCAATAAACTCAAAGAGGAAAAAAAAAAAAGAACCATTGTTAACTTTGCTGACCAGACTTGCCCCCTTCCCCTGGCTATAATAGATAACTAAATGAATTTTAAAGGTAACCTCCCTGGAAAAAAAAATAGTGCTACATCTGGGTTGAAATTCAACTGTCTTGCCACCATGCTTTGAATATCAGCAATGTGAACTGTGCAAATGAAGTGTAATCACCTGAATGAGACCAAGGCTGTAAAACCCATAAAAGAAGGAGTTGTACCCGAGTACTGGGTCGATCCGGGCACTGCTTTATGTGGGATCAATCTTTGTCCACAAATAAATCCTTTTTTATTTTAAGTCCATTCTGTTGCCTCTCTGGGTGTCACTTACCAACTCCTTCTGTAACACTGACACAGGAATCTGAAGCACTAGAGCCATGCAGTCCGAAGGCTTCCTAATCAGAGAAAGAAATCTTCCCCTTGTGGTCAACCTCTCTGAAAAGAGATGAATCTGAAGGTGGACACAAACTCCACTCCACGTGACTGTGCTGGCTGGTTTGTCTTTGCCTCAGCATGAACTCATAATTCATGGCCTCAGGTTCATTAATGAAATGTTCCTATTGTTCCTTATTTGGTTTTTATTCCTCTGATCACAACATTTTGGTTACCAATGATGGCTTTTGTCAGAGGACAAAATTACACAAAATTTAGTTACCAATGTAACTGTGGGTTTTTTTTCCCACAGTTCATGGATCAGAGCAGCTTCTGCTCTGTAAAACAGAGGAGTCCTCCCCCTGGGTATTGGCAGAACAGTGGACTTTGTAAGCTAGAAACAAGAAATGAAAGTAATAATGATAATTTTAAAGGCTAATTTATTAATGTCTGGTTATTTCAGTTTATTTTGTAAGGGCTAAAGCATAGGTTTCAGACACAGGTTAAGTGGAATCTCCTGTTTTCTAAGAAAAGCAAGTCTATTTGGGAATTTATCTTTTTCCTTAGATTTTCAGTTTAGCTTGAGTGGCTCTGTGAGGTGGGCAAGGCAAGCACTGGCCTCCCTGAGAGACAAAAGGGACGAGTTCCAAACTAGCTAGCATTGCCAGTTAATTAATCAAAGAGAGACTTGTATGTTGGGTCTCAGTTCCAAAGCAACCCCCCAGAGCACAGCGACATCTTACACCTGGTGTGCACATTCCTTCTGATACCTGGCACTGGGACCAGTTTAAATTAGGGACTTGTCTTTTGTAAACTTCTTATGTGATTAAAGCCCCCAGGAAACACTGACCATCTAAAAAAGGACAGAATGCTATTTCACAATTCTGATTTTATAACTTCTAAGGACAATTTTGTAACTTCTGTATAAAATTGTTGATAAGCATTACTATTTTGCTAGTTCACTTGATACTAGAAATAACTTCTGTGACCATAAAAACATACCCAAATTCTCACTCCTCCAGATGCCTGGTAGCACTGCCCACTTCTCCCTTGAAGGTGTAACTCTCCATTTATTAACTTTATGATTAATTCTACCTCACTCGTGAAAGGCCTATGTGTTTTGATTGAATTTTTCATCACAGGCACAAAGAACCAAGAAACAAGGACGTGAGGGGCCAATTCCTCACTGTGCCTGGTTCCAGCTTCCCAGCGACAGCCCCATTTTGGTTTGGTCCAATTTGTTGGGGCATCGTGCAGAAGCTGGGTCCACTCCAATTGTCTCCCATAATTGTATTTATCCTCTTGAACATTTGTATAAAACCCTTGAGAGAATGCAGTCCACCAAGGAGATGGCAAGAAGGACTACTGGGAGGATGACATCAAGGACTGGTGTGTGCTCCTTCACCAAGGTCCACACAACCCAATCCAACTAAAGCAAACAAAAGAAAATTAACATTAGGAGGAGGAAAAACTACAAAGAGTCTCTGAAATCAGAGGGCAGCTAGTAGAGAGGTTTTTTACATTGGAGTTCTAAGTGTATTTTTCTTAGCTTTCAGGAATGCATCAAAATAAGGTAATGAATGGCCTGTGAAAGACAAGCCTTAAAATGTCAAGGTTAAAAGTCTGAGGGGAGCTCATTCTAATGTAATTGACAAGGAAATTTGGTTACCTATATGGCCTATATTTTAACATAGTCACCGAAATTATGACTAGTTGCCCTATGAAAACAGTTTTAGGAGATGTTATTTAATTTCTGGGACACTGATGTATTTTCTTTTTCTTATTTTTGTTTCTTTTTTTGTGCTACTGTAGAACCTAAGACCTTCACATGCACATATCTCTTTTTCATTATTTATTTTTTTGTTACAGAGTCTCTCTAAATTGTGCAGGACATGTTTAAACTTGTAATCCTCCTGCCTCAGCCTGTCAGAGGCTGGGATTAATGGTATGTACCATTGCACCGGGCTGGAATGTTATGGGAGGAATTAATTGGTGAGTGACACTCACAGGCTCAGAATAGAAGTAAAATAACAAAAAGTTTTATTTTGTCAACAAAGGTTGCTCACACCTAGTAACAGTGCCCTAATGGACCCCTGCATTGGGTTACAACTCTCTCTTTTGTAGGGTTTTACAGCCTTGATCTTATTCGGGTAGTTACATTTCATTCTCACAATCCACATTGCTGATGTACAAACTATAATCACAGGACAGTTGAATTTCCACCCAGATGTAGCATTCATTTGTTGTTAGGGGAGTTTACCTTTAAAATTGGTCTAGCTATTCTAGCCCAGGGGAAGGGCGTTCCTGATCAGGAAAACAAAGCTAACAATGGTTCTTTTCATCTTTACAATCAATGTGGTTTAAAAAACTTTTGAGCTAGGGGGTCTTGCTGTGCCTGGTTCTCTCAGGGTGAGACTAGTGTCTGTTGATCACACACTAAACAAAGCAAACTGCTGTTAGGGATGGCAGAAGTCATTTTACATTGTGACATTTTGTAGGGTTTTGCTAAAAAAGTTTTCTCTATCAGGAACACATCTGAATAACATATATCTGTATAACACAAAATTATTGCTTAATTTATACTCTTTCCCATGCAAATTTAACAAGTCAAAAATTCTACTAAGTTTAATATCTCTCTTTTAGAAGGAATGAGAATATATTCTTTTGGAATATTTCCAAGTTAGTATGAAGAAAATTTGGAATTTGATTTGGTGAACTTGTCAGAAATGGCACAAATTAAACAGGATCACACAATGTGAAACAATACCAAAGTGACAAAAAAATCTTTAAATGAATAAAGCAAGTGACAGGGGTGGGGGGAGTTAGCTGCTTTGAAAATAGAGAAAACTGAATTTTGTTAAATGATCCAGGGGTACCAGAACACAACATGAAGCACAAGCAATTATGTCCATAAAACACAAAGTATTTGTTCCTTAGGCAAATTACTTAAGAGGCAGAGAAAAATTTCTACATTTTTCAAATCAACAGTTTGAGTTTCAAATCAACTTTCTCATTTTGACACACAGAAAATCAGCTTCTAACTTTACACCAACACATTTTAGATCTGGTGTGAAAGGAAATAAGGAACACAGTGCATACAGCTAGATCGCTGTTGGGTTAAAACTGTGTCCGGAATAAAAGGAAAAAGCAGAACTTGAGCAGAGGTTATCACTATTGAGAATAATAAGTGTTATCTGTCCAGACACCGCTAATGTATTCAAGGTTTCTACAATAAAAAAATGCTCTTTCTAGCAAATATTAATTTACATTAAAGACTTTAAGGTTGGTATATTTACAGTTTAACCAGTGCTGTCACGATGCTGCAGCAGAGGTGCTTACGAGCTCCGCTCCTGGGATAGGAAGCTCGGCTCACAGCAGGGCAGGACCCTGAAAGTCCCAGTCCTTCAAGGAGGCTTTTTTGTTCTTTCTCCCTGAGCCAGCCGAATGGACTGGATGAGCAGTTGCTCCTGCCAGCAACGGGTGCTTCCCAAAGGTGCAGAAATTCCTTCTGAGGGAGCCCGATGAGCAAACGCAGACGTCACCACATGGCATCCGGTGCCGTGGGAAAATGGGCCGTGTCTGAGTCCCTGTCACTCACACGCTCAGCTTGTTCTCTGCCTGTTACAAGGACCACCGCATCTCTAGGTGTCCTCAGATGTTTTGGTCTGGGAAATAAATCCAGTCCTCCCCGAGGAGTCAAAGACTCCGGAAGGAAACCCGTCCAATATTTCTTCGTGTCTTCATATTTCATCTTCTAGAAAGATGGACCTTAGGTATTTGCCCTGTTCCTCCCACTGTCTGACTCAGAACCCTCGTTATATGGAGAGCAAGCATGACAAGACCCTGAGGATGGGAGAGAAGGAAGCAAATGGGGAAGGGATTACAGAAATGATCAGGTGCTTCTTCTGTGTTTTTTTTGTTTTGTTTTGTTTTTGGTTCCGGGGATCAAACTCAGGTCCTGGTGAGGCAGGCAGCGGCAGAACTACTGATCTAAATCTCTGGCCCTTTCTGTGTGTTCTTTTTGGCTCTATAATTCAGAGTTGTAGCTAAAGAAACTAGCAACATAGAAATGTTAACAGACTGGAATGAAAAACCATCCCAACAAAAGCTTATTGTTTCTTTTCAAAGGAGAAGGGAACATCCAGGCAAGACAGAAAATGCTGACACACTTACCACTCTGGCACAGCTCAGTGCCAAGGAAAAACTGTGGCCCACGAGGGGAGCTCAGAACTTACATTTGCCAGAACGCACCAGGTGGCACTGACCTTCCCCAGAGACCTCAGAGAAGGTTCTCCCCTCCGCACCCAGGGTCACCAACCCCTCATTCTCTGTCCCTGAGGTGCCAGTGACCCAGATGGGGAGCCTGGATCTCATCAGGCAGTGACAAGGACCCTTCTTTACCACAGGGAAAGCAGTCGAGGTGCTTGTGGGCTCCACGACAGCGTGAGATGCCTGGACGCCTGGTCCGGATGTGAAAGCCCACATTCACCTGGCGGTGTGGGAGTCCGGCCATGGCCCTCTAGGCATTTGACATTTAAAAGGAAACTTCTTCACCTCTAAACTCAAGGCATTGATACAATCTGTGTAACATTTTAGGACTCTGCTTGTTAAACTTGAGTTTTGATCCTGCAATGGGAGAAACTCAAAGAGACAGCCACAGATCTGATGTTCTTTGTAGAGTCAGAAAATCTGGTCTTTGCATAAAAGATACAAATAGTTGCTTGGTGCTTCCTGTTGATGTGAACCTATAAAAGGAACTGTTTCTGTGAAATAAATCAGACTTCTCTTGGTCTCCACTCAGGCTTGAGTGTTCTTTCCTTTCTCAATCCTCACTCCCCAACTCAGGCATATTAGTGTTGTGATGGCTGGACTGCCACACGGCGGTAGTGAGGACCTGTCCTTGCGTGGACATGCACTGATGGACATGGAGATTGCCTGGTAGGGCGCCCTTCTACCCTCTCTTGGCAATAATTCCATGTCCTCAGCCCCCTTTTCCCTGTTGGCATGGTCTGAGAGAAAGTTGGCTAAGAAGGTTGAAGTAAGACCCAGAGTCTCTGTCTAAGTTCTCCTGGGTCAGTCAAAAATCCCTTATTCCAAAATCAAGAAGTCCCTGAGATAATCAGTAGAGGCCAGAACAAAGTATTAGAGATGTCAGAACTATCTGACAAAGAATTTTGGAGGCACCACCATGAAGTTGCTTTGCTGAGTAATTACAAATAGGTCTGAAACAACTGAAACGAATGAAAATTGTAGAACCGAAGGGTATAACTTCAATTAAAAAAAACTCAACAGATGGGCTCTGTCGCAAAGGAAAAATATTAGTAGGGTGGGCTGAGCATGGCAGCACACACTTGTAACCCCAGAATTTGGGAGGCTGTGGCAGGAGGATCACCATGAGTTTGAGGCCAGTGTGGGCTACACAGTGGGTTCAAGGTCAGTCTGAACTATGCAGTGAGACTCTATCTCCGAAAACCAAACAACAACAACCACAACAACAAGTCAACCAGAAGTTACTTGCTATGAACAATAGAAAATGTGTTTAACATTTCTCAGGAACGCATAGGATTGTAAAAGACCTAGTATCAAGATATCAAGGTTTCTGACTGCCAGACAAATCTGAAAACTTTCAAAATTTGATAAAAGATATAAACCTACATTCTAAGATGTATGCCAACTCAGTGCCTTAGTTTTGACTACTAGGTGATTTATAAATAGCAATATTTCTAAAGTTCTGGATACTGGAAGCTCAAGGCCAGGATGCCAGCATAGTCCAGTTCTGCTGAGCCACTTTTTGAGCTGCAGATGCTGGTGTCTGGTATCCTCATGTAGGAAAAATCCAGAGGTGAGATCTTACGTCTCTGCACAGGGGCACCAATGATAACATGAAATTTCTATCCTCAGGATTTAGTCTAACTGTTCATCATCTCCAAAGGCCCACACCTTCAAATACCACCATACCAAGGATTAGGATTTCAGCCTGTGAACTTTGGAGGGGCACAGCAGTTTACAACGTGTGGAAAGATAAACACAAAGAAATCCATGTCAAAGTACACTGCTGACAAATATCTGACGACAAGAACAGCTAGGGAAAAATAGCTTATTTGTGGGAGGGGAAATGAAAGCTGAGAACAGCATCAAAGTACTTGAACACTACAGGAAGGGACACGTTCATTAAGGGTTTCGATGTAAGTGTGAATTCTGATTTCCATACCTGATGGATTTAGCTTTCCGAAATGAAAGGGAAATAAAGAATTGGATAAAGGGAAACTAGGAGAGCATCTTCACAGATCTTTATAAATATTTTAAAACACCAAGGAAGAACCACGGGAAGGGGAGAATGTGGGCAAGTACAAAACACCTTCTAATTCCTCTTTATTTTCTGAAATACGTTGGACAGTTAGGGCAAAATGTTTCATGTTCTCGCATGTGGTTCCACCTATACAATGAGAAATAGTCAACCAGTTATGTTGTAAACAGAGGAGAGTGAAGGGACAGTGAAGAGGATGAAACGACTACGCGGCTTGCAAAAAGGTAAAGGCTGACGATGTATATAAGTAATGTCAAACCTACAGCACATCCTAGAAACTCTGCACAAAGAAAGATACACAAAAATGTTATAGATAAACCAGAGTAGAGCTGTAAGATGATTTTTAAAGCAGTATAGAGGAATGCAAATGTAGAAAACTGAGAAAAAATAAGCAAAAAATATAATATAAAATGGAGGATTTGTGCTCCACATATCAGTAATTGCATTATTATATAATCCCCAAAACAAACCAAATGGTTCAAAATCAGGGAGTTCAACCTTTAGAGAAGCAGGATATGTGGCACTATTGTCAAAAATTAGGATATTTATCTCTAAGATATTTATACCTAATCTGTACATTAAATACTATTTTACATAAATATATAACACTTAACTTGTACATTAAATATTTTTGCTTTATAAAATTAACTTGTGGTACAGCCTTGTTTTGTACAATTGACAGCGCTGTATAAAATGGGTACCTGTTGCCAGCATCCTGGGGAAGGCTCTCAGCGCAGCGTTCTCCAGCAGGAGCCTTGGTGGGAAGTGGCCTCAGGAGGACCTAGCTGGGTGGGCTCCGCTGACTCCTGCTCTTCCCGATGCCCACGCCCTCCCTCGGGGATTCATCTGTACCCGTGGCTTCCACTGCCATGGACACCAGGGTCAGCCGCGCGCGTGGCCAACTATGCCACAACTCCCTTCAACCAGCGTGGTTCTTCTCTAGGAAGCCGCTTGGACCTGATGCGTTCATTGAAATACAACTTTGTCCGTCCTGCAGAGATACTGACGAATGCCCGTGGAGTCCATTTCCTGGCTAAATACCACAAATCATCAAAATGGTCCATTATCCATTGCCATGCTAAAATCTATTTGAAATAAAAAATAAAATGGTGTGGGGGGGTTAACAGAAAGGAGCACAACAGAAATAGTCTTAATCGTCTCCGAAGACATTGAGGACGCCTCGGAACTGCTTTCTGTTTAGAAGAAAAGCGCTGAGAGGAGGGTCTTGGCCAAGCCAGAATAAAACACCCTCCCCTCTGATGTGCTGTTGCACCAGCTTGTCTAAGCCCGAGAGGTGCGTGGCATGTCACTGGGTAATGTGGAGTGTTTCTCCCTGAGGCTACCCACTGTGCAAAAAATTATGTAAATGAGCATACACCTTGGTGGATCGTTTGCTGAAATACACTGAAAGAAAAACTTTCAAATTGACTCGATATAACTGACTCACTTTGCAAGAAGAAGCTGGGTGCCTAAGCACCACATCTTCCGTGAGAATCCCTTACTCCCCACTTGGGTCCACACGCCGCCCCACAGTTTGTCCTCTCCAATTTAAAAGGAGGGGCAACTTCCAAGGACGTTTCTGCCTTTGGAATTTCTCACCTGCACTCTGGCATGTGTATATTCCAAAGTACAAATATTTGTAATACCAACAAATTTTATATAAATTCATACGTACTATTTGCAAAAATCTAGTTTGATTATGAAAAGAGCCCGGGTAACTGTCTTCACCTCCAGTGAATCAAACTGGGTCGGGAGGAGAAAAGATGTAGGTCTTGCTGGAAATTTCATAGTGGCTTCCATGAGATGTGTACCCCCTAGTTGCAGATCCAGAGACAGTATTGAATTCCACAGCAGAGGAGAGTTAAGGCAGCCAATCAAGTGAGCTTAAAACAGACAGACTATCCTGGATTATGCAGGTAGCCCGAGGTCATGACAAGGTCCTTAAATGTGGAAGGGGAGGCAGTGGACTGCATGCCAGGGTGAGGAGCTGGGAGGTGAGAACTGACTGGCCATCGCTGGCACTGAAGATGGAAGAGGACCAAGGAATGTGAGCCAGAAAGAGGGATCCTTCCCTGGGCACGAGAAAGCTTGGTAGACCATAAAGCACTGTCTAAGTATTAGTAATAGGGTCCACTGTTGCACTCAAAATGTGTCCGACCACATCAATCTAGAGGCTTCAGTCTTGGTTGTAACCACTTCCGGCTTTTCAACAGCAGCTCACCGTCATTGCTAACTCCTGGGTGTCAGCTGGCACTCTCCCCTTTCCTCCCACTCCATAAAATGTGAATCAGGTTAACTCATAAATTATAACAAAGCTAGGTGCCGCAGTACCTCCATTCACGAACACTTTTGTGTGCAAACAGAAGCGTTTGGTTAAATTTTGTTTTTGTTTGCAAACTCTGCGTTGAGTGACGAACACACCCCAGCCACCTTTCCCACACAGACACAAATGTGGTCATCTTTTCAAAATTGTAGAACAATTTAAGTTCGTGAACCAAGGCACCACTGTACATTTTTGTGCACCCGTAGTCCCAGTTTCTCAGGCAGACTGAGGCTGGGGGATTACTTGAGCCAGCCCAGGCAGCATAGCAAGACACTGTCTTAAAAAAATTAAAAAAAAAAAGAGTGAATGGAAGGACAGAAAAACCTAGACCCCAAAGTACAGTTCCAGTTGTGGATAATCAAGTTACCTCACGCCCTGCTTATGATCCTTTCATATCTCTTTTGCCTGGAGGACAAAGCCCACACTTCTTGATCTGGCTCCTACTTCTCTAGGATCTCATTAGTCCTTTCTCTTGGTGCAGTTTAGTTCCAACCACAATGAACCGCTCAGCATGCTGGGGCGTGGTCCCCTGCCCTGACTCTCCCAGTGTTCACCTCCTTAGATTTCAAATATTGAGCTAAGATGCTGCTTCCTACATGGGTGCTGCTTTGGTTTCCTCGGGCAAAGTCGGACATCTGTAAGCCTACTGCACCTTGGGCTCTGTTCTAGGACACGGGAGAGTATGCAATATTGTACATTGGACCAGAGCATTGGGTTTCTGATTATTCTTTAGCATTTGAGGCCAGATTTATTTGCCATTTTCTTCTTTGGGTGAGTCCCAGAGAGGCATCAGTGTGAACTCTGAAAAGCATAGATTCTGGGGCCAGCTGGCCTCGTGGTGGGACCTTAGATAATTTACCTTAGTACCCACATAAGTAAAATGAGGACAATGGTATTCATGCCCACTTCACAGTATGTTCACGAGTACGTGTGTGTAAAAAAACTGAGAACAGTGCCTAATGCCTATTCATAGGTTTTGTTATTAGTCTCCCAGTTTCCTCTTTTGTGAAATGAGAGTAGTACTCCCTGGAGAGAACTCATGTAAGCAGAAGTGATTGGCACAGAGAACGGTCTGAAGTCCCTTTCCTGTCCTTTCACTTCTTTTTGTTGTGGTTTGTCATACCGGAAGTTAAACCAGTTGTTGTTCACAGTACTGGGGGCAAGGGCCTTCACACTGATCTATACTCCCAGCCCATTTATTGTTTTTTTTTGTTTTTAATTTTGAGAGAGGGTGTTACTAAGTCCCTAGCTTGCTCAGGCTGGGCTCAAGCTTGAGGCCCTTCTGCCTCAGTTTCCCTGAGGCACCAAGCCTAGGTCACTTTTACCTTTTGACCTGTGTATTATAACTCTTCATTTACATGTCTTCCTACCTCTGAAAACCCTTAGCTCCTTCAGGGAAGAGACAGGTTTGTCCATCTCTGTGGCCTCGGCATTGACACATAATATGTGCTCGAGAAATGCTTGGTGAAAGAGTTGATATATACATACTTTTTTTTTTGGTTTTTTGAGACAGTGTCTCACATGTAGTTGAGACTAACCTGGAACTCACTGTGTAGCCCAGGCTGGTCTTGAACTCACAGTGATCCTCCTGCCTCAGCCTCCTGAGTGCTGGGATTACAGGTGTGTG
This sequence comes from Fukomys damarensis, assembly GCF_012274545.1. Taxonomy (NCBI): domain Eukaryota; kingdom Metazoa; phylum Chordata; class Mammalia; order Rodentia; family Bathyergidae; genus Fukomys; species Fukomys damarensis. Next base: position 24,124,346 of record NW_022900931.1, on the reverse strand, counting down.
CCACCACGCCCAGCTTTTTACATACATTTTTTTTCCTAGGAGCTAGATATGGTGCATATGCCTGGAATCCTAGTACTCTGGGAAACTGAGGCAGGAAGGAAGACTGCAAGTTTGAGTCCAGCTGGGGTAATTCAGCCATTAAGTGAGATTCTGCCTCAAAAATAAAAAATTGAAACTGGGCTGGGGATGTAGCTCAGCGCAAAGGCTCTGGGTTCAACCCTGGTACTACTACCAAAACAAAACACACACACACACACACAAAATAAAAAAAGGAAAGAAAAGAAAACAAATCTCCAGGTGTGGGGTGCAGCTCTTGCCTAGCATATGTTCCATCCCCAGAATTTAAAAAACAAAAGCAAAATCTCAAATGGATTGAAAAGGTCACAAAGTAGTAACAGTGATCCTGAAAAGCCCGATTCTTTGTAAGTCTGTGTGGAATTTGTTATTTATTAAATTTTTTTTCAAATTATGCTTTGAGTTTGTTTCCAGGGTCTGGTTTTCCCTTCCAGATCTTCTCTGTATTCATCTTGCTCAGGGTTTCTCCATCTCGGCCCTGAGAATTCCTGGTTGTGGGGATCAGTGTGTTCAGGATGTCGTCAGACGTTTAGCCGCATCCATGCCTTCTACCCACAAGTTGCCAGTATTGCCTCCCACTTTGATTTTGACAATTAAAAATGTCTCTTGACATCGCCAGATAGCAGGACTCTGTGTGTGTGTGTGTAAAAAACTCCCACTGCACAGGCGTGGTGGCACATACCTGTAATCTTTGCATTCTGGAAGGCTGAGGCAGGAAGATTACAAATTTGAGCCTAGTCTGGGTAATTTAGCAACTCAGGGAGACCTTGTTTCAAAGTAAAAAGTGAAAAAGGACTAGGGATGTAGCTGGGTGCAAAGCCCCTGGGTCCAGTCCTTGGTACACAACAATAACGACAACAAAAACAACAACCTCTCACCCCTTCCCAAACCATTAAGGGTCACCTGTCCAGGGAGAACTACTAAAACATTCTTAAATTTGGATAGCATTTGTTTTTCTTGTTATCACCGAGGGTTCACAGGCTTCTGAATGGAATAGATTTTGAGAATGGAAAGGGAGAGGAATTTTTCCTTCTCTGACTGCACTATTCCTCTTCATCTTCCTTCTCAGAATTGGTTAGGATGAGGAAGGGCTGGGGGTTACTGGATGGGGCAGCGGTGTGTAGGGCTGTGTTTTATGCTTCTAAATAGCAATAGCATATCCTTTCATTTTGCTTTGTGGAAAAACTGAAAAAATTCAGTGTTTTACAATTCAGACTAAGACTAAAAACCGCACGCTGTGTGATTTTTCTGGGGGTGAAAAGCAGAGCAGGGACTTTGTCAAGGCTTAACTACAGGAAACTTCAACATCAGATAAACTTTGTACAGCATCAAGAAGATAGAGCTTTTGCAAAAGGGAAAAGGACTGAGAAGAGCAAGTAGGAAAAGGAAGGGAAGGGATGGAAAAAAAAAATTAAGATGTCTTATGTACATGTACCAACTCCCTGTGAGGAATGTGATCTTTTATTGCAAACACATGTGAATAAAAAAATGAAAATTGGAAGAAAGAAAAACTTTACATCATGAAAGAAAAATGCATATGTTGGGAAAGAACACATTGTTACAATGAAACTTTGAATCTGAGGCACAGTTCACAGTGTTGTTTTACTAATAGTGCAACTCTAAAACTATTTAAGCTGGGAAATTTGTTATGGGGTGACTCATGCGAGTGGGGAAATCCAGTTCATTGGTGCCAAAGATGAAAAAAGAGATTAGATATTTAGATGTTGAGGTTCCAGACAGTCTTGTGAATGAATTGCAGCAATGTTAGATGGAGAGAAAAGAAATGGGGCAGTTATTCACCAAGTTAAAGAATGTTAAAGGGTTCCCCGGATTTTATTTATTTATTTATGTATTGTTTCGGTACTGGGGATTGAACCGGGTAGAACCACAGACCTAAATCCCTGGCCCTCCTGGATTTAAATAATCAAACTTGATACCTATAACATGTTTATTTGTCAAATAACATAAGTGCTTTTATTTCAAAACACAAAGAGTTTTTTTTTTTTTTTTTAGTTAAGTACAGTACAAGGAGGTTTTTGTCCTCAATCACTTGAGGGTGAGGATTGGATGCTCCCTAATGGCCCAAATATTTTTAGTATTATTTTCTACAAAGAAGGGCTCTCTCCTACGCAATTGTCACAGAAGCAGCAAAATATGAAGGTGACCCCGATGCATGATGACCTTCTAATTCTCAGGCTCC
>NW_022900931.1:24108124-24121571 GCF_012274545.1 Fukomys damarensis | reverse complement strand
TATCTTCTCCAGTTAATCTCTTCTAGAATCCACAATTCTCAATCATAAGCCTCAAACTAGCACTTAAACTTACTACAAAAAGCCATTTGGATCTCATCATCCAACTTAGGTCTTAAGTATAAACTCAAAATCACCCTTCCTCTTATGATCAGCAAACTCAGAAAAGGCCCCTAATAATGTCCCCACTCAGTTCAAAGCGGTTCAGATGTGACCACTTTGTCCTTTGTCAATTATCTGACTTTGATGATTCATCAGGAAAAATGAAACAGAACACTAAATAGGACTAAAAATAGCACAAGATAAAAGTAAATGCAAAAACCATCCTTTCCGACCTGGAGCTAAAGGAACAAACAGATTGTCCCAGGGCCTTTGGGAATAGGGCCAGCCATTCTAAATCCAAAGTCAATTTTGACATGTCCTTTACTAGTTTGCTGGGACTCACTGCTGACAACTGATTAGGCTCCAGTTCTGAAGCTTCTGTGACCTCAAGAAGCCAGGATTTGTCTAAATGCAGCAGGTATGATGATCACTTTTCTTTTGGATACAAGAACATTGCATTTGGTTTTACAGAAATATGCAGTGCATTTAGTCCCCTCCTCTGTCTCTATTTGGGGATGGATTTGTTTCTAATTCACTCTGTACCAATCCTCTGCCTTAAATGACAGTTTTCACACATTCGTTTCTATACTTCCAACCTGTCCAATTCCATTAATGAGCTGAGATATAGTTCCAAAATTACATTATGCCATTACCAGCCAAAGATCCCCAGCCTTAGTCTTCTCCTTAGCCCACCCCCATCCTCTATTCAGATTGCACAAACATTACCTCATATTTTACTCCAACGAGTCAACACCATCACATGGGAAACAAAACACCTCTCAGCTGTTTCTCATCACACTCTTATCGTGGATGTCCTCGAAGACCCTGTCTCCTTCCCCAACAAGACACAATATCCCCATAACCTGCAGGACATGGGACTTTAATCCATGATCTCCAGCCTCCTCACTCCCAGACTTCTTAGACCCACCACTTCCCCTTACAACACTCCTATTTTGGACATAAAAAACGGAGCCTATTATCTAGTCCAGTACCTACACACTATCAGTAAATTCTCCCTATCCATAATCCTCCCATTGCCCAACCCATATAACATTCTGTCCTCAATATTGCCAGGTACCTGTCATTTTACAATTCTTTAAAGATATCTATATCTGTATCTATCTATGGCTATATATCTCTCTATATAAGCTATCCCTCTCAACCCCAGTTCCCAAATCCTTTTACCTTTACCTGAATGGCTTCTGTCACTAAAACCCCCAACCTAAACTGTCTTTCTTTAGTGATTCTGCAACAGTCCACACCTTTTTAGAGAAACACTAAAGATCTCCTGTTTCTTTCTGTAGATCCTAGCTTCATTGTCCAATATGCTGATAACTTTTTACTCCACAGCCTTTCTTCAAATCTGTTAATTACAGGCACTGTTCAGTTACTTTCTTAACAACAATGAGATGCCAGGTATCTCCAGACAAAGGCCATTTTTTTTCAGACCAAGGTTACCTACTGTGGACTTGACTTTACTCCAACTTCCAAGGGAATCACACATGGCTACAAATCCTCATCTCTCAGATCCCCTTACCACAATAAAAGTGTGATCTCTTTTTCTTTTGGGGGCTTGCTAATTACTTTTTTGTTTTGTTTTGTTTTTGGTACTGGAGATCAAACTGAGGGCCTTGCAACTGCGAGATAGGTGGCAGCACCACTGAGCTAAATCCCTGGCCCTTTGCTAATTACTTTTGACTGCAGATGCCAAACTTTGGTCTCATGGCCATACCCCTCTAAGAGGGGACCTCAGTCACCCCTCCTCTCCATCTCCAATGAACCCAAACTGGCCCCTACCGCTGTGCTGACATTCAACCCCCACAACCCTAATAAAATTTTTCACCTTTATGTAAATGCCAAAAAGGGATTCACTTTTGGATTCCTAGCTCAACTTCTTGGCACAAAAGTACTTTCATAGGCTACTTCTTGAAACAGTTGAATAAAACTGTTGTGGGGTGGCTGACCTGTCTCTACATTAGTGGCAATGGTTTTCCTAATTATGAAAATCTCCAGGCTTGTTCTATTCCTACATCTTATACTCTATACCTCTCATGCTTTATAGCCTATACAACTCACCCAACTCATGTTACAAGCCCAGAACATGTTGGCAGATCTCATAACATCCATGCCATCCCATCTCCTCAGCCCATCCAAACTGCTGTATGTAATCCCTTACAGCAACACTCCTCCAAGTATCTTCTTCTGCAAAACTTTGCCAAGACATCACTCCCAAAACCTGATGACAACTCATCCCTTATCAAGTTTTCTAGGTGATGAGGAATACCTCAAACCCAAACCCTCACAGCCAAAATGACAGGGATCGTAGTCAACTTTTACTACTCCAACAGCCATAAAGCTTTTGGGTCGTCTGTCTCAAATCCATTTCTCTAAACTAAAACTCCTCTCTAAAAATGCCCAATCCTACCTATTCCACACAGGTTGAAAATCCCAACTTCTGACTCTTCAACTCATTTTAGTTCTTTTGGCTGCTAACCCAGAAGTGGGATTGCTGGATCATGTGGTTGGTCTAGTTTTATTTTTTTGTTTTTTGTTTTTGGTACTAAGGATCAAACTCGGGTCCTTGTGCTTGCAAGGCAGGTGCCAGAACCACTGAGCTAAGTCCCCGGCCCTAGTTTTAGTTTTTTGGGAAATCTTCATATTGTCTTCTAAAATGACTGTGTAAATTTAAATTTATCCAGAGTGTACAGGAGTTCTCTGTCTTTTTTATTTGTACATATTAGTTATAGAGAGCAATAGGTATAGTTTGGGCATATTATATATGACTATAATATACTTTGATAATTCCATTACCCGGTTTCTCCTGTCCCCATCCTCCTCTCTGACAGTCCTTCTTCTACTTTCATATTATCTCTGTTTTAGTATAAAACTTAATTTTTTCTGAAGTCAAGAGATTTTCTTTTCTCCAAACGCTTGACAACACTTACTATGCTTTGTGTTTTTTGGTGGGGAGGGGAGGATGCTGAGTATTGAACCATGACGTTTGTCATGCTTGGCAAATGCTCTTCCACTACATTCCCCAGTCTTCAATTGTCTTTTGCTTTAATATTTATTTTTTTTTTTTTTTTTTTTTTTTTGAGACAGCATCTTGCTATGTAGTTCAGGCTGGCCTTGAACTCATGGTAATTCTCCTGCCTTAGCTTTCTAAGTGCTGAGATTACAGGCATGAGCCATGGCACCCAGTTCTCACGGCTTTTCAATGACAGCCATTCTAACATGTGAGATGGTATCTCTGTGTGGAATTAATTTGATTAAAGATATAGAAAAATTTATATATATCTATTGGCTATTGATATCTCTTTTGAGAAATGTCTGTTTGGATCATTTGTCTGTTTTTAAATGGGCACATTCATCTTTTTTGCTGTTGAAGTGTTTGTGTTCCTTATGAATTTTTGGATATTATCTCTTTATCACAAGTATGGTTTGAAAATATTTTCCCTTAATCCATGGGCTGCATTTTCATTCCGTAAGTTGTTTCCTTGACGTTAGAAGTTTTTAGTTTGATGTAATCAAGTTTATTTTTGTTTTTGTTACCTGTATTTTTGGAATCCTACCCAAAAAAGCAGTGCCCAAAAAATTGTACAGAGCTGTTCCTTGTCTTCTCAGGCATAACATAAGACTCAGTAATTTCACTTCTAGGTGTCTACCCAAAGAATTGAGAACAGGTATTCAAACAATAATTTGTACATGAATGTCCATAATAACACATTCATAATAATCTAAAAGGTGGAAAATATCCAAATGCCTATCATCTCATAACTGGATAAATAAATGTGGTGGATATATACAATTGAATATGATTCAGCCATAAAAGGAATGAAACACCACAAAAGCATTATGCTAAAAGAGAGAAAAGCAAAAGATGGCAGATTCCATGATTCCATTAATGTATGTACCTGTATCAGCAAATCACTGGTGACAGAAAGTAGATTAGTGTTGTCAGGAGCTGGGGCATGGAGTGACCGTTAATGGGAATAGGGAATCCTTTTGGGAGTGATGAAAATGTTCTGAAGCTACGCAGATGTGAGGTAGCGTAATGTTATGGACATAGTAAATGCCATTGAACTGTACACTTTAACCTGTCAAAAGTTTACATTTGATGTTACATGAATATTATTTCAATAAAAATTTACTATAAATTTATGATGCTTTCTTTCTCCTCTTCAACCCTTTATCACCTTCTCAACAGGTAGAGTAAAAGCTTGAGTTTTCTGATTTTATGTTTTTGTGTGTGTATGAGGGCAAGATAAGTCACAGATCAGTGACACTTTCTGTCAGAGATGCTTAGGTCTCCTTCTGAAAAGTTATGTTAAACATTTCTCAATATAAAAATATCACTGCTTTGCTTTATGGTCTAGGATATCTAGAACTCAATCATTCATTTAATATATTAGAGGAGGAGAGCAATATTTTCACCAGTGGACAAGCAGGAATCTTTTCTTTTTGAAGACTTTGGCCCTCATGTGATAGTGTGCAGTGTGGCTTTCTAGAAAAGGGTGGATTCTAAACACATTTCTGAGTTTTTACAAGAGGATATCCTTGAACTCTATTGTGTAGAAAGATACTGGCTTAAGGTCCTGAACATATGTCTCTCTGGTCTGCCAGTTGGAAAGGGAAAAAAGCAAAATGATGCTCATGTGACTCATACAGTCCAGTTGTACTCACCAGGGCTGTGGGGCCCATGACTTTCGCCCCAGATGCTCTTGTAAGGTCCCCACCCTAATGAGATTGGCTGCACCATGTGTGGCTCACATGACTTCTGCAACTCTGAACCAAGTAAGGCCTGTTTGATCCCATGGGCACAGTAAATTTTGTAACTTACACCTCGTTTTTCCTCTTCTCAATGACTATAGAAAAGATTTAGATTTAGATTTGCAGATGTTAGAAAGGAAATGAACTTTCTTGGCATGAATTGTGTATACTGTCCTGACTTCTGATGTAATTTCATTTCTAATTCATATCTGCTGATAATCATTTTTTCTCCTTCATTCATTAAAGGCAATGAATATATTCCATTTACCTTTCTAGTAGGGCATATACATTTTTTAAGTCAATATAATTCACTTTGGAATAAGGTGTGGACCTAGAGTCCAGAGACAAAAATCCCACATCTCTATTGCAACAAAAGAGAGTAGATTGTTGCTCTATCACCTGCTCAGTTATACATACACAGTCACATGTCCAAGCAACTCTTGTGCGTTGCACTGAAAGTTCATAATCTAGTATCTAGTGTCTTCCGAGAGCAGCCATTTTATCAAAAAATCACCACCTAATGTTTTGACTCAGAGCTCCACATCAGAACCCCACTTTGCAGCAGCCTTTGCTACCAACTGTAGGGCAGCAAACATGGGATTTCACGAGGAGATACAGGTTCTCTGAAAGGTGGGAGCAGGTTCGGCGATGACAGTCAGACAAAAGCACTCAACACCGAGGTGAAGTTTGCAAATGCTGCTGCCATTTTATTTCTAACTCTAGGTGTTTATATACTAGTTTCAAGGGCACACCTCAAGAGTGATTCCAGTCACAGGCAGGCATGAGAAAGATAGACAATAGTACTGTAAAAACTAAGACTACAAGGTCAAGGTAAGACCACACCTATATACCATCACAAAAGCTAAGACCATTAAATCAAGGTAAGACCACACCTATATGCAGTCAGAAGGGGAAGTTTGTAAAACAAAGGACTGGCTTCAGCATGTCACCTTCAGGATCACCTTCAGGACTTCACAGTCCGGGGCTCAGGGTCAGCACTTTTGGCCGCCCGTCCTCTTGTGCCTCAATACCTCCCCATGTCTAGGAACATCTAATTGTTCCTAAACTTTCCTGGGCCCAGAATACAATTCTACAGATAATGGACAAATAGTAATAAAGACAAAATAGAACAGAATTATAAATGAACCCAATGTCCCCAAACTGCAGGCAGAGAGGCCAGCTATTCTGTTCACGGCTGACTTCGCATGCGGTGAGTGCCAAGGACCTCCAGGAGGCTTAACCCCGTGGGGACGATACCTCTGGTCTGGTTTCTGCCAGGTGACCGGCATTGTCACGCAGACTCCACTGGAGTGGTCGTGGCAAGCCTTCATGTCCTTATTCCGTAGGCTGTAGATGAGAGGGTTCAACATGGGGGTCACCACAGCATAAAAGAGCACCACCACTTTGTGCTGCTCAGCTGAGGCCCTGGAGTGAGGGTGTAGGTAGGTGAAGAGGGCCATCCCATAAGACATAGAGACCACAGTGAGGTGAGAGGCGCAGGTCTCAAAGGCTTTGCGGCGTCCCTGAGTGGAGTGAATCTTCATGATAGTGGTCACAATGTGGACATAGACAGACAGACCAGGCAGCAGGGCAGCAGCAGCACCACCACACTGGAGACCACTATGACCACCTGGTTGAGGGTCACATCTACACAGGCCAGCCTGACCAGGGCCAGTGTCTCACAGGCCACATGGTTTAGCACATTGTGCCCACAGGTGGGCAGGTGCATAGTGACTGCAGTCTCCACAGAAGAATTAGCCAGGCCCACAAGCCAGGAGACACCTGCCAGTGCCACACAGAGCCTGGGACTCATCACTGCCATGTAACGCAGAGGGTCACAGACAGCCACATAACGGTCATAGGCCATCGCAGACAGCAGCACAAACTCGGTGCCCCCAAGGGCCAGGGAGAAGAAGAGCTGGGTCCCACATCTGGCAAAGGAGATGGTCTTCTTCCCCAGGAGGAAGTGTGTCAGCATCTGGGGGACACCGCTGGAGGTGTAGCAGATGTCCACGAACGCGAGGTGGCCGAGGAAGAAGTACATGGGCAGGTGGAGTCGAGTGTCCAGCCAGATCAAGAGGAGGATGAGCCCATTGCCCAGCAGGGTCAGCAGGTAGGTGGCCCCAAAGAGCACAAAGAGCCCAGCCTGGGTCCGTGCATCATCGGAGAGACCCATGAGGACGAACTCACTCACCCAGCTCACATTGTCCCTCCTCATGGAGCAGGTGGGATGGACTGCTGGGCTGGGGCAACAATGTCACATGGGCAGGTAAAATACTCACTTTAGGAGTCTTGAATTAAGTGCCCAGCTAGGATGTGAGGTGGAACAGGGATACTGAGATGCTTTCGCCTGGATGATTAAAGGACAATGTAATGAAGACACTGGAGAGAGGAATACTTGGTTCTCACCTTAGACTGTTTGATTCTCAAGCACACATCTCTCTGCTAACGTTTATGTGTAGGACGTTGGATGGTTTTAATTAAGAAAAAAAAAAAAAACCAGAAAATAAGTGGTGAGGAAAAGAAAGAATGCATGATAGAAGAAATAGAAAAAAGGAAAGGAAAGGGAAAAGAAATACTAAAGCAAAGAAAGCTGGAAAATTAGAAAGTTAAGAAGAAATATGGACAATAGGAAAGAAAGGAAGGATCCTTCAGTGTGGGATAGATGTAGGTACAGTGTTGTGGCCAGATACACGGAAACAACAGGGGACCCTGAAGTTGTGGATGTCATTTCTGAAGTCTGCATTCATTTGCTCTTCGTGCTTTCTTGGGTTCAGTCTTCCTCACTGTTTAGAAAGGAGTCCTGTCACGTCTTCTCATTTCACCATCAGTCCAGATGCAACTTACATCCATTCGACCCATGGTGCTGTTGTGTGTCAGGAACTGAGCTAGACTCCTGGTACCTGACTGTGAGCCACAAAGGGAGATACGCATGGGTCTTGATTACCTTGGTTGTTATAATTTAACAAGAGATAGAGATTAAATTAATAATTACTAAAATATCAGTTAAAGTAATTATGCTAACAGGGAGAAGAGCAAGGTTAATACTTGGCTAATTAAATTTGAAGCTGTGTAATTACATTATCACTGTAGCTATTTCTTACTTCTCAGTAGGGTACACTTCATATACTGAGAGGGAAGTGAATTTTTAGATATTCAACAAAATGTTTAAAAAGGATGTACTAAGAGTATCTGGAAAACAGTGACATTCATGTTCAACTACTGAACATCAAGTGATGGTTAAGGACTTAATTTCAAACTGTGTGGATTTTGTTCAGTCAGGGTGACATTGGGTCTTCTCCCTCCCAGCTTGCTTACTGGTTCTCTAGAAACATTGTATTAAGGACCATCAGTTTTTCTTAATAGCAATATAACTTCTAGGCAGATGTTTGGCTGTTAGAAAATTTAATTGGTAAATATTTTCATTTATGGAAAAATATGTTGATGATATAAGGTATTATGCTTTTGAACCAAACTCTAGGTAACCTCATCTTTCAAAGTGAAGAATTTGTGTGTAGAATATCAGCAGTGCCACATAATCAAATAAATTTTAAAAATTCGTCCTTGGTAAAAATCTGCAGGAAGCCAACCAGAGCACATTTGTGCAAATCACTAGAATCAAACAGGACAAATACAATACATCAGTGTTAAGGCACACAGAGCAGAACAACAAAATCAAATGCAAGAGACTGAAAAGCGTAAGTCAGTTGAGGGTTCTCTTGGCTAGAAATAGTTGCTGGATTTCTCATCGTGGAGGGAGACAGCAGAATGCCTGAAAGGAGCCAGAGTCTCCTGCTTTCCATCAGCTCTGTCCTGTGGTGGCCAGAAGGTGTCACCTTAGAAACTGGCTTTGGATTCTCCTGGGTGGAGATTAGGTTGTGGGGTCAGAACTCAGGGAGCAGGTGGCTGGGACTCTGAGTACTGGCCAGGGAGCCAGTGGCTGCCCACGGAGCCTTGCCCTTGAGTAGGCAAAGGAGTAACTCAGTTTGGATCTGCTGCCATCTGTAGGCCACTTTGTACTGTAGATGCAATCCTCACCCTCAGAGTTGGTGTCAGGGATCAATAGTCCCTCCAGAAAGTGATCAAAACTGCAAGAAGTGAATAGACCCATAGAAACCAAACATTCCATCTCTTTCATTTTCTAAATGAGGGAACCAAGGAACATGGGTAAGGTGATTTGCCTGTCAGATGTGCATGGATCAAGCTGAAACAAGGTTCAAGCCTGTATTCATTTCTCATCTCTCACAATGAGAGGCTGGGGGGAGTGCTGAGTGGATGTGGCCTAGAAAGGGAGGCATCTGTGGAATCTTAGACAGGAGGCTCGAGGCAGCTGTGTTGCCTTATAGAGAAGCACACTGTGTGAGCAGAAAAAGCTCGCAATGAGAAGTCAAGGAATCCATGTCCTAATTCACTTCCCTCCTTACCTTGTTATGGGCAAGTTCCTGAGGCTTAGCTTCTTCCTCTGAAATGCATGAATGATAATTGCACTACCTCATCATATTTTGAGTGAAATCAGATGAACAAATGAATATAAATGTCCTTTGTAAGAAGAGTAAAAATTGAGAACTTTTGTTACTATACTGAGCAAGTTTGCATAATAGAAGCAAATTATGTCCAATGATATGCAGACAAGAAACAATATAAATAGGTGCTTTGTAGGTCAATAGAACATGTGACATAAAGCTCTTTTGCAATTGTATCAACTAAACCATCTAATTAACTTAACCATAGAAATTCTTCTTAGGTGTTTGAAAAACACTGTATAGGACCATGCTCTGCACACAGAACAAACTCTCCACTCTTTTATACCAATACAGTTTTGATGTTTTTATTGAGATGTTATAAACTTTTAATTTTTAGGTAGCCTTTATCATAATTAGATATTTTCATTCCATTTTTTAAAAGTATCATAAACTGTCAGTTGCTGGTGTAAATTGGGACCCATATTGTCATGTGTCCTTGTCCAAGAGCTTGGCCTGGCAGGAAGAAGAGGGTGAGACACCATAACCTCATCAGAGAGAGCTCAGAGGAAACTAGATAATCATTCTGCAGCTGGAGACATCCAGTCTGATTATGTCAGTGGTGAATCAGATACACAGAAATAGTAAAGTGGAAGAGAGAAATAACCAGTGCCTTTGCTCGTTGAAGTGTTGATACAGATTAAGGTACACTAAGATAAGGACAGCTGAGGTTCAGCCTGTATTAAGAAATCATTTATGTATTCTTGAGTAAACTGCTATATATGGAAGCCACTTTCTTCAACTGCAGAAGAGCAAGTTAGGCTAAGTAAACTTGAACAATTCTTATAGCTCTTAAGATTTGTGTTGAGTGAATACACACAGATAAACTATAAGGCTTTACAAAAGAAAGAGAAAATTCTTTGGTTTTTGATCACTCAGTATATAAAACTAGAGGAAGTGTAGGCCAAAAAATATTAAGAGTTAGTGGATTTTAGGACCAAAGGATTCAGATCACACACACACAATTGTTTAAGGGTGGTGCCAAGAGATAGGACTTGAAATTTGGAGATTAAGGGACTAGGGCAATGGGCTGTACCAGCAGAAATGGGAAAAGCGTTTGGGATAAGACTGAAATGCATGTGGCTTTCAGATACATAAGCCTCCTTCCTTTCCTGATAATTATTTGACTGGGATGCTCCCTAATACCAAGGGTTTTAGCAGACTAGGGTCCAATCCTGCCTTAGTTACATAGGAGTCATGCTCCTTGTTGGCTGATAATATTCACCAAGTTCTTTTTCAAGAGAATGCGGAAGTCTATATCTTTGGCTCTTATACCAATCCCAACCCTTCTCCATTCCTTCTTATCTCCAACACAATACAGGTGCCAGATGACTAAGAAAATAGCATTCAGTTTTTTGACTTCTATTCTTTACTTTTGGAAGTATGTATTTACATATACAAAGCATCTCAGTTAGACTGTTGATTGACTTACTGACCAAGAGTGAGGACTCCACTGAGTGACTTGAACACAATGAGCTACATCTTATCTGTCATGGGAGAAATTCAAAGAGCTTCCAAGACAACCAGTGAGAGGCACACTAGAGCGTCTAAAACAGCCCTGGCATCACACAAAGATCACCCTCCACACCCTCAACCCTTCTCAACTCTCCCTGTGGGGGGACTCATCAAGGATGAGTGCTCAACTCATGCACAGGATTCATTTTGGATGGGGAGGCAGCACATAGCCTAGGAAGCCATTGAGGCTGGTTCCCCTCCTCTTCCTGGGTGACTTTACTTTGTCAGTCTTGGCTGAGAACTTTTCAGAGCCCAGGAATCCCCAGAGAGTAATTACTTGCTCTTGGAGAGTTCTTGTCTCATTCTCCCCCCACCCACAGCTCCTCTGCAATGCCAGCTCTCTCCTGTCCCAAGTTCCCTGGGGGGATAAACACTTTCTCCCAACTTTTAATTGTTCCTTCAGTTCTTAGGTTAACAAGGGCTTCCCTCACTCTTGTGAGTCTTTCTCTTCAAGGCTGTGGCGTCACTGGAGACCATGGGCAGGTGTCATGGACAGAAGTATGCACTTCTCTGTTCTTGTGGGAAGGGACTGAAAGCAACTGGGAAGGAGAAGAGGAATTAAAACTCAGGGTCTGTTCTGCCTCCCAGAGGAAGAAGTTGAAAACACTTTCCTCCTCCCCCCACACATCTAGCTTGCTGACCAAGGGAGTGGCTGATAAGCATATCACAAGGTAGAACCATCACGTCTATGGTCTGGGAGTCACTGAGAAGCCCCAAGTCCACAGGCATTAGATTTTCCCACAGACTCCTTGGTGGTCTCTCGTGTCACATTCCTGTTGTGTTTCCTTTTCATATCTCTAGAAGTTTTTCTTACTTCACCAATCTTGGCATTCCAGTGTTTGGTCATTTCCCACAAGATTCTAATCTCTTCACTATAATTACTAGAAGAAGCAGAGGAAATAATGGTGAGGGTGGGGTTTTATTCTCAACACTTACCTTTCCATATCTGTGGAAATACAACATGAGTCCTTGAGAGGAAAAGAAACAGACATCACTGTGTTATTCACTAAAGTTTTTGATAGTGACCAACATTAGGGGATAAATTAAGTACTTGTAAAATTTGTCACTGATGACAGTGAACGGGGGAACTGTCATTTCATTATTTCATTTAATGTTTTTCCCCTTGGGTGGGATCTCCAGAATCTCAGATTTATCTTGGCTCTTTTCTTCACCGCAAAGTTTTTCAGATCTCAATGACAATAAAGGGAAAAACTGATGGCACTTCTGAGCACTGTAGCCAATTAAGGGGTAGAGATGTAAAGAGGTTGGAGGATACTTTGAGGAAAAAGAGGGAGATAGAGGGGGGACACTGTTAATGTACCTGACAGGCAGACTTATGTGATTTATGCAGCACCTCTGAATGCAAAAGAGAAAGAACAGCTTGGTACCATCTTCTAGGCTGCACATAACTGTAATGCAATAAAAATGTCTTCTTACTGGCAAAAATTGCATTGACTTTCCCAAACATTAAGATAATAGGTTGATTAATAGCAAAAAAAATAATACATGTATGTTGCACATCCATAAAGAATAAAGCAGAAAAAGGACTCAAAGGTGAACATAAAATATAAATAATCTCTTTGGAGTATGATTGCAATTTTCATTTTCTTTTTCTTTAATCAGCATTTTTAAGGTGTCTACAATAAACATATGTTCAAATAAGGCTCCAACTGAAATTTAAACTATTTTTTATTGACATAGATATATTGCACTGAGAGTCACATTATAAAATCAACTTGCTGTCTTATCGTTTAACATTACTAAATTGGCTTTGAGCACATGCTTGAGTATTAAAGGGTGTAAAAAAGGCATAATTAAAACTGTGTCTCAGAAAACTAGATGTAACTACAGGTTTTGAATCATTATACCATGAAGGGACATCTGTATATCTTCTATGGGGGTAAACTTTCTAGACTAGAGTCAGGACAATGTATTCACACTCTGGCTTTCAAACAGAGACCTCTGTAACTTTGAGAATTCCCTTAATCTTCTTAGTTTTCTCATTTAAGAAATAAATTGAGGGGGTGAAGGGAGGGTAGGGGTAAGGGGAAAAAATGAGAATCAAGACTTGTCATGTAGAGGTACAAGATCCCAACAATGAATATAACTGTACTGTATCCCTAAAATGTACCAATAAACTCAATTAAAGCTGAAAAAAAATAAATTGACAGAAAAGGGCTAAAGGTGTAGGGAAAGTGGGAAGGGTAGGGGAAAGGTAATAAGGGAAAATATATGAGCAAATGAAAAAATGGAAATAAAATGTTTGTGAATGGAGAGGGAAGGAGGGGGTGAAGGGAGGTCAGGGACAAGGGGAACAAATGAGAACCAAGACCTGTCATGTAAAGGAACAAGATCCCAGTAATGAATGTAACTGTACTGTATCCCTAAAATGTACCAATAAACTCAATAAAAGAAAAAAAAAGAAATAAATTGATGGGCTGGGGATTTAGCTCAGTGGTGTTGCTGCCTGCCTCACAAGCACGAGGACCGGAATTCAATCCAAGGTACCAAAAACCAATCAAAACACCAAAAAAAAAAAAAAA
>NW_022900931.1:24103393-24107618 GCF_012274545.1 Fukomys damarensis | reverse complement strand
AATCACTGAGCTAAATCCCCGGCCCTTGTTTAGACTTTTATTAGAACATAATATATGTTGTAGATGCTTTCCAAATTTTGATAAACAAAAAGAAAATGAAAATATAATCGTATTCCAATCCCACACATGCTGGGATTATAGGAATGTGCCACGACATCTGGTGGACCCTTTGCTCTTGGGCACAACTCATTTCCTGCAGTATCTCTGCAGCCCCAGGCTGGTTGCTTGCTGGGGTCTCTTTTTTTTTTCCACTTCTTTGGAATTGCCCCAACCCTTTCCCACTTCTTTACTCTCTCCTTCCTCACCCTAATATTTCCTTGCCACAAGGGTTTCTTGACAATGATCAAAAGTTTAGTTCGTTTCTAAGGAGCTACTGTTCAGATTCTAGGTTACTAACATCTCCCATTCAGTTCTATTTTTACCAGAATTAACTTTCCCCCTCTTTTTTCAATGATATATAAGAGACATCTTTAGGGAGAAATGTTACTTGAGTTTCAAGAGTGTTAGATTCAAATCATCATTCTTTATCATGAGAAAGTCTTGAGGCTTGAGAAAGACTCAATACCATTCTACTTCTTGTTTCTACATCTGGGAAAAAAATGAAAGATGGTATTTCCGTGCTCTGGTCTTTTCCCAACACAGCCACCTACATGACTTCAAGGAAACCACTTAAGTGGTACTACTAAAAATGATAAATGAGAACTTGGCAACTAAAGCTTAATAAACACAAAGCTTTCTGAGAATTATCCCATTGAAACTATGTAATTTTCTTGTTATATATAAGTATCAGATGGATAGCGTCTACTTCTGAAAAAGAAGTCTTTCCTTAATTCAGTATAAACACAAAGATGGAGTTCACAACAATCTTTACTTCAAGATCAATTTGGCCACGTAGGGAAAAGGTATTAAGGGAAAAGAAAAAAATATGACAAAATGAAAAAAATGGAAATAAAGTGTTTGTAAAGGGAGGGGAGGGGGGGTGAAGGGAGGGCATGGACAAGGGGAAAATAATGAGAACCAACACCTGTCATGTAAAGGTATAAGATCCCAATAATGAATGTAATTGTACTGTATACCTAAAATGTACCAATAAACTCAATAAAAGAAAAAAAAAAGAAGTTTAAATTTTTTTCACTGATGTCCCATGAAAATGTAGCTTCTTTGTCTACTGCAGTGATTGTATCTTCTTCAGTTGCCACAGGGAGTATGGAAAGGGATGGGGAAAAATAAATAATGTAATTTGCTAATTAAAAGCACCCTAGTTTCCTACACTTTAAAGACTTTATCTTAAAATAATCTTTCTAAGCAAATATTCAATTAATTTGAAGTTGAACCCTGTTCCTGAGTAGTTTACTTCTTTTCTTCCTTTCTCAACATGACTTCTGTGCCTAAGGTGAAAGCTTGTCTCACATTCCTCTTGCTGGTCTCTGCAGCTAGGCAATAATGTTCATCTTCATGTCAAAGGTTTTGAGATGCAGTAAATGAATGTGGATCCAGCCAGTGGAATCACTGTTGAAATCTGGGATAGAGGAGGATTATTTGCTGTCTTGGTTTTGTCAAAGCTTAGTGGCATTATCTTTTTTTGAAATTATTCTACTTCTGGTTTTCTGATGCTGTGATTTCTCCAAATGTAAGTGTACACACACACACTCATGCTCACATTCTTACACACATGCACACACACCTACCTAAACTTGATTCCAGTGGTTTTCTGCATCTCCCGTGAGGTACACATCCTTGGGCACACATCCTTGCTTTTGGAAACCAGGAGTGAGTCTCAGGTGGATGTACTGACACCTCCTTCACTGCTGCTTTTGTATGATTGTGGTTTGGGTCTGAATGCCTCTGAAATGGTCAGTCCTCAAGGTAACCATAGCATAACTGGAGCCTTTGGAAGATGATAGGATTATAAGAGGTACAACTTTTTCAATGGATTTATTCCCTGATGGATTCTTAATTTAATGGGTTATTGGGAAGCAGTAGGAACTAGGAAGTCGTGCTTGTTTGAAGAAAGTTGGCCCTTGGGGCTTTCTCCTAAGTCCATATTTTTTCTCTGGTTCCTTCATTTCTCTCTTTCTGCTTCCCAGCCTCTGCCAGGTGAGCATCTTTGCTCTGTTCTCTGTTCCCCACCATTACGATCTGCCTTGCTATGGGCCTATGTCAATAAAGCTAAGTGATTGTGGACCAAAACCCCGAAAAGAGCCAAAATACATCTTTCTTTCCTTATTTATTTCAGGTACTTTGTCAAACAACTAATGCTCTATTAGTTAATAATAGCTAGTAATAGCTAATACTCTATAGCTCTCCAATCCCTTTGGTGTTTCTGGGTCTCCCTGAACCATGATCTCTTTCCAGGGCTCCAGATAAGGATCTGGAAAACATTTGTACTTTGGGCTCTCCACATCCTTCACTCCTGGGAACTTAGTCCTATAGAAAGCTGATCAGGACATATGGACTTAGTTATCTGCTTCTCCTAGTTCTTTCTTTCTTTCTTTCTCTCCAAACCAGTGCCAGAGCAAGAGTATTTTCTGCCTTTACTGATTTCCCCTTTGTCAATCATCAAGAACCTTTAAGAGATTTCAATGATAATAAGCATATGCCTGCTGCAGCAAATGTGCCACAGATTCACTACCCCTGCCCTATTTCATATACTCATAGTTATCCAGGTCTCAGTGTTCAAATGCACAGGTTGTGGGTTGTCATATAAGTGTCTCTGGACCTCGGAAATTTGGGATTAATAACAACAAAAATGTGCTGATGAACAATTCTCCAAGTGTTATCTGTGTTCTGGCTCCTTTTCTCCATCTAGTGTCCATCTTGTGCAGGGGATTGGGCATCTCTTCTCTGTTCTACTTGGCTCATCACACCTGTTGTCAGCAAATAGACTGGGCCTTTATTTTCAACTGTGCTTGGCTGTCCCTCTCCTGGTCCAAGCAGGAAATTCTTCCCAGGGCTTCTTCTGTCTGTTGGCTCTTAGCATTCATTAATCTCTGCTCCACATGCATCCTGACCCCGATTTAGTATTCAGGTACTTCTTAGCCTTTGGCTTCAGCTGCCAGTTACTCTGTTCCACAGATACACCTGGCTGGTTCTCTGGCACCACAAAGGCTGAGGAGAAAATGAAGGAATTCAGCCAGGACAAGTCAGATGGCAGCTCCAAGCAGGTCTAAGACAGTCAGATTGTGATCACTCCACATAAGGCATGTGAAGTATTTTATTGACAAACCTGTTTGATTCTTTCTGAAAAGCCCTTCTGAATTCCCTGATTGGAATGGGCTTGGGCATAAGGGGAGGACTGGCTATGTGCCATGACCTGAGGGAAAAAACCACATTCTGTGAAATTTAGAACAGCTCTGTGAAGTAGGCACAGACTTGGCCTGAATTGGACAATTGGTAAAAAGCCAGCTGAGATGAAAGTCAAAATACCTCTCATGTCAAATTTTGTGCTTGTTTCACCAGGCCACTTTGCTTCCTGCATTCTTTTCTTTTTCCCCCTGGAAGAAAGTGGTTGTAAATAAAGAGTATGGAGGTCTCTTTATCCTCTGATGAACTGAAATTCTGTGCATGAAGTTACAGAGGGCAAGCAGTAGCTGTCTACTGTCAGGATCATTTCCATGCCCCCAAAATATTTCAATACCAAAAGGAGCAGAAAAAGAATTCTGGCTAGGTATTTCCGGAGACTCAAATACAGTTTGCTTTCTGGCCTTTAGATAAGAAACTTGACTTACTTTTGTCTGTATAGCCTGCAAAGCCATTTTCATTTTTGTGCCCTGACACTTGGATCCTGTGACTGGCTGCATAATGACCCTTATATATGTCTACTTCTTAGTTCTCAGCATCTGTGATTGTGTTACCTTATATGGCAAAGGAGATTTTGCAGATGAGACTAAGAATTTTACAATGGGGAAATTATCTTGGATTATGTAGGTGAGCTCAGTGTGATCACAGGGTTCCTTATTGGAGGGAAGCAGGAAGATCAGAGTCAGAAGAAGATTGACAGATGTAAGAGTTTAGAATGATGTGAGGGGGTGGGTGAAAGTCTGGGGGCTACTAAAAGTAGAAAAAGGAAATCAGTTCTCAAAACCTCCAGAGGAAATAAACCTTCCAGTGCCTTGACCTTACCCCATGAAGACTAACTATGGACTTCTAACTTTCAGAGCTGTAAGAGATAGATTTTTATTGTTCTAAGTCACTACATTTATGGTAATTTGTTACAGCAGCAGTG
>NW_022900931.1:24101723-24102893 GCF_012274545.1 Fukomys damarensis | reverse complement strand
TAAGGTTACAAGTATAGTCACTTAGGTTGTGGTGGTCCAAATGGGAAGCAAGTCACGTAGCAAGCATAGATGGAAAGAGTAAGGATTTTTTGGGGGGAGGTAGTGGGTCTATAGGTCTTTGGTCACCCCCAGGGTGGTCAATGTCTATCTATATTTTATTAAATCCAGTTTTTTAAAGAAATATGTGGACGTGGTCATCTTGTCGTTATCTTGAGGCCTGGTTTTCAGCCAGTGTATATCTATGGTGTGTTTCACCTTTGTCCTGGCCCTCTCAAGGACTTAGCCCTATCTGAATGTCTATAGTATTTTTATCTAACTCATCAATCTATAATAATAATTTAGTCTGATTTCTGGTTATCATTCTACTATTCATTGGATGAGTTTTTACATGATATATACATTAATCATTTGCTTAATATGTATGTTTCAAATATTCTCTGCTATGGCACTTGTCAATGTTGTCTTTTATATACATTTAACATTTTTACATAATAACACGATTTGGGTTGTGTATGTTGCTTAGGAAGTGTTCCCATTGTAAGGCTATAAACATCTGTCTTTTCTCTTAAAATTTTTGTAGGTTTGGTTTAGATTTTAATCTTATTATTCATTTTGTGTGTTTGTGTATACATTGTGGGAAGATGTCTTTACTTCCTCTTTTTTTTTTTTTTTAAACAGATCTCCAATTGTCAATTCAGTGACTAACTAGTTAATGCTTTCAGGGGCTCAGGACACCTGACCTCAAACATACCTCTCTGGTGCAGTGCATTTTGAGCTGATTATTCTGAGAAACTAGACACAAGACTAGCTCTGTGAAGCAGTGCTTTGAGTAAAACAAATTTCCATCTCTGAAGGAAATCTACATTAGTAAGGCATTTTACATCAGTTAGAGACTTATCTGAACAGCGGGTAGCCTTTGTTTATTTACTTCTATGGGTTTGGCTTATCTCCCCACCCCCAACTTCTTTCCACACCTCTGGATGGCAAGAAGGCCTAAACCATCTGACCTTCCCTCCAGTTTTGTCTTCTGTAGACCTCCTGTAAGTACAAGTTTACTTAAAATAGTTTTGCTGTTAATTTATCTACTGCCAATTTCATAGGGTCAGTTAGTGAAACCAGAGTAGGTTTTTCTGTTCCCCTACATCACTTTTCACCATGATTTGCAATTTG
>NW_022900931.1:24099377-24100816 GCF_012274545.1 Fukomys damarensis | reverse complement strand
CCAGCTGTAACTGCCTCTCCCAGTGCCAGCAGTGACAGATGGGGGAGAACCCACCCTCCAGGACCCGCATGAAGAATCTTTCACTCAGCACTCAGGCACTGCTGGCTGCTACACAGGGGGCATCCTGGGGAGCTTGGCTCTGAGTGTGTGTGTATTTGTGTGTGTTGAGGAGAAGGACAGGGACAAACAAGGTAGGGGGTGGGTGTGCAGCACTGCTGGATTTTTCTTCTTGCCTTGGGACTGCAAGGCTATTTTCTCAGCAAGATAGAGAAAGGGTCCTTCCTTTCTTTCTGGCCCAATTAGGGAAGAGCTATGTGGGTCGGGGCAGCAGGGGCCCGTGGGAGCCAGCAGATGGACCTGTATAGCCATTGTCGTGGGGTGATTAAGTGGTTTATGAGACGAGGCGCCTATTAGGGCTGGCCTAATCTCAGATTCTCTAAACAGCCACTCCTGGAGGATATATTATGGTTTAGTCTATTAACTATAATTACAGGCCACTCTGTGGTACAGCAGAGAATGAAGCCAGGACCCTCAGACCCAGAGGGAAGGAGGGACAGCAAGTAACTCTGACGCTAGAAAGGCCTGGGCTGAATTCTCAGGGACAGTAAGGAAGACAATGCCTAGGGAGTAGGGTCCGGGACCAGCAAGTCTGTCCACTGAGGCAGCTCCGGAGGTTCTGTGGCCAGCTCTGCTGAGTAGCAGCAGGATGTACTCTGGACTTCTTGTCCAAATATGCTCCCTGGACCCACCCACAACTGACCTCTGCTCAGTTCAACTGACCTCTGTCCCTAGGTCTGAGGGACACCTGGGAGGGAAGGCCCTTGGCACAGGCTCTCCATCCTCAAGCACTGTTATGGCGGTGCTCGGAGCCTACCTGGGAGATATGGACATGGTGCCAAGGGCGCGGCACCCCTGGGGAGCAGCTTTTAACATTCGAAGAATCTGAAGAAAGCTTTGGCTCTCCTCTCCAGCAAACTATTCCCACAAAGGATTTAGAACACACTTTTATGGGGTTCCCTGGCTCCCTGAAACCCACCCATGCAACTCCACTGGGATGAATGGAGTTGAGACCAGGAATGTTTCCAGTGTTTTCTCCCTTCCCCGCAAGGCTTGCTCCCTGGATGCTTGGCACTCCCCCCCCAGGAATATTCACCAGACAGCAGCCTGGGGGAGGAGTAGGGCATCCCCCGTGGGATGCTTTCTGACCCCCCAACCCTATTCAGGAAGCACTGACTCAGCCTCCCCTCCCCCTCCAGGAGGAGACGCTTCCAATTTTTCCTGCTCTTTTCTGTTTCTCCACCCACCTCTCCGCCCCCATTCCCACTGGCCTTCACCCTAGAATCTCCCCAAATCCTTCCCCCCACACTTACCCCATCCTCTGGGGGATCCAGCAGCCAGCCCAGTTCTCCGTGGCTGAGAGTGGGGGGAGAGAGGCCTCT
>NW_022900931.1:24085637-24098182 GCF_012274545.1 Fukomys damarensis | reverse complement strand
AGGCAGAGGGGGAGCCGGGCCGGCCGGGCGGGGCCTCGGCCTCACCTGGTTTACCTTCTTAAAGGGACGGGGGGGGCAGGAAGGAAACTTGTCAGACTGGTACCAAATTTGAAAACCTGGAGACGTCTTGACCAGAATGAGACTGAAGGCGCCTCCTAGTGGGCGGGACTGGGCATCGGCTGATCTTTCTCAGTCCAGGCTTGATCCACCCTGGTTCTATCCCTGATGTGACTACACCCTGGTGGTAGTCCTCCCTCTGCGCTTGTGCAGACCCTAGACCTGGGACAGTTACCAAGAAAAGCTGCAGTGAGAGACAGCAGGGGAGTCACGGGGAGAAACTGGCTTGACCCGGATTATCCGGCAGAGTTTGGGAGAGGCACGAAGGAGCAAGGGCCTGCAGGCAGGGTGCCTGGAGGAGCACTCGGGAGTGGCGAGGAGACCAGTTGGACTGCTTGGGCACAGATTTGTCTTGGGAGCCAGGGCAGGAAAACAGGTGCGGGCCAATGCAGGGAAGGTCTTGGTAAATACACGAAGGTGTTTGAACCTTACCACGCAGAAGATGTGGGGACCTGGGGACGGTTTAGGTAGACGTGTCGGGGAGGCGCTGGCTGCTACCTGAGCCTTCTGGTGGTGTCAGTCCCAGGCCCTCCTGTTTTGCCTGAGACTGCCTTACTCATGTCCTATTTAACAAATGTTGATTTAGTCTCTACCTTACACGCCTTAAGCTCTGACAGCAACCCCTCAATAGTAAAACAGTCTCTGCCCTAAACACGTTTTTAGTATGAAAAATGTTGGAGCCCAGGGCATAAAACTTGTATACAGCTGGCTAAATGGCAGACAGAAGCAAACGCCACTAAGGTGCAAACAGAGACACAGTGACCCCAAGAGTGCAATGCAACCCTAAAGGCTCCACTGTTGCAGCCCCTCTTTCCTAAAACCCTTGTGGCTTCCTTCCATTTGCGGGACTTATTCACAGCTTCCTGTGATTAAAATTTTTGCATGTTTTGGTCACTGAAGAAAGAGGAGGTGAATTATAGTTGTTTATTTATTTAAGAGTTTATTTTCCCCTTCTTTTTATACAAACATATAGGATAAACCTGCCCCTCCAAAACAAGATAAACCTGGCTTATATTTTCTTGTCCTAGCCTATCTTTACTGGCATGCATAAATAAATGCAATCCATGTGTACTAGTTAGAAAATTCACACTGAACAGAAAGACACTAAACTAAGAGTAGAACACTCCCTCCTCCCTCTTGCTAGTGTCTGCCCTTCCAACTTAACACCATGCACTCTCTTATGGCTGCTTTCAGGACCCCCTACCCCATGCCCACACCATTATGTATTTTCTCTTCCTTCCTTCTCTCTACCCTCCTCCCCCACATGCTTTTCAACTCTGGGTGCAGAAGAGTCCATGTGTTACCAGAGGCCTTTTTTCTGAGGTTAAGGGCTTTGAGAAGGAGAAAGCTCATGCTGGCTCTCTGGGGTTAGAGCTGTGTGATTTCAGTGGGGAGGAATGGGTGAAGGGTGTGAAGCCAGCAGAAAGGGGGGTTGGAGCAAGGGTTGGACAATCTCTGCCAGGAAACAAGCCAGACTGTGGTGAGGTAATGCGCGTGCTTCTTGCTATAGTTTGTTAAAGTTAGAAGACCATTGGGACCCCAGGGTTTTTTGGGGGGTGGGGGTGCATCATGCTATCAGACGTGGAGACTGCAGCTCTGGAAAGAAATCCTGCCTTTGTTTTTGTTTGATCCTCTATGTGGGTCTGAAAGTCTCATTTGTGGGAAGTGAAGGTCCTTTTCCCTCCATTCAGGATCACCTCAACTTAACATTTCTCCCTTACATTCATTGTGAGAGGAGGCCTGCCTCCAGTTTTGGTCTCTGTCTTGAAGGAAAGGCACAGCTGTGTCGAGTTATTTATATTCTGTGGGCTCCAGTTTTCCTAGTCCTGCATGGTCTCTGAGGCCATTTCCTATGGTGAGGGCAAGCAAATGGGGTTCTGAGTTAGAAGACAAAGGCAGGTCCCTTCGATGTCTGGTGCCACTGTTTCCTTACCTGTAATGTGGCATTAATCATGCCCACCTCATAAAGTGGGTGTGATGATCAGAAGAGGGAAAGTGCTCCTTTAACTGTCAAGCAGTGAGCGAGCATTAACCTGCTAGAAGAGTTGGGGGAGGCTAGGACTTGTCTCCCAGGGTAGAACAACTTCTATGACTAAGATATCATTTTCTCCCTTTAAATAAACTTTATTTTATACTGTACACAAAATAAAATTGTACCTTCCTAAGTAGACAGTTCAGGGGACATCTGCCATTGTTACTGACCTGTTGTACCTCAATCAGGACAGAGAATGCTTCCATCCCTTAGAAATCTTCCCTAGCATCTCTTTGAATCAGAGCCACTTCTGGCCCTGGGTGTCTGCCAGTATAGATACAATTTTCCAGAATTTCATATCAACTCTGGGATCTGGCTTTTCCCCTACAGCATGATGCTCCCAAGATCCACATGTCTGCTGTTTTCTTCTTTTCATTGCAGAACAGTATTCCCTGTATGGATGCCCTA
This sequence comes from Fukomys damarensis, assembly GCF_012274545.1. NCBI lineage: Eukaryota > Metazoa > Chordata > Mammalia > Rodentia > Bathyergidae > Fukomys > Fukomys damarensis. The sequence continues at coordinate 24,095,625 of NW_022900931.1, read as the reverse complement.
GGACATCATAAGCAATTCAAAGTCAAAACTGAAAATTCTTTGTCTGAGTTGATCTTATAGGAGCCATAGGCCTCATAGATGACTGTACCTCCAAGGACTGGCATCTTCAGGGAGGAAAACTGAGTCTCTACAGCCTGGGACCTGAGTTTCCTCTTGATCTCAGCAGCACCATGTTTGTATTATCCTCCACTTACATCCCAAGCTGGCTCCTTCCTGACTGGGGATAAGGCAAAATTACACCAAAGTCTTTTATATCCATAAGGCTCTGGTTTAGACACAACTTACATCACCTGGAGGGTAACTCAGTAAGCTGCTGCTAACCACTACGTGACCATAAGAGCAAATTAATTTATCAGATTAGTATCAGGTCTCCCAGCAAAAGCTTCTGTGGATGGAATGCAAACAACTTTGTTGGTTACTCAGGGCTGGGCCACACTGTCAGGCAGCAATATTTGGGAGACTGTGTGGGCAGTGGGAGGGAAAGAACCAGCTCTCCTCTGTGCAGTGTTCTGGTGGATTCCGCACATCTTTGATCACAAATCTGGCTTGGTCTTTCCTTTGCCTACTCATCTGTGCTCTACCTATCTCTCCTCTGATCCTGATTTACTATCAGGTACAGGGGTGGGGATAATAATAGTTACCATTTATTACTGCACCTACGCATGCTGTGGGGCACTTTATGTACATTATTTCACTTACTTCTCACACCAACCTTTTGAGGAAGGTATTATTAATCCATTTTATAGATGCAAAAATCTGAGACACAAGTTGTATAAGTTATTTGTGTAAAGTTAGTCAGTTGCAGACCCAGAATTAGAACCCAGCTCTGTGTGACTCCTGGGCCTATGATCCTACCTATCCCCTATTCAGGGCTTCAAGAGGAAAAGATGTTGGGGAATACCTCACTGTTGTTTTGAGCCTCCTTTGCCACACCAGGTAATGAGCATCCCCATCCAAAATACTGTGCATTAGATTTGTTTGGTTATGAAATGGAGTCGTCTGAAATGTTTTATTTGGTGTCTGAGCTCTTTCTTTACCATCATGTGTGTGAGATTTATTCACAACTTGTGTTCACTCAAAATGTATACTTCATTTCATCTGTCACATGAAGAACACCTTATCTTTAAAAGCCTCCTGAACAATGGTTAAATGCTTTATACTTAATTTGATATGTAGCTCAACCTGTGACACCCTCAGCCATGTTATGATGAAGCAAGGAGGCCCTCACAAGATGCAAAGCAGAAGCTGGTGCCATTGTTTTAGACTCCCACCCTCCAGAATTGTGAGCTAAATAGATTTCATTTCTTTGTAAATTACCCAGTCTCAAGTATTTTGTTATAGAAACTAAAGAACAAACTAAGACAGGAGGTAATGATGTCAGTCAAAGACACCTAGTTCACAGCATAGAGACAAGTATACATCTACTAAAGTGTGTGGGCAAAACCCCGTGGGACTACTATATAACAATAGGATATAGCATTTTCACTTTTGTGTCCACCTGTACAGGTTTACTTGCAAGATAAGTTTGAGGAAATCAACAGCGAAGTTTGCTGGAGGAAGAAGGATGCTGATTAGCACGAGCCCCTGGATTAAACAGTTTGTTTAGATGGAGCTTGAATCTCAAAAAGTGGCCAAAGAAAACTGACAGAAGAGCTAAGAGAAATCACTCCTGATCCATTTACATTGTGAAGCATTTAGAAAGGAAACACCACACTAGTGTTTTGGGGATTTATTGCATTTTTTCCTGAATTTGCTTTTTAAATCCTGCATCTATCTCTGTAACATTAAGTTTCTCCAAAGCATTCGGTTTGTGCTGGGGTCAGAGAGTGGAGAAACTGTGATGTTTCGCTGCATCTCAGAATAGCCTGTTCAGCAGAGGACACTCACAATGAATAATGGAGAGACACAGCCACAGAGAGGAAGGTAGAGCTGATTCTGGGGCTGATGGGAGGGAGAAAGGGGGTTGGTGAGGGTTTTCTTGGGTTGTGTATTGCACTCAAGTGTATTTAGAAACAAGCCTTTGCTTCGATACCTTCTTCCTTCTTTCTCCACAGATCTCACCTCAAAGGAAAATAAAGCCGATTCACAATCATCCCAATATTTCAGTTGTTTTCTGGGCCAGGGAAGTGAGAATGTGAAGGGGCTGTGACTTCCAGCTCCTCGTGATGACATCTGCATGTCTCAGGACAGCACGGTGTTGCTGCTGGGACTTGTTTGCCTGTTTGCCTGAGAAGACAAGAGTTGCTGACCTGAGGAATTAATGCTCACGCTGATGCTCGAGCAGGTGGGAGGGTGGGAGGGAGAGGAAGAGAACGAGTGTGTCTTAGTGAACAGGGAATGTCAGAAATTTAATAAGATCAAGTCAAGACAATTTCAAGCACTGGAACCGCTATAGAATATAGCCATAGTTTGGGTTCCTTGTCAAAAGTTGGCCAGTTGGATCTCAGGAAGGGAGGAGAAAATGACAAATCCACTATAGCTTGAAGTGGACTTTAGCTAGCATGAAAGAGGTGGCAGAAATAAATCATCAGCTTTGTCTTCCAGATTAAGCCAGCTTAGTTTATTTTAAAAATGTACAATTTCATTGCTAGTCTGAGCTAGACTTTCTAGGAATTCATTTTGACAGAGAGCTGGGAAGAAAATTGGTACAAACTAATTTATCTTTAAAAATTACAGGTATGGGCCAGGCCTGGTGGCACACGCCTGTAATCCCAGCACTCGGGAGGCTGAGGCAGGAGGATTGCTGTGAGTTCGAGACCAACCTGGGCTACATAGTGAGTTCCAGGTCAGTCTCAACTACATAGTGACACCCTGTCTCACCCCCCCCAAAAAAATTACAGGTATGGGATCTTCTTACTGGATGTGAATTGAATTTTTCTTAAATTTTGTTTTGAAATACTTATTTATCAAGGGATCCTAACAGGAAATTTATAATTTCTTGTCACAGAACCTAGTTAGAAAGTTACTATTATAAACTAAGCACATAAATACATGCACTTTTTTATTTGTACATGCAGATAACCCACCTTTGATAAGAAATGAATGTACAAAAATCCAAATCTGTGTGTTTAGGAATCTAGGTTACAGGTCAAAATGTGAGAGCCACCTAGTGAGATAAATTGGTAAATGCATCTTCAAATTCCAGGTATGCTATCCATGGATAATTTCTGTTCATAACATCTTTGCATATCATGGGAATCTTTGTCAACACGATGTGAAAATAATAGCGATTTTTATACATTTCCATTATTATAAGGATGGCTAGATTTTTAGATAGAAGGTAGCTTTCTTTTTCTTTCTGTGATACTGAGGATGGAACTCAAGTTCCTCATAATGAGCTATCTCCCCATCCCTTTTTTGAGACAGGGTCTCTCTATGTTATCCAGGCTGGGTTTAAACTTGCAGTCTTACTGCCTCAGCTTCCCACAGTGCTGTGATTACAGGCATGTGCCACCACACTGGGTGAAAGTAGCTTTCTTGACTTCATCATTCCAGTAATGATAACCTTCTGACCTTGTCACAGTGTCTTATTATTGGGCTTTCTGCTTTAGACACATAAAAAGCAGAAACCAAGTCTTCTAGCAGGTGCTGGCTAAAATGAAAAGTTACGTTCCTGTGTTTATTAGGGAGTGGGCTAGGGAGAGCTGCATAATTATGCTCAAGCTGGCCTTTTTAGGCTAAAGCTGTTGCATCCTCTGGACAGGACATCAGTTAGGAAAAAGTGGATGAAGTTATCCTTTCTTCATTCTTCTTTTCTTGTTCTCCTTTCCTCCTCCTTCCATTCTCTCTCTCCCTTTCTTTCTGTTCCATCTCCCTCTTTGCTTTAGTTTAACACGATTCTTGGGAATTCCTATATATTAGATTGAAATTAAGCCTGAAATGCATTATATTGTGTGTTTTATTTACTTAATTTTTGTTTGTTTTGAGAGCAAGTGGGGGTAATGGAGAGAGTGCTAAGTAGCCTTGGATTCAGGTTCAGCAGAATCCTGGCTCTGTCTCCCACGTGTAAAATGCTTGTCATTTCTCAACCTCTCTGAGACTAAGCATCTTCAGAGGATTCATTATCTTCTATGCTCCCATACCCTTGGTGGCAGGGAGATGTATCTAAAAAGAAGACACCTTTGGCAGAGGTAGAAGCAGAGAGCCCTAGGAATACAGGAAGCTTAACGTCTGCAGGATAAAGGTGGCAAAAGGTGACCTTTGTATTGGGCCTGACAGTGTGAATACAACTGGGTAGTTGTTGTTGTTGTTTGGTACTGGGGATCGAATTCAGCACCTTGCACTTGCGAGGCAGGTGGCTGCACCATACAATGGGGTAGTTTTTATTTATTCATGCAATTAAAACTTTACCGAGCCCCGTGAGCTGAAAACCATTCTAATCACTGGTGATCCAGCAGTAGAGGACAAAGGAGCAGCTTCACAAACCTGGCCTCACCAAGCTGACATTCTTGTGGGAGAAGCCAGACAGTACCTAAATAAATAACAAAACCTGTTTTTCAGATGTTGATAAATACCATACTGGAAGAAATATTAGAGCAGGGTAAGGGACCTTGGAATGATATGAGGCATAGTGAGTTTTGAATTGAAGAGAATTGAAGGGGAAAAGGAATGAGCTATGGAGATTATGGAAAGGAAAAGCAACTCAGGAGGAGGAAACCACCCCGGTGCCCAGGGCACGCGTGCAGATGGCATCTGTGCAAGAGTGGGGAGGCCAGGGAAGATGGTGGGTATTGGGTGAAGAGAGCACACACAGGGCTTTCCAGGTGTTCTAAAAATTGGCTTGGAGCAAGATGAGGACCATTATAGGGAGTCTAGTCAAAGGAGGTGCTTGTTCTGATTCTTCCAAGATGGGATCACTCAAGCTGTTGTGCAAAGATAGGACAGTTTGGAGCCCAGGTAGGGACCGGTGCAGAAGCAGGGACAGTTTAGGAAGCTGCTGTCTTGGCTAAAATGAAAGAGGAGACGGCATGAAGCAGGGTGTTAGTGGGAGTGGGATGTGTGGGCTGGTGAGAGTCAGCAGAGGTTGTTTCAGGCCCAGGCAGGCAACAGCTTCATAATCACACAGTGGGAAATGGCACTGTGCCCAGGGACGGCTGCACAGCACATTGTAAGGCTGGGCTGAGGTGCCAGGGAGAAGGGAAGGGGAGCTCCAGAAGGCCGGAGGAGGCTGGGCCTGGGGACTGGCTTGTGGAGTCTGAACATTCATTTCTCGTAACCCAGAGCCAGAGAACACACAGATGAGTGTTCTGAGCTCTGGTAACCAAATTGAAGAAAGGCGGCAGGAAGTGGAAACTGGGCTCAGAGAGATAGTGGCCCAGTGAGGAAAGAATAAGGGCTCAAACTTGAGCTGTCCTCGGAGAAGATGGGTGGAGTCATGGAGTTACATGCAATGGTGAGGGACTTTGATGGACTCCTTTTGAGGTATGATAGGAGAAATAAAAATGGGGTAGAAAGGAGACAAGGAAATTGATTTTACAATTGCACTTTTAAGAAAAACTGCAGCTTCCAGACATAAAAGTTACACAAGCCTTTTTTCCCTTTTAGGAAATCCATTCAACAAAACAAAATTCCTAAAGATTTTTCTTTTTCTTTACAACAAGGCTGTGAATCTGGGCTCTTAACCTGTGCTTTTCACCTGTAAATCGTGCGCCTGGGTCCTCCATCTTTAGGAAGCAGTAATACTGGCAGCAGGCAGCAGATCTCAACCTCATACGTGTGTAGATAGCTTGTCTTGCAACCTGAGAGACAGTAAAAATACACAAACTAGATGATTCATCTTGAAGACACTCCCTTAAATGCACCCAACTCCTGCTCTTAATGCGTCTCATTTCTCCATTCTTGAGTTCATCCTGATAAACTCTTCTCTGGCCTTGTATACTATTGGGTCCTAAAAATTCCTTTTTCTGTACAGGAGTCAGTGAACCTGCAAACATCTTTTTAAAAAGATAGCATGAATTCCTTATTTCAGCCCTAAGGGCCTCTCAGACCCAGCCTGCTGACACTTCAATCATATTGGTAGAATTTTCACCCTGATTTTTTGTTGTTAAATGTATCTCAGTGTGAAAGTAGGGTTCTTGGATAAACTTCTGTCCCTGGGGAAATGCTTTAGAAACCATGATGCTGAATTAGACTTTTGTTTGGCCAACTGGAGTGTCTGTGCTGGGAGGACCTTGAGAAATGGGGTTGGCAGTGGAGAAGGAGAGGCATGGAGCTAGGCAGGCCTTGAAGAAGGTAGTGGGGAGAAGGCAATGGAGTAGGCTCAGACTCGTCAAATGCCCGGGGAGAGGAATAAGGGTAAGAACAGCCAACGTAGTTAAGGGAGACATAGATGGCGGCTATGAGGTGCAAAGAACAGGTATGGGCATCTAAGTCAGTGTTTTCTGTTCTGCTACTTGCCATCTGGAAGGGACATGAAACAGGTGAAATTTCAACTAAGCTCTGCAGTTTTCCGCCTTTTCCTCTGTTTAATGTGTTCGCTTCCTGCTGTGTGCTCTTCTGATCTGTGCCCGTGCCTCTGAGCTTCTGCTCTGTGACGTGAGCTTGCTTCATACCCTCCCTCAGCCTCACTGCACTGACCGGAAAGGTCAACGTCCGTCTCTCCCTTGCCTTTTCCCATTGTCTCCCTCAGGGCTCGCCTCTCCCACAGCCCTCCTGGTGGGGCGGGCCTTCTGCTAAAAGTTTATTATCTGTCCGGAAGGGGCTCTGACATTTGTCCAGCTCTTTATTCGCCTTTTGCTCTCTTCTGAGGACTTGTCTCCTTTTGGTTGATCACTCGTCCAGCCTGGAATACAATCCTCACTGCCTTTTTGCCACTCCCAGAGCTTAAAGATACGCATTTACCTTGTCATTATCATAATGTTCATGACCTTATCACTAAGACTTTGCGAAGCAGCTGAATGTAACTGGTCTGTAGCAAGAGCAGTGAAGAGGTGTAACTATTGTGAGAAGCTCCTCTGGCTTTTGAGGAGATGGGAGTCTAATGCCAATATTACTGTACAACGCAAGGGGCCAAATGTCCTAGATTTTTTTTGGTCAATCCTGAGTTTGCTTTAGCTTTGATCATGTCCTTTTCTTGCCATGTGAACTTAGAGAATGTTTGATCTCTCTTGGCTTTGAGCAGGCATAAGATCTTACTTGAGATCAGAGGAAAGATTTTCCATTCTCTTAAGGGCCCTTCCGTGCTGTCTACGTGACTCCTTGAAACAAAGTCACGACTGACCCAGCAACACTTCAGAGCAATTCTCACATTCTTAAGGAAAGTTTCTGCAAAGGCACAGAGGTCAGAGAACAAGTTTTCAAATGCACACTACTGTGCAGGGAAGTTAGAAGCAGGCTTGGCTGTACACCTCTCCCAGTGGCCTGGGTCCGAGCACTGGAAGTCCTACAGTTTCTGTGTCAGTCAGAACTCCACATACTCTGCAGTTTAATCTTATGAGAATTTATGTGATTCACTTATTTTATAGATAAGGAAACTGAATTCCAGGGAGGCCAAGTAACCAACTCAAGGTTCTGCATCTGGTAATGACAAAGGTCACTTTCAAACCCAGGTGGTCTGAAACCAGAATTCAGGCTCTTAGGCACCCACCACACGTAACACTTGCCGATCCATGTGGACACCAGGAGTCTTCTTTATGTGACTATTTTGGTAGTGATGAGCAGGTTCTTGGGATCCTGGGGTTTACACTATTCAAAAATACAGGAGTGATACAGAATGTTGCCTCCCTGGATTCCTGAAAGGCAGAAATTTTGAGTCTAGGTATGGAAAGAGTGAAGGTGTGTGAATACTCCTAAGATCACTGGTCTTCAATAAAGCTTTTTCAGTATGTTCCCTTCCTGATGAGATGCCCGTGTGAAGGGTGCTTCCTATGGAAAACAGGTCTCTGCAATCATTTAAAGGATCTGCTATCCAAAGTGGGTGGAAAGAGCACATTCCTTGGAGGTGGGACTGTTCATTCTGCCACGCTGGGGAGAGGCAGGATGTTGGTAGGGAGATGAGGTTATGGGCACAGGCAAAGCAGCAGCTCAGATGGACAGCAGCAACAGGGAATATATAGCTGTGGGAGCAGAGCCCTGAACAGCTGTGTGGGGGCGTGGAGACCCGTAGAGGGCTGGGTCTGGAGACCAACTGACCAGCTGGCAGGGTGCACAGAGCCTGGTGCCGTAGCGATGTGTCATTTGTCCCTCAGGCTGTGAGGACCTAGGGAGTAACTGTGAGGCTGGGTACAGTTTGATCTTTTGTGTAGAAAACATCCTTCTCAAACTGGACTATAAAAGTGAGCCAGATTATTGTTGTAGCTGCTTTACCAAATGATGAGTTCTAAGTGTTTTGCTGTACTAAACATTGACAAAAGGCCCTTGAACTTCTGAGAGGGGGCACTTTGGGTTGCCCATAAGCCCTGAGATTGCTATGGTTCAGTCACCTTTGTCTTGAATGTGTGTATTTTTATATAATCGATATCATCTGTGTACATTTTTCTGAAGCAGATTTCTTTTTTCCTTTCTTCTTTCTTTCCATCTATTCTCCTTCCTTTCCACCAGAGGTCAAATCAGTGGGTCTGCCAGACCCTGGACTTTGGAACCCCCAACCATGGGCTAAATAAAACTTTTCTCTTTGTAGAAGGAATTATTTTACTGTAGTACCATGGAGCTGCCTAATACAGCTCCCTTCTTATAAAAATATTGGAGAACAACCCCTATTCACTGCTGAAATTAAATTCACAAGTGATATAATTTGTCTAAAATGTGATTAAAATGGTAATGTGAAGATATAAAGGAAGCATCTTTATAATAAAATAATATTCACTTTGGTATAGAAATGCCTTGGGCACACCTAGTAGATGAAACGATGAAGCGAACAGATGCTTGCCCTTATATGTAGACTCAAGGAACGCCAAGCTCCTATCACAGACAGATTTAAATGTGTTCTGTTCATGATTTAAATGCGATGGGTGAGGGCTGGGGCTTTGGCTCAGTGCTTCTGCTGCATGCCTCGCAAGTACAAGGTCCCAAGTTCTATCCCTGGTACCAAAATAAATAAATAAATAAAAATAAATAAATGCTATGGGTGAGGTTGTCATCAATTTCATGACTTTTTCTGAGATGTTCAACAACTCATGGTAAAGATTCAAACCAAACAAAGCTCCAAAGTCTCCAGATTTATGTGGTTATTCCTTTTTTAAAAAAGTGATTACATATTAAATTGTGTTTATATGTAGTGTAGATGAATTCTTAGCTCAGATGTTTTGCACCCACGTAAGTGTCTGATAGGAAATCTCAAGTCCTTGATGTGTGGGGAAAATTTTTCATCATGTGGGCTACCTCTCAGCCCCCACCAGTGAATGCCAACAGTAACCCCAAATGCCAATCGTAACATACTTTTTCCAAATACCTCTTAGGAGGCCGGCACTGTCCTCATTAAGAATCAAAGACTTAATGATGATATTTATTCTTTTTTTTTCTTCCCATAGATTTTTAATATTAGGAGTAAAGCACCAAAGAACATTTCTCTAGAGATGTCAGAATAATTGTTCAGGAGAGATAAGTCCCATGTTGTTTCAGCTAAAGGGACTCGTGCTGAGGCTGGAACATGAAGCATGCGTTTTAAATAGGAGACTCTTCCTGCCTTGCCTTCTCTTTCTCCTCTTTAGATGGTTTCCAGACCTAAGCTGGAGCAGGTCTTACTTAACCTAGAAAACACTGAGCCCTGGCTTCCTTCCTTCTCTGGGAATCCAGCTCTTTTTTTGGAGGGGGGGCGCTGCATTTTCCTCCCCTTCCCTGGGAAGGAGACACACTCATGGTTCCAAAGAGCTCATCCTGCTCTTCCACAGAGGGTCCCCTCAGGAATCCTGACTCAGCTTCTGTAACTTAATGTGCAATTTCAGTTGCAAGGTTCAGCCTCTGTCGGGACACGCCTTTGTTGGGTACCCCACTACCTGGACAAATGCCAGGTTTAGAATAGAAGTAAAAGAAGTAATAGTTGGATTTTGAT
>NW_022900931.1:24074795-24085028 GCF_012274545.1 Fukomys damarensis | reverse complement strand
GGGTAAAGAGCCTTTTAGGAAACCGCAAATGAAGCAGGATGCAGCTAAATGCTCTGAAAGAAAGAAGCAGGAATTCAAGTCACTAACAGACACTGCTGTAAGATCAGAGATTTGTTTGTTAGTAAGACGTAGAAACTACAGTCTTTTTCTAAAATGAGTAAATACTTTGAAGTAGGAATGTGGTGGGAGAGTTTCCCTTCAGAAAAGAGAAAATAATAGATAATTTGCAAAATTTTGTTTCTTTTGCTTTGTATCCATTCTTTTTCCATGTTATGCCTCTTTTGCTTAATGAATATATTGAGCTTAACAATATAACAAAAGTATCTTTATATAGATTACCTCAACAAATATTCACAACCTTGGCAAGTGTTTATTATTACAATTGTATACAATAAATTTGGAAAAGAGGGAAAGACTTATCCTAGATTGCACTGAGAAAGTGACAGAAATAAAACTCAAGGTCAGTTCTTAATCTGAGCTATTTGTTCTTCACACCTAAACCAGCTTTATTTTTTAAACTTGTAGAATGTAATGATGAAAGTCCCCCTTCTGTGACTTTCTTTGAAAGGTAATACTATTTTCTTAGGCTGCTTCTAAAGTTTGTGTGCCTGGACATATTTACCCATTGTCACACCTGGTTAATGTGCAATGTTACAGAGAAGAGGACAAAGCAGGAGGTGAGAAGCACAGTCGATTCAGTCCCTGCAGCCCAGAGCTGGCACTGCAGGGAATAGGAGGAGCCTGGCTCCCTGGGGGCTCCATGGGTAAGACAGCGCCAGGCCTGACAGTGAAGAATAAACTTGCATTTCATGTGAGGCACTGTAACTTAGGGCCTCTGTAACACTAGTTAAATGAGTGAGACGAAGCCCCTGTCCTGAAGAAATTCAGGGTTACACTAAACTCGCACTTTAAACCTTGCCCTGTACATTCATACGCCGTCTCCGGTGGCAGTACATTTCAAAGGACAGGTGTAAAATAAAAAGATAACTCTGGGTATTACTGCAGGCTTCCCTAAGGCACTGGTATCTGCAGAATCTGTTCAAGCTCATCACCAATACCTCAAATGTGTGGAATGGGCCTATTCGCCCATCTGCTTCATACACGAGCAAGTCAAATCCAGGAACATACGAAAGGGATACAGCATTATGACTATCTTGAGGAGTTAAGCTTTTTCAGCCTCTGAAAATCAAAGTAACTCACCATTTCAACAGAAAATAGGCACAAATTGTGTATTACAGCAGACGAAGAAAAAACATTCAATAAATTCAATATGCATTCATTTTGAAAAATTTCAGCAAAGGAAACTTTCTTAACCTGATAAAAGGTATCTATAGTTAAGATCATAGTCACTGGTGAAAGACATTCCACTTCCCAAGACCAAGAAAAAGCAAGGAGGTCCATTTCCATTCTCACCGCTTCTGCTCAGTATTGCAGTAGTGGTCTTGGCCAGAATAACAGATCAATAAAAAGCACAGAAGTTGGAAGGAAAGAGTTAACAGTCTCTTTGCAGATTACATGATGGGATACTTAAAAATCTTAAGGAAACTACCCCAACTCATGACACAGTCAAGTAAATTTAATGAAGTCACAAGATATATGGTGAATACAAAAACTGCATTTCTATATTGCAATGAAAACAGAATAAAGTACAATTTACAATTTTATCAACAATATGGAAGACTCTGGCAATACACAACAAAGTATGTGCAAGGCTTACAAAACACTACTGTGAAAAGTGAAAGAAGAGCTCAACAGTGGAGCAGTATATCACATTCAAAGACAGAAAGATTCAACACTGTTCAGATGTCAGTTCCTCCAAACTGATCAATGAAGCCAACTGCAAGCTGGATAAAAACCCTAAAAGACATTTTTTGTCTTTGTTAAGCTGATTCTATATATGTAGAATATTTTTTAAAATCCTGAAAAAAAACAATTTGAAGACATGTGGGACTTGATTTCAAGGATTATTTAAAGCTACAATAATCACAGTAGTGTGGTATTGGCATAGACACTCACAGATCAATGAAATTGAGCACAGGAAGTAAAATCAGATCTAAACAGGGCCGGGGATTTAGCTCAGTGGTGCCACACCTGCCTGACAAGCTCAAGGTCTTGAGTTTGATCCCAGGTATTAAAAAAAAAAAAAAAAACTAATCTAAATATACAGTCATTTGATTTAATCTGATATAAAGGTCTCAAGATAATTCAATGGGAAAAAGAAAAATTTTCAACAATTCTGGCTAGGGTAACTACTTAACGATATGTGACAAAATGAAACAAGACTCCCACATTTCATGCCACAAAGAACAGGGGGAATGGATATGATCAAAGTATGTTATATACCTACATTAAAAAGTCAGGGAGGGGCCGGGGATTTAGCTCAGCGGTTCGGTAGCCTACCTTGCAAGTGCAAGGACCCGAGTTCAATCCCCGGTACCACAAAAAAAAAAAAAAAGTCAGGGAATCTCAGTCAATGAAACTATAATTGTGTTCACTAATACAAAATTAACATGAAATGGATCACAGACCTAAATGTAGAAGCCAAATCTATAAAGCTTCTAGAAAAAGACATAAAAAAAAAAAAAAAAACCTTCTATACCTTAGAACAGGCAGAGATATTTTTTTGGTACTGGGGATTGAACTCAGGACCTTCCACTTGTGAGGCAGGCAGTGGCACCACTAAGCTTAATCCTTAGCCCCAGGCAGAGATTTTTTTTTTTTTAATGTTCAAAAGCACTATCTTACAAATTAAAAACCTTCTGCACGGCAAAGGAAGCAACCAACAGAGTGAAGTGACAACCTACCAAATGGGGGAAAAAAACCTTGCCAGCTATTCCTTAAATACAGGACTAATATCTAGAATATATGAAGAACTCAAAAAAAATTACAGCCCCTTGAATGAAAGAACCAGTGGAAAAAAATGGGCAAATTAAACTAAACATTTCTTAAAAGAAGTATAAGTGGACAATAAATATATGAAAAAATGTTCAACATCACTAGTCATAAGGGAAATGCAAATTAAAACAACACCAATATTCCATCTTACTCTAGAAAAAATAACTATCATCAAGAAATAAAAAATAACTAATGCTGGGCCAGGGATTTAGCTCAGTGGCACTGCACCTGCCCTGCAAGCTCAAGGTCCTGAGCTTGATCTCCGGTACCAAAAAATAAAAATAAAAAATAATAATAACTAATGCTGCGGCAGAAAGGAACCCTCTACACTGTTGATGAAAATGTAAACTAATACAACTACTACTGAAATCAGTATGAAGATTTCTCAAAAAACTTAAACCTAGAAATTCCATCTGATGCATACTCCCCCTCTAGCTATCTTCCAAGCAAGTTAAATATATCATATTACAGTGATTCACCACCCCCATGTTTATAGCAGCACAATTTATGTAGCTAAATCCTGGAAACAGCCGATATATCATCAGCAGATGAATGGATAAAGAAAACATGGTATTTACATACGATGGAGTTCTACTCTACCACAAAGGATAAACTTGAGCCATTTGTAGAAAAAGGATGCACACCTTTAGACCATCATTTTATGTGAAATAAGCCAGACACATAAGCTTAACTATTGCATAATTTCTCTTACATGAGAAACACGAAAGGTAACTAAAGAGCAAAATAAAAGATAATAGGAAGAAGGGAAATAGACCTTTTTTAAACAGAAGAAGATGGAGAGAGAGAAAGAGAGAGAGAAAGATGAAAAAAGAATGAAGATGTGTTACATACATGTACCATCTCCCCACAGGAATGTAATCATTATGCACTGCATCATGTACTAATAAAAATAATAAATGAAAAAAGCATTAACCACAAAAGAAAAACTGGCTCAATAAATCTCTATTAAGTTCTCATCAAAAGAATGCCAGTCTACATAGAAATAAGAGGGAAAAAAAACACTTTAAAAATTCATTTAGAACCACAAAAAAATCCTGAACAGCTAAACTAATCTTGGCAAAACAAACCAAACAGGAGGCCTCACAAAACCTGACTTCAAAATATAGTGTACAGCTACAGTAACCAAAACAGATGGTACTGGCATAAACAGACAGACACACAGACCAATGAAACAGAAAAAAACCCAGAAATCTATAGCCAGTGAGTTTTAACAAAGGCACTGAGAGCATACTTTAAAGAAAGTCTCTTTAATAAATCATGCTGGGAAAGCTGGATATCCATTTGCAGAGGAAAAAAACTAGATCTCTAGCTATAAAGCATCCAAAAATCAATTCAAAATTAAAGACATCCTTACAACATGAAATTACTAGAAGAAAGCACGGAAGAAATGCTTTAGGGCAGTGGTCTGGCAAAGGTTTGCTGGACACAATCCCAGAAGCACAGGCAATCGGAAACTGACAAAACAGATGGCATCAACCTAAATGACTTCTGTACCATGAAGGAAATAATCACCAGAACAGAGCAACAACATCCAGAATGGGTGAAAATATCTATGAAGTATTCATCCAACACGTTAACATTCAGAACTCAACAACAAACCTATGACCTGAATAGAGAGCTCTCCAAAGGAGATAAATGGCCAAGAAGTCTATGAAAATATGCCCCACATTACTCATCACTGAAGGAATGCAAACGCAAACCATGGTGAGTATCATCTCGCACCACTCAGGATGGCTGTTATTAGAAAGAACAAAAAGATAAATGCTGGCAAAGACGTGGAGAAAGAGGAATTCTCATACACTGCTGTTGGGAATGCTCACTAGTACAGCCCGAGCGGAAAACAGTACAGAAGGACCTCAAAAAACCAGAAATAGACCTATCATACAATTCAGCAATCCCACCACTGAGTATGAGTCCAAAGGAAAGGAAATTGGTATGTTGAAGAGATACCTGCATTCCCTAATTATTGCAGCACTGTTAAAGATAGCTAAGACATGGGATCATACAAACACAGTGGAATATTATGAAGCCATGAAGATGAAACCATTTGTGGCAATGTGGATGAGCCTATGGAACACCGTTAAATAAAATATGCAGGCAGAGAAAGAGAAATACTGCATGATCTTGCTGCTATTGTACAAGGTGTAAAAAGTTGACCTTATAGAAGCAGAAAGCTGAACAGTGGTTAGCAAGACTGGAAGCACGGGACCAGAGTAGGATGGGGAGATGGTCAACAGCTGGGGGTGTACGGGACAGAAGGAAGAGCTTCCAATGTTCTGTACCACAGTAGGACAACTATGCTTCACAGCAATTGATTTTATGATTCAAAACAACTCATAGGGAAAACAAATGCTCCCGAGAAAGACACGATAGATGTTTATTCTGCCGGACGCCAGCTACCATGATCCGATCGCTGCTCACTGATACACATACTGAAACATCTCACAGTGCCCTATAAATATGTGCAGTTATCTGCAGTCTCTACTTGCAGTTGGTTGGCATAATAGGGGTACTTCAAAGTAAAAAAATTTTTTTTAACTTTTAATTTTTAAAAAGAAAAAAACTTAGGGCCAGGGATTTAGCTCAGCGGTTCGGTGGCCTGCCTTGCAAGCACAGGGGCCCGAGTTCAATCGCCGGTACCAAAAAGAAAAAAGAAAAAAACTTAAATCTGTAATTTTTTTCGGAACTGCCTCAGGGCCTGTATCTCATGAAAATGTTTCCAAATTATCATATTCCAAAGGGAAAAAGAAGCCAGCTTTTGAGATCTCTAAAAGAACTAAGGTGTGGTGGCACAGGCCTGTAATCCCAGCATTCAGGAGGCCGAAGCAGGAGGATCACTGCGAGTTCGACACCAGTCTGGGCTACAAAGTGAGTTCTAGCTCAGTCTCAAATACATAGTGAGAACCTGTCTCAAAAAAAAAAAAAAAATAAATAAAATAAATTTAAAAAATTTTTAAAAATTAAAGAACTAAGACTACTTCTGGTGGAGGAGCTGCCAAGAGCACAGCAGGGTGGCAACTGTGCCCTCGCTGGGCAGGAAGCAGGAAGCTGGCTCAGGCAGAAGTGAGCAGCCAGATGCTGCCCACAAAGCCATGCTGACAGCCCCCGGGGCGGAGATCCCGGACTCTAGTTCAGGACGGAGACTGTCTTGGTCCTCTCTAGTGACCCTGCCGAGGGAGTGGCAGTGCACAGCACCCCAATCTCCTGGCCCTGTTCCGCGGCAGGCAGCCAGACGGCCCAGGCACCCCCAGGCCACTGCGCACCCTCCGGGTACTGTAGCTCCAGTAGGTGAGTAGGTGGGGCTTCCACAGAAGCAACAAGATGAACAATTAATGGAAGCCGAGAAACCATGCCGGCTTACAGCCAAATACACACAGCTTGCAGGTGACAGAAACGGATCCAAATCTTGATTATGACCCTGAAAAAATTCTTTAACCTCTCAGCCTCAGTTTCTCTGTCCCTAAAATGGAGACAATGATGGTACCTACTTCATGGGAATGAAGGATTCAATAAGATAATATGCAGCATAAGTTATAAAATATGTGAACTGAAACAGAAACCGTGTCTAGAAATTTCTTTTACATGAAGAATGGAAAAGCAAGGCAAAGGATATGCTGCACAGGGGTAGAAAAGGGCAGGGCGGTCCTGAGAACCCACACTGACAACCTCCGCGTGGGGGTGGAGCTGCGGCCTCTCTTACGGAACAGTCTCACCATCTCCCAGACCCGGATGATCGAGGAAACTCCCCAGCCCCTCGCTCACACCTCTGCTCTGGTCTCCACCTCTGCTACTGAGCATCTCACTGCAGAGCTCAGTTCCGCAGCCCACACCTCCAGCCAGAATCGCCTCCCGCTAGGAAATAACTGACGTCATCCTTCATCGGCAGCTCCTTCCTTGTCCTTTTTATTTTCTCTTTTCAAGGTCAGGGACTGAACACATGGCCGCCCAGGTAATTTTGATCATGTCCAGCCACGAGAATGACTATTAGCGTTATTTGGTGCTACTCAACACACTAAAAATAAAGTGCAATCAGTACACATACATTTAAAACTTTTTGAAAACAAACACAAGCATTAATAAGTTGTATCTTCTCCAACAAAAGCACACTATTTCAAACACTTCTGTGGGACAGAATTTCCTGATAAAATATGCTCTGGTGCTGGTTTGGGCTCAGGGGACATCATATGGAGGAGGACACTGTGACCTAGTTTTCAGAGAGGTGAGCATTTCAAAGCTATCCACACTGCTAGGCTCCTCTATGTGTGCAGGTGTCCTGACTCAGAAGCCCTGCTCAAGGGATCCTCCTGCCTCAGTCTCCTGAGTAACCACTGAGGGTGTGTAATTTTATTTTGTTTTTGGTTTTTTGTTTGTTTGTTTTTTTGTGGTACTGGGGATCGAACTCAGGTCCTCGCACTTGTGAGGCAGGCCGCCAAACCGCTGAGCTAAATCCCCGGACCTGGGTGTGTAATTTTAAATTAGAATATATATATGATATAACAGTTCTTCATCAAGATACTATACATCTTCTAAATTCTCCAAAAGAGGAGGGTCTTGCTATGTAATTCAGGCTGGTGCTGGACTCACTAGTATCCCAGGCTGGCCTGAACTTGGAGGTAATCTTCCAGCCTCAGCCTCCTGAGTTCTGGGATTACAGGTGGGTGCCTGGCAAAATTCTCAAACTATAAGTTATATAACTTAAGCAAGCTTAGTAAATTTATCATAGATCTATAGAAATATCGGCAAGACAGCTTACTTTGTCTGCACTCACTTTACATTTAAGCTCCAGTTTCTCAAGGAGATCAATTTAGGGACACAAGCAGGGAACAGGAGGCCCTGTAGGGTCAAGGTCATTGGATGAAGGGCTGCCAGTCCTCTCTGTATGGTTCCGAATCTACTCTTCACCTTTATTCTGTCTTTGCACATATATCTTGCACTCAAAATGTAACGAATATGCAGGGTTACATAATTCTGGGGTTTATTTTTATTTTATTTTATTTTATTTTATTTTATTTTATTTTATTTTATTTTATTTTATTTTATTTTAGATAAGGTCTCACTAAATTGCCCATGTTGGGCTGGAACTTTTGATTCTCCTGCCTCAGCCACCAAAAGTTCTGGAATTACAAGTGCGCACCCATGCCCAGCCTAGACTCTTATTTTTAACTGTCCCAATTCAACTATGTAGTTGCGACTGACCTGGAACTCACTATGTAGTCCAGGCTGGTCTCAAACTCATAGTGATCCTCCCGCCTCAGCCTCCCGAGTGCAGGGATTACAGGCGTGAGCCGCCACGCTGGCACATAATTCTGCTCTTTTATTGTAAGGATTTTCCAGCAAAAGGAGCTAAATGAAAAAACAATTCATCCTGTTGAACAGCCATCTAAATAATGAACTGAGCTACACAATCATCTTTTGGGACTTGGCCATGACCACATGTCTTGGGCAGATTACTCATAGCAATATAGGCTCACCCTCCCCCAAATGTAAACTTGACTAATAATTCACTATCACAAAACAATGGAAATCAGAAGTCTTAAATTTTAATCTTACTAGTTATGCGACCTCAAGCAAATCACAAACCAAGACTCAGCTTCTAGTTCTTAAAAATGAAGATAACATTTGTCCATCGTATCTCACAATGGTGTTATTAGGATTATACGACATGATATGCACAAGAGTAATTTGAAAACAAAACTGAGCTATAAAAATGTAAGGTCATATTATTAACAAATTCTACTGAACTGCCAAATATATTTGGATATGTTTTTCACCATACACAAAACTAAGAAAATTCTAAATTATACAATTTTTTTAAAAAAAATGCTTCAATGTTTTTACATAGTAAAGCTTCTATGTGTCTTTCTCACATATTCATGAAACTCCGACTGCCAATTCTGAGTCCAAAGCAGTTAGCGTAACTGTACATATCAGTACTATCCCAAGAGTGAATCTGGGGTTTGGTTACAGCTCAAGTCATTTCCCAAAGAACAGAAGTGGCCAAGAAACACAGGGGAAGCTTTCAACATCACTAGTCATTTGGGAATGGAACATCAAAACCACAGAGACAGCTTCCTGACACTAGGAAAGCTAAAATAAAAAAGGCAGACAATAACAAGTGTTAGTGAGGAACTGGAGAAACTAGAGCCCTCCTGCTCTGCTTGGGTATGTACAATGGCACACTCAGAAGAACAGCTGGCAGTTTCTCAAAAAGTTAAAGGTAGAATTATCACTTTCACTCCCAGGCAAATATCCAAGAGAAACAAAACATATAGGCACACAAAAACCAGTACACATATGTTCACAGAAGCATTATTCATAACAGGCAAAAAGTAGAAATAACCCAAAAACAATCATTATTTTAAATGATGAATCCTGATGAATGGATAAACACAATATGGTATATCCATAAAATGAAATATTATACAGCCGTTAAAAGAAATGAGATACTGATGTAAGCTACATCATGGATAAGCCTTGAAAGCTTTATGCTAAATTAAACCAGACCTGAAAACTCGCATTTTATTATTCTGTCTATATGAACAGAATTATGTTAAATAAAAGGCCCAAAATAGGCAAACCCATGGAGACAGAAAGTAGATTGGTAGTTCCCGGGGAGAAGGGAATGGGAATGCGGGGAATGGCTGGGGTTTATGGTCTGGAGCCAGGCAGTGGTGTTAGCTACACTACATTTCGAACATACCAAAAATCACCTAACCATACTCTGAAAAGGGGTGAATGATGACACGAGAATTGCATCTCAACTTAAAAATGAGTGAATTCTAAGAACCTTCGTTTCCTCTCCCCAGTCCTGGGCCAGGCACACACACATCAGGGCTGCACCTTAAGTCTCACCTGGACTCAGAAGCTGTCTGACACTGGACCCCAGCTGGCCATTTCCAAAGGGGATGGGCATCCTCAACTAGACACTTCAAACAAACTGCTGAAGACAGGCAGAACATTTTTAACCATAAAGGGAGGTGGTAGCTGAGTCCACAAGACGGAAGGTCCAGCTAAACGGCGGTGTGTATCCAGTCCTGGATCTCTACACTCGTAACACTGTGCATCAAGTAAGTCCAGAGGGAAGTTTGACCTTCGTTCTCAGCCATCACCAGGAACCTCCCCCTGCCTGTCTTTAAACTGACTCATACTGACCACTCTCTGTGAAAAATTTTAAACACAGAAGGATTACTGCAGGCTATCTCGACACTGCTACCACGTCACGCTTCGGACTGCAGGCGCCTTCTCCAGGACCTTCCCCACTCACCAAGCCTGGTGCTCTCCACTCCCTCCAGCTGTCCTCACCTCAGAGAACAGCGC
>NW_022900931.1:24073640-24074620 GCF_012274545.1 Fukomys damarensis | reverse complement strand
GTATGTCACGCTGCAGCGGAGCCCTGCAGGGTCGAGGATGTGCTGTCTTTCCGACCCTTACTTGGCCATCCTAGGGTCACGACTACCACAGAGGAGTCGTGAGACCTCGGGAGGGATCTCTGGTTGCCTCCCTCTCGCATAATGGGCAACACTGGGCAGGACGAAGGGGACTTACCACACAGGGGACACTGAGGTCACCTTGTTCCTGAACACCGAAGCTTCAGACACCAGAGTTCTGAATAGCTCACATGGCAGCTTTTAAGAATAAACTTTGCCATTTAGTCTCACTTGCATACTTTTGCTCTGGAAATCAGAAAAGAGAAGTCCTGCTCTGGCCAATCTCAGTTCACCTGCTCTAATGAAAACAAAAATTAAATAGAAATCTATAATAGTGAAATTATTTCCTTTGGTAAAGTCTGCGCATCACATTAGGATAACTGAGAAGTATAAAATATTCAGTGATTTCCTAATTTTTCAAAATTAGTGTAATGAAATAATGTATAATGGTTACAACTATTATTGTCTACTAAAGATCAGACAGTGTACAATGACGCATGTGCTTTATATATGTTATCTTTATTTCCCACAGTATTCCTAAAACTGTAGGAAAATATTCTCTTACTAGAGAAAACGAGGAATTGGGGTTTCACAGATGACAAAATGTGCCTGAGACCATAAAGCCAGGGCCAGCTGTGAAATAAGGATTTAAATCCATGCTTTCCCACTTAACCTTTGCCTGTATTTTCTACACTGCTAGTTAATTTACATGTCAATTCACTTCAATTAAACACATACCCAGCTGAGCAAAGCATTCCGTATCTTTTCAAAATATTTAATGGATGAATTTGAATGAAAAGTTTTAATGTTTTCAAGCGGAGTAAAAAATTTTTGGTTTCTAATTTAACCACCAATATTTATTTTTTTAGTAACAGAAATAACAAATTGCCAGAAACAAACATCCATATTAAAAAAAACAACAA
>NW_022900931.1:24072247-24073140 GCF_012274545.1 Fukomys damarensis | reverse complement strand
ATACATATTTACCTTCCAATTCTCAACATTAGAAGATATCAGTGTCACTGGGAAGAAAATGGGAATTTTCCTCCTAATTTTTATTTCTTTGACTCAAAGCTAAGAAAATATGCCCACATCTTTTTTTGCCACCTGCATTGAATAGTGAGTTTCCCTGAACTGTTTACTTACAGGTTCAAGCTCAGCCCCATCCAGGTTCTGATCCGAAACAGGATGTAAGCAGATAGTAATTGTTGTTCAGACTCTGTACATGAACATTAAGCCCTCGCCACAGTTATACCAGCTATGATACTATAATTGGATTTCTTTTTTTCCTGCTCAGGATCCCTCCTCTGTCTTCTGGTAACAATGAAAAGAATATTTTTTCCTCTTGCAGTCCTGGGGATTGAACCCAGCATCTCACATAGGCTAGGCAAATTATCCACCACTGAGCTGCGTCCCCAATCCCTTAATTTTTATTTAAATTTTCCCCTTTATCTTAGCCAAAAGGCTTAGAAGTGATTTTTCTTTTTAATTTCAAGAGTGCATCTTGCTAAAATTCCCAGGCTGGCCTCAAACACATGACCCTACCGCCTCAGCCTCGAGAGTAGCTGGGATTACAAATACGCACCACCATGCCTGGGCTCTCAACCCACCTCTTAAAGTGTACAGTGTATTAGTTTTGATTATGTGGACAGATACATGCAATCATCGCCACCAGTTTCAGAAGTTTCATCTCAAAAAGAAACCCCATGCCCTTTGATTATCATTCTTTTATCCCTATGTTATCCCAGGCCACGCCCAATTCACACCAACCTCTAATCTACTTTCTGTCTCTGCAGATCTCTCTGTTCTAGACATTTCATTTGAATCAAATATTATAATGTGTGGGGTTTTATGACTGGCTTCTTTCA
>NW_022900931.1:24052631-24071569 GCF_012274545.1 Fukomys damarensis | reverse complement strand
TTTTTACCATCTATAACCTCTGTTCTACTCACTGGTCCATGAAAATGCTTTTGCTCTGAGGTCTGGAGAAAGAAAGGTTTATTTTAGCTCATGGTTTCAAAGGTTCCAATCCATGGTCTGCTGATTTCATTGCTTGTCTATGGCAAGGCAGAAACATCAGGGTGGAAGGGAAGGGAGGAGGACAGCTGTCCACCTTATGGAAGCTAGAAGCAGACAGAGCAAGATCAGAGAACAAGGGACAGGGACTGATACATCGTAGTCCCCGTGACCCACTCCTTTCAACTAGGTTCTGCCTTGCAAGTTTTCATTGCCAGATGGATTAAGATCCATCGAAAGGTTTAATCCACCAATGAAGCTAGAGCCCTCGTCATCCAGTTCTCACCAGATGGGGTCCAAGGAGGTCCTCCCAAAGAGGAGATGGGGACCTCAACCTGCCCCATGGAGTAGTTCTTAACTCAACACCACAGAAAAAGAATTTCGGGTGGTGTCAGTAGGAGGCTCAGGCCAAGTTAGAAAATAAGAGAGAACAGCAAAGGGACTTCTGTGTGAGGAGCTCAAGGTGCGGCCGCTCTGATGCGGAATTTCAGACTGGCGTTTTAACAAAAGAATGGGAGCGTTTTTCATGTATCTACTAGGGTGACTAGTCAGGTTGATCATTATCTCAAGTCTGGTTTTGCAAGATGGCTCCGGGAGGCCTTATTGCTTCAGGGATCAAGTCTATCTCCATGAGATGATTATTTCTGCTTAGGGCAGTCTCGGTCTTATAGAGCTCTACTGGAATTCAAGGTGGCTTAGGTTTAGGGCAATGATTGGAGACTTCTGGGTGCTCATTTTAGGTTGAATGTCTCCATGAATCTCTTACCTTTGTGTGCCTGGTCTTAAAGGCGGGAAAGATAGGTTATGTAAATATAGAATGAATCGACATTGTTTTGCCAACATTTAGACAGACACTCTTGTAATGATTAACATGTCCGAGTGCAGAACTGGGCAAAGATCTGACCCAAAGTTGTAAGGGTACTAAATGGTCAAGCGTTGTTTTACTTTGAGTTGCCTACCAGGCATCTGTAGGCTCAAATGAAGAGTAAAGTCCACTTTGATGCTCTGGCTGCCTCAGAAGGAACCACAAATCATGCTTTTAGTGAGCATCAGGTTAAAGGCCTTGGAGTTTGTTTGTCTTCTGTCCCTTTGGTAGTCTCTGGCTGTGGCATAAACTCCATCCAGAAGGTCTTCCTTTTAGCATAGGAGACTTTAGGGGGAGCATTTTAGATTTGAACCATAAATATAAGACACTCTTCTACCTTTTATTTTGCTACATTTTCATACTTTGATTACCTGAGCCTCTCTCCCTCTGCCCCCCTCCTATGAGGGTATCTTTCCTACTGCAGGAAATCATTCAAATGGCTGAAAGAGCTTTGCTTGTGAACTCCTAGCACTTATTTTTTTTCTACCACTCACTTTGGCCTTCTGCTCCTCCAAACCTTTTGTACAGATGCTTTTCATTATTAGCTTTTCCTATCTTTCTATTTTTTTTAATGGTACTACAGATTGAACCCAAGACCTTCGCATGAAGCTACATTCCCATCTCCTTTTATTTTTTATGTTGAGATAGGATCTCACTGAGTTGCTAAATTGCCCGGGCTGTACGTGGGCCCACAACCTTCCTTCCTGAGCCTCTCAGAGTGCTGGGATTATACGTGTGTGCCATGGCCTTATTCACCTTTATTGCCTAAGTGCTACAAACAGAGAGGTGCTCAACAGATATTTTTTAATGAAGAAAAACTGCACTGTCAGTAACCAAGAATTGGTAATAATATACAGTCTGATTAACTAAAATAATTGCCACAGCTCTAAATGGATGTAATTTTCTTTTTTCAT
Organism: Fukomys damarensis; assembly: GCF_012274545.1. Lineage (NCBI taxonomy): Eukaryota > Metazoa > Chordata > Mammalia > Rodentia > Bathyergidae > Fukomys > Fukomys damarensis. The sequence continues at coordinate 24,069,694 of NW_022900931.1, read as the reverse complement.
CAGTTCAATTTAGTCTTATGTCAGTTTATTCTCATGGTCTGTTTGAGTTCAGACAAGTACACATTTTGGTAGTGAAGAAATGAATGCCTATGAGGTTAGTATAAATATAAAATTTCCATTAAAGTAAATAATATTGTCGCTAGGAAAGAAACCCTTAGCAGGGAAAACAATAATCTTAATAACAACTGAGTTAGTTCACAGGGCTTTAGGCCATTCCATTCTCTATCCGCTCTGATGTGAAAAATCTGAGGTTTCTCTGACTGTGAAGTATCTGTTAACATCTGCAGATGTCCTAAGAGAAATTGGCACAAAGTAAATACATACGTGCTATTTATATCTGCACCAGAGGGGGGAAAAAAAAGCCAAGGAGCAATTAAGTTTCTTTACACAAAATAGGAAGAGCCAAGCAGAGTGTGAGGGCAGAAGGCTTGGGCCTCCATGCTAAGGGGTATAGACTGCCATGTTTGAGCAATGGAGCAACTTTAGCGGGCAAAAAAGAATATGGTCAGCGGTCCTCTGTCCTTGAATTCAAGAAGAGCCCAGGTAAGGAAAAAATGTAAGTAACCAGCCCAGGAAGTACAGAAAACAAAAATGCTACACGGAAGGACTCCTGGTCTACCTAGAGTTCCTTACGCTGGCTCAAGGCCGCGGGTGGGGGGCTCAGTGTGTGAACTGCCCTGAACTCACAAGTGTACCTAGCTGGAGAGAGCAACGCAGGACAAGGTGCAAAACATTTCCTGACCTGAGAAACTCAAAATAGTTTAACTGCAGAGGTACGCATATAAGTAGGTACTACATAAACAATGTCCTGGCACGGTTGCTCTCCAACTCCATCACCTATCAGAGTCGCCCGCAGGGCTTCATGCACAGATTGCTGCGTCCCATTCCCAGAGCTGCTGGTTCCACAGTCTTTAAAATGTGCGGCTAACAAGCTCACAGGTGGTGTTGCTGGTCTGGAAACAACACTGTGAGGGCCACCACCACAAGCACCTGTTCCACATTTCTCTCCTGCACAGATAACGTGCCTGTCCTCTTCCTGAGAGAGGCAAGGGCCCCTACAATTCAAGACTTATCTCTTTCCTTGCTAGCAACACCCCTCATTCTTTATTTCACTGATTCTCTTGGCGTTTTCAGGTATGTGCTATGGCAAAGCGGTGAGGCGGGCAAGGGGAGGACAAAAGGAGAATCTTCCCTTCTCAGAGCTACTCTTTCACCCTCACTCTGCTCTCCTTTTTTTTCCCCCCTGGCAAAATTTCCAATTGTTTCTATTGACTACTTTCTTTCTCTCAGCTCCTGGAACCTTGTTTCCCTTTACTCTTAGTGAAGACTACAGGTCCCTTTATGATCACTAGTTACCCTCGTTGCTTGTCATATGTATCCTGGGATGCTGATTTCCATTCATTCTCATTCTCAGTATCTGCAAGAAAAGTTCTAGATTGGGAACATTTTCCACATGTCCCTTCCTCTTAGGTAATTTTGTATCCCCTTAGTAATGCTACTTCCTCTCGCCAGAGACCCATGTGGCACTTATGCAATAGACATTAGGGTCCCTGCTGTAGACGCCCCTCATTTGGTTCATGAATGCGTTGGCTCCTTCCTAGCTCCAGGAGACGAACCACGTAAGCACACATTCATGGCCAGTCCTTCATTTGAAGACAGTTTGTAACATTGTTTTGGCCAATGAGACATAGGGAGAGTTCTACCGGGGTGCTTTTAGGAAGTACATTCCTCTATTAAAAAAGAAGCACAAGGATAGATTGCCCTTCCTGCCTTTTTTGTTTTGGTTTGGTTTGGTTTTTTGAGAGTTTTGTTTTGTTTTGTTTTGTTTTGTTTTTTTGAGACAGGTTCTCACTATGTCGTTGAGACTGACCTGGAACTCACTATGTAGCCCAGGCTGGTCTTGAACTCACAGCGATCCCCTGCCTCAGTCTCCCGAGTGCTGGGATTACAGGCGTGCTTCATCACGCCTGGCTATATCCTTCCTGCCTTTGAAAGGAGTTTTTGTGCGGATATGATGGTTGGAGCTGTGGCAGCCACTTTGTTACAACAAAATATTACATCTGTGGACAAAAGAATTGAGGATACCAAAGTGGAAAGTTAGAAAGCACTTAGATTAATATCACTTTGCAATAATTAATCAGAATTACCTATCTTCAGGTTTCTTTCTATGTGAAATAATAAACCCTATTTACTTATTTTGAGTGAGTCTTCTGAAACTTTACTGTGCACATGAGTCACCTGGAAGTCTCATTTAAAAGCACATTCTGGTTAGGTCAGGGATGAGGGCTGAGAACATGCATTTCTATTAGACTCCAAAAGGAGTGCCCATGTTGCTGACCCAAAAACCACACTTTGGCTGCTAAGAATCTCATGTGTTTTAGCCAGGCGTTTTGCTACCTAATGCATCCTCTGGCATCTACACACTTCCCTAAATATTTTCTTTAAAATGCAATTGTGTTGCTTTTCATGCATTCACTTTTTTTTTAAAGCTCAAAGCCTAATGCTTTTAAAAAAGTTATTTTGAAGCCCACGCGTACCCAAGATATTGTGTGGTCTGTGTGTATACTATATAGAGTGGTGGTGCTTGCTATTTTTGTTACATTACAGAGTAGCTAGGAAAGATTGAAAGGTTGTTTTTCCCTTTCTTCTTTTTCGATAGACTCCTGAAAAACACTCCCATTGGGGAGAGAAGCCCAGGTCCAGGGGAAGAAGCTCATAGGCCCAAGAAAAGAAGCCTATGGGACTATGGGAAGAAGCTCATAGGCCCATGAAAAGAAGCCTATGGGACTATGGGAAGAACTCCATTTCAGCCCTTCACAGCAGTCTGGCATGACTTTCCTGGGCCCTAGGACCACCTATCTAGCCCTCCCTCCAGGTAATTTTTTTGTGTTGCCTCACAAGGTCACTTTTGAAATGCTAGATTGCTTCTTCCCTCCGCTTTATTTGCTTCTGATGTTGTTAGCCTCAAGTTTATCTCCCTTATTGAAAATGGTATGTGATTTGCAGTTGCTAAGTAACATCTCTAGATTTTTTAAACCCTCTGTGAGTTCCTTGCGTATGTTATAGGTCGCTACATATAAATATCTGTGGGGTGATTTTTTTTTTTTTAGTAAACCTCACTCTTGTTTATGGCTTCCTTTTTCCTGCCTGTCTGACCTATTGATACAATTGGATTGGAAGCATTGCCTATCTCGGGAAAGATTTCTGTGTGACCGGCAGGGACACCTAGCCTAGTTGTGACAGAAGGTGGGGCAGGCTGTACACGCAACATGACCCTGAGGAAGACGGGGTGAGCTTCAGTCTGACCCTGGAAAAAGGGTGGCGAACTGCTTGGGTAGTCTGACCTTACAAACTAAATAGGATCCTATCTTTTCTTTTTCCTTTTTTTTTTTTTTTAATCTTTCTCTACCTCTTTCCAAAAGTATACCAGAGAGATATGGAAGGTATGCAGTGCATCTTAAGTAATTATGGGTAACACAAAATCTATCCCCGAAATGTCATTTTTAGTTTATATTCCTTCCAAAAATATGTCCTTCAGGCTCTTCGTGTATTCCTATTGTGTTATTTGAGTGTATTTTCAGGTACCTCTCAGATAAAAATTTAGCTTCTCGTATATGTGTGTCTAGAAAATAAAAATGCCAATATAAATATTCTAGCTACTAATCATTATTGATTTGTGGTAAAAGCTTTCTGTGCCATCTACTTCAGACTTCATATGTTTATATTATCTGGAGCCAATTGTTACAAAAGGTCTTCGGGTCTACAAAATACAGCATTACAGTGAAAATATTAATGGTCCAATGATATTTAGTGTATCAATTTACCATCGTTACAATTAAAATAAGATAGGGGCCGGGGATTTAGCTCAGCAGTTCCGCTGCCTGCCTTGCAAGTACAAAGACCCAAGTTCGATCCCCACTACCCCCCCAAAAATTAAAATAAGATGACATTAAATTTCTTATTGACAAAACAGGTAGAAGTCTGTATGCTCTTAAACTTCCCTCATTACATTTGAGCAAACAGCTCAAAATAAATAGAGGTTAATATTAAAGCTAAGAGACTTATGTCATATGTGATTGATTTCTACTATTTTCTTGTTTTGGAGCCACTGTTCATCAATATTCTACTTTTAATTTCTGGCTGTGGCTTATTTAATAAGATTATAAGATGAAGCGTAACCACTGATGACTTATGAAAGTCCTTGTCCTCTTTTCCAGACCATCGAAAGTTGATTGTTCATGAAACAATAAAACACAACATATTTCTTTGTTTCCTTGAGATCAATCAAGGTAAGATTTTTTGATCCCTGGCTAGGCAACATAATTCCCTTCCTCAGACTAAAGAGGTCATAAGAAGGACTTTTGGGCCTTCTGCAGCCTCTTAAGACTAAGGAATCAAAATCTGGGGGTAGTGGTTAAGGTAGAATAGAAGAAATAAAAGACAGGTAGAAAGGAGACAAGGAAATCACAACTAAAATTTGTACTAAGACTGCAACTTCTGGGCCCAGTCAAATCTACCCAAGGTGATCCATGCCAGCATTCTCTTGGTTAAATTTAGGTTCTTTCTATGGAATTAACATGAGAAAAAGAAAAATGGAAACAAAGTCTTTGTAGATAGGGAGGGGTGGAGGAGTTGAAGGGAGGGCAGGGGAATGGGGAAAAGAATAAGAACCAAGATGGATTATGTAAAGGTGTAAATTTCCAATGATGAATGCCATCACATTGTATACCTTAAATGTACCAATAAAATTATTAATTAAAACAAATTTAGGTTCTTTCCTTCCAGATCCATCACATCCAGAATTCCTCAGGAGTACTGATAATCCATAAATTGGCTTGATTGAGAAAGTAGGGAATGGGAACCTGATCTTAAGATAGGGTTGAGAGAATCCAAATAATGCTTAAATTACCCATATTTTTTTTTTTTAATGGGCCCATGCCTATAAAATAGGCTAGTAACCTTCTGGGACCAGGTCACCTTTCCCCAGGATTTCTATCTCAAGTGCAGAATACATGATCCTAGATCCAGAAAATAAGCACCTCTTTCTCTCTTGAGGGCCTGCACACTATTTCTTTGAGTGTGTACCTTTTAATTTCTTCCTCATAAAATTCCTCCCATGCCTCTTACTAACTAGTCTTGAAAATTGTTTCTCTGTGACAGGAGTCAACAAACTCGCAAACATGTTCTACGGGTAGTGTGGGTCAGGTTTCTTATCTCAGCTGTAGGAAGCTCTTCCAACCCAGTCCAGTGAAAGGAACTCAAAACAAAAGACACTTAAGTCAAGCAAGGTCTCCTGGGGAAATCCGTACCTACACTTTGAAACAGAGTTTTGAAGAACAAGCAGGAAGCCGCTGAGAGAAAGAAGGTAGAGTTATGTGCTTCCAACCAAGGAAGAGTGCAAACAAAGGCAGAGAGGTTGAGACAGGGCAGCAGTTGCTGGACACATAGATGCTCAGATGTAGTTTCAGGGTTTCTGCAGAAGCAGCTGAAGAAGAAGATGAAGAGTAACCAACTATCCTGCTTTGTCCACAATTCTCCCAGATTTAGCATCAAAAGTCCCCTGTCCTGTAGTTCTGGGAAGACAAAGATAGTTGGTCCCACTAGGTTGGAAGTCCTGATGTAGAGGATCATAGATGCCATGGAAAGAATCACATTCTTTTATATGTTTGTTTGAGACAGGGTCTCCCTATGTAGTGAAGGCTGGCCTCAAACTCACGGCAACCCTCCTACCTTGGCCTCCTGAGCGCTGCAATTTTAGGCATGTGCCACCATGCCTGACCCAAGAATCACATTCTTGATCCATCAGGAGTTTAAGGCCATAAAAGGAGAGAGGGCATGTTCACAGAAATGTCACCAAGCTGCATTATCAAGCACAGAGGCCGAAAGAGGCAAAACCTATACAAGCCAAAATCACATCTCCTGGCTTTTGCTGTCCATGCATGTGGAAAATAGAGATGTAAATAAATGTTGTTAAAGAGGGAGATGGCAGGGCAGAAAGGCAGCGGCAAGGATGAGACTTAAAGCCTGGAGTCTTGTGTTCATCCCTTTCACTTACATAGCTCTGTAATGCTGCGGGTCTCACATCTATGAAATGGGATAATACCTACCTCCCTGGCTTGTTTTGATGATCAAACAGTAGAGTGCACTGCAGAAGGGAGCTCAACCCTCACCCGTGGATTCAACCTAGGGAGAAAATTTCCACTTTGGAGCTACAGCACCACATGCTAATAAACTCTGGTGTTTTAGGCCACACAATTTTTGGTGAAGCTATGTAACAAGTTAGGAAAACTCATACTTTTCCCACAGGCTCATTGCCAGCTGTGCTGTTGCCCTTGATAAGTGTTGGGTCATGTTTATAAAGTAAAAGACTGTTATAAAATTGATATCAGTATTAGAAACTAAGCAAGCCCTTCCCTCCATGGAAAGCCACTCTCAGAATGCAACTGTAACAAGCATTTATTGCTCCAATGTTGAGGGAGCAAAGCAGAGAAATGCCTCTCATCTGAGAGAGGATGGGAGCTCCATCCACCTAGCCAGGATGGTTTCCCTGTTGTTTCTCCTCTGCTGGGCACAGCGCATTTTTCACCAGTTTTCTATGATTAGGCTCTTTCATGTAGCATAGTGGGTGTGGGCTTCTCCAGAATCTTAGAAAGTGATGATTGTCACAGGTCATGGAGAATTTCCATCATATTCTAAATGAAAGCAAAGAAAATCACAAGTCACAATGGGAAACAGAATTCAGTGCTTAAAAGATCAGCTGCATCTTTACTCAGTATACTGTGACCTTGGGCATAGGACTTAATTTCACTAGATGTTTCTTTGTAGCTTTTCAGAATATTAACACCCCATCCTGACATCCATTCTGTTGGATGAAGAATGTACTCGAAGGGCTTCCACAAAAGCTAACAGAGAGGTGATCTATGAAAACTGGACTTCCTGATTCGAAGGCCTCAGCTTTGGAGCCTGGAACTGAGTCGTATGTTCTATTCATTACAAAACCTGAGAGCTTTGTCTTAGCCTCTCCTTCAGCTATGGTTCCATGGAGTGGAGTGGAATCTACACCCTAGAAAGACAGAAAGAAGGGAATCTTAGAAAACTCCAGGGAAAGAGCTTCTTTGTCCTTGTCTATTAGGTTTCTGAAAACATGGTCGGTTGGGATAGACAATAAACGTCAGGAAGGAAGAACACTGTAGCCTTCTTATTAGACTGTGTACAGGTGACCATAGCACCTGGGAGGTGTGGAGTTTGGAACCCTTTTGCTTTGGACTGGTGTAAGTATCAAGGAGAGAATTGATCTCTAGGAGAGCAACAGGGGCCAGAGAGAAGAATCTTCCGAGGTGTCCTGGGAGGGCTCCCATTCATTTCCACCGGGTGTCTAAGCTTGTGCTACAGGTTCACATGGATCAAGCAAATGCAGGAACTGGGAATCTGCAGCAGTAATACTAATCTTTTCCTAACCTCAAGGCATTTTCCAGGGTTAAGCTGACTGACGGAAGTGGGCACAAATACAGTCAGGAGAAGGGTTTGGAAACATGCCTGTCTCCCCTCCTACTCAGCAGTTCCTCACAGCAGTGGTGGAACTGGACACATTGTCAAATGCAGCCGTCCTCTCTATTCTCCCCAGCAACACTTCCAGCTAATTGAACATGGCCACTCAGTAAGAAAGTCACAAAACAGGGCAAAGCACCACAGCACCACTTCTTGAGTCTGTCCTAAAAAGCCTCCAAAGACAAAAATCACTCAGAGACCAAGAATGCAGAAAAGCTGCATCAGTCTTTGGCTTTAGCTGTTCTTCTGGTCTTGAGCTCTTTGGATTCAACTGTACTGGCATTTGAGAGAGATCGTCAAGCATATTACTTAATGTAAAATATATAACTTCTGGGGAAGTTTCTCCTCTTATTAGAAAGAGAAACTTTATTTCATTGTGATTGCCACAGTCAGAACTGGTGGGAATCCAGTACCCCAGAGGAAAGCAGAGGTTCTCTCAGGAGTGCAGGCAGTAGGGGCAGCAGTGACCGCCTCACTTACCCAAGGCTGGTGAGATCCGCAGGTACCTGGCTGTGGTTGTCCCCAGGTTGGTGGTCTTCAGTGCGCCAGTGGTGAAATTTTGGTCCATGGCTGCTGCCACAGTTACGTTGAGAACATTGGTTGATACTAGAGGAGCCAGAAAGAAAAGATCACCTTGCAGACATCCCAGCGAGGGGGCGTCTCCGCACCCTTCCCAGACGCTCCCTTCCCCTGGGGACAGCACAGAGCATGAAGTCATCACCGATCCGCAGTGGTCACAAGTCCTGGGCTCATCAATCATGTAAGCGTCAGAGCCATGAAGCCTGCTGAGCAAGGAGCAGGGTCTCCGAGGCCTGGAGTGAAGTCAGTGTGGTGGCTGGAGATGCCCTGTCAGCACCCCACGTCGCTGTCTCTCTAGTACTGTCACTCTGCTCCCCCTTTTTAATAGGTGGATGTTTGCATATGTGATAAGTCCATTCACGGTGGGAACTGGCACATACACGCGTTTCATCTTTGGTTCCCTACCCCCACCCCACGTCTCCCCACCCCACAGCCCTTTGCTCTCAGGGTGCATTTCCTATAGATGACTTAAGTTTATCCTTGTCTTTTTCACTTTTGGTTTTTATCAGTGCACATTTGCAGTGCATAGTGATCACATTCCTCAGGGGAGGTGGGGCATGTACACAACGCACTTTCACCCTTTTCTGTTCCCTTGCTCGCCTTCCATCTCTCGGTACCACCCCCATTTGCAAAAGATCTATCTCCCCATTTCCTATTACCTTTCACCTTGCTCTTTAATTATATTTTGGGTTTGTCGTATAAGATAACCCATCCAAATATTTAAGCTTATGCGTCTGATCTATTTCTCTGAACACTGTGGTCTCCAGGTGCATTTATTTTCCCACAAATGACTGAAATTTATCCTTTTTTATGTCAGAGTACTCCATGGTGGATAAAATACCACATTGTCTTCATCCTTTCATCTGTTGATGGATATATGGTGTGCTTCCATTTTTTTTTTTTTTTTTTTTTTTCTTTTTTTTTTTTTTTTTTTTTTTTTTTAGTTTTTCAGATGGGGTCTCACTATGTAGCCCAGTGAACTTGTGACCCTCCTGCCATGGCTTCCCATGCTAGTGTCAGAGGTGTGAGCCACTGTACCCAGCTTCCTTCTCCTTATCCCACATTCAAAGAAGGAAGGCAGCCCAGACCAGTGGCCCAGAAACTGAGCGTCACAGAGGAAGAATGGAGAAGAACAGGATAAGAGAACAAACCTTTCTATACAAGCGAATGCACATCTGTCCTCCTGAATATGGACCTGAACTCAGGAAGAACCTACAAAGATAAGTTAGGGATGCAAAGAACTTTTTATCTCTCCATTTCATGAGAAGGACGTCTGTCTGTTTCCTCCTCCTCATGACTCCTAAGTTTTTATCCTCTGCACTCTGATCTGTGGGTGACAGAGCTGGCTGCTATGGCTGTGTGAAATTATGTGTGCTCCACTGGAAAAGGAGATGAGGGGCCCAACTTTTCACTCTGCAGTAAGTTGAATAAGGCCTCATTAACATTGAGTAGGAGAAGGAACACACAGATAAATCACTGGTTCTCTGGTAATGTGCCTTCAACTCTCTGACCCAGCCTATTTCCTTGGTGAGCCAAACACATACCCTAAAAGCACAGCTTAATTACTTGCTGCCCAAGGATACATCTGCCTATCATCACCTAAGCAAATCCGTGTACATTTTACCCAGCTTCACTTTATAACATTCACAGCAGTGCTGTCTCACTGTGTCACACACACACACACACACACACACACACACACACACACACGCCCCACACCACAGATCCTCTGATGGAAACTTACTTGATTGTAGTATGGGGGCGGCCACAGCCAGGGCACACAACAGAAAAAGGAGGACCAAGGCCTTGCGGAGCATGGTGCCGGTGGAAGGGACAGAAGGCTGCATGCAAGCATGAGGGACAGTTCGCACCACAGAGAGAGCCCTGCTGGACTTTTAAAGGCCTCTGAAGCTCTCCAACTAGCTGGCAGCTCCTCCCAGTTGATTAAGAAAAAGCCTCACACCACCAAGACAATGTCTCACACCACCAAGAAAATGGGCGTGGAAAGAAAGGGAGGGGTGAGAGGCAAAGTTGGTAGGAGGCTAACTCAGGAATGGTCAGTCTGGATGCCTGGTGCCACGCCTGCCTCATAATTGGAAAACTGCTCTGGCAGCTCTTCTCCTGCCTGGGCTAGAGGTTTGTCATCTAAGCAGGAGCTGTTCCCAGCTCTACTGAGCCCCTTGAAAGCGCCTTTGTGTAAGAGCATCCCAGAGCAAGCATGACAGGAGTCATGAAGCTTTGGTCTTGGGGCTTCTAGCCAGCCTATGATTTCGTAAGGCTCTTAGCCTGCTGCTGATTTTGACTACAAGGGAGACAAACATCTCCTAGAAGCAACCTCTTAATCCTGATAGGGTCCAGCAGGGGAATTGTGGATGACAGGAGCAACAAAAGAACTGCTACTGTCTAATTACTACTATTACTCTGAGGCTAATAAAAGCAATATCCAAAATAATTTCAGGTAAGACACCACATCATCTGATTCTCAGCATGAGAATGTGGTTGGGTGGAAATTTAATTAGTCTGCAAATTAGATAGCTACTCCTGCCTTTTTTCCAGGTTCCTGTCACATGCAGAACTGTTTTCCATCCTTCTACTTTCAGTTTATCAGTTTCTTTTGAACTAGGTGTGTTTCTTGTATACAGCATATTGTTGGATCTTGTTTTTAATCCATTCTGCTGCTCTATTTCTTTTGATTGGTGAATTGAGGCCATTAGCATTGAGGGTTGGGCTGGGGATTTAGCTCAGTGGTTCTTCTGCCTGCCTTGCAAGCTCAAGGACCCAAGTTCAATCCCTGGTACCAAAACAAACAAACAAACAAACTAAAAACAAAACAAAACAAAACAAAAAAACATTGAGGGTTATAACTGATATGTATTGACTTATCCTTGTTATGTTATTGTCCTGTTGTTTGCACTTTAAAATTTTTTCCCCCTCTCTGTTTACTTTCTTGCCTTGACTGATGGATTTGCTCTGTTGGGCCTCATGGAGTTGTGAAATTCATTGTCTTTTTCTAGGATATTGTTTAGAATTATTTGGAGTGCTGGTTTAGTATTCATGAAGTTTCTCAGGTGTTCTTTGTTGTGGAAGTGTCTTATTTCCCCATCAATTTTGAAAGATAGTTTTGCAGGATACATAGGTCTAGGTTGGAGGTTGTTTTCTTTTAGGGCTTGAAATACCTCACTCCAGGCTCTCCTTGACTTGAGGGGTGAAAAGTCTGTTGTGATTCTGATGGGCTTTCCTTTGCATGTGATTTGTTTCTTTTCTCTAACTGCTGGTTTTGTTCTTCTGTTGGGTTTCTGGGATCTTGATTATTATATGTCTAGGTGTAGATTTTTCTTAATCATGGCTATTTGGAGTCCTATATGCCTTACTTATCTGTATGTCAAGTTCTTTTCCTCTGTTTGGGATGTTTTCTGTCATTAATTCTGTGAGCAGTTTTTTTTTTATGTCATTTGTACTTTCTCCTGCCTTTTCGTGGACTCCTATCAGTCTTAAATTATTCTTATTGCATCATCTAGGAGCTGCTGGATTAATTTCTTATAGTCCCTTACTATTTTTTTTTCTCAAGTTTCTTCATATCTGTACTCCATGCCTTTACTCCTGTTCATATTTTTTAAATTAAGTTTTTTGGTACATTTTAGGTATATGATACCGTTACAGTCATCATTGGGATCTCATACATTTACATGACATATCTTGGTCATTTTTTTCCCCATTCCCCTGCCCTCCCTTCATCCCCTCCACCCTTCCATATTTACAAAGACTTTGTTCCCATTTTTTTCCTTTTCTCATGTGTTTTCTTTTCCATTCTTATCTTTCCCCTACCCTTCCCACTTCCCTTACACCTTTAAAACTTTTCTTCCTATTACACAATATCAATTACACATTGTGATTCTTGTTTACACTTTTAGTTTTTCACACTAGAGAAACTATTTGGTATTTACATGTGTGTGTCCTATTTATTTCACTTAACAGTATCACCTCAATAGCACTTGCACACTACTGAGGATTTGTTCATAAAGTCTTTTCCTATTCCAATGTCCTCAAGAGTTCTATCTAACTTATCTTCCAGCAAGTTTAGTGTTGCTGTTTTAATATTTGGATCTTTAATTTACTTGGATTTGTGTTTAATGAATGGTGAAATATAGGGGTCTAATTTTAATCTTTGGCAGGTTGAAATCCAGTTTTTCCAATACCATTTATTAAAGGGGCTATCTTTCCTCCAGTGAGGATGGTTGGCTCCTTTGTCAAAGATGAGCTAGCTGCGTGTGTCTGAAGTTGTTTCTGCATCTTCTAATCTATTCCACTGCTTCTTGGGTTTTTCTTTTCCTGTGCCATGCTGTTTTTAATCACAGGAGCTTTGTAGTATAGTTTCAAGTTGGGGATTGTGATACCTCCTGCCATGTCTCTGTTGCCTAGAATTGCTTTTGCTGTTCTAGGCCGCTTCTGGTTCCAAATGAATTTTTGTATCATTTTCTCTAGTTCAGTGAAATATACTGTTTGGATTTCAATCACGATTGCATTGAATCTGTCTAGCAGTTTTGGAAATATGGCCATTTTCACTATATTGGGTCTTCCTACTCAGGAACAAGGAATGTCTTTTCCACTTTCTAATATCATCTTCTATCTCTTTTTTCAGAATGCTGTAATTTTCAGTGTAGTAGTCTTTTGCTTTCTTTGTTAGATTGATTCCTAGATGTTTCATTTTTGGGGGATGCTATTGTGAAAGGAACTGTTTCCCTAATATCTCTTTCAATGATTCTGTTATTCGTGTAGAAGAAGGGTATTGATTTTTGTGTGTTGACCTTGTATCCAGCTACTCTATTGAATCTGTTAATTAAGTTAATCTGTTTCATGGATTCAATTTTTTCTTATGTTGGGCATTCATGGTTTCCATATCTTTGCTTTGCTGGGCATTCATGGTTTCTACCATGGTTCTGAACTCATCTATCTTTCTTTTTTCTTATCTGTTTCTGTTCTAGAGTCTTAGTCATATCTTTCATTCTGCTCACCATCTCTGTAATTATCTGAGAAATTATTTCTGTTTTGAATTTTTCTAGAGCCTCATTAATCTGTTTTATTACTTCCTGTGCTATCAGTTCAGGGTGTCCAGGTGGTTGATTCTCAGACTTTTCCACATTGTTTCTCCAGAATTTGCCTTTGGTGAGCTGGAAGTCTGTGTTTGTGCCTTGTTCAAATGTCTTCTCATTTCTATTTTTGTTGTTGGTACTGTCCTTGGTTTAATTCCTGGGTTAATACTCCGATTTTCCAGTTATAGCTGGTCTTTAGGTTTTGAATCTCTAATGACTCTGAGACTCTTTCATTTTCATTATACCAGGAAGTAGATCAATCATAACACTTTAGTCCAAGTGATACAGTCAGCAACACAATAGTATCAAGCACAGCTTAGAAAATGGCAATTTGTGGTAGTTATTAATCTATCACCTTTTACTATGTGAATTAAATCAAAATTGATGACCAGCCCAAAATATGTTTATAGTGAATAAATGCTTCAATATGGCAATTTTACCCTTCAGGATGGGGACTTAGAAAGAGTTGAGAAGAGAGAAATACATAGGTAGAAGGTTAGGGGAAGGTTAGAAGTGAGGCAAGAGGGCATAGGAAATTCTAAGAAACTGTTGAAGACAAGAGAGAAAGACAGGGTGAAAGAAGAAAGAGAAGAATAGAACAACCTAACAGCAATATAGAAGCTACAAACCATACTCACTTTCCTTTGAAACTAATGACAATTGAGAGAAGGAAAAAGGGAGAAGAAAAGGAAAAAGAAAGAAGAAAACCAAATTAGGGCAGGAATGAGGAAAAAAAAGGAAGATGAAGAATGATGTGAGAGAGCAAGAGAATGAGTGAGAGAAAAAAAAGAATAGTTTAAAAGAGTAGAGAAAAAATAATCATTAAAAATAAGAGGAAAAGAAAAAAAATAATTTTAAATATAAAAATTAAAGATGAAGGGCTTCCTGAAGGGTATGTCTCTGCTGTCATAATAGACAACATGGGCAGCAGTGTGCAGATCTAAGTCAATTAGTCTCAACAAGCCAGCAGCAGACCCCTAAGATGCAGGCTGATTTCTGGTTGCGAGGCCCAAGTTGAGCTCCGTTACCTGTAGCGTTCAACTCTTCAAAGTCCTATGGCAGGTCCCCACTGCCCTTCTCCTGAGGACAGTCTTGGTTCTGCTGGGAGGTGGTGATCCCTCCAAATTACCAGCCATGGTGGTCTGGTGTACCTTTATTGCAGAGATTCTTTTCACTTTTCCAGTGGGCTTCATTTTCAAGGAGCCTGAGAGAGGCCCTCTTTCTGTTGCTCACTTCTGCTCTATCTCCTGGAGCTCAGGATAATGGTCTTTATGAGCTCCTATGGCATTGAGATGTGGATCCAGGTACTGGCACAACTGGGAGGCCAGAGGTGGGGGGTGGGGTGGGAGTGCTGGGGTGGAGCTGCGGGGGTGTCCATGTGACTCCACTCCCCACTGGTTTGGGCTGGTTTGAATCCTGGGACGCTGGGGGTGTGGTGGCAGCCTAGCTCCATGTGGCACTGCTTGTCCTCACCTTTCTGAGTGAGTATGTGGTTGGAATTATTCTCCTGTTTCCTGTAAGACCTTGAGGATGGGATTAACAACTCCAAGGGGAGTTGTGACAGCAGAGTCCTTCTCAGAGAGCTGACCAGGCTCCTGTAGTGCCTTCCTCAGTCTCCCAGGGGCCGGGGTTAAGTCCTGTCCTTGGTTGTGGCACCAATTACCCTACAGGAGAAATGGAAAGAAGGCGCAGGGACCACTGGGGCAGGGGCTGGGCTGCCTCATTACTCAAGGAAAGGTCACTGCCTGCAGCTGGAGGGAGGTCTATGATTGACAGGGCCTGTTCTGCTCACAGGGTGCCAGATGTTCACAGCTGATCTGTGGGGCTCAGAAACCCCAAGCTTGTCCATGTTGTCATCACAATCTCCTCAGAGATAATAATAAGAGCTAACAATTATGAAATATTCATATTCTCTAAGCATATACTGCTTTATCCTAAGGCAATCCCATTATTCTTCTTTCACAGAGAGGAATTCAAGGTCCAGAGAAGTTAGTTAACTTAGGAAGAACCACACAGTAGATGTTACGCAGCCAGGAAGCAAACCCACCTGCTGTGTGAAGCTACAGGCTATTTTCTCAGCCATTCTACTGCTTATCCTTGAAACTTTCTCATCCTCTCATCCTGCCTCTCATCTTGCCCAGTTTACCTCTCTGATCTTTGTCCACGGAGTGTGGCACTCAAGAGGTTTCACCCTACTGAAGGGGAAATACACACACCCTGGAGAATGTCTTATTTTCCTGGAAACAATTTCCTTGGCAAACCCTGTGCAATGAAGTAGAACCTGAACACAGTAGTTAGGAGCTTGGAGGTGAGAAACTCGTGAAAATCTTGCAGACAAACAGCACCGGCAAACCGTGAGCCTCACACGGCACAGGGGCCAGCGGAGGAAGGGGCATTTTACCCGGACTGGGCACAGTACGAGCACATTTCCTGCCGTGGAAAAGTACAAGAATTGACTGCAATTGGAGCTGTAGTTGGACCCCTAAAGTCCTTGAGAAGAATTGGACTGAGGAATTTAAAAGGTGCTGAGGGGACAGGGACCTCCCTCCTCTAAGCTCCGACCGGTCCCAGAGTCCTCTTCAGAGGTCCTTCAAGGTCACACCGCTGTTCATGCTGTGGCTCATACTGTGCCTCAGGCAGGAGAGGCTGCCCGCTGCCACAGTGGGCGGGGGAGAGCGAGCTGCCTCCTATGGTGGATGGAAGGGACTCGCTGAGCCTGCTGGGCAACTGGCACCTGGGGTCCTGAGAGGGTCAGGCCTCCGCTGAGGTGAGGGCTGAGAGAGCTTGAGGCTTCCATTGTAGGGTTTATTTTTAAAGGGACCATGGTTCTATCCTATTAATACAATATCGATTTTCCTGGCCCTTTACGTGTATTATCAAATGTTATAGGATCAAGCCATCTCAGGTGTGAAGGTCTCTGAAAACGTATCCCGCTCAGTCAGATGTCCCCGAATCTTGTGCGCAATTGGTACATACACATAATATGTCTTCATATCTTTTTTAAAAGCCCCTTTCCCTTCCCTTCTTCTGTGCTTCAACCGTGTCTTGATCCCTTTTCTGTGAAAAAGCCACACCCCACTCACAGGGCCCTGCGGAAAATGGATGCGGCTGGAAATTGTCTCAGCATCACATGCTGTACAGCCCGAGAGGCGAGGAGTCATCCTACCAGGGCTGCACACTGTGTTTCTGGGAAAAGCAGAATGCTTTCACCCCATAACAAACGCGGAAGGTTCTGTAACCTCGGAAGATGTGGGCATGGTTTCCCCCGCGGGTGCCCACTTCTCCACGGCAGGCGTGGCTGGCGGCTCTCAGTCCAGGTCCCTGCGGCGCTGCCTGGAGATCCCCCGACGGCACTGACTGATGCGTCAATCCCGGGAGCAACGCCCCGCTCTCCAGAGGCCAGGCCCAAGCTCCAGCTTGTTTCCACCTGTGCTTTCAACACAGCTAGAAATCGGAGTGCCGGAATCCCCATTCAGGTTCAGCTGATTTGCAGGAGTGGTTCACGGAACACAGAGAAATATTTATTACATTTATAGGTATGAATAAGGTGCCTTGTGGCTGATACAGATAGAGAGGTGTACAGAGTAAGTAAAGGAAGAGAATGAAAAGCTTCCAGGGCCTCTGGGCTCAGCCCAGAATGTGGAATCTTGCCCAGGTTCTGTTCTGCCTACCGGTTCCTTGCAGGTTGTCAGCCCTTCCCTCCGGGAAGGGCAGGATGTTTGTGTGTGTGGGTGTGGGGTGGGAGACTTCAAAACACAGGCTTGGCCAGGTGGAGGAAACCAGCGTTCTGACTCCCTTCGGGCTGTCTGAGCCCAGTCCTTCCTCCAGGCTAGGAGAGGACCTCTC
>NW_022900931.1:24039122-24052596 GCF_012274545.1 Fukomys damarensis | reverse complement strand
GGGGGGGGGGGGGGGGGGGGGGGGGGTCGGGTCTGTGTCTTACTCTCCGGCAAGGTGGACTAGAGAATTGCTTTAGGGCCAGCTAAATGCGGAGGAAGTTATACTAAGACCCATGGTGGGGAAGAAGTGAAGAGCGGGATTCGAGGGGAGGAGAAGACCTCATTTGTTAAAATACAGAATCATGTTGCTTGCTTCACAGGTAAACTGAAAGATACTGTGGAAATCTTCCTACTTTTTTATTAATCCCTTTATTGATAAAGTACAAAGCAGGCTCATCATTTGTGAATATCCCTTGACATACAGTTTTAATAAATAAGTAAAGGAATTTCTTTGGCCCCATAAAGAACACTTGTTTGCAGCTGCCTATTTAGTCATTGCTTTCTTTACATCAGTACAGACTTGTGGATTCATATGTCAGCCACTGGGCTGCTATGATTATCATTCAGTGCTAAATTCTTCCAACTCAGCCGCTCTCACTTTGTGCCTGTGTCCTTTCCACGTGTCTCTGACACAGCAGGAAATGCAGGCTCTTCGTGCACCTCTCCTAATCCAGTCCTGGATTCCTTATTTCTCCAGAGTCCTGATTTCTTTCTTGGTGATTTAAGGCCAAGACATGGTTTGATAAACACACACATACGAATTTATTACATTTATTACACATGAGTCTATGCTAATATTTCTAATTCCAATTGAAAGTTACAAACTTCATTCCATGTTGTAAATTCTTTTTTAACAGAAAAACTTACAGCTCCCTTTTTTCAGTATATTTATTCATTTATCTAACCCTAAAATAAATGGATAGCATTTTCAGATTTGCTAATGTATGCAGGTAATAACATTAAAAAAAGGAAGGGAGTGGGTAGGGAGAAGGACCAAGAAAGGAAGACCTACTATCTACATTTTTGCAATTCACATAGGCCAAAATGAAGATGTATAGTCAAAACGCTTTGACAGAAAGTTACCTTTATTATTTATCTTTTCCCCCCTTCAGTGTGACTAAGTATTTATTTTTAAAAGCGAGACTTAGTTTTGATTGTGTCCCAGGTTAACTCTTTGCCCAGCTGTGTTTTTATTACCATTATGCAAAAGGTTGACATCTTTTTGAGTCAAAACTGTACAGGGCGTACTGGGAGAGGAACCAGCCTTTTCTATCACTTCCATCTCTCCATTGCCTTCAGTTTTGCTTTGTCTCCTGCTTTATTTTTGATAAAAATAAGCGAATGTGTGCATCCTGACATGTCCTTCTTACTTCTTATACAACAGATAACTTGCTTTTCCTTTCACAGTACATAATTAATCACTTTTTCCATTCATAAAATGATTACCCCTCCGATTTCAGAATGGCGTGTTACACCCTTGATGTGGCTGCACCTGAGTTAATCCTACAGTAGAGCTCCTGTGTGCATGTTGGTTTGTTTCCTGTATTTTGACACAATAATTCCACGAATAACACACACATTTGGCAATGCATCTTCAGGGTTAATTCACAGAATAAGCACATAGGTAGCTGAATAATGCTGACAAATTCCTCTTCATGCAGTTGAATATAGAATCATGTAGTTTCCATTCCTGGAAACAGCACATGAGAGGACCTGCTTTTCCAGCAGCCTAACCAACAGAAAACATTGTCGAGCTTTTTAATTTTGGTTAAACTGCTAAGTACAAAATAATATCCTGGTGTGTTTTAGTTTGATCTTTCCCTTATTCTGAAGGAAGTTAAACACTTTTCAGATATTTGAGGATAATTTTCCAAGGTGCTCATTTCTAACCTACATGTGTTATACTTACTTACTGCATGTCCAGGGTGTGGGGGCAGAACTCCAGACTCCACACAATTGTATGCAGGAGTTGGTGGAGTGAGTATAACTCTGATCACTTCAGAAAAATAACTCTGACATTTGGAGCCTTTTCTGTTTGTTGTTGTTGTTGTTTGTTTTTTGAGACAGGGTCTCACTATGTAGTCAAGACTGACCTGGAACTCACTATGTAGTCCAGGCTATGCAGCAATCCTCTTGCCTCAGCCTTCCGAGTGCTGGGATTACAGGTGTGTGCCACTATGCCCGGCTGAGCCTTTTCTGTTTTTATTCCCATCTTTTCTGGTCCAGAGGGCATCATTGTGCCATTGGGTACATGCTGTGTCTCAGATTGCTGACACTGGTTGTAGAGTTAGTGAATATTCTCCTACGACTTGTAATTGTAGTTTTGTCTTTCTTGTTTTTACTACACAATAAAGACGTGAATAACACAACTGACCTGCGGTCACTTTATCCTGTGACTTCAGCCACATGGACCTTTATCTTGCTCACCAGTGTGTCCTCCTCAGGGTTAAATTAGTAAATCAAAGCATAAGAATATATATATATATATAATCACTGAGCTAAATCCCCGGTATAAGAATAAATTTGTAGTGAGGAACTGTCATTTAAATTAAAAACTCATTCCAGTTCTCTGACAACTACATGGGTCAACTGAAAAGAAAAACCCCTGAGATCCCTCACCCTCAACATGAATAACAGACAAGGACTACTAAAAGGTGCATATTACTTCTAAGTAGAAAACTGAACATCAGCGTCCAAGGATAGCTCCCTCTGGAACTTCCACGAGCCCTTGTGGAGTTTGGTGGTGGTCATGGCATGGAAGGTCTCGAGGAAATTTGTGTGAAAGACACATGAGTGGAGTGAGGACCTAAGAGTTAGCGGAAATCTCCCCTAAGTGGGTATATGTGTACATAAATGCTTACGTGTATGAAAAGGAATTTAATTTCTAAGGACTGCTTTTGAAAGAACAAGGAAATAAAGGAATGGAGAAGTACCCCAGGGAAGGCTGGGCTTAAAAGAATGTCACTGGGCCTAGGACACGCTCTAGTCCAGGGCGATACGTCTGTGGAGGTCTCTGCCAAGGAAGGCTGCACTCACGCACTGGCGTTTGGATGTACCTTCCCTGAGAAGGGTTGGAGTCTTACATGGAGAGAACAGAAGGCTCGTGTCTACCTCTGTGGGAATCATGATTATTAGTTGCAAGTATTGTTAACTTTAGTAACTCCATTTTGTTAAGTTCTTCCACGTTAGAAGGTGGTGTATTTCATTTGTGGAATTCCTGAGAGTCGCAGCTTCTTAGCTCTGACCTTCAGACGCGTGGTTGTCTGGGGTACTGCTACCCATAATAATTGTTTTTGTTGAACCTTTTTCCTCTTTCCTGTGTGAACTCTCATTTCTGTAGAGCAGATGTTAAGGTTACTATGGTAATCCTAGCCCATAATAGTTTGTGTTTTTTTTTGCTTTAAAAGGCTGATGCTTGCCTTCAGTAAACGTCGCCTTGATCAGACTCTTGTCTTGGCGTCCTTCCTTTCTCTCTGCCCCATCTCCACCCCGCTGAGATTTCAGGTTTGAGGCACTGCTGGACAGTGCTCTGCGTTGCGTCGCCGGCTCGCGACATACCTCCCCTCGGATTTACTACATTGTTTCATTTATTCCAACCAACTCGGTGGGACTGGAGGGATTTGTCAGCTTGCAATACAAAGAAGAGCAGGATAGAACATAGAAAAAAAGACGAGATCCTGAACACATAGACAGTGTCTTCCGACTTTCCTCCCGACGTGTTCCACAAGTAAGATCTCAGTCAAATTGAGGGTGGCAATCCAGGAGCAAGGAGGAGTGCGAGGCAGGTGCAGACCGGTCTTTCCCTGGGTCGTTGGCCATGAAGACTTCAATATGCTAAACTCTGGACTTTCCTTCCTTAAAGACCCTGAAGTCAAAGCTGTAGCCAACTGTGGATCCTGACTATACTTAATTTCAAAAGTCAGAATTAACAAGAAATCCCATAACATTCTAGCTTTCACTGGTTATTATGAATCAATTAAAAATTTCCTGTTTGAGAAAGAAGAAAGAACAGTAGAGCCAGTCTTTTTTTTTGGTTATGAAATTTTATAGAGGAAGCACAAAGCAAAACTAACAGGAACAAAACAAATGCAGTTTGCAGAATAGCTCTGGACCTGTGAATACAATCTTTTCATTGTAATACCAATTTTATAAAATATATTTATTTATTTATTAGGGTTTTTTTTTTTTTTTTTTTTTTTTTTTTTGAGACAGAGTCTCACTATGTAGTTCAGGCTGGCCTTGAACTCACTTTGGAGCCTGAGCTGGCCTCAAACTCATGGCAATCCTCCTGCCTCAGCCTCCCGAGTGCTGGGATTACAGGCGTGCACCACCACACCCAGCTATCAAACATATTTAAATAAAATCCAATTTGTTTGAAAAATAAGTCTAATTTTTCCAAAAAGCTGTTCAAATTACTTGTTGGAGTCACTTTTTATGAACCTGATTACAAATACTGTAAACAAAACTGGATGACAAGAGACTCAGAATAGCGATGGTTAAGATTCTGAGGAAAATTGAATGAGAATCTTCTTATACGCATTAGCAAATACTAATTCAGTCTTTGTGTAACCTCAGAAAGGAAAACTTCAGCCTGGGGCAATGGGAAAAAGATACATGTAGTCACCAGCCTGAGAGGAGAATTGCTGCTTGGAAGGCTTTTGTGTTTGGAAGTGGCTTTTACGAAGCCACCAACCAGTCTTATCGGCCATAACAGAGACACCTGGGAGAGTATTTCTGCAAATATGTCAAGCGCACTTGAAAAAGTCATAATAATCATTGGACTTTTAGAATTTATAGCAGGGATTTGGGGAAATGGATTCATTGGAATAGCAATATCTGCCAAATGCCTCAAAAACAAGACCATCGCCTCGATTGAATTCAACCTCCTGTGCTTGTCTATCTCCAGAATTGCTGTCATGTGCACACTCCGTGAAGATAGCATTGGAAGAGTGTTCTACCCAGGAATATTCGAAATGCACCAGGTGATAAAGATAGTTATCGATTTCTTCTGGAAGCTGAGCAACACCTTGGGTATGTGGTGTGCTATCTGGTTTGTTATCTTCTATTTTCTCAAACTACGCCATTTCTCTCACGCCCCCTTTCTCTGGTTGAAGCCGAGAAATAATAAAGTTTTTGCGTCACTCCAGTGGGGCGCTTTCTCTCTTCAGCTGTTCATCTGCTGAGCATCAACTTTTTTGCTTTTTGGATCCGTGACTATCTAAATGTTATAAGAAACTTGATTTGGAAAACATACGCGAGTAAAAGCCAGTCTTTTAGCCATCAAATTTTCCTCAATCTAGGGATGCTCAGCCCACTGGCTGCCTTGCTTTTTGTGCTTATCTTCTTTTTGTGGAGGTATACCAAGCAAAGGAAGCACTGGGCCAAACCATCCTGAGATGACAGCAAAGAGGTTCGTGTGAGAACCAGGAGTACCGTGTTTTCTTTCATGCTCGTCCTAGTCGTGCACTGTTTGGACGCTCTCCTCGTAATCTGGCATACTCCGCACCAGAAAACTCTGAAAGTGTGATCATTGCTGAGATGGTCGCAGTGTTTTATCCTTCACTTCACTCTTTAAGTTTGATTTGGGGGCAAAAGAAACTGAAGCAGAATTTTGTGAATCTGCTCAGGAGATTCAAATCCTTTTTCCAGAGAATGTAACCCTTCACAGCATGGAGGATCCCGAAGAGAGGCAGGGTCCTCCTGGAGGGTCTTTAAGGGGACGCTCCTCTCCCCTTAACGGCACCATTGCTTTTATCGAGCATCCTGCAGAATTTTAAAAATATGTCCATGGACCAAGCTACTGACATAAGAGAAAAAGCCCCCTGCATGCTATGAAATTTAGGTCATTTGGTATAAAGTATTCAATTTAATTGCCACAAAATTGTACCTCTTTTATTCCTGTTACCTTATTCTGTGATGAAGATGCTAAGGCTCACCATACTCAAGTGACTACATAAGGTGTAATCATCAGGATTCAAACAGCTTCTGACTTCAAAGTAGGAGTAGGTAGAGAAGAATTGAAGTCTTCTTATTAGTTTTTGTTTTATTTTGTTTCGGTTTTTGGTTTTTTAAGACAGGGTCTCACTATGTAGCTGAGACTGACCTGGAACCCACTATGTAGCCCAGGCTGGTCTCGAACTCACAGCAATCCTCCTGTCTCAGCCTCCCGAGTGCTGGGATTACAGGTGTGCTCCACCACGCCCGGCCTTCTTATTAGTTTTGATTCTGCTGCTAATAACAGTGTCCCAAGTAGTTGCATAGTCTGATACACTACTTTATAAAGTTTTGCATTAATTAAAGGTTTTGTTTTAACTAAAAAAGAAATGAATTGCAAAAACAAGTAAATTCTAAAATATCCATTTAAGTGGGAAATGTTTAATAATAAAATTATGAGTATTAAGAATGCATTGTTTGACAATAATATTATAGTAGTCAACTGAATAAAGCTTGTATGTGTGCATTTTTGTATATTCTTAATTCAAGCACATTAAATATTCCAGTAAATAATTGTTGATTGAAATCTTCATTGACTGAAATGTCACTGAATGAATACTATAATCTTTTCTTGCATGCTATTTGTAATTATTTTAAGGAAATGTTTGGAAATATACTAAATCCATTCCTGCTCAAGACTCCATTTGGTACATTATTTTCCTAATTTCTCCACTCTGAAATACATTTCTATACTTCTACCCAAAACTTTTATCTATCTCAGAGCTAAAACTTTTATATTAAAATACATTTGCTGGGTGTGGTGGCACACGCCTGTAATCCCACCACTTGGGAGGCTGAGGCAGGAGGATCGCTGTGAGTTCAAGACCAGCCTGGGCTGCATAGTGAGTTCTAGGTCAGTCTCAACTACATAGTGAGACCCTGTCTCAAAAAAAAAATTAAAATAGATTATTTCTAGGCTATTTATTTGCATGATTTTTGTGTTGTTCTCTTTGCCTATATAGTGCCATGGTTTTACTAATTGCTTATTCTCACTTATGCAATGCAATTATGTGTTGCTAATTAACATAATAAATATGGTCTATATGTGGATCTCAAAATCTGTCAAGACTTCCTTCTTTGATGTATGAAAATTTCAACTTTAGCATCTATTTCATTCCTGCTAAAATTATTTGTTCATTTTTAAATGCAGGACTATGTCACTTCATAGCATTATGTAACTTGCTTACTAGGCACAGAGTTTTGGACCCATTATCAACATTTTAGAACCTTAAAGAAAGCAACAAAACATAACATTTGCAAATGCACATATAATTATTTATCGATGCACTAGTTAAAATAGTGTGTCTTTCGTTCTAAACTGGAGGTGAAGCTCTTTGCCCCTCTCTCCAGGCCAGCTGAAAACATCTGGGAACATTTTCGATTTTTATAACTAGGGGAAGGGTTACTGTCATCTTATGGGGAGAACCAAGAATGCTACTCAGCTCTGCAGCCACAGGACAGCATCTTACAGCAAAGAATTAGCCACCTAAGACGTGTGTATGCCCTTTCTAATTACATATAACGTAATATGTGTATAACTATGTATAGCCAGAAGCACCTTAAACTTTAAGAGAAGAGAAATTGTTAAGGACTCAGTAAAAATGATTACCTCTTCAGCAATCACGATGGTAGAGAACATTTTGGATAGAAGATAATTATTTGTTTCTTAGCAAAATATTGCAAAGCCACACATTCTATGTGCTTTCCCACAAAAGCCACAAAACTTATGAAATTTCATAGGAAAATCATGACAGTGGATCTTTAAAATAGTTGTCATGGTTGCTTCTAAATGTTTGCATATATCAGGACTCTGATTGGAAGGTACTTAAGAAATTTCCTTTCCAAAATAGTTTTTTGATACCTGTGGTTGGATTACCGTGAAAGATTTATCTACTTTCCATAACATTTTGCTTCCTGGTAAAATGGAAATTCTCTTTATGGTATCATGTGACATTTGCATCTTAGTTTGGATGTAATGCTAGAAGAAGTCTGAAAAGAGAATAGAGAAAATCAGAGGACCTTGGTAAAGATGCAAAAATATAATATCCTGAAGCCAGAAAAATTGAAATATTCAAGTTAAGGAACATAAAATATAGAAATAGTTACTAAAGCTATAAAACTTAAAAAATAATTTTCTTATTTCCTATATCAGGGAAATCATCATGATGCTACAGTTTAATATATACTGCTGAATGATTACAAAAGAGAATATTTTCTAATTTATATTGACCTTATATGCTGACTGAAGTTTTCAGGAAACACGAAACATAATTATGTATTGTACGCAGCATGAATCTATCCTACAAATATCTCTGAATTACTAATATTTTGGGGGAAATGTATTTAACAGGAGGCTTTGACTCCAAATAAGGAAACCATTTCTCAAATTGATATGGAGTATAAGGAAAATTATTATCACATATAACTAGATATCTAAGGATGAGAGAGTTCCACCCATGGTAATACTAGGAACCCAGGTCATTTTCTGCTTTATTCTGATGAACTGTGTTTTCATCTTGGAGCTTTTCACTTTTGGGATTACAAGACTGTTGCTAACAGAAATTGGGTTTGTTTTCTTAGTCTCGTCTGCCTGGAGAGGAAAGCCTTACGTGATCACTGATTTTTAAAATCCTTTCATTCTGTTGAAACAGTTCAGAACCTGATACCGTGCTTGAACCAGGAACCTCTGCCAGAAGCATGTCATGAAATGATTGGCTTTAAGTGGAATGATTAGAGCTCCACTCTGGAGTGGAGTTTGGAGTATTTCCTGGACAAAAGTGTTATGTGAGATGTGAGAGTCCCGATCCTTACTAAAATATATACAAATTGAAATTGCATGAAATTTAGAATGGGCACAGTGGTGTATGCCTGTAATCCCAGCATTCAGGAAGGAAACTGAGGCAGGAGGGTTCCTTGAGCTCAGGAGTTGAAGACTAGCCTGTGGGAAGTAGTGGTACATCATCTCAGAAAGGAAGAAAGGGAGGAAGGAAGGAAGTAGGGAGGGAAGAAAGCAGGATACAAAAAATCTGGATAAAAATCATACTGTAATGATAAAAAGCTAATGTCCTTTTCCAATAACAAAAGCCAAATTTAGTCTTCTAGTCATCTTAAATATAAAACTATACCCTCTCAAAATGAAAGCACAGTGTCTGGGCTTTAAAATTTTGTAAGCCTTTATTTTGTAGACAACACTATTTCACAGCTGACCTGGATGCCTTCTCATTAAAAAGCAGTGTCTGAAACAGAAACCAAAGAAGAAATTAATCTTGTCTGCCACCAGGTAAATCTGAAGCCAGTCTAGCAGCAGGTGCATTACAATGAGAGAATATCTTCCTCTAGGCAATTTCTCTGAAAGCATCTTTACACTCTTAGAAACTGGAAAATGCAGAACATGATTTTGATGATAACCGATTGGATGGAGATAGTGAGTTGACAGGATCATAGCAAAGTAAACAAAGAAAGTCTTTATCTTCACTAGCTGGATTGTACCCAGGATTTCTTTGATGTGGATTGTATTAGTGGATTTTTAAAATTTTGTACTCTGTCTAAATAAGTCAGTCTTTGATTTAAAAAAAAAATCTCTTTGTGTGGTGTTTTGTGTGTGTGTGTGTGTGTGTGTGTGTGTGTGTATCAAATGTCTCCTAGTATTTCCATGCCTTGTGACTGAACCTTGTCTTCAAAGGACAAAAAGAAAATAAAGATGTATGCTTAATCTCAAGAAGAGACACTTTGAATTCTAGAAGAGACTGGGACCATGTAGTTAACTACAAAAACATGTACAGTGTTTATGTACTATATAAAACAATAGCAGCAACAAAAGCAACAAAACTCAAAGGTCATTGATAACTAAGGGAGAATAGTTACAGAAAAAAGGCTAATTTTCATAAAGTGTGAGCGACTTCTTGCAAAAATTTTACAAAATGGGAGCAATAGAAAAAGAAGTATAAGTCATTAATATGCAATTCATGAGTAAATAGTCTTCGGCTTCAATAAAAATTAGCAAAAGCCAATTTAAACATAGGTTATTTTCATTTTTAGCTACAGAATAGACCAGCACTTACAATAATTAGTTTCTTTATTTGTAGAGATGTAAGAAAAAAGATGTGGCTTTTCTATAAAATGGAATACTACTCAGCCATAAAGAATGAGAAATTAGTCATTCATAGGAAAATGGATACATTTTGAGGAAATACTCCTAAGTGAAATAAATAAGTCATACATGTGTAAATACAAAATAATTTCTCTGGTGTGAAAAACTATAATAGTACACAAGATCCTAATGGGATAATTAACAATGTGAAATAGGAAAGGACCAAAGGTGTAGGGACAGTGAGAAGGATAGGGAAAGGGGAATAAGGGAAAAGGAAAAAAATATGAGAAAATGAAAAAATGGAATTAAAGTGTCTGTAAATGGGGAGGGGGGAAGGGGGTGAAGGTGAAGGGGAAAAAATGAGAACCAAGACCTGTCATGTAGAGGTACAAGATCCCAATGATGAATGTAACTGTACTGTGTACCTAAAATGTACCAATAAACTCAATTTTTAAAAAAAGATGTAGAAAAAAGATATTTTCATTCCTGATTATGGCATAGGATGAATGCAGCCTGTGTAAGAAGGGTGTACTTACAGCTGCATGATGAGAGAGTTGTCCCTTACTACTATTCCAGAAATAGAGTGGAATGAAGCCGGGTGTGGCAGTGCATGCCTGTAATCTCAGCACTAGGGAGGCTGAAGCAGGAGGATCACTCTGAGTTTGAGGCCAGCCCATCTCAAAAAATAAAAACAAACAACCAAAGAAAAAACCCATGAAAATATTCCTGGAGCTACTGAAGCAGAATTACATAAGATACAGCACTCAGATTAGTAGGAAAGTTTAACAAAGTGTATTCAAGACAAATATTCAAAGAACTGGAGAGTTCTGTATCTCAACTGGAATGCATTAGAAAATCCTTCATAAGGAGAACCACGCCTGCTCCCAACCCAGCAGCCATTGCTCAAGCGCCAGGAAGGTAGCCATGCGGGTGCCCCTGAACCCCCATAAGCCCCCCCCGACACTCTCAGACCTCCTGACTGTGCAAGTCTTTGGACCCACTCTGCAAAGACAGAGGTGGTCATCAAGGGTATTTTTCTGAGTTCCCAACTTTGAACATCTTTAAAGAAAGGGCATGGGAAACCTGTAATAGAACATTGTGGAGTTCAACCATTCAGAAGGATGGGGAACTCAATCTGGGCCTTGCAGCCCAAGGTCAGTCAGCATCATGGGGTTCAGCCATCAGCTAACTGAGATCAGGGGTCTTGCATCCTCGCTCTGTCTGAGCCATTAAATGGTAAATATACTATATTGAAAAGTTTGTTCACTGCAGACATGTTCTGGACTGCTTCTTGATTTCAATTTAATTCAAATGATTTAAGGGTGATAGACTAGTGACTACCACAGGTGGTCAGTGTCCAAGTTGTGCTTGATCTCAATGTGTTGCTGATTGTATCAGTCGGGGTAAAGCATTGCCATTGATTTGATGAGCTGTTTTCTCTGATGTTATGAAGATGAGAATGTCTGTGGGTCGTTAGAGACACAGAAGCTAGGGCACAACTATATCAGGAAGATTTGGGTGATAAGCCAGAGATTAGACCAAGGACAGTCAGACAACAAAAATAAAAATGAGAAAACACTTAAGCAAGACACAAGGACAGACTTCCAGTTCACCAATGGCAAACAGTAGGGCAAATGAGGATGAAAAGGCCGATAGCGAACCACCAGGACACCCTGAACTCAAAGCACAGGAAGTAACAAAACAGATCAATCAGGCTCTGGAAAAATTCAAAACAGAAATAATTTCCCAGATAACCATAGAGATAGTGAGCAAAATGGAAGTCGTGATTCGAGATTCTATAGCAGAAACTGACAAAAAAATAGATGAGCTCAGGACCATGATAGAAGCCATGAAGGCCCAGCATAAGAAAGAAATGGAAAAAATAAATGCCCAACATAGGAAAGAAATGGAATCCATAAAACAGATTCAAACAGATATCCAGGAGACGAAACACTCTATTGAAAGTGTACACAACAGAATAAAAGAATGCGAAGATAGACTCTCAGATATAGAAGATAAGATTGCAATCAGTGACCGTGAAAAGAGAGGTCTCTTAAAAACAGTAAGAGATCATGAGAAATCGATCCAACAACTCCTAGATGATGCAAAGAAAAATAACATGAGACTGATAGGAATCCACGAAGTAGCAGGAGAACATACAAATGACTTTAAAAAGCTGTTCACAGAATTAATGACCGAAAACTTCCCAAACAGAGGGGAAGAATTGGACATTCAGATAACTGAGGTATATAGGACCCCAATTAGCTACAATCAAAAAAAATCTGCACCTAGACATATAATAATCAAGATCCCAGAAACCCAACAGAAGAACAAAATACTACAAGCAGTAAGAGAAAAGAAAGAAATCACATACAAAGGAAAGCCCATCAGAATCACAGCAGACTTTTCAACACAAACCCTTGGGGCAAGGAGAGATATTTCAAGTACTAAACGAGAACAACCTCCAACCTAGGCTGATGTATCCAGCAAAACTCTCTTTCGAAATGGAGGGGGAAATAAGACACTTCCACGACAAAGAACACCTGAGAAACTACATGAATACCAAACCAGCACTACAAGCAATTCTAAACAAGATTCTAGAAAAAGACAATGAAGGCAACAACGCCATGAGGCCCAACAGAACAAATCAAACAGGCAAGGCAAGAAATTAAAAGGAGAAGGTGAAAAAGTAAAAAGAGTCAACAAAAGGCCAATAACATGTCAATAATAAGTCAGTATATATCAGTTATAACCAGCAATGTCAATGGCCTCAACTCACCAATCAAGAGAAATAGACTGGCAAAATGGAATAAGAAGCAAAATCCAACAAAATGTTGTATACAAGAAACACACCTAGTGCAAAAAGAAGCCCATAGACTGAAAGTGAAAAGATAGAAAACAATTCTTCATGAGACAGGAGCCCAGAAAAAAACAGGGGTAGCAATCTTATTTGCAGACAAAGTAAATTTCAAACCAAAACTGAATCTAGTATTATTGATGTAGGACAGTACTGTATCATACCTCTATGAATGTAAAATACCTTGTACCTGCTTTATGATACATAGTAGGGACCATGCTTTATCAGAGCTACATTTAATGATATTACTCTAGAATGTTCTCTTTCCAGACGATGATTAAGAAGCTAATAGAAAAAATGGTGCCAGTTACCACAGCAGCAACAGAACTTTGCTATTCTCTGGATATTATTCTTTTCTTGGTTTTTTGGGTTTTTTTTTAATGGAATGTGCTGAATGTCTATAGTTTTGTTCAGACAACTGCAGAACCTGGAAAAGCTATTGCTGCTATCGATGCATAGCATACTATTATTAGTCTTTATACACACACACACACACACACACACATATATAAATTAAATTTAGGGAAACTTTAATGGTGCTGCCAACTTTGGAAAAAGTCATCCCAATTTACTGTGTTGACTTGGAATTGTACAGAAATGGACAACCATATTGGTCTAGAAATGTTAATTTATTTTTATTTTTATTTTTTTTCC
>NW_022900931.1:24020427-24038651 GCF_012274545.1 Fukomys damarensis | reverse complement strand
GGGTGGAGGGAGGGCAGGGACAAGGGGAAAAATGAGAATCAAGACCTATTATGTAAAGGTACAGAATCCCAATGATGAATGTAACTGTACTGTATACCTAGATTGTACCAATAACCTCAATTAAAAAAACAAATAAATAAAAAAATTTTTTAAAAAGATAATCCTTCATAGAACTTCTTTTCTGCAGGTGACAAAAAGTACACCAAGAGAATCCTTTAATTAATAAATATGGACTATAATTTTTTAAAAATTATGAATTATTATATGAGTTATACCAAAGAAGATTCAAGTAAATATACAAATAAGCTATGTATGAAGATTTAGAAGTATAAATTTATGAAATTCTTCATGTTATAATTTTATTAAAATGCCCTTCAAATTTTGACTTTGTTAGAAAATTTACCCCCCAAAATATAAATGAATACATAAAAACACTATAGCACATCAGGATGTATAAACATGAAGGAATCACACAGTATTTGGTTGGTTTTCCTTCCTTGATTCTTCCCTTCTTCCCTTTTTTGCTCCCTCTCTTTTTTCTTTTACTCTCCCTCTCTTTCTCCTTTTTCTGTCCCTGTTTCTCCTACTGTACCTTCCCATCTTTCCTTCCTTATTTTCCTTTTTCTTCCTCCCTCCCTGCCTGCCTGTTTTGTATTGAAAGGTGCTGTTATGGTTAATCTTTATCATTGACTCACTAGGCTTGATTGGCAAAGCACATTTCTAGGTGTGTGTGGGCTGACTGTCAGGGTGTGACCTTGAGGACTATGTCTGATCCTGGCTACATCTCTGGCTCTCCCTTGCTCACCCCACGCATGGTTCCCAGGAGGGGCAGTTTTCCTCCATTGTTCCCTTCTGCTGTGATATTTCTTCCCGAGAGCCAGCTGACCATGGACTGCAACCTCTGAAACTGTGAGGCTCAGGCATTTTGTCTCAGAAACACAGAGGTTACTAACCCAACCACTGCCATCTCTGAAGACAGATTAGAGAAATTTTACTCATTCATTTCATTTATGGTTGAACGTTGTAATTCATGAAAGGCCATCATATCCATTTTTAAAATTACATATTTATTGGAAATTATTTTAAGAATCACAGTCTTACTAACCTTTGCAAAATTCTCATGTGAGTGTGAAAATAATGCATCTATTCTCAGTTATATGTAGTTTTCTGTAAGTGTTGATTAGCTCAAAGTGTTTGTTTCAAAGTATTGTTCAAGTCTTCTACATCCTTATGGATATTTTATCGACTTTTTCATTAATTACTCTGAGAGGGTATCCTAGCCCATTTGTGTTGCTATAACAAGATACTTAGACTGGCTATTGTAATTTATAAGCAATAGATAATTATTTTCTTCTACTTCTGGAAGCTTGGAAGTCTAAAAGGAAGGCAGTGCCAGATTTGTTTTTTCAGGAACTTTGTTCTCTGCTTCATCTTCTGTTGTATCTCTGCAGCCCATTCTCTGGAATTGTGTCATTTACTGCACATGCTCTGTTTTGCATGTTCTGACCTATCAGTTTGAGTGTGTGCTGCCCATGAGAAGTCTCTGCCCACTTTTTGTCTATTATATTTTAACTAAGTGTCATCCACTGCCTGTTCCTAGGCCTTGTGAGATTCTCCTGTGTGATTAACCACAGGAGTAGTGCTAATGTAGATGGGGGAGGCTCTGCTTTTCTTGAAATCTCCATTTATTTATGTTTAAAATAAAGATAAAAAGAGCATCCATCTTAAAGGCTCATTGTGAAGTGTAAAGAGACAATGGTCATAAAGCATTTAGCATAGTGTTGGGAACATGACAAAGGCTCTATAAATGTTGGATTTCACTTTTAACTTTGGGACCAGTATATTGGTTTGCTAGTGGGTTTTGGGCTTCCTGCATTAAAAGGCAAACTCTGTGAATCACAAAAGTGTGGAGTCTACGTGCTGCTACATTCCCTCAGGGAGCAGAAAACAGCTTGGTATTTAGAAGCTCCAGAAATACTTTAGAAAAAAACAGGGAGTGGACATCATCGGTGAAATATGTGAAATGAAGGAACTATTCCTAAGGGTTCCTCATGTCCAAGGTGATCGACGTAGTTTGGATTTGTGCAGCAAGTAGCTGTGAGTATAAAAATACAACTTACATTTTAATTAAAAATTAAATTGATTTTTCACAATGTTGCTTCTATATGCTTTCTTTATATATATTTAAACTGGGATTATAAACAATATAAATTATGATGATTTAATAATGAAAGAGATGAAGTTCAGTACTGTTCTGCATGCTGTAGGTGAGTTTGACATGGCTACCTCTGAATTCTGCTTATTAAATGCAAAGTAATCTCAGAAGAACCAATGAAATCCATGAAACAGAAACTTTCATTTACATCTTAACAAACTAAATCAGCATTCGGCCTGGATGTGTATTTTCTAGGCTAGCTAAGTCTTATAGACTGGGGGATCTCAACAAAGGTATTTCTGATTCCAGCACCAGATCTTCCTGGGGCCTGTTTTTATTTAAAGAGAGTGAAGAGAATCATCACTCAGCCAATATATACCTCAATCTGCAGAAGGTGATCTAAAACAGACATGCCAAGTGCAGTGGAAATCTTCCTCTTTTTTGTTGCAACTATTGAGTCAGCACTGGGGGTTTAACATATTTCACTGATGATATACACTCCCTCGTTTTTTTTAAAAGTATTTCCCAAGCTTCTAAATACCATACTGTCTTCTGCTCCCTGAGGGAATGTTGCAGAGGCACAGCAATGCTCAACAACTAGGCCACACACGGAGAGGTCCAACAGGAGATTTTATTAGGGAAGGCAGGTTAGGGAGATAGGAGAGAGGGAAGAGAGAGAGACAGGAGAGAGAGAGACAGAAGAGAGAAGGAGAGAGTGAGGAACAAAGAAAGGAAGGTCCTTTCATTGGTTTTGGGCTGGGCTATTGTTTATTTATGAGGAGTGGGCTACTTTTAACCTATCGCAGGCCAGGTTGCCCTTTATGGGTTTGGTCCTGCAGAAACTTAGGTTTAACCTCTCCAGACTGCTGTGGCCTTAGGGGAGAGGGAAACTAAAAATAAGAGCATGAGGTCATTTTAAGAGACAAGAAGCACCAGGAAAATATAGCCTGTGATGGCAGCTTCAGGTCCCTAACATTTCCCCCTCTTTTGTTTAGATGGAGACAGCAGCCAGCACATATTATACACCAGGAAAAAGGGGCGGTGTGTCCATCTTCTGTAACTACTTCCTGCTGAGATGGGGGGGCGGGGACAAAGCTATCTAGTGGCAGGCTTGGGGCACAGCTGGCTGCATTGTCTTTATGAACATGGAATTGTTGACAACAGTAGCATTCCACTGTAATTGTTGGTAGGGCTCCCCGAGGAGAGTCCAAGCACACAGATCAGTTAGTGAGGGAGGAGAGATGGGTAGGAGATAATTTGTATGAGGCTGTGGACTGGGTTGGAGGGTTAATAGAACAAGTAAAAAGGTAAAGATTGTAATTTATTTGGGGTGAAGTCCAATAAAGTTTCTTGGAGCCAGTTGGCTATGCGTGTAACAGAACAAGGGTGGGGAGCAAACTAGAAAATATCAATCCAAAGATCATTTAGAAAATGTTCAAACCGAGATGAGATCTGAGCTATGGTTGGTTGGTTGGCTGCCATGTAAACATGGTGGTCTCGCTTAGGTCTCCAGCCTGAAGTATCAGCTGGTGATCCATCTGTTGCGAGACTTGAGTGGAGAGGCAGCTGACCTGTGTCTGAAGGAGGGCTGAGTTAGGCCAGGAGCGAGTCAAGGTGCACACCGAGGGCCTGTTGGCTCTGGTGAGATTTAGGAGAGAAAACAGGAGCAGGAGAGGAACCATTATTATCTCCAGCAATTGAGAATGGCAAAGAATGAGATTATGGGGTAATAGGCCAATATGAGTTAACACCTGGAAGTAAAATTATAGTTTGGAGGATCCACCACGGCCAATCCCATCCCAAGGATGAGTCCCAGAAGTACTAATATAAGAAGACTTAGGATATCAGTGGGTGTTGTAGTGTGAAATGTGTCACAATACCCCATGAGAGGATGAGGGGGTAAACAGGTTGGCTTATCTGACTCAGGACTGGATGATGGTGAAGGATCCTGGGCAAACAGGTCTTCTGGAATCCGAGTAAGTTTGACCTTCAGAGGTCCCTGAAGGAGGAGGTGGCTGAATAGTGTAGATGAAGTCCTGTGGATATGGCTGGGAGAGGAGCATGAAGATATGGTTTAACAAGAGAGTAATGGAACCATCCTGGAAGGGACTTAAGTTTAAAATGTTGAAAGCATATATGGAGTCTGTATATATTGTAAGCCTTTTTTTTTAGGCCAGAGTAAAAGCACGAGTAAGAGTGATAACTTTTGCCTGTTGGTTGGTTGTCTGGGAAGGCAGTGGTCACTGCTCAATAATTTTAGACACATAGAGGTAAAAGGGACACGAATGATCAGGTAAGTGTAAAGCAGGAGCCTCTTAATAGGCAGGATTTGAGATGGGCAAAGGGAGTGGCTATTGAGGAATTTACCAGTTTATGGGGTCTTCCTTAGAGGCCTCATAGAGGGAGGCTATTAGAAGGGAATAATTTGGGATCTAAGACCTAAGGTATCCAAGCCCAGGAAGGAGAGAAGTTTTTGTTTAGTTGAAGGCATTAGAATGTATGAGAGGAGCCGTTTTCTATCAACAGTAATAGATTTGAAGCCAGGTGATAGAGACACTCCTAAGTACATGACCTGTTGTTTAAAGAGCTGAACTTTGGTTGGCAAGACTCGGTATCCCTTTTCTGAAATGAAATTTAAAAGCATATTAAGTATCTTGTTGGAGTACAGTTAACAAAGGAGTGCAGAGAAGATCCTCTATATATTGGGTACATTGTGATCTTGAAGCTGGAGAAGAGACAGATCGTGAGCTAGGATTTGGCCAAACACATGGGGGCTATCTTGAAACCCTAGAGGTAGGACAGTCCAGGTTAGCCAGTCAAAGGATTAGTCCAAGTAAAGGCAAAAAGATCTTGGGAATCTGCATATAAAGGAATGGAGAAGAAGGCATCTTTTAAATCTAGGACTGAGAAATGAGTAGTATTGGATGGACTAGAAGACAAGAGCGTATATGGATTGGGGACAACAGGGTGGATTGGAATAACAGCTGAATTAATGATTCGGAGATCCTGAACTAGTCTATATGTCCCATTTAGGCTTTTTGACTGCTAAGATGGGTGTATTTTATGGGGAATTGG
The DNA here is from genome assembly GCF_012274545.1 of Fukomys damarensis. Taxonomy (NCBI): domain Eukaryota; kingdom Metazoa; phylum Chordata; class Mammalia; order Rodentia; family Bathyergidae; genus Fukomys; species Fukomys damarensis. Next base: position 24,033,421 of record NW_022900931.1, on the reverse strand, counting down.
CAGGCCTCAAAAATACCTTTCTTAATAAACTTTTGATGATCGGAGCCAGTGCTTTTAAACTAGAACAAGGGAGGGGGTACTGAGCCTGAGTTGGAAAATATGTAGGGTTTTTAAGGAAAATCTTAACTGGAGAGCATTTGGCCACTGATGGGGATTGAATATCCCATGCGTAGGGATGTACTAGGGCAGGGTTAATGGGCCATTTGGATGGTGGAGTCCGGGGTTTGATAGCCTGTGATAAAAAAAGGCAAAGGGAAGACATCGGAGTGCTGGTGGGGTCCCGTATCATGAAATGCATGGAGGTGCCAATTTTGGATTGGTTGTCACAACTCAATAAGGGAATGGGACAGGAAGGGAGCACTAGGAAGGAATGAAGAAATGAAAAATTGCCAATTGTGCATGACAGGAGAGGAGTCTGTTGAGGGCATTGTTTTTTACCTTCTACCCCAACAATAGAGGTCTGAGACAGAGAGGTGGGCCCCTAATATTTTCAAAGTGCAGAAAAACTGGCACTGGTGTCGATTAAAAAGGCGATCGTCCTACCTGCCACAATGACAGTCACCCTGGGCTCTTGAGTGGTAGTCCACATTGGGCCAGATAGGCCAGGGCCTTTTCATAGATCCTCTGCCACTGTGAGACCGATGGGGTCATTTGGGGGAATGGTGGGGATGGCGGCCTGATGACAGGTGGACATCAGGGGCCAGTCAAAATCCCAATGTCCCCTCTGTTTGCACTTAGGGCAGGGTTTTGAGGGTGAATAGATAAGATTGTTTCACTCCTTGTGTGCCCTGGAAGGAATGCTTTGAAAACCTTGGGACATTCTGTAAGCATCTGTTAACCATCAACACGTGACTGCCAAGTACCTGACTGCTGACCACCAGCGTAGACCAGCAGACCATTAACCTTTGTCCCCTGCCTACATGCTTTGAGTATAGATCCCCCACCCTGCCTATCCTCTTAAAAAAACAGTAAGCCCCTGAGCTGATGCCTCTCTGAGCTGCTTGGCTCTGGGAGTGCCATCTGGCCAGACTAATAAAGGTCTCTTCCCTTTCCAATGTGTCTGGTGTGCTCCTTTCCGGGTGAATCTCGTGGCTGTCGAGCTCTTCGGAGAGGTAAAATCGAGGTCTTTGGAGTGGTAGTAAGGCCTTAGGTCTTACAGTTGTTCTGAACTTTTTGATGAAAGTCGCAGGATTAGCTGTGAAGAATGAGGGTAGATTTGGAGCGGGTGAGAGGAGGTGTCAGCACGGAAGGGTGGAGAGGAGGAAGGTGCGGTAGGGATGGGGGGGAGTGGGAGGAGAGGAGAAGGAGGCTGGAGGAGGAGGTTAAGGGCTGGGCCTGGATTCTGAGATGAGGAGGAGGCAGCCTGATTGTTCTGGTCTGAGGAGTTGAAACAAAGAGTAGTAGAAGCAGAGATATCCTGAGCCACTAAAAGTTTGGGGAGGGGAGGCTGCTGTTGAGTCAGAGAACAAAGAGAGTGCTGGCTGAGGAGATAAGAGAAGCCCTGAACATATGGAATCTCTGACCGTTTCCCTTGATGCTCAGAGAAGTTATGAAGGTCCTGGAATCAGACCAGGTTCTAGGGAGCCGTTAGGCGGCCACACATTTTGGTTATCTAATTTATATTGAGGCCAGATTTGAGTGGATAGGAATATTAGCCATTCAAGTTTTAGGTTTAAGCCCTCCATATTTCAGAGCAAGCACCCCAAGGGGAGTCCACAGGTGTGGAAGATCCGGAGCCCATATGACAAGGAATGAGACAATGGAGGTGAAGTCCGAGTCCCAAGACATCTCTTGAGATTTGGAAGTCACTGGTTTGGCTTCTAGATTCTGAATCTAGAAATGGAGACCCAGACTCCAGATGGGGAAGTCTCTATCATAAGGAGGGGGTCTGAAATGGAGGGCCGTACCACCTTCTCGAGGCATCCCAAGAGAGGTGGGGGCAGAACGGACAAGTCCCAGACTTGTCCCCATGAGTCTCCCGGAGGCTCGCAATGGATGGAAGATGTGAGGCCTGGTACCTGGCATTCACACCTTGGATGGAAGTCTCTCTCCTGGACACCTGAGTCCAAGTACCCCCACACTCTAGACCACCATGTGGGGACTTACCCAAAAGTCTGGGGGTGATGGAATCAACGTGCCAGTGTTGTTTGCAGGGGTGGCATCAGGGAATATGGTCGCGGATGTGGGGTAGGCCGGTTGGAGCATCACAGTCTTGGGTTTCAGGCCTCTGACCCTAAGTCAGGGCACCGGCAATCCCAGATCCCACTTCTGACACGAATGTAGAGGCACAGTGATGCTCAACAAGTAGGCCACACACCGAGAGGTCCGACAGGAGATTTTATTAGGGAAGGCAGGTTAGGGAGAGAGGAGAGAAGGAAGAGAGAGAGAGAGGAGAAAGGAGAGAGACAGGAGAGAGGAGAGAGAGGAACAAAGAAAGGAAGGTCCTTTCATTGGTTTTGGGCTGGGCTATTGTCTATTTATGAGGAGTGGGCTACTTTTAACCTATCACAGGCCAGCTTGCCCTCTCCAGACCACTGTGGCCTTTTGGGGGAGTGAAACTAAAGATAAGAGCATGAGGTCATTTAAAGAGGCAAGAAGCACCAGGAAAATGTAGCCTGTGATAGCAGCGTCAGGTCCCTAGCAAATGTAGTAGCAGATAGACTCAACACTTTTGCGATTTGTGGAGGAGTTTGCCTTTTTTGTTGTTGTTGTTTTTAATGGTACTGGGGATTGAATTTGGGCCCTTACACAGGAGGTGGAACCACTGAGCCAAATCCCTGGTCCGGCAGTGTGCATTTTAATGCAGGAAGCCCAAAACACTTGTAAACACTTGTGTATTGACTGTGTCACAAAAAAGAAACCCTCTCTGATTGCTTCATTCTCACTGGCTTAGCTATTTGCAGAATTTGTGTGATATGGTTCATAATTTCAGGTGGATATGTAAGGGTATTCTCTCCAGATAGGTATCTCTTTGGTAACTTTCTTGACTGTGTTTTTTACCTTTGGGCAATTTTCAATCATTTGAACACCACATTTGCTACCAGCCTCAGCATCTTTTTCTATTTCCTGAAGATAGCAAAATTTTCTCACTCCATCTTTCTCTGGTTGAAGAGAACAATCAATACTGTTTTCACCCTTCTGATGGGCTGTCATTTAGATTTCATTCTCTACAACTTGTGAAGGTAACTAATGATTACAAAATGAAATACAGAAACACATCTTGGCAGCTCCACATACATAGCGGAGAGTTCTTATTGGCCATGTTTCCTGAATCTGGAGTCTTCTTTACAGTATCTGTAATCACATGTTTTCTGATGATCGTTTCTCTTTGGAGACATCAAGGCAGGTGCATTTGAACCTCACAGAATTCAGAGAAGTCAACACAGAAGCTCATGTGAAAGCAATGCAAGTTTTACAATCTTCTATCACTCCTTATGCTTTGTATTTTTTTTTTCTTTTTTGTACTGGAGATCGAACTCAAGTCCTTGAGCTTTCGAGGCAGGCGGTGGAACCACTGAGCTAAATCTCTGGCCCCTTAATGTACTTTTGTGTTGCTGTATGTTTGATGTGGTAGCAGTAGTCATAGTAATTGATGTAGCACTGTGAGAAATACTTAGGGAAGATACCTGGAAGAGGGGGATCGCAGCATTGATGAATTAATCCAGAGATCTGACGTGCAGCAAAGTCATGAATCCAGAGTTGAGTAATGAATCAGTAAAGTACAAATCCAAAAGATCCAACATGATCCCTGGCCAAGGGGTGAAAGATTGTACGTAGGACAGAATCTGTGTGAAGTATGAAATGCTCAGCTCTGGGATTTCACACAAACACACACACTTGCAGTCACAGACATATTACAAATCTGATTCTGAAAGTACATTTTATGTTCAACTGAGGACATAAGCTCAGTAACTTATTTTGGCAGCTTCTAAAAGTCTGCTGATAGGTGCACAGTCTCGTGCCTAGAATGTTGCTAAAGATAAGAACTTACTCCATTTTCTTCACGAGGTTTCCAAACAAATATTTTGATATTTTTAAGCCAATACATTTGGGATGTACTGTAAATTTTAATAGAGGTTTGGAATAAAAGGGAAAATGAAAGACTGAGATGTGATATGTACGTGTATCGATTCCTATGATGAATGTGTTCACTATGTGTCCCAAACATGTACAGTACTGATAATTTTATTAAATTAAACTTTAGAGAGCAACTGCTTCTGGCACAGTTACTAGACACCTGAGCTGGAGTATCAGCACTGTGGTTCTTGACGTACGAACATAGCACAGTTATTGCATGACTTAACCAGTGAAACAGAGGACACATCTTGGTCAATACTGCGTATTATTGTTTAAGTTTGTTTAATCAGTAGTAATAATGCTTAACATTGGCTTAAAGGTAAAATTTCTAAAAATGTTAAAATGCCATTCTGTGTTTATTTCCATTATTTCGAATATGTACTGTTACATTCAATGACAAGCTCCAGTATGTCCAAATAAAACAAAATATGGTTTGCTTTCTTTGTGTACAATTATGTGTATACTATTCTTTATAATAACATATCTGCAAAATATGTTTATTTTTTAAAAATTTAAAGCATGTATTTTCACTACTCAGTTGAAATAGAGCAATTTTACATGTTTATCAAGGTTTTACTTTCAAAATGTCGCTTTCTAGTTCTCTCTCTTCCCCATACCTCAAACTGATGTTTCCTATCTTTAACAACAACAACAAAGAAGAGTTATGTTTTGATGGGGTTTTCTGTGTACTGAGGCTACTTTTAGCTACAAAGCTAAACACGGTAAGAAACCCCTGTCTTAACCAGAGGTCTCCGATTCCCATTTACAGATAATATTACAATTCAGAATCTACCTTCCTTTCTTTATTTCATGTTTACAGTTAATCCCTCCTTTCTTTTTCATTTTGTATAAATATTAATGAAAAATTGTCATTGATAAAATAAAACTTGCACTGACATATATTCTCTAAAATACATGTTGAATCTTTCTTTTCCCAAATACTGTATCATATGGCCCATGCCTCTGACTTTGTTTCTTAGGTAAAGTAAATACATGTACAACTTACATTAAGAGTAAAATCAGTATTCTTCTTCTTATCTTAGAAACTAGAACAAATCAAAGAAGAAAATAAAAATATGGGTGAGGAAATGTATACCATATGCTGACTCATAAGATAAATGTAAGAACTGTCCACAGCAGTTTCAATCAGACAAAAATTGAGTAAAATGAAATGCTAAAAAAAAAAAAGGAAGGGAAGCAAGACTGTGACAGGGAGTCTACAATCTCCAAAAGCAACATTTAAAATGCTCCTCATGGTGTGAGAAACACACTCAAGTGCAGCTCAGCAGAGCTGATGTGCAAAACCCCACTAAACCTCATTTGGCTGAGGTAAAGGAAGGCAGATATTCAAAATATCATTTAAATCGCTTCTATTTGTGGAACCCGGACTGCATAGGAAGAAGTAGAAAAAATGGGGAGCCTTTGGCTCATGAAAACTATACAGAAAATATTCAACTAGCTATTCCAAGCCATGCAGCTCATTAAATTATTGTATTGTCATACCATATAGTAAATAGATAAATATAAAAAGAAGACAAATTAATCTGAAGGTTGGGATATTAACAAAGGTCACACACAAGAGGAGTATTGATTCAGTGCAGACGAGAACTGTGACCAAAGCTTACTATAAATCTTTTGAAAGCAATGAAGCATTCATCTATATGAAAAAATATAAAAAAGCTATAAATCAAGAACTCATCTAAAAACTCAAGGAAAAAAAAAGAGAAAAGAACAAAACTGTCCCAGAAACAATAATCACTGTGCAACACCTCCATAAATACAGTGAAAAATGTAGCAAGTGAAATGTACACTAGAAGTCAGACAAGCAAATGAAATGAAGTGGAATTAAAAGAACTCAAGAGAGGGCTGGGGATTTAGCTCAGTGGTTCCGCTGCCTGCCTCACAAGCAAGGACCTGATCAAGCAAATGAAATGAAGTGGAATTAAAAGAACTCAAGAGAGGGCTGGGGATTTAGCTCAGTGGTTCCGCTGCCTGCCTCACAAGCACAAGGACCTGAGTTTGATCCCCAGTACCAAAAAAACAAACAAAAAAACTGAAAATGAAAACAAAAGAACTCAAGATATTTAAGCAAAAATACTGACTGTCTAAAATAGGTATATCTGTAGATTAAGTACCAAAAGCAGAAAAGTAAAATAATTGAGAATGACACACGTACAAGTATATAATTCAATAAATAATTAAGAAAATAATAAAACATTTGAACAGAGTATATTTTAACATACCACATGACCAGGCACAACAGACTCAGAAGAGTCACTAATGGGACAAATATAAACAAAATAATCTTTTGGTAAAGTTAGAAAAAAAGGTTGAGTCATCCATAAAAGCATAAAAATATAGCTAATCTCAGATTTTGCCATAGGAACATATGTTGTACATTTGTTGCTTATTATTTATTCCACTACAAAAAATGAAATTTTTTAATCTTTAAGAAAATAAAATGTAACCAAAGAATATTATGTTCAATCAAACTGTCCATTGAATATAAAGGTTTCACACAAAAGCTCTAAGAAATGCAAGAACTCAAACTTTTCTCAAGAAAATGATTTTGAGTTACCCCGGATGAAAAGCATTAGAAATTCATATTGGAAGAATTGCCATCAACCTTTGTGTATACATATCTGATTATAGAACACCAGTACTAACAACGATTAATACTAGCACTAATTAATACTAGTACCACTGTGGTACTCAGGGAGACAAAACTAAATATGTGTTTTTTAGGGGCAAGGAGAGTGTAGTAATGATTCAGTCTGTAAAAACTGTAACAGTTAGACAGGGAGTGAGACCTAAAATGTGTTTACTGCTTATACCTACAATCTATGACAACCTGAAATCTAAGGTTTAATTTAAATAGGACATATCAAGTATCCCAGGTATGTGTGCAGACGTGTGTCTAGTATTCAGCATGTGTATGTGCAAATATGTATTAATGAAAGATAAAAAGTGAAAACATTCAACTAAAAAAAAAAAAAACAGCAAAAGAAAAACAAAATATACCAAAAGGAAACACAAATAATGAATAGAGAAAAAAGTAAATTCTGAAATTTATGAATTAGCACACTTTTGTTAGAGATTAAAAATTGAAATTAGAAAGGAACTAATCTAACAAAGGATACAAGTGAAATGGGGAAAACATTTTAGAAGTAGGAAAATCTCTTTATTATCAAACTCTAGAAGAAATGCATAGAAAACACAGCCTGATTTCCATAAAGTAATGAGATCATTGCTAAGGAACCAATAAAGAAAGTTCCAGGTTCAGAAGAAAAACAAATTCTATCAGAACTTTAAAGAAATGATAATGCCAATATGACTTAAACTGTTCAAGAGTATAATAAAAGAAAAAAAACTCTAAAAAGCTTTTCTGAAGTTTTATATTGATATTAGAACCTGACCAAACTGAAGAAAGAGAAAGAAAGAAAGAAAGAAAGAAAGAAAGAAAGAAAGAAAGAAAGACAGAAAGAATACTTTCCAAACTTCTTTGCTTTAGGATATAAATATTAACATAGAATTATAAAAAGTATACCAATAAAATTAATTTTTAAAATGATCTCAGGAAATTAAAAAGTAAAATAAAATTGTAACTAAAACATTAGCAAGCAGAACTAGCAGCAGTTTTCTTTAAATAATAGTGCAGCAAAACTAAGCAGACTTTGTTATTGGAGCAGAAAAAAAAAAAAACAAACCTTAGTATTAGAAAATGTATCCCAAGAAATTGACTATAAGTCCAAAGGACTAAAGAATTGTATCTGTCAAATTTTTAAAAAGAAATAAAAAAATAGAGAGAAGAGAGAGCTTACAGTGAGAAAGCTTGTACAAATCTAAGAAATCAGATCTATTCTCATTTGCATCTTATAGCCTTTCAATCACTGCTCAAAAAGGAAATTAATGGCCTCGGTCAGGAAAGTCTTTGGGCAGTTTGGGCCTCAGCAGAACCCAATGTCTTCCTGACCTGGGTCACAGTCGCCCAAGAGGAAAGGTACCCATGACAGCAGCAGGACCTCACTGCTCTCCGCTACCCAGCACGGTCGATTCATCATCAGTGATATTCAAAGTCAGGCCCCTCTGCCATCTTGCCAAGTACAGCAGAGACCGTGTGTATGAGTTCGATTGCTGGACGCGGGGTAGGGAGCCACTGTACCTGTCATTGCATTGGCTGACTCAGGAGAGGGCCGTCTCCTTCGTTGACATCATCTTCATCACCTTGGCCATCTCCAGAATCTGCTTGTCGCACGAAGTCTGTAGATGGCTCCAAGCTGCTGCCCTCTCCAGACAGGTGACCTCATTGTAGAAATGCTGGGGAGTAGACGCATCCGACTACTAATGGAGCAGTCGTGCAACAGGGCAAGCCTTTGCTCCCCGCTCTAGTGTTCTTTCCATAAAATGTGCGGCTCCAGAAATGTAGCCATTTGTGCTGCACAGTGTTCCTTCCCAATGTATTACAGTGCTCTGTAACTGTTTCAGGTGTATTCCTACCAGATGTTTCAGGAATGTTCTGTTAAGTCCGCCCCTCCGCTGCAGTGAGCATGCTTGTCCAGCGTGTGGGCCGGCCCACTGCACCGCAGATCTCTACGTAAGGCTGCTTCCTCTTCAACTCAGGGCTCAGACTTTGGAGTGAGCCAAACTCCTCCGAGCTGGCCGGCTAATAAAGGTTTTCTCCATCTCATCGAGTAATTTTCAGAGTTAGAGTCATCACATTGCTGGAGCTGAAAGCCCCTGCACTGTGGCACTTTGAGCTGTATCAGTGGGCTGTGACCCCGCTATTCCAGCTCTCCACAACACTGCCATCTGCACTGCCTGGGTGAGGCAGGGAAAGATCTCCTCAGTTGACCACATCCTCGCCAGTTTGGCGGTTTCCAGAATTTGCTTGATTTGTCCAGGGGTATAAGTGGCATAACTGCAGTGTGTACCCAGGTGTAGGTGGAAACCATAAACTAACTGTAATCCTTTGTGGCCTCTGAAAATCCCCCAGATAGTTAAGAATGTGGTTTTGCCACCTGTGCTAATGTGTGTTTCCTCAAAGCAGCCCATTTTCCCCACCTACTTTTTCTCTGGCTGCCCAGAGCTCCAAGTAGTTCACTGGACCCTGCTGGATGCTTCGCCATTTCCTTAGTGGTCAGTCTGATACTAGCAGTTGTTCTGAGTGGTGACAGTAGGTTTTACCACTCATAAAATTGCAAAACATGAAAAGAAACATCACTGAAATGCTCCATGCGAGTTAAGTCAGATACTTTGAGGCACTGACTCTATTTAGCCTGTTTGCAATGTTTCCATTAATAGTGTCATTGACTGTCTTACTTTTTATTCCACCCCCTGGCAACGTATGAAGCAGATGAAGTAAGGCTACAGTTTGTAGAGACCAGAGCGTGCAGAGGCCCAGGTGAAAGCCATGAAAATTGTGCCATTGTTTCTCTTGTTCTTTTTTTGTTTTGTTTAGTACTGGAGATCAAATTCAGAACCTTGAGCTAGCGAGGCAGGCAGCAGCACCACTGAGCTAAATATCCGGCTCCTCTCTTGTTCTTTATTATTTGCTGTGTATTTTCTCTGTTGGGCACAATTAGTTCTCTTATACCAGAACAAAAGTTAGAGTTCTTCAGGGACTGCAGCAATTCTCTATCACTTGGGACACAGAGCGTCACTCTGTAATTTAGGCTGTCCTCAAACTCTGTAGCCCAGGCTGGCCTCAAACTTATGGCGATCCTCTTGCCTCAGCTTCCTGAGTGCTGGGCTTACAAGTGTGCACCATCATGCCCAGCACTTATTTTATGGGAAATAATTAACTGGGACTGACATCTGTCAAGATGTGGGACATGTAGGAAACTAATTTGCATGAAGAGAAACCTTTGCATTTATGTAAGTAGACTTTAAAAGAAAATCTTATTTTCTAATAAAATGTGTAATTTTTCCCCTCAGGATTCTGAGGCAGGAGACTCTCTTAAACCTTGGGGTTCAAAGCCAGCCTGAACAACATAGTAAAACCACGTCTCAAAGGAAAACTTTTGTCTAATATGTCCATTCTTTTTATCCTATTTAATTTTTATTTTAGATACATATCCTTCAGCGTTATCAGGACTTATTAGCAAACTAATGAATGCATCCTTTACATCTGTTGAGCCTCCAGCACAATCACTTTCCTTTCCTTTTTCTTTTAGTACATCAGATCTCACATATCTCTGCTTCTTTACTCATGACAAAATGTTAGGCATGCGATGCCTCGTTAACTTTGCCTTCCTGCCTCATTGTCTTTGTTCTATGGTGATCTGTATCTGTGCCACACTTACAGGTTTCTCTTTTTCTTCAGTCTTAAATTTTCATTGCTGCCCCTTAGCTGTGCTCCCTATCAGCTGGTAGGAATAGAATCCACACATACCTATCTCCTCTTAAGATGCATCCCCGAGTGTTCCTCACGGTCCAGAAACGTGAATAAGCATAACAAATACCGGCCAGATTGTTTCACTCCAGTTTCTGTAATAAGACAAGCAAGAATTTCCACTCAGCCAGGCATGGTGGTGCTGGCCTGTAATCCCAGTACTTGGGAGGCTGAGGCAGGAGAATTGTCAATAGTTTGAGGCCAACCTGGGCTACATAGTGAGTTCGAGGCCACCCTGAACTACATAGCGAGACTCTCTCTCAAAAAAATTCTACTCAGCACTTAATTGGAAAGAAATTAATATATGCTATGGAATAACACACACTGTTACCCCCTCCAATCCCCTGGTACTGTATGTCCATAACACAACAGAATAAATCACCAAAAAAAAAAAAAAAGGAAGAAAAGCAGGAAGGGAGGAAGGTAATCATTAATAGCAAGGATTTTACTTTGCAAGTCGAATTCTTCCTCATTAGAATATTACTGAAACATTTGGTTTACCGTGCTTGAGGTCATTACCATTCTACTCTGGTTGGACATTTTTGCCCTTACGCCTGCCATGTTCTAGGTCTAACACTAGTATATTTCAATCTACTCATTTCCTTGTCTTGTAACTGAAATATTAACCGCCAAATATTTTTAATTGTTTTGCTTTATGTAAAATTCACTCTTTAAAATGCTTTTACTTGTAGCCCTAAGTATAAATTTCACCAAGTACATTTTTAACATACTAAATGCTTACATTGCTATTTACTGTCCACAGCAAGAAAATTCATATCCTTTTGATGGATTATAATAATATGTTTTATAAAACACTCTATGCGTGGGTATTTTGGGGCTGGTTTGTATTTCATTGAATGTTTTATAGAATTAGTACTTCTGATGGAGTTTCACTCATTAATCTGAAGCTTCTTCATCGCTTCTCGGCCTTTTGGCTAAGATCAAGTGTAGTATCTGAAGCTTCTTCTGCATGTTTTGTTTTACCTACTTCAATTTGTTCAAGAAGCTCCTAAAACTACTATTAGTGGGTTTTGAAGTTCTAGACATACAATAAAATGCTTTCTCATAACAACAACACTCATGTAACTATATAACACTAGCATGCAGAAAATTTATACTTATTTGAAAAATGAAACAGAATTTAAAAATTATTCTAAAAACTATTTTGGTGAAAGCATGATCATAGTTACTATGAGCATTTTAATAATACGTTGTACTATGGGGCAGAATTCATGTGCCCGAGTCAGGCACAATTCCCCAGGTCAGCAGAAAGCTGTCACCTATGAACATGGCCAAGGATAGTGCAAAAACCAGGTGGCATTTGGGAGTGAACATTTCTTCATAAGGAAAGAGGAGAGACAACATGCATTTCCAGAAAGGTCTGAGTACCCAAGAAGTATTCGACAGAAACTTTACATAATAAAGTGTTTGTCAGTAACTCTCAAAGAAACTCTCAAAATAAGAGTCTGTAGAAAGTGGAAAATTTAATCATTCTAAATATTTAGATGCAGTTTTGTACAGAGGATCATGAAGTTGTGCCATAAAAGAAGTTTTTACATTTGTTTTCCCCGTAGAAGCCAGTACTCTCAAAAACATCTCAGCTTTTTATTTATTTAACTTTATTAAGATATGATTTCAAAGTTATTCATGTTTATGTGTATACTTTGATGAGTTTGGACATATGAAAAAATGATACCATCACCACAGTCAAGGTAAGGGACATTTAGTACCACCCAGTTTCCTTGACAACATTTTAAGTGACAAGGAAAACCCTAAATGTAACCAGTGACTGTTTTTATCATGGCTTCCTTTATCAGAAAACGTCACCCAATCAGTATGGCATGCAAAACTTGAAGACACTGTTCCGTGTAATGTTCATCAAAATCACCTAGATAGTGAGGAACAAAGCTATCTATATCTTGCATTAATCCTTTAGGTTTCCTGAAAATATGTAACTCTGGATGTGAACCCAAACTTTAGATTCTTTACGAATACTATGGTCCTCCTATAACATGAAGATTCTTTCAAAATTTAAATTTTTGCCAATTTTCTAATTGCAAGCAGATTCCCATGGTTCAGCTTTGCCAGATACAGTGTAGGACACTTGATTACATTTAGCTTCGGTGTTTTTGGAAAGTTCTGGTCGCATGTAACTTGAGATGTACACTAAAAAATTGCCCATTATTTATCTAAAATGCAGGTGTGACTGGGTGTCTTGTGTCTTTATTTGCTAGATCTATTGAGGGTCCTAGTAGGCGTGAAAATTTGTAAAACTCAGCCTCTGAAAGAGAGGGCAGTTCCATGTAAGGATATTGCCCCAATTTGCATCTTAGCAAACATTAGCTCAGCCTGAATTGACTATATGTGGAAAAGAGCAACCTCCTGAGAACAAACTGCTGTAACTGCACCTACAGTGTCCAGGCTATGGACTGCCAAGCACTGCATTTGTCAAGACTAATTAGGACTTAATGAAAACAGCTACAATCATCCTTAATCATTAGAGTCTTCATCACAAGACAGACTACA
>NW_022900931.1:23981316-24020351 GCF_012274545.1 Fukomys damarensis | reverse complement strand
AAAAAAAAAAAAAAAAAAAAAAAAAGATAAAGAAAATTACAGCAACATCTATGAAGCAGTTGTAGACACCAGTACATCAGGTCACCTAGAAACTCATCAGCTATTTCTCTTTTTAAATATGGCACGTAAATTGGAGAGAATGTTAATTCTCTTAGCAGTCGGAGAGTTTTCCTTGGGCATCTTAGGAAACGCATTCATTGGACTGGTAAACTTCATGGATTGGGTCAAAAACAGGAAGATCACCTCCATTGACTTAATCCTCACGAGTCTGGCCCTGTCCAGGATTTGCCTGTTGTGTGCAATATTACTCGATTGTTTTATTTTGGTGGTTTATCCAGATATCTACGACAACAATGAAAAGATGAGGCTCATTGACTTCTTCTGGACCCTAACCAACCAGTTAAGCGTCTCATTTGCTGCTTGCCTCAGTATTTTCTATTTCTTCAAGATAGCCAATTTCTTCCACCCCCTTTTTCTCTGGATGAAGGGCAGAATCCACAAGGTGATTCTCTGGACCCTACTGGCAAGCCTGGTGCTCTCGGTACTCATCAGCCTTCCAGTCACTGGGGACTGGAATGATAATTTCAGACGCTGTGTCAAGGGAAGAAAGAAAACCAACTTCACCAGGAGGTGTGGAACTAATAACGACCTGTACGCTTCGACCAAGTTGATTCTCAACCTGGTCACCTTGTTCCCCTTTGCGGTGTCCCTGTTCTCCTTTCTCCTCCTGATCCTCTCCTTGTGGAGACACACCAGACAGATGAAGCTAAATGCTACCGGCCACAGAGACCCCAGCACAGAAGCCCATGTACGAGCCTTGAAATCTGTCATCTCATTCCTGATTCTCTTTGTTGCTTACTGCTTGGCCTTTCTCATAGCCACCTCCAGCTACTTTATGCCAGAGACCGAATTAGCTGTAATTTTTGGTGAGTTAATAGCTCTAATCTACCCCTCAAGTCATTCATTTATCCTAATCCTGGGGAACAATAAATTAAGACAAACATCTGTGAAGTTGCTATGTAAAGTCAAGCATATTCTAAAAGGAAGAAAAATCTTGACATAAATGTATTAGAAGGGAAGTTGCCATTTTCTAGGACAAAGGAAGAGAAGATTGTTCTTAATTGTCTTGAGTTTTGCATTGATGTTGGTTTCACGTAGTTAATGACTCTTAAAATTTGTTTAGTATACTTATAATTTAGGACAGCTGATGTAGAATAACTTCACATACCTGTATCTGTCTGTCTCTGTCTCTATCTTCTTTTCATGGTTGGTGTTTTTAAAAACATATTTTAGAACAAATTGTATTGAAAATCCTAACATTAACAGGTAGGAAAATGTATTTTCATGGTTCTAAATCAGTTCTCCAGATACAAAGTTGCATAATTAATTCAAAACAACTGAAATAGGATCTTGTTGTTATTTGCATCCTTATGAAAAGTAGATGTTTCACACCCAGGATCCTAGTTAGTCTTTTCTTCTCAGATCCTCCAACTCAGCTTCTCCTTTGGAAAAGACTCAATCAGGTAATAAATCTTAATAAATGCTCTGGAATTATGAGTGTACTGATTATAATCATGGTTAAGATTATTTAAGGATCAGAGGTCAATGAATAAAAGACACTGTAGAAGGGAAGAAGGGAACTTTTATGTAGAAAGTTTTTGTAAATAAAGAGCCTACTGATTATTTATCAAAGGAATTTTCTCCCTGAAAAACACATACTATACCGGGCAATGATTATTAAGAAACTGTGATGACAACTTTAAAAATCACATTGCTTCTTTTGTGAGAAACCCGAAGGGTAAATAAGGAGCAAAACAGAAGAAAGATATCAGGAAGTAGGAAGAACTTGTTCACATGGGAAGGGAAAACAGGGAACAAGCAGTTGGGAGAGGAAGGGTTTTTTTGAAGGAGAGAATGGAAGGGGAAATGTAAACAAAGTCTTTGTAAATGGGGAGAGGAAGAAAGTTTAAAGGGAGGGGAAGGAAATGGGAAAAAAAGAATTAATACAGTATGTACAGGTACAAATCCCTATGTTAATGTGATTGTGATGTATGTCAAATATATACTGAAGAAAGGTTTAAAAAAGAAAGATACTGTGATGAGTCGTTCAATCAAAGGCTGAAATTAAATGTTGAGATGTGAAAATGTCAAAACTGTCAAAGAAACCTAGGTTCAATTTAAATCATCTCTATATGCTTGGGAAATATTTGGGCGGTCTATAACACATTTATAAGATATCAGTTTGGAGCATTCCATCAAATGCACATTATTTGCATGTAACAAAGATATTTTATGGTCACCAACTCCATTACTAACCAGATAGAGCAGCCATGAACTGTGTATAGAGCAGAAACTGTTTGTAAGTGAAGACACATTAAATACTCTCACCAATAAATTTGCTAGAAACCAAAATTACTTTTATACTAGTTTCCTGTGTTGTTCTCTGAAGACAATAGAAAATGTACACATCAATTTAATTGACAGATTTTTTTCCTCATTGAGTATTGGTACATTTTAGGTATACAGAACAGTTACATTCATCATTGGGATCTTGTACCTTTACATGACAGGTCTTGGTTCTCACTTTTTCTCCTTATCCCTGCCCTCCCTTCACCCCCTCCTCCCTTCCCTATTTATAAAAGCTTTATTTCCATTTTTTCATTTTCTCATATTTTTTATTTTCCCTTATTACCTTTCCCCTACCCTTCCCACTTCTCCCACACCTTTAGCCCTTTTCTTCCTATTTCACATCGTCAATTGTTAATTGACAGATTTAAAAGGATTGACTGAGTACCCTGTAAATTAAAAACAGTGGAAAACTAAATGCATGGGCTATATCCTACCTTCCTGGACAATGAGGGTCATTGCACCCCACGGAAGCAGAGGTCCAGTCTTCATGGACGTACTAGGCTCGGGGACAGATGAATCCTGAGGGCTCATGGCGATCTTAGCTCTGACCCATAAAGGTGGAATCTCAGACCTCAGACGGGAGTCCTGAGGTGACTGAAGCTCCTGCTACAGAAACTCCGGATTCCTTGGAACTCTGGGTCACCACAAGCACATCCTTCCCTTTTGCAAGCGAGTAATCCACTGCACTCCTGGAAACTGCTCACGTGCATTAATCTGGGGTATGTAAACGTGTGTTCTTCTCAAGACGTGCCCTGCCCCTCCTCGTGTCTCAGGCAAACATTTTAGCACAGTGTTTTGGAATTTCTGCTTCAAAAGAAAACTAGTCCAGTGTAAGTGCTGTCACCTTTAGTTAATACCGCACATGAAGAGGGCTCATGCTGGAAATGGATCTTCCTGGTGGTGAACCAAGGAGTCTTTTTGTGGGGGGGTTGGATTTTTCTTTTTCTTTTTGAAACAGGGATTTGCTATGGACTTCAGGCTGACCTTGCACTCACTTTGTAGCCCAAATAGTGGGTCATGACTGAAGAATCTTTGTCAAATTACCTCTGTCAGCCAGGGTTCCCAAAAGGCAGAAAAATTGATCAGGTTTTTATTTTATTTCCACCCCTCCTTAGACAGGCATACTGTGATGTTAGGTGATTTTGTAATTGGTGAGGGGCATTCAGCCAGGTGCTGGTGTCCACACAAGGGCAAGGACATCTGGCTTCTGAATCCCAAGGAGCTTAGCCTTTTCAGTGTGAGACCTGGGGCTGCACAGGTCACGGAGGGACCCGGAGGATGACCTGCAAAGCTCCCATGAAGGAACTGACCCAGAAGATGCTGTCAGGTTCCTATGACTAATTCTTACTCCTCCAGCCCCCACACTTACCTGGGAATCTCTGTTTGAATGCCTTCTCAGAGGCTGGGATATTCATCCTCCCTGGCCTAGCTCTTGCAGAGTCAGTAACTCCAGGAGATGAAGGCACCCCTAGCACACCCACACTGGATCTGACTCTATCTAAATCAGGCTCAGACTCAGTAAACCCAACATCGAAGCCACATTCCACTCCTCCAAGAGGCAGCAAACATAGAAGGGGCCCTCTGAGTCCAGGTCCCTCCCCTTTTTTTGGTACAAGAGTTCATTAATTTATTTAGTCAAGAAAAGTAAACATCTTTTTTTAAAACTTTCAATAGCTGGGCATGGTGGCACACACCTGTAATCACAGCACTCGGGAGGCTGAGGCAGGAGGATCTCTGTGAGTTCGAGACCAGTCTGGGCTACATAATGAGTTCCAGATCAGTCTCAATTATATAGTGAGATCCTGTCTCAAAAGACCAAAACCAAACCAAAATAAAACAATCACTAAAGTGTTCGAAGTACACTTTCTAAAATGGAACTCTAGTGGCCAGGCGTGGTGGTGCATGCCTGTAATCCCAGCACTTGGGAGGCTAAGGCAGGAGGATCGCTGTGAGTTCAAGACCAGCCTGAGCTACATAGTGAGTTCCAGGTCAGTCTCACTACATAGTGAGACCCTGTCTCAAAAAACCAAAACCAAAAAAAAAAAAAAAAAGAACTCTAATGTGTACAATATTCATTTGAAAATATTCTTACCTTTCTTCTGAGCCATATAATGGAGCAAGTCCAAAATTTGCAAGTCTTATCTGCCCCTATTGTTTAGAAGGGTATTTGAACACTTAATATCTCCATGCAAAAAGTTCTTACAACAATAATGTAGACCTCCCATGCCCTGTCTCATAAGTGACTTGTGATTTTCATTAAAATGAACCAAGCCTGATTCCAGCAGTCGTGGTCCATGCACTCAAACACCAGATAAAATGCACCTTTGTCCTTAAAATCCAAAGCATCTTCTGTGTCAGTCACTATTCTGTTTTTTTTTTTGTTTTGTTTTGTTTTGTTTTGTTTTTTTTTTTTTTTTTTTTTTTTGTTTTTTTTTGTTTTTTTTTTTTTTTTTTGGTCTTTTGAGACAGGGTCTCACCATGTAGTTGAGACTGACCTGGAACTCACTATGTAGCTCAGGCTGGTCTCGAACTCCCAGCAACCCTCCTGCATCAGCCTCCCGAGTGCTGGGATTACAGGCGTGTGCCACCACGCCCGGCCCAAAATAATTCTTTTTTTTTGGTACCGGGGATTGAACTTGGACCCTTGCACTTGCAAGGCAGGCCACTGAACGGCTGAGCTAAATCCCCAGACCCACTATTCCTTCATGTTGATAATACTCTGGTGGGTAAGCTGTCGGAGAATTTTAATTTCTTGAACTGCTGTAATTGGAAAGCCTTCTTTGGACTTTTTTTTAAGGCTACCACTTCTCTAGTGTCTATATCCCTGGCCTTGTACACTTGTCCGTAAGTACCTTCTCCAGTAATTCCCGTGATATCAAACTTACCCTCGCAGCGCTTTCCCCAGCCAATATCTTTTTCTTTGACTTCAGCATAGCGAGGCCCACATGTTTTAGGTTTCCGTTTACTATGCAACTGCGTTCCATTTTCTTGTCCTCTGAACTCTTGGAAAGATCATCTCCTCCTGGTAGCTCAGGGGGCAGTGGTAAATCAGCAAGGAGACATCGGAGTTTCTTTTCTACTTCTTGTTCAACTGCTTTTACTGAAGTATTTCCTCTCAAGCTGTCGTCATCTTTATCTTCAGGCAGCATGGGAGACAACGGTAATGGGAGCATAGAGGTCCCTAAAGTCACGTGTTGCTCCTTCTCTTCGGCCCCTACGCTTGGGGTCAGTGGTTTGTTTTTCTTTTTGAGAGATACTGGGTTCCTCCTTCCCGACTACAGCTGTTTTCTTGGTGCTTTATCTACAATCAAATTATTGTCTACCTTTTTCACCTGAAGAGGTGGCTTTGTTTCTGGCTTGTGCTTTACTTTTGTTTGGTACGGGATCGAACTCGGGTCCCTGCGCTTGCGAGGCAGGCGGCGGAATGCCTTGTCCTTTTTTAGGGAGAAGGCACGCGCTGCGTTTTAAGTTTCTTCACACACGTGCTGGTTTGTGACGAGCGGTCTCTGGTTTCAGTGTTGGTTGGTGTAGACGTGTTGGGGATTTTTGCAGCTTTTGCCGCTGCCGCTTTACAGCTTCTGCAGCTCCTGCCGCCTCTGCAGCGCGTGCTTTTCTATTCTTATTCAACTCAGCAGCCAGGCTCCTCTTCAGAGTAAATGTGCTAGGAGAAATGCTAGACTGAGGTCTGTGCCTGCCAGGAAACCTTGAATGCCTACATGAGTATGGGCTTCTGCTTTGGGATTTGGCAGAACGTCTGAGCACCTGCTGCAGGGGGGCTCGGAGGTGGGGCGGGCCTCGCGCTCGCCCGGGGTCCCCTTTTCAGTCATGGAAATGCAAAGACGAACTTGGTACATTTTCTGATGACTCTTGACTAGTTGCTGATGGCTTCCATACCCTGACAGTGCCTTTTGATCTGACCTGGCAAGATGTCCGGTTCATCCTGGTTTTTTGTGGCCCAACCAGAGAAAGAAAAAGGGTTACCAGGGCTGCAGGACAGGCCTTCGGTGAGATGTTAGAAGCGCCAGCCGATGATAATCAGCTACTGCTGTGCAATTTGGGTACCAAAAAGGGCCCGGTGGGATTATAACTGGGAGTGGAGAAGCCTGTAAGAGGTTACACCTCCCGCGCCCTCTCAGCGGGTCTGTGTCAGAGGCCACGACTAGGTGTATGAATTATGGTAAGATCAGGGTTGTCTGCCAGGGCTTCAGTGCAAACCCACCTGCTCTCCAGCACCAGCTTGAAGGGGCTCTCCATAGATACACTCGTTTAAACCCGGAGTCCAGGGAAGGCCAAATCATCCTGGGACAGTATTTTATTAGCCAGTCTGCTCCCATATTAGGAGGAAACTCCAGAAACTCCAAAAGGGCCCACAAGCTGGTATAAATCAATTGGTGAGGCTCACACGGTATTCATCAGCCCTGACAGAGCGGAGACAAACCGGGACTGAATAAGAACAAAGTGTGGGAAAGCCGTGCTGGCCCTAAAGGATAAAGTGTACGATAAAGCTGTCGGCCCCAAGGGGGACTGAGGTAATCCAAAGGGCTACGGGGCCCACTCTCTGGGCTTCACGTACAAGTGATCAGGGCGCTGGGCCTGTCTGGACACAGATGAGGACCCTTGACCTTGGAGGAGGGACTTCCTTCACACCCCGAAAGGGACGGTGTCACCACCACCGCGGTGGCCAGGGAGGAATGACAAGGCCTGGGCAGTGGCTGGCGGTGCCTGAGGTGGCCTGTGTGGCCCACACAGGAACGCCCGCCTCACCTGGGTAACTCTGGGTGTGGCAGGTGGGCCTTCCCCATACTGGTGCATCCGACTCAATTCTCATCTCTTACTGGGGGGAGTTACCGTCACACTGCTCGGTTGCTGCGGGCCTTGGACGAGTCAGCTGCTCAGTCTTCTTTGCCCCCACGCTGAACTGCCAGTTGGGAGATTTCCTTTCACAGGCGGCCTTCATGGTAACACCAAAGTGCCCCCACCAGTAACTGGAAGAGACGTAGATTCCCTATCAGGGTCACTCCATTGTTCCAACCGCGGGCGACCTGTGCCCTTGTTACCAGGGACCCGGCAAGCCTGGATCCATTGGCCTGATTTCTGAGCTGGGAGTTGATCCCAAGTGTGATATGATGGCACCTCAATGCGGGCTGTGAAGGCCTCCCTGCGGCTTCTCCAGCTGAAGGACTCTGTTCTACGCCCTCACAGAGTGCAGTATTACCTTAAAGGAGCACCTCGG
Organism: Fukomys damarensis; assembly: GCF_012274545.1. NCBI lineage: Eukaryota > Metazoa > Chordata > Mammalia > Rodentia > Bathyergidae > Fukomys > Fukomys damarensis. The sequence continues at coordinate 24,012,709 of NW_022900931.1, read as the reverse complement.
TAGGGCCCAGAGCCCGTTATTGGTGCACTGCTGCAGCAGGATTGCTCCTGCTGTACCAGTCCCTATGCAGTGCACCCCTTTACCAGTAGCCAAGCCACTAGAAAAGGATCATCAGTGAGGCAGTATGGCCCAGTCACCCTCCTAATGACAAACCCAAATATCCGCCTTGCACAGATCCCCAGAGACTCACTGGTTCTCTATCCTTGATCTCAACAATATCCTTCTTTTTCTATTCCTGTGGGCCTTACCTCTTCATCCTGTATAAAATCACCTTTCCAGGATACAATCCAACCTCCTGCAATACCAGGCAGAAGACCACAAGCCACACCTGGGAACCACTGTACAGCCTCCAGTTTCTTTTTAGCCCTCCTGTTGAACCAGATAAAGAACAGATAAACTGTTTTGTCTCTGTAATTAAAAGGTCTGAGAGTCCCTCCCTGTGAGTCTTGTGTAACTAGTTTTGCTGTTCTCTTGCATTGCACAGCTCACCTGTGTTTACTGTCAGAAATAAGTTATGTCTTGAGACTCGGGGACTCCTCTTCCTACGAGACGCTAATTCTACTTGTGTCTTCCAGCAAATAGGACAGGAACATACGCCCTTATCTGCCTGGCCCTGGATATCAAAATCATTTATTAATGCTTCTCATTGTCTTACTGTTTGGACCACGCATACTTAATCTTTTAGTCAAATTTGTCTCTTCTCTGCTTGTTTGGCAGCTGTTGAACTACCAATGTTGGCCTGAGCCGTGGACCCAGATTCACCCCCACGTGTATGGCCCAACAAGAAACCCACGGAGGAGGAGTGTGGTTTCCTAATCCCTTAGATCAGACAGGGCCTGGGTTCCTTGGTCTCTGTAGGAGGGCCAATGTCCCTATTCAGCAGGAGTAGCTACAGAAGATGGACACACTACCCTCTGCAAACTTTAAAGATTTCCCAAGAGCAGGTCTCTCTGGGGGAAATTGTGCAAACACAGCTGAGGTGATGGGACTGCTCCTCCTCCTCTCGCCTGATCTTGGACGTCACCGCCGTGATTCAGCACCCTGTCAGTCACGCTCTGAAAGATCCAGTGGGAAGCTAGGAACATGCAGTGCCTGGGCCATTTTCTTCCTTTCCACTCCTCCCCTTCTACCTTTCCATTCATGCTGTTTTCCTTTCTGCTGGCACCCACCCACTCACTCTGAGCCTAGCCTCGCCCTTTAAACTTTATTAAACTTTCTGCTTTTTCCATACCATTATATGCAACATCCAATGTTTTGTTTGTTGCACGTAAGAACCTGGAAACCTTTCTGTTGTCCCCATACTTTTCCAGGACAACCTTTTTTGGTGAGCCAGCCAGGAGGTAACGAGAGTCATGTAGACCGTGGAGACCTTGACTCTGATGAACACAGCCGAAAGGCTGTCCACTCTCTGTGGCCACTCGCACTCTGAAAAACAACTCCTTTCCTGCCTTTAGTAAGTAAAGAACCTGCCACCTTGTGTGTCTGTCCTGCCCAATTCTTTGTTCAGGAAAACCAGAACCCAGAAATAATTATTGTGTCTGATGGGGGGGGGGCTCTTGGAAGAGGGGATAGGGGTCCCCTGTGTGTAGGAGCAGGGAAAGGGGACATTTACTAAAGCCACTGCATCTGGTCCTGGCTCCTTTGGGACATGACAGCACCAGCCTGGAGGGATTGAATCATGAGACTTAGAGAAGAAACTGAACACTGGGCCTGACCAGTGCTGTTCCAGGCGGCAAGACCAAAGCCCCCAAACCTGATATCTGTTCTTCAGTACATCAGAGACGCAAATGTAACGAATGATTCAGGACAGAGAGTTCAGCACATCCTGAGACACAAATGCAACGTGAGGTGGGCGAGGAGGGGTCTCGGGGTTGTGGGGGAGCAGAAATCCTAGAACAACGAGGAATGAGGAACATGAGGAACATGAAGAGTTTGTTCTCCCAGGATGTCTTCAGCCGATGCGATCTTGTCCTGGATCACCCCAGCGTCACCGGACCATTGAGGTCCTAGCTGTGACCGGAGGCCAAAATGGAGCCGTGTCTCGAAATGCATAGCTGGCCTGCAGGCTGGTAATGATCTTCCACGTCTCTCTGGGTCTTTGTTCTCACTCCAACTAAGAACGGAGTGCGGCTCTTAGCGGAAAAATGGGGGAGTCAAGACTGAGGCGGTGCAAAGCAAGAGTTTGTTGGAAGGGTGGCAAATGCAGAGAAAGCGGAAGAAAAGCGATCTTAACAGCAGAGGGCGCTGCGAGAGAGGGCGCCTCCCACTTGCAACACCTCAGGAGTTTGGGGTGTGCTTCATACTTAGAGGGGGTGAGCGGGCTTCGAAAAATAACCGCTCCACTGACTGGTGCAGTCAAGGCCAACCAGGGTCTTCTCCTGTGTTTCCGAGAAGGGGACAAGGTCCGTCGGGAATTTCTTAAGCGCGCAGCAAATGTGAGCAGCCTTTGCAGAAGGGTACGGTCGGGTTCATCTTTCAGGACGTGGTAAGCGATAAGCGTGCGGTGACTTTGCGGTCATCAGCACAGACGCGCTTGGGATGATGTCAGTGTCAGCCATCCGGGTGCGGCCCCGGGTCTTCCTGTGCGTCCTTCTAATCCGGCCCTGCAAAATCCGCCGGAGGAGCCCACAGCACCTCAGAACCCTGGCGACACTGCTACTAACTAGTGCTTCTCTCGATTAAGCCGCCGAAGTCGTGTCGGCCCTCATGTTTAAACATTCAGCGCCTGACTTTAAAGCAATCACTAACAGCCCTTAGTGCAGAAAGAAACAACCAGGGAAAACACGACCGGGCTACCGAAGGGCGATTCTGCTGACATGACTGGGCTTGTCCTGATGGGCTCAGTGACGTCCACGCTGTTGGGATGAGTGGTGCCGATGTTGAGAAAAACAATATGTGCACTGAAAATTCAACAGTTTTAAAAGGTTTTACCTAAAAATGTTGATATTTCTGATGTTTCCCCCCCCCCAAAGAAATGTATGGATTTTCCCAACTTCAGTGACCTGTGGTCCTTGGACTTGGGAATCAAGTCACATTGACTCATTCTGTAAGGTTGCTTTGATCCAGTTTTATGCCTAGACCCAAGCTTGACTTTGCTTCCTGAGAAACAGCAATGCTGTTGTTTTCACCTTCAATGCTGCGACCACAGCTGCCAGTACTTCTCAGCAGAGGCTCTGCGTGGCCTTACTATGTTCACTGTCCGCTCAGCCAGCCCTGAGCTCAATTCTTCCTCGTATTTCAGTGACACTGTCCCTAAAACTCTACCGGGAGGGACCCAGTATTGTTGCCATTATGTACAAATATCACATCTCTGATTCCAGTTGGATCTGCACATTTAACTCCATCAGCTAAAAACATTGCACATTATAAACACGGTGATATTTAACCTTTATTTATTCGGAAATATCTTCATGCCATGATCACATTTGCTATACCTGAATTCGAATTTATGCACATGAAAAAGTTACTAGCAAGGGTTGCTCACGTTACAGAAGGGGTTAGGGGCCACATTTTATTATCTGAGAGATGTTTTCAAAGTAAAGTTAAAGCTTATATTTGATTATGTTGATATATTCTATTTTCATCCACATTTAAAATGAAGGGTAGCAAAGCTAATAGCTAGGGCTCCTTCTAATTTAAAATACCTTTAAAAAAAAAAACTCAAATTGGGTTTAGTGGTCCACTGCAGTATCTCCTTTATGGGAGGCTGAGGCAGGGTGGTTGCTAACTGGAGCACAGCTGGGGCAACTTAGCGAGACCCCGTCTCAAGATTTAAAGTGAGAGACTGGGAATGTAGCCCAGAGTAAAAGCATTGGGTTCAACCTGCAGGAGCTGAGAAGAGAAGGATGCATTTAAGAGTCTTAAGGAAATTGTCTGTTGTGAAGCATTTTTTTAAAAAAACTGCTGCAAAATTAACTTAATGAAAGGGGACTTCAAACTGCCAGTTAGGACTTACACTGTTTCCTGTTGGGCTGCAGATGCTGTTTCCAGGCCTCTTTGCAGCCCATACGAAGGATGAAGTTCAGGGCCTATAACCCTGGCACCCTGAGAGGTTGAACCAGGGCATCTCAAGTTCGAGCCCAGTCTGGGCAACTTAGGGAGACCCTGTCTCCACATCAAAAAGGGCTGGGGCTGTAGCTCAAGGCAAAGGCCTGGGTTCATCCCCAGGACCACAATATAATAATAATAAATTCAGCCCATATGTGGCGCTGCAGCTGCTTTTCGTCTTTTAAAACTTTATTCTACACTTTCAATAAATGCTCCCGCCAGGAACAGTACGCGCCTGTGATCCGAGCAGGCTGGGATGCTGAGGCTGGAGGGTGGCAAATTCAAGCCCAGCCCAAGGGATGGAAATAAGACCTGTCTCAAAATTTTAAAGGGGAGAAGAGGATGGGAAGGTTGCAGTTTAGTGCAGAGGGGGTTTAATCCCAGCACCTGTGAAACGTTTTCATGGAAGCAGGAGAGATCAGCTTTGGAGCGCCTAAGCCTACTTGCGACACAAACACTTCTTTCCTTCATCCTCATGGAAGTGATTTTCAAGTGGATTGTGCATTCTCATACATTTTGCATGGCGAGCTGTGCCAGCAGCTGCCCACAGAGTGGTTGTATTACTTCAGAAACCGGATGAGTGCAGAGAAAATCACAAACTGGCTTTGGAAAGCAAGGCTAGTTCTAAATCCAAGTCAGAATTAAACGTAAGCGTGCATGTCTCAAACTAAACAATAAAAATAAAATGGCAGAGGATGTCACTCAATGGGAAGGCCTTGAGTTCCAACCCCAGCCCCACCAAATGAAAAGAAAAGAAAAAGTCTCGTTCAGCACAACTCCTAGTGTGACTGTTCTGAGCCCACTGAGAGATGCATGCCTGTAATATCTCTGTCGAGTGGAAATCAACAGAGAGATGTGAGGCACAGAGTGGAATAAGTTTGTTATACTTTGTCTTATGTTTATTCGTAGAAAGAAAAAAATGTCTGGCAAGTGGGTTATCTCATAGTACAAAATGACTTATGCGCATCAAAATACTGGCAGAGATTAAAGAAGTTCACAAGGTAAATTGAGTTGAGAAAAGGATGTGGATATTGGCAACCTAATTACTGATTTCAAGACAATCTTTTGCCTTCAATCGTTGATGGTATTTAATCCCTCACCGAGTTATTGAAATCTGGGCTCTCTGTAAAGCTCTCTGTAGATCAGTCGGAGTGCAGACAGGACCTTGTGTGTCCTAATCTATTTTTCCATTCCTGGGTGGAGAACCGAGATTCCAGAAGGAAAACAAGAGCCAATACATTGATGCTGATGATTTTATTGACGTTTTGAAGGTGGAGAAAGGAAAGGGAAAGAAGTATACGCTGTTGAAAAGTCCACGATCACCCGTTGATCTCCATCGATTTCTGAAACAAGGGGAAGGATTTTAGGAGACAGCAACACATAACCTCTGCCAGATAGCTTATCGTTAAGTAATTTCATTTCAGGAGATCACAGTAAGAAACAGAAGAGAAAGAAGGAGGGGAAAGAGGAGAAAGGACTGGGGAAGGAGGAGAAGAGAGGAAGGAGACGGGGGAGGGAGCGCCTGGGAAGGCTGTGGGCTGAAAGGGTCAGGAAACCTGACGGGACAGAAGGGACACTTGGCCCGGTGAACACGGAGATGTTTCTATGTATAGGGGTGAGGTGGGGTGAATCACGGCAAGGACAGATCTGGGAGAGATTTCAGGAGAGATTAAGGCAAAACTTTACAAATGAGATTAAGTGAATAGAAATAAGAAAAAAGAATGGGGAATTTAAAGAGAAATTCACTACACTATTGAATCAAAGACATGCAGTACCTGGGGCATCACTGGGGCCATCTCCAAAGGGGTTTCCACGTCACTGGGCAGAAGGAAAGCTCTGGCTCTGGCCTCTCTGGCCACCTCTCCCACTCTGGCCACCTCTAACACCTTTACCACCTCGACCACCTCGACCACCCTGGCGACCTTGGCCTCCCTGATGCTTTCCTGGTAAATGATCTTGGTCTTCCTGGGCAGTTGGGCCACCGCGGCCTTTCTTCCCTCCTTTGCCCTTCTTGCCAAGCCGACCTTTGGGTTGCTTTGGGGGCACGACTTGTGATTCTGCTGGTGCTTCTCCATCCAATTCTCCATCTGTTTGAGAGCCAGAACACAGATTGGGAAAATAAGAAGAGAAAGAATGGCCCTATGCTTAATGAAGGCAAGTCTGGAAACCACCGTGGGCTAAATTGAGCGAAAAGAGACATTTTACTGGTTTAAATGGCTTTAGGTAGTGACCAGGGCCCAGTGTCCAGACAGAGGATGAAGAGAGTGTGTGTTTAGTCAGTCGCTTTGGTCCTTCGTAGCTTACCCTGCCCTCTTTTGTACATCTGTCACTACTCTGCTTTGCCGTCTGTTCTGAACTCATTGCGATGTACATGAAATTTCCCATAAACCACCAGATTCTCACAGTGTCTGGGAGAAACCACCGGATAATCACACTGTCTGCCTATAGAGAGACACAGTATCTCTACAGAAGTCCAGTAATCAAGAGGACGGTCACTAGACACCTTATCCTTCCTAATAACAGACAAAGTGGGCGATACCCTACTGTCTCCTATCACCTACAAATGCTTAGCTTTGCATTTCAGTTTAAAAAAATGTAAGTGGCCCCATTCATGGTGGCACACATCTGTAATCCCAGCACTCTGGAGGCTGAGGCAGGAGGAGCCCAGCCTGAGCAACTCAATACCTTGGCAAGATATTGTCTCAAAATAAAAAGTAAAAAACAGTTGGGCTGTAGCTCCATGAGAGGGCCTTGGGTTCACACAGGCCAAAAAAAAAAAAAAAAAAAAAAAAAAACAAAAAACCCAGTATAAATAAAATGCACCTATATTGTCTTCTTTTGTAATGTCTGACTCATGTAATTAAATAGACCTGCTATCATCTCTTTATGATCTCCTGGCTGCCACTCTTGCTTACAATCATTCCTTGGCAAATGGAACATATTTCATGGCATCCTCTGGGCACGTAAGACACTGACATTCAAAGCCCGAGAGATCTCTGAGCCCTCGAGCCACTCACTGTCATTGTCATCAGATCAACAATGAAATTGCTGGGTTTCTCCCCTTATGGAAATGTCTTTGTTGCTGGCAGAACAAATAGAATCAATTTTCCATGCAGACACCTTTTTCTCCCTACAAATGACGCACATGTTTAACTTCATCCTTAAGGTTTACTGAAACACTTGAGTTCCAAGACTGCCAAAGACACGCAGAGGTCAGCACAGATTTAGCCCCCAAGGCTTTCTGCTTTCTCCCACCGCTCCGCCCCCAGGCCTGTGGGGCCTCCCTTCCCACCCCTGCCCTGAGCGTCCCCAGCGCCTTCTCCTGCCCCTTTTCTGGCAGTGACTATGGCTATGTCTGGGGAACATCTTCCCTTGGACTCTGAGCCCAGCGGGGAGAGCACTGACCATGTTTCCTGTACCCATGCAGCGTCCCCAGGGCTGCCAGCAAGGCATTAGGTTTCATTGGATTAGTAGCCAGGGAAAGAATGCATATAATCAAAGCGCTTTTTTCAGTAAGACTTAGATAGGCATGCTGTCACAGTAGCAGCTGAGGTCAAGCTGCTAGATCTTAAGCAATCTTAAGCAAGAAAAAAAAAACCCACCAGCTGGGCATGATGGTACACCCCTGTAATCCCAGGACTTGGGAGGCTGAGGCAGGAGGATCCCCATGAGTTTGAAGCCAGTCTGGGCTACACAGTGAGTTCAAGGCCAGCCTGAACTACATAGCAAGACTGTCTCAACTCTCCAAAAAAAAAAAAAAAAAATCAAAAGTAGTAGAAAACCTGTGTTGAACCTCAGAAAGCCCTTAAATCCAAAGCAAATCTCCCTCCTGCTTTCCCTTTCTCTCTCTTTTTATCTCTCTCACTGTCTCACACACTTCACCCTTAGTCTTTTTTATCTCTTTACAATGTGGAACCCAAAATTATAAAAACCATATAGTAAAATTATTTAGAAAGGGAGTTTTAACATGTAAATTTTCTGGTTAAAAAAAAAAGGAATTTTAGGAGCTGGGTCTGGGAGGCATGCTTGTAAACCCAACATTTGGGAGGCTGAGGCAGGAGGATCATGATTTTGAAGCCAATCTGGGCTACCTCATGCATTCAAGGACAGGCTGGACTACAGTAAGACCCTGATTCAACAAACAAACAAAAAGTAGATGTTTTAGACCAGACCAATAGCAGTAAGGTTCCTAGATTCCACTCAGAAAAACTCTTGGTAATTCCGTTGAACTCACATGATAGCTGGGACTCTTCCACTTGAGGGGACCCTACAGAGAAAGAAGAGAAACCAGAATCACATTATGAACTGAATATCAGAGTCACTGACAAGCCAGGAACTAGAAAATACTTTAAGCATAGACTTTTTATTTAGGCAACAAAATTTAAGTAGTTAATTCATTTTTACTCAATTCTGCCATTGCTTTGCGGAATTAAATAACCAATTGATTCTCCCCTTGGTCCTCTCTAAATCCTCCCTCCCACACTGTCTTTCATGTGTGGCATTCAAAATTTTTATTTGAAATGTGCATGACTGAGTTCATGTACTCTGAAAAAAATTAGCACCAAAGTAGATGTCTGGGTTTTTAAACTAAAAAAATGAAATATTAACACTGTCAATGTAGAATAGAAGAAGAAATAAAGTACACTGGCAAATTCAATGACTGAATATAATATCTTGGTAAATTACAGAACGTTCCTGCTTCGAATTAGTCACATGTCAATGGAGACAAAATCCCTGCAAACATAAGGGGTGTGTTTTTCAACTACTGTATTCGCCATTGTCCACAGGAAGAGTTAGAGCAAAGCAAATGGACGGGGACCCATGTTCTGCTGATGTCCAAACTCTACTTAGATCTCAGACACAAGGGATTTCAGGGTGCTAAGGAAGATTCAATGTAACAGTTCATATTGAACATTACTGCTGAAGATTAATAAAACCTATGTTTTGTCGTTTGTTCACTTGCCCTTGGAAATCCCTTAAACCCAATTATGAGAACTTTTAAATGAAAGAAAGAAAGAAACATATTCTTATGTAAGGATTTACCTAGCACTTGAAGAGCTTCTTCAGAAACACCTAGGGTTTTAGAAGAGAAACAAGACACACTTAAAACATGATTTATTAGTCCTTGGGTAGACATTTGTAGATACGTGGGATAAGAAAATACCTAGGAGAACACTAGAGGAAAATGCATAAAAGGTTTGGGTTGAATATATTAACATTTCCAAAGTAGAACTCGAATCCCAAGCATTGATTTTGGATGAGTGGTGAATAGGAAGGTAAATATTTTTCGAATTTGCTTTTTATACAATGAAACGGAGAGCCACAGTGGTTGTGGAAAAAATAAAGATGTTGTAATACATGGAAAGAGTACATTAGACAAGGGAAACCATGTGTACCCACATAGCTCACATTTCTACCCAAAAAACTCTTCAGCTATTCCAAAATGACTATTGTTTATTTCTTGAACTTCTCTAAAAACACGTTTCAACAAACACGCTTCTAGCCGGCTCTCTAAGCCCATTTATCGTCCATTCCTCAAAACTTTCTTTAGACCTGTGTCTCGTTATCACTCAAAGCATGAATTTTACCCATTCCTAACAAAGTCCTCATGAAATCTGACCCCAAAACTTCATTCTTAACTATCCCAACTTTGCTTCCCGCTCTGACCTCCAACCTCAGGCACTGAAGCAAAGAATCAGAGTCAACTCACCGTGGCTCATAGACCATCTTAACGGCTAGAATGTGACACTGAAAGATTTTATCACAAAAGTGTCCTTTTTGTGTAAGTCTGACCAGCACTCCTTTTAGGAAATCTTCCGTTCCTTTCCCATGAGCAACACGTGTGTCTTATTCTATGACAACAGGTTCAGAACTCAGTCTGTTATAATTTCATGCATTGTTTTATACTGTTAGCAGTAAATGAGCTAATACTTAATGTTCCCATCTTAACTTAGCTTGTTTCCATACAATACCAGAATATTTTGTAAGGAAATGAAGTCTTCTGTGTGTCATGGTACACGTCTGTGATCCTAGCACTCTGGGAGGCTGAAGTAGGAGAATCACAGGTCTGAATCCAACCTGCATAACTGTGCAGTTTAGTGAGATCCTGTTTCTGACTTTACAAAGTTTTTTAGAGGGCTGGGAATATAGCTCAATGTGGCCTGGTTTTGATTCTTAGCACTGAGGCCAGGCAGGAGAGTAAATTTTCATTTCATGTCATTCTAATTTCCCATTGTTTATCTTACAAGATATTTGATATTTGGATTTTACAGTCATTTAGACAATGACCGGGATTTTTATTCTGAATCTCTATATTTGGTACCATTAAAATCTGCCATATATCTTCCCTATTTAAAAGAGCCACAGATTGAGAATTTGCCTTCTATGTTTATTATATATAAATTCCTTCCTTGTACCTGATCGTATTTGTTTCCAGGAATCCCCAGGCTTACTGCAAATGCTTACTGACAATCAGTTGCATGGCCGGATTTGTAAGTACTGAAAAGAGCTAAGTAACAAAATGGAAAGAATTACATAGCACCTGCCTACCACGAATGATTTCATAAAGTAAATTTAAGATTAAGCAAAACTAAAAAGCAACAACAACAACAACAACAAAAATCCAGGGATTTAGCTCAGTGGTTCCGCCGCCTGCTCGTCAGTGCAAGGTTCCCTGTTCTATCTACGGCACACACACAAAACGACAACAACGACAACAACAAACACCCAAACAAACAAACAAACAGGTTAATCAAACCTCAGCATTTCTAAATGTTCAGGTGTTTGACGTCAGTGAAATAAGATATGTAGATGAATTACAGAAGTTTCTCTCAATTTAGAGGCCTCGCTGTACCCAGAGCGAATTTCTGAAAACCCGTATTACATAGACTTATTAGTACAGCATAGTGAAACTTGTCCCTACCACGAAGCCACTGGCTCAGCGCCGAGACCATCATTGAAGGCATTGGCAATGCTTGAAAACAACGCAGGAGCTAACATTATCACCCCTCTTCCTGAACGTCTTTCTGGACATGGAGCACTTCATTTCTGAAAAGAATCGAGCCCACTCCCCGCGTCCACGAGTCTTATCTCCCACCACTTAGACCCCATTTCCCTGCTTACCCTCCTCTAGGTTGTGAGCAGAGCTCAGGCCCAGCAGGGCCACAGCCAGCAGGCCCAGCAGCATCCTCACGGCAGCCATGCGCCCCTCCCTGTCCCCGGACATGGGAGAGGCTCCGCGCGCGTCATTTATGTGACCCGCAGAACAATGTCGCCTTTGACGCCTATGGAATGGATGCTTCTCACGCGTGTCTAATTTTCCACTGGGGGCCAAACTCCTGAGCTGCACGAAGAGGCTGGCCAGGTTCGTCAAGGAGAAGCGGGAATCTGCTCCAGTGCCTTAAACGATTGCTTATTCTCCTCAACTCTTAGTTCTCACTGTAAACACACATAATTGTCTCCCATGTTTTCATTTTCCACTCAGAACTGTGGTTCTCTGTTCTGTTTCCAGCACCCAAGATTGTTCCCATTTCCTTCAGGCCCCTTCTCGTGGAATGAGCCAACAGAATCATCACGAAATGAAAGGCTAATAACCCACAGATCAAAACACAACACAGCGCGGGAGAGAGGGTGGGACGTTTTATCTTACAGGGCTTGGAAAAGCATCCAAGGTGCCAGTGAGAGATCCGATCCCGCTTGAGAGTTCTGAAGATCGGGGCCGATTTACAAAAGGAGGAAATTTGCTTGTTAGCATAAAATAGTTCCTTAGGATTAATTGTCTTATGTCGCTTTGATTCACTTTTAAACTGTGCTACATACATTCTAACTATTTTTGAATAATATATAAATTTTCTTAGGTTTACTAAAACTTGAAGTCATGCATTGAGTTCCCCAGGGAAATTAATTTCAGCCACTGGACACACTCAGCGACCAGAGGGTCTAAGACCAGCGTGTAAAACTCAGTCCTTGAAGTAAACAGCCTGGATCCAACTGTCTCTTTAAAATGTAGTCAGTGGAAGGAGGCCTTCTCGCTTCCCTGTAGGAAAAGACAAGGGGTTGCATGACTTTCTCTTCACTCCAGTGATAAAACTCTAATAACCATTTTGACACAGAACATAGTCTCAATTGTATACATTCAAACTAATTAAAATCTCAACCCTAAGTCATGAGTAGGACTTATTTTTGAGAGTTGTTTATTTTCTCTGCCAGCTAAGTTCCCATCCCCCCTTCCCTTCCCTTTTCTTCTTTGTTTTTCTGTTTGGTTGGTTGGTTGGGTTTGTTTGTTTGTTTTGGTACTGGGGATCGAACTGGACTCAGGTCCTTGCGCTTGCGAGGCAGGCCACTGAACGCGGAGCTAAATCCCTGGCCCGGTTGGTTGGTTTTTTGAGGCAGGATCTCTCTGTGTAGTCCAGGCTGGTCTTGAACTCACTATGTAGCCCAGGCTGGCCTCCAACTCACTACGATCCTCCTGCCTCAGCCTCCCGAGTGCTGGGATTATAGGGGTACATCACCACGCCCAACTCTCTTCTCCATTCTCCTTGTGGCTTTTTTTCTTTCCTACTTAGTTGAATCTTCATTTTGTCAGTTACTAAGGGGTTGGTCAGTGTATTTTTTACCATTTTCCTTGCGGAGACCCGGTGTTGATTAGCATTACAATGTCTCTGACTAAAAATATTTTTCAAATTATTTTGCCACTGGGGACGACCAAGATAGCTGATGGACATGACAAGGGGTTATTTGAAGTGTACTGGGTAGTGTTTCTGAGAAAGACTTTCCTTAGAGTGGGGAGAAGAAGAGCAGATAGGTATGGTATAATATTCAATGTTGACCTTTTTATTTCATTACATTACTGCCTGAAATGAAGACACCATGCTTTACATCTTAAGAGCCATCTTGCAATATGGGGCCACAATGGGAGCATAAATATCTTATCTGTTTAGTGTGGTAGAAATGAATATAGAAAGGTTTCTAGTCCCCGAGAGAACAGAACTAAACCACTTTACTGCCTGGCCTGGCAACACTTTATTGTTTGAACAAAAGTAATGAGTTAAAGCCGGGCGTGGTTGCTCACGTCTGTAATCCCAGCACTCAGGAGACCGAGGCAGGAGGATCGCTGTGAGTTCGAGACCAGCCTGGGCTACACAGTGCGTTTCAGAGCAGTCTCAACTACATAGTGAGACCCTGTCTCAAAAAAAATTTAAAAAAAAAAGTAATGCGTTAAATTGTTAGGAATTAGCAACGCGCCGAATGAATGCATTCCTCGCGGACCCATCACACATCGAACTTTGACCTCGTCAGTGTTGGGCACTTGCATCGTTTCCTTAACCCCTCTTACGGGAGTCACTTCTGCAGCCACCTGATTGTAGGGCACAATGCCAACCTTGTGCCAAGGGCTTAGCTGGCCAGATGTCAAGAACATGACTTGGGCTGGGGGTGTAGCTCAGTGGCGCCTCACCTGCCTCACAATTGCAAGTTCGATCCCCATACAAAAAAAAAAAGCAAACACCAAGACTTGGAGACATGGTTTCTTCTTCATAGGCTGAGTCACCAGAGAGAGACCTTTCCCGCTTGGATAAACACGAGGGAATGATTCATCATTTGCTATGGAAAGAATGTAGCAGCCCCTCACTAACTAGTGAATATTCCCTGATGTTCGAAATTCTGGGGATATGGTTTCAAGGTGTCTGTGTACAGAACCCAGGAATCCGCCTGCAAAGGGGGAAAAGCAGAGAATAGAAGCTACCTTTCCTGAAGATTTGCCACGAGGGAATACTGTTAGAGAAATCGTGCTTGTGCCTCCTTGGCCGGGCGGCAGGGAAAGGCACAGGAAGGGAAAGGACAAGCGGGAGGCTCCCCAGGGTCTTCAGCGGGTGCAGGGAAGAGTGGTTCTGAAGACCGGGCTGCAGAGTCTGCCGGAGGACACGCGTAATGTTCAGGTCTGGGCTTGGCTGTACCCTTCCGCTAAAGCAGCAGCGACCTGGAGATTTCTGGAGCAAGTGTGACATGAAATCATCTCTTCCAAATGTGCGCGGATCAAGGCCGTCCTTTCCCGGAGAACTGCTGAGGCTAAAGTCAAGAGTGCGCAACAGAATAGCACGTAACGACAGCGTTTCCCCCTTCTCTACATCTTTTGGAAATGACCCTCGGAGGTGCTGCTTCTTCACAAAAGCTGCTTTAAGTAATTTGTGGGCGACCATAGGATAAAATAAAATTCAGTCATTAGAAAGAATTCAGTAGCTATGAATGCATCTCCCACACATGGAAAGATACCCAATCCCTACTGTCAAACATAAGCAAAAACTGGTGTTATCGCATTTCCGTTACCACAGGTATAGGCACATCCTCCCTTTCATGTATTATGTACATGTGAATGAGTGAAACAGAAACGAATGTCCCTAAAATATCTGAGGTTATAGACGAAGACTCTACAGGTGATTCTTTTCTGGATATGAACTTCTGATAGAGGTCAGACTTTTTTCTTTTACCTTTCTGTATTATTTGTTTTATAATGATTTTTGTTTTCTCTGCACATTTGTTTGTATGCAGGGCAAAGGAAGAGTTACTAGGCAGAGTTAGAAAATAAGACAGAATAGGAAAAAGAGTCCAGTTTGAGTGACTGGAGGGGCACACTCTGATGTAAGAGACAAAGATTGACCAGGGTGTTTATTTCTAAAATGAAGACCTTTGCCATCAGGCCAGAAGACCACTCTACAGTTTGTCTTTCCTTCAACCTCCTGAGTCCTCCTTTGGTTGTGCCAGGTTCAGATCTTGGACCTTAGTTATGAGTTCAAGAACAACTTTTGTTTTAGTCAATGCTTGGCCGGTTCCTTTCTGTCAACCAGTATTTAACTTGTTTCCAGCCTCAATCCCACCTGGCTCCATGAGGCGGTGACATTTACCTGCTTTCACTTGGTGATTGACCTTTGTGATAATTCCTTAATTACAGACCTTCTCTCCAAAGGCAATTTTGCTTTCACCTTAGCATTAACAGGAGCCATGACCTTACTTCCCACATTCACGTGCCCAGCCTTGAGCCCAACAGCCAAGGTTTTATAATTAACTCCTAATAGGCCTAAGTTAATACCCAAAGTACTCAGTCCTTTTCGTTAATCTACTAGTTCAAGCTTGCAAAATAGGTGCTGTTACCTCTCCAATGTTACATTTAAACAAACTGAGGTATAAATTGTACTTGTCTAATAGTTTCTATAGATGAAATTTGACTCGGGTCCATATACCTCAGGCAGAACCCATGCTTTACCCACTGCATTATACAATGCACTGTTCCTTGTTGCTCTGTTTTAGAATTCTGACTCATTTTAATTGGCATTTTATTCTCCACTTGCTTACAAATTTCTCAAACAGATTAACAATATTTGGTCATTAATTCTTCAAACACAAAACATACAAGTAATAATACTTAATACCATATAAAGTCCAGTGTTGAACCCTATACTTTTGAGTTCTAACTAAATTATTTCAATTTTTTGAGCTTAAAAAATACTAAATATGCAAATCATCCTGCTAATATTGTTATGAACAGGTAATCCAAAATCAAACATCATCTCATAGCACTTTTTTTTTCTTTTAAAGAAATTTTTGACTTGTGCTATTATAAAATGTTTCTAAGTGGAGCAAGGTAGGAATTTCTGTAAGTATGTGAAGCAATAAATATTTTTTGTTGTTGTTGCTGTTTGGTTTTTGTTTTTTGAGACAGTCTTACTATGTAGTTCAGAGTCCAGACTGCCCTTGGACTTGCCATGTAAGGCTGGCCTCGAACTCATGGAAATCCTCCTGCCTCAGCCTCCCAAGTGCTGGGATGACAGGTGTGCGCCACCATGCCCAACTAAGTGATAAAAATTGTAATGTGTTGAATGTAGTAATTTCACAGCATGTATGTATCCCAAAACATTAAATATATATTGTCAATTATACTCAATTAAAAAATAAAAACAAAATTTAAAATATCTCACAGTAACATAGCATGGTGAGAAATCTGGTGGTAGAGAAATCAGTCAAGGAGTGCTAGAGACAAACAAAAGGTAAAATACACCTTTTGGAATGAGACGTTGGACCACCAGCTCCCATAGAATTCCAACTAAATATATATAAAGTCTGCCTGTCTGTACTTACTATTCACTGCTTTTTCTTCTTAAAGACTCACCCATTCATACTGAATTCTCTAATCAGAAATCCTACAGTGATCACAGCTTTCCAACTTGGTCAGCTGTAATGATTATGGGGGCAGGGGGGAGAGAGAGGAGGGAGGGAGCACTTCCAATTTTCCCGGGTGAATTCAAGATGTCTGGAAATGTCTTTGCTTCTTGGGGCCCTCTGTAGTTTTCCTTTCTCTTCCACACTACTGAGGACCTGACCCTAAAGAGGACGCGTGAGCCTCGTGCCCGGGGTACTTGATCCCTGTATTTGGTGCTTCGTTCGTTCTCTGTGGACGTTTGGCAGATGACACTCAGGAACTAAATGGAAACTGTGAGCCTCTTCCCAGCCCCCTGAGAGGCAGGGACCATGTGCTGTGGCCGGTAGTGGTGGAGAGCGATCACCACGTGGCATGAAGCTGGGCAACTTAGTGACTTACAAAAATTAAAAAAGAGCTGCTGATGTGGCTCTGTATCGTGGTCCTGGGCACCAGAGTTGGGGGAGGGAGGGAGAGGCCTTCAAATTGAAAAGAAAAGATGCTGAACAATAACATGATAACTTTACAAGGCTCGTAGAGTTAAATACATAGACAAATATAAGGCCATTGCGTTATTGTAATGGCAGTGGGTAAATAGGCTTCTTGAGGGGTAAATAAGTTTGAAAAATAAAGGTATTTAGAAATAACTATAAAATCTATTAATGGATGCATCACACAAATAGATACAAATTGTGACATACATAATTTAAAGAGTAGAAGTCAAAGCACAGAGATTCCATTAAGAAGTTATCA
Organism: Fukomys damarensis; assembly: GCF_012274545.1. Lineage (NCBI taxonomy): Eukaryota > Metazoa > Chordata > Mammalia > Rodentia > Bathyergidae > Fukomys > Fukomys damarensis. Next base: position 23,995,722 of record NW_022900931.1, on the reverse strand, counting down.
GCTTTGCCAGGCGTGATGGCGCACACCTGTGATCCCAGCACTTGGGAGGCTGAGGCAAGAGGATCGCCATGAGTGCGAGGCCAGCCTGGGCTACATAGTGAGTTCAAGTTCAGCCTGAACTACATAGTGAGACCCTGTCTCAAAAATAGAAGAAAGATAAGAAAGAAAGAAAGAAAGAAAGAAAGAATATGTAGGGAGGGGAGGAGAGAGTGGGGAACACGATATAAAAAGAATTAAGATGTGTTAAGCACGTGTACCAATTCTCCCTGATGAATGTAATCATTATGTACTGCAAACAAGCACTGATAAAAATAAAAAATAAAACTGTTCTAAAAATATTGTAAAAGGGCCAGGCCTGTAATCCCAGCACTGGGGAAGCTGAGGCAGGAGGATTGCAGTGAGTTGGAGACCACTCTGGGCTACATAGTGAGTTCAAGTCCAGCCTGAACTACAAAGTGACACTGTCTCAAAAAATAAATAAAAATAAATAGATTAAAATGTCTTTAAAATTGCAAAAGAAGAAAACATTCCAATTTAGTAAGCAGCTAAAGTGATCAAGTAAAACTCTTCGCTGGCATTCTCATCAAGCTACCCCTCAAAATTCAAGTTGAAGACCCATCAAGTTCAAGGCCAAACAGAAGAGAATCTGCTGCGTTTCTTCACCTTGCCTGTGTGCTCTCTTGTCAATGCTAAGGGAGAGCAGCAACCTGTGACCTAAAGGACTCAGTAAAATCAAAGAGAAATTATAGCTTCCCAGAAAAGTATATCAAACTCAGGGCCGATGTAGTACAGTGCTGAGCTGTTTGCGGAGGTTTGGCCACTAGCTTTGACTGAATACAATTTTCTCTTTTTTCCTTTTCTGCTTTTTGTCCAGAAAAATGTGATCATGGGGGTCATATACTAGGGATAATTATTTTAGAATTCTAAAATGTCTTCTTTGAGAAATTACTTGAAAACACGCCCACAGGTATGTCCAGGGCATTTCTCTTTCTGGAGTTCCTTCTTCCCCATGACAGGAACAGATCGTAGTGGGTTGTGGAGGCGCCTTCCCACAATCCCACGGGAGGAAGGCTGTAAGTTCAAACCCAGCCTGGGCAATTTCATGACTTAGCAAGACCCTGTCTCCAAATAAAATGTGACAAGGCTATAGCTCAGTGCAGGGGTCCTGGTTTCCATCCCCAGGACTCAAGAAATGAGTTAGAAAAAATTTTAAAACTCTTTGTTTTTGAACTCATACCACATGGCTCTACACTGTCCTGCCAGAGGCTGGGCCTGTCTGTACCCATCCCAGGCTGCCTTAAATATTGAATGAGCTTCAAATTACACAAATATAAACGTTGACATCACAAGGAACGGTTCCTAGCCTAGTATTCGCTTTGATTTAAGCAGATAAGCAAATGTCAGTGACTTGGGTTTCTTCCACATATTTACACAAAATAAATATCAAAAGATTAGATAAACATACAGTGGAAGATGAAAATGACACCAGCTGTATCACAAGACAAAATGGCCTGTACAGTGTGCGGACTTTCTGGCTCCTCTCCAGGCGCTTTGGTGACCAAACTGAGGGGTGTCTTCAGAAGTCCTCCCAGGACACCCTGAGGTTCCCTGTTTGAAAGACTTTGGGATCCCCTACTGGTCCCCAAGTCCCCCCTGGGACAGCACAGACTGCGTGCCTTGTGAATGAGGTTGTTCCCAGCACCCTGAGGCCTCTTCTGCACAGGACCAGGGAACTGGCAGACACTTTACTTTCTCTGTATTTCCATGGGTGTTTAACTCCTTTCAAAGATGTGTCCAGAGTCTCCTTGACTGTGCTCTTCTGTTAACTGATTTCTCTCCCAAATCATGTCCTAAAAGCACTGTAATCTACCATGTATATATTCAACGTGTAATCATAGGCCAAGTTCCACCTTCTTACTGTAATGCTTATGACACAAATAAATATATATGTGCAGTTTATATACAGAACATACATATTTAGAACATATACAGAGAATATACACATATTTGGAACATATATAGTCAGAATATATATGCTTAGAATATATATGTATATTTGTAATCCATGGATAGGAAACAAACTAGGGGTAAGAGATCATACACTAAGGAAAGATTTCAACTCATCTCTGTTAATTTTAATGGGTTTATTTATTTATTATTTTGATAGGTGAAGTACTGGGGATTGAACCCAGAGCTTTCTCACTGAGCTACATCCCTGGTCCCATTTTACTTTTTACTTTGAGACTATGTGTCACAAAGTAGTTCTGCTGGACTTGAACAATCCTCCCGCCTCAACCTCCTACAGCCCTCAGATTACAGGCATAGCCCCAGGTTAGTAGAATCTTATTAGAGTTACATATGGGATTAGCAACGCATTTCTGGTGATTTTTTTTCATCACCTGTAGTGTTCAAGTGTAGTCTTAGTTGAAATATGGTGTGAGAAATTGAAATCACAGATTCTCAGCTGACATTGATACCTTTAGTTCATTCATCTACTCAGCTAATTTCTAACAAGTATTTACAGAGGGCCTAAGATCTATGGCAGAGTTGCCAGCAATGGAGAAATAGTAGTGAAAAGGACAAAATGAAAAGTCCTTTCTTTCTGAGTGAGCAAGATAGACAATAAGGATAGATGTTTAAAACACACTGTATAGCCGGGTGTGGTGGCACACACCTGTAATCCCAGCATTTGGGAGGCTGAGGCAGGAGGATTGCTGTGAGTTCAAGACCAGCCTGGGCTATATAGTGAGTTCCAGGTCAGTCTCAACTACACAGTGAGTCCCTGTCTCAAAACAAAAACAAAAACAAAAACAAAAAACCACACTGTAATTAGAGAAAGATTATTGCAATAAGAATAAATCAAAGAACCCTAAACATTCCTAGCAATCACTAAAGGTCTCTAGAACTTTAATCATGGCCATGTTCGCATTAATTTACATAAATCAGTTGTTTTCAGAAGTTTCTGCACACTGTAAATACTATCTGTTCACACTGACTTCCATTCAAGAAACTGATCAAACTGCTCAGGACCAATAGGACTAGTGCTAGGGCTTTCCATTAGGTCATTTAGCTTACTCTTCACTGACGTGCAGGTAAATTCCATCAGTAATTTATCAACTTCAGGAAGCACTGTAAATTTCCACAATGATTCTATAGCTTTTTTTTTTTTTTTTTGTTTTGAGACAGGGTCTCACTGTGTAATTCAGGCCTTGGATTCACTTCGTAGCTCAGGCAGAGCCAAACTCCTGGTGATCCTCCTGTCTCAGCCTCCTGAGTGCTGGGATTATAGGCCTGCATCACCACACTCAGCAGTAAAAACATTTTTTTAAAAATAGAAACTAAACATGTAAAACATACTTTGTGTTTGGAATGACCTTTTGAAAAGAAAAAGAAAAAGAAACAAAATTTTAAAATCCATCTAGTATTAAGTTCAACACAAAATCCACTCTCTCTTCTCTGTAACCTTTATTTTCCTGCTGTATGGAGACATCCCCCAAAGAACCATGTGTTGGGGGCTGGGCCCCTGTTCTGTGGCACCATTAGGAGGTGGTGGGACCTTTAAGAGGTGTAGACTTTTTGGAGGAAGTGAGGTCACTGGCGGCGTGGCCTTGAAGGGAAGTTGAGACCCCAGGCCCTTCATCTTTCTCTCTTTCCACTTCCCAGGCACCATAAGGGGAGCTACTTTCTCTACCAGGTGCTCCCCACATGATGTGCTGCCCTAATACAGGCCCAAAAGGACTGGCCAATGGGCCTGGTCTGAAATCTCAAAAACCCTGAGCCAAAATAAATCCTTCCTTTGATTAAGTTGTTTTATCTCAAACATTCCACTCCATGATGGAGAAAGGCACGTTTCCTTTGACAGGAACAGTAACAGCTTCTGAGAATTTTAAACTTTGGGAACAGCTTCTAATCATTTTTCTGGAAAAGCTACGTTTGTTACAAGATTTTCTTTTACCTCGTCTTTATAATTCCAGAGAACAACTGAGGAGATGCTCTACATAGTTCATTCTTCCGGGACATCTGCTGTCGTGATGAGTCTGTTCGGTCCTCGCAGCGCACCTCTGCAACTGTTCTTCAGCACTTCCTTGTTCACCGCGTGAGTAACACTCTCGCTTTCCTTTCCCTTGCGCCGTCTTTGCTACAGCTTGCTTGGTTGCAATTTCCGAAGGCAGAACTGCATCGCGAGGGGTGATGGAAAAGTACGGTGAGCACATTTAAACATTTTTGGAGGGCTTCTGGGAAGGTGGCGGAGTGGCGAGCAGCAGAAAAAAGCCTCTCCCAGATTTGGTGTCCAGACGCTGGACTGTAGCAATGTGAGGAAGAGGAGGAGGGAAGTGAGACCCAGCAAGGATCTGAAGTGAGAACTGAAGCTCCAACCGGAGCACTGGAGAGAGAGACTTCAATGAAGAGGAGGGAGGAGGCAGGTGGCTCTTTCCCCTGAGCCCTGGCTCCCTGGTGGGAGGGCAGCTCAAGCCCACAGGCACACAGGGACTCCTGGCGACCCGAGGCCCCGACGGAGAAACGTACCTGTGGAATAGAGTGGTGGACATGGAGCTCTGTGATGGCCGGTGAGTCACTTAAGTTCAGACGTCCCCCAGGAGAGGACAATCGGCCGTAGCCACCCTGGAGAGGGCCCAGCTGAGCTTGGAACGCAGAGCACCTGCTGGCTTCATCTAGCAGCTCGTTTCAGGGTGTAGTGGAACAGAGTTCAAGTCGGAGGAGGTCACGGGGCCAAGTTCAGGCTGACAGGAGGAGCACCGGTGTAGCAGGCTGAACAAACTGGGTTCCAGGTTCACAGCCAGAAACCAGCCTGAACTTCAGTGGAACTAAAGATGCAGTCTTGCTGGGATGATCCATGACCCAACCGTAAATCTACTGTTGTCTTGCTGAGATTAATCAACACGGATCTGGGCTCTGTCTGTCCCCTCTGTCTATAAGTGATGGCAGAGACATGCCCCCAAGTGCACTTTATTTCTTTTCTTAATTTTTTTTTTTTTTTGGTACTGGGGATCGAACTCAGGACCTTGCACTTGCAAGGCAGGTGGTGGAACCACTGAGCCAACCCCCAGCCCCTTTCTCTTGTCTTTTCCTTTTGAGGGGAGGGATTTTTTTGAGGCAAAACATTAATTGGTACATAATGATAACATCCATCCTAGGGAATTTGCATCGGTACATGATATATCTTGGGGTTTTTTCCCACCCACCCCCTCGACGCCTGTTCCCCTCTTTATTTATGAAAGTTTCATGTCCATTTTCCTTCCATTCTTTTTTTCTTGTCCCTTCTTTCCTTTCCCCTTTCCCCGTCCTTGTGTCCCTTCTCATCTGAACATTTTCTTAGGGTTTCCCAATATCTACTATTTACACTTTCAGTTTCTAACACCAGATAAACAATGTGGTATTGAAACATGTGTGTCCTATGTATTTCACTTACGGCTGTAGTCTCAGAGTGTCTTCATTTACCTAGAAATGCCTCAGACTCATCCTTCTTCACGGCAGAGTAGTACTCCATTATCGGCCCCTCTCCTGTGGGATGTGCGAACCCAGAGTGACGCATCAGCCACTGCAGTCTGCTGCGGCCCCTGCTCCGTTCACTGGTGTCTCTCCACGGAGGCCTCTGGGGTCACCAGGGTCACCGTCTGCAGGTACGAGCCGCCATTCCCAGGCAGTGAGTCTCGGCTCAGCGACAAAGAGCCACTTGCCATTCACTCATCTTTATTGACTCTGTCTCTCTGCTCCCCCTTGGACTTTGACTCTCACTGCAGATCCTTCCTGGGTCCCGGGGGCCCTCTTCCCTCCTCCTTCTCCTCCTCACACCACTGTGGTCTGGACATCAAGTCCGGGAGAGGCCCTTTCTCTGCCGCCCACCATGCTGCCGTCTTCCCTCAAGTCTCTTCTCTTCCTCTTTAATAAGATGAGATCCTGGTGAGATAGGATTGCGATGGTTCCTACGTGGTCGGGCTCTGGGGTTATGATCATTTGTGAGGCAAGGAGCCGCCCTGTGGGGACGGGGAGCACAGACTCCGTGTAACCCACTTCCGTTTACTTTGCTCTTAGCATGATTTCCTATTTTAAGCTTCCTTTTGAGGAATATGTAATATTTAATAAAATTTAAGATAAAATGTGCAGTTTAAATTACAAAAAAAGAATATGAGTAAAGTAGGAGGAATCAAAAACATGTTGTAGGGCTGAAATATAATTTTTACATTGAGCTGAAGTTAGGTGTGGTGGCACACGCTGGTCACCTCAGCACCGTGGGAGGCTGAGACTGAAGGATTGCAAGTTCAAGGGTAACTAAACAACTTAGTGAGACACTGTCTCAAATTTAAAAAACAGGGCCTGGGATTTAGCTCAGTGGTTCCAGCACTGGCCTCGCAAGCACAAGGGCCTGAGTTCAATCTCTGGTATCCAAAAAGAAAAAAGAAAAGAAATTATGGCAGAAAAATTTGAAAGTAAAAAGGGTCTGGAATTAGCTCAGTGGAAAAAAAAATGAGCATGGTGGCACACATCTGAAACCCACAATGGCACATGTCTGTCATCAGGAGGCTGAGGCAGGAGGATCACTGCAGGATGAAAGCAGCCTTGGGAATGCAGTGAGTTCAAGGCCAGCCTGAACTATGTAGCCAGACCTTGTCTCAAAACAAATTAGCTGGGCTGGAGATTTAGCTCAGTGGTTCCACTGCCTGCCTCGAAAGCACTAGGACCTGGTTTCGATCCCTGGTACCAAAAAAAAAAATGCTGAAGACTTATAGTACATCTAAATAATCTTATAAATTATGTTAACTTTTCAATTGTAGTTTTATATTATTCCTACATACATTAAAATGCTGTGACTTTTTTAAACAGTAGACTTTCTAAAGATGGGTTCAAATGACACAGTACAGCAGAGATTATTAAGTTTGTTCTAAACACTGCATTTCTCGTGTTCATCTGACACAGAACATATTACAGTAGCTGCAAAGCTGACCATGGACACCATCCCACCGAGGGGGGCCCTCTCTGGACCATCTTATCTTGCCCCTTCAGTCCCCTCTGTCTGATTCTAATCACTTAATCATGAACCCGGCTGGTCCCCAGGTCTGTATTATAAATACTCTGCCGGAAGCACATTGAATTTAGTACCACTTGTATGCAACCATTCCTTCATTCATTTATTTATTTTGATAGAGAGAACTTCTATAAATAGTCTGAAATCTACAAAATGTTAAGGAAATATAGAATAACCACTGCCTTCGTCTCTGTAATTTGCTTTGCGTTGCTTGTTTCTCGGGATGAAAATACGAGAGGGTTCACCATTAAAGCCTGGAGGCGAGTAGCCCCAGTTTAAAAGGTTATAAGATGAACAAATGCTGGAGGTGCTGAGCCACATCCCCAGAGCGAGACCAGATGTTCCACTGAGGTGACAGTGGCCATGCCCTCACCCTAAACTTTCTCACCAGTCCTGCTGTCCCGTCCAAGGGCGACAGCACACACACCCGGCACCTCGGATTCCAGCACAGACTGGGCCGCAGCGCAGGCGGTCGGGAGTGGAAAGGAGTTGTGAAAGATCCCCAGCACTGGGAAGAGCTGGCCAGCTACGCAGAACGAGCCCAGCACTCCAGAAGGCTGAGGCAGCAGGAATGCACGTTTGAACCCCCCCTAGCCAGCTTAGCGAGATCTTGTCTCAAAATAAAAAATGAAAAGGGGTAGGGATGTAGCTCAGTGTGAAGGCCCTGTGTTCAATCCCCAGTACTGCAAAAAATAAAGTTATTAAAAGTCTTTTGAAAGGGGTGGGGATGTAACTCAGTGCCAAGGCTCTGTGTTCAATTCCCAGTACTGAAAGGGGAAAAAAAAAACTATTTACAAAATCTCTATATAAGAGCTTCAGCCAGGGCTGGGGATTTAGCTCAGTGGTTCTGTCACCTGCCTTGCAAGGACCAGAGTTCAATCTCTGGTACAAAAAAAACACAAAAAAACAAAACAAAAACAAAACAACAACAACAAAAAAAAAAACAAAAGAAAAAAACAAAAAAAGAAACCCATGAGCCAAAATAAGGGCTTCAGCCAGCCACAGTAGCACACTCCTACAATCCCAGAATTCAGGAAGCCAGGGCAGGATTGTGAGTTCAAGTCCAGCCTGGGTACACGATAATAACTTGCTCGTCTCAGAAATCAGAATAAAGCCAAAAATAGCAATGGAAACAAAATGCAATGATCTGCTACTATCTAAAATAACCCATTATTGTCCATGCGTGCATGTGTGTGTGGTTAGACAGATGTAAGTGTGATATGATTAAGTAATGGGATTAAGGGATAGCTCCGCTTTCCAGGAGACCACCGTCTGGCTATAGAAATAACGATGACTTCTACAGGGCTGGGGATTGAGCTCAGTGGCACCGTGACTGCCTCCAAAGCACAAGGTCCTGAGTTCGATCCCTGGCACCATTAAAAAAAAAAAAAAAACTTCCATAACCAGTCATCGGACCCCAAAATTCCTTTTGGGAAGCAAGAGCCACGGTGACTTAAAAGGCCCAGAAGCCAGCAAGACTTAAACTCGCCCCAACTTTTCATAGTTTCTCTGGAGTCCGATGATGGAGAGGGAGAGGGGAGGGGAGGACAGAAAGGGGAGGGGCGATATACCAAGATGAAATCCTCCAGGGGTTGTAGCCCAGAGAGACCACCCGGGAACAGACTTGGAAAGGCAGAATCACACCTCAGCGCAGTGCTGTGATGTCAATTAGTCAACCAACTAACCAGTGCTTATAAAATAAGCACACGCTCAGCCACCTGTGATGGCTATAACTGCAGCACTCTGGGAGGCTGAGGCAGGAGGACCTCAAGTCTAAACCCAGCCCGGGTAACCTAGTGACTTTAATGGGTCTCTGTCTCAAAATTTTAAAAGAAAGAGTATTGGAAATGTAGCTCAGCGAGAAGGGCCTGTGTTCAATCCCTAGTACAACAAAAACAGGTAATGTTAGAAAAAAAAAAAAAAAGGGAGGTAGGTACATAGTGAAAGAATAATCATCAGCTAATTGTAAAAACAAGCGTCTGATTGGAAATTAGGAGACCTTAGCCTCTCTCCGCAGATTTACTACCAGCCAGCCCTACAGTCGACTTGTTTGGGAATCAGGTTTTATAGTTGCAGGTCGGGGAGGAGAGGGGATTAACTGATGATGTATGCGCAGAGCGACCCAGCGGCAGGGACTGGCCTGCTATTCTCCAATTCCGCGGCAGAGGGCGCTCACGACGACGGCGATTTCCGGCCCTAGCCGAGACGCATCCCTTATTATCAGACAGACGTGCAGTACTCAAGAGATCCACAAGGTGGCAATAGTACTGAGCTAAAAATAAATCCGGAGTTGCAGTTCTCCAAGGGCGCCTGTTTACAGAGTCCCGGGGACTGGAGAACAAAGGCCACACACAGGCCTGCGAGCGGGAGGAGGGTGGGAGACGGCGAGTGCAGTCATCTCAGGTGTCACCTGCGGTGGGGACCGGTCCTCGGTGCTCAGTCCTCAGTCCCTGTCTCCCCAGAGCAAGTGGACAGCTCTGCAGAATGTCCGCCAGGCTAACCCAAAAGGGCTTTCTGTTCAAGCCCTGCTCCTGTTTGATATGGAAATGTGACTTTTGCTGTTTTCTTCATAAATGAAAGTGATCTTAAAAGACTTGACGCCTCCTGCATCCTGGGATTACAGGCGTGTGCCACCATGCCTGGCTAAAATATTATTTGTAGCTGTGCACAGTGGTGCACACCTGTAATCCTAACACTCTAGGAGGCTGAGGCAGGAGGACTGCAAGTTCAAGCCTGGCCTAGGCAATTTAGTGTCTTCTTGAGATCTTGTCTCAAAAGCTAAAGAAGGGCTGGGGATGTAGCTCAGGGTGAAGATCTGGGTACAGTCCTTGGTAACACACACACACACACACACACACACACACACACACACACACGCACAAGTTTGTCCCTGGTTGTCCTGTGGCCCCCGTAGCCAGGCCCATGTTACAGATTGATCCTGAGTCTTCATTCCAGCTCAGAGGTGCCCAGAGTCCTTCCTGAGTCGATCCAGGCAACTTTTACCCATCAGCTGAGGTTTGCACGAAATGTGAAATACATTTGCCAAAACTACCCTAACCAGAATGTGTGAATTTCTCTTGGTAGAATTTCAGGCTGGGCCGGCATGGTGGCCCACGCCTGTCATCCCAGTGCTCAGGAGGCTGAGGCAGGAGGATCACCAAGAGTTCAAGGCCAGCCTGGGCCACACAGCAAGACCTGTCTCAAAAGACAGACAGACAAAGAATTTCAGTCTGGTGAAGCAGACAGGTTATGAAAATGAGAGATTTTATAATGGGTAGTTCGAATGTGTCCTCATGGGCGACAGCTTTCTGTCTGTACATAAGGTAAGAGGGAAAAGATGCCGGGGTGCAGGGGTGGGCGGGGGGCTGGGCAGGAGGAAGAGCACGTAGAGCCAGCGGGGAAAGGGCTGGCTCAGTCTGTCTTCTCTCCTTCCCAACGGGGAGCAGGCCACGGGAGCACAGCATTTGACCTGAGTACCGGAATCACCTTCCTGGGCTACGTGAACGCCCGCCTTGTGGCAAACAGTTTAAAATGTGTCCCACCGTCCGCTTGATTCTTCCCAGATACATCGTGCATTGCTGTGGGACTCATATTCCCAAACACGCAACAGTACCTGTGCCTTTGCGGTCACAATGTTCCCAAGCCGCGCTGAATAAAATGTGTGTTTAGCTCGTTACTCGGGCACAGAGCATTGAGCCCAGTGCCTTCTCACTGAGCTATGTCCCATCTTTTTTATTGTTATTATTTCAAGACAGAGTCTTGCTAAGTTGCTCAACTGCCCAGGCTGGGCTTGAACATGTGATCCTCGTGCCTCAGCCTCCTAGAGGGCTGAGATAAGCCCCACCAAGCCTGGTTTCTCACAGTTCTGGAGCCTGGTAAGCTCTAGGTGAGGGTGTGGGTGCATTTAGCTTCTCATGAGGGTGCTCTTTCTGGTTTACAGACGCTGCTGGCCTGTTGGCTCCCCATAGAGAGAGCTCTGGTCCTGGGAACCACCCTACCGATTTCAGTTAAATCTAAGTATTGTCCAAGACCCCGGCTCCAAATACCAGCATGGGCACTTAAGACTTTCAACTTGAGCCAGCTGTGGTGGCACACACCTGTAATCTCAGTGCTCAGGAGGCTGAAGCAGGAGGATCACAGCACAGTGAGACCCTCTCTCTCTCAAAAACAAAAACAAAAACAAAAAAACCCCAAAACAAAAAACAAAACCAGAACCCACTCAGGACACCTCCATCTCTCAGGAGCCTTTCCTATTCCCAATAAAATTTCCTACTCCGTTGTTCCTTAGAGTTCACTCTCTGATGTCTGTCAGGGAACTCGGCATATCTGACATCTGGCTGGTTGCCAGTTAGGGTCCCCTACATCAGCACCACAGCGCAGGAAGGAGCGACGTCGGGGAAGGAGGCAGGAGGACTCCAGTTTAGACCTTGTGTTGTGCGGCCACCCAATTCCCTTGTTTCCCCGTGGCGCCGGGTGTTTCCCTGCCTGACCCTCTGGTCCCCTCTTGCTCCACTCTGTGCCTCACTGCCAGCCTTTTGCTTGGTTTGTAGAGCTCAGGATGGAACCCAGGGTCTTCTGCACGTCCGGCAAGCGCTGTCCCACACAGCTGCGTCCGCATTCCTTCTTACTTTTGAGACGAGTTCTCACTAAGTCACTCAGTTACCCGGGCTGGCCTTAAACTTGCCATCCTCCTGCCTCAGCTTCCCACGAAGCTGGAATTACAGGTGTGCGCCACCGTGACTGGTCTTTTTGTCTTCTACTCGGGTATCTGAACGCACCGTTATCCTTTATGGGCCTATGCACACCCACTGCCTGCCTTCTTTTCCCATTTAACCTACTTAATTCCTACGTGTCCTTCAAAATTTAGACCGAATGGCCATTTGAAAGGAAACCTTCTCCAACACTGCAGTCATTCTGGATTCTAGGGGCATCATGTTTTTTCTTGATCGTGTCTGTTGAGGTCCCAACTTTGGGCCAGGTTCTCTCTGAAAAACATCGAGGACACCAGGCTATGCGAAATAGATACGGTCCTTGTCTGGATGAAATATACAGGCACCATCAATACAAAATGACCAAGGCATCGAGGGCTACAGAGGAAGGATGTAGGCTGCTATGAGGCTACAAGAGAGGCTCACCTTACTCAGGGAGGCCAGAGAAGTCTTCCCTAGAGCATTGACAGAAGCAGCGAACTTGGTGAGGAAGGCAGAATAGTGTCAAGGAAAAGAGAATCATGTGCAAAGAACCTGGGGCCACAGAGAGTGAGGCAAAAGCAGCTCCAGGGCAGTGGCAGTGCACTGCGAGGTAGAAACAGTGATTGGGCCAGGCCTCCAGGACCTTGCAAGATGGTACATGTTTCTCCTAAATGCAGTGGGAAAGGGAAGTCCTTAAAGCCTTTTGAAGCAGAGGGGAATGGAGGGAGAAGAGGGATGACTTTGATATACTGGCCAGAGGGGAAGTTAAGTTTTACAGTGTTTGGGGATGGGGTTGTGATCCTAAGGACTCCGGGATGGAAGGCTCGGGTCCGGGCTCCCGGGGTGGTCAGTGCAGGGGTGAAGATAACTCCGGCCTGCTCCGTGCCGGGGAGATTGCACGTCCCGTCCTACATGTTCTTTGTGGCCGTCTGAGCTGTTCACGGAGGGCAGCGTGGCCTTTTCGTGGTCTCCCGTTGTACGTGGAGGGCGGCGTGCTTGCTGAGAGGGTCTCACTCAGGTCAGGAGTGACGGCTCTTCTCTTGCCTTTCTTAACATGCTGGCCTCAAACACACGATCCTCCTGCCTCAGCCTCCAGAATGTTTCACTTACAGGTGTGCACCACCACACCTGGCGTCACCTGCTTGTGGGAGGCACTCTGAAGTTATTGGGCTTTCACCACTTTTCACTCCGGACTACCCTTAAACTTTACCGGGTACATTTACTCAGAATAACGCTATTATCCTGAGAAGATAATGCCCAGCAGGGCAGGCCTTCCCCTTCACCTCCCCCCCGCCATGTGTTTGCCATACATTGTTCTGTTCCCAGGCTGGCCTGGAATTCATGGTGATCCTCCTGACTCAGCCTCCTGAGTACTGAGATTAGAGGCCTGTGCCACCACGCCCAGCTAATTTTAAACACTTCATTCCAAAATTATATCTTATTCATTGCAAAATTCTGTCTTATATTCACGCCTCCCCAGAAAAGTATTTTCCAAGCAACTGACAAATGCTAGAGCAGGTTGTGCTTACCGGCTTTGCCTTTATCTCCTGCTGGATACTTTTTGTGTAGAATTGTACAGGAAACGTGGTAACTTCCAAACCTTCTCATCACATCCACCACACCCAACATCCAGTCATACAAGATTTATCAGAGCCAGGCTTCTCCAGGTTGTGGGACTTTCATTGTTGAAATATCAAGTTGAATTGGGTGTGGTGACACAGGACTGTAATTGCCCCATTGGGGAGGCTGAGGCAGGAGGGTTGCTATGAGTTTGAGGCCTGCCCTGCCAAGGTGCCGCCCTCTCTGAGCTCCTATGACGCTAACCACTCCTACTGCGGAGATGAGCACTGTCCAGCTTGCAGTGCCCAAGTCCAGGGTTTCGCTGGCCTGTGGGCCTCAGTGTTGCTGGGAATCTTTCCCGGGACAGAGAAATGTGCCTGCCCTGAGGAAATCCCGCACTTTCAAGTGATCCAGGGCGCGGCTGGCACAAGCTGCGTTCCCAGCGCCCGCAGGGACCGGCAGTCTCCTTCCCAGGCCGGAAAAGCGCCAGCCTGAGTCCTCTGGAAGACACCGGGGCCAAACCCTCCAGGCAGGCACGGCTGGCCTCGCTGCTCCCGCGGGCTTGGATCTTCAACACGAAAAGAGGCCTCGTCTTGAGACGGCCTCTGCTCTCAGCCCTGCCTACTGCGAACTGCCAAGACCTTGGCTTCTTTTTGGAAGAAGGAAAAAGAAAACCGCAGAAACAACCCCCCTTTAATTCACACACAGCACATCGGCAGTTGAAATGGAGCTGGGATGGCACAGCCCAAGCGGGAACGGAGCTTCGGGCCGGCCTGCAGGGCGGAAACAAGAATGGATAGGACGGAAAAGCGTCTGTAAAGAGCAGCGCAGCCCTGCCATTGATCCCCTTGGCTTCCGTGCGTCCAGGAGGGGAGGGGATGAGGATAACCAGGCAGTGAAGTAGCTTCATGAATAATCTTCCGACAAATGTTGCCTCTTTTCTCTTTTTCGACACAGGCTGGCCTCCAGCTGCTGTGAATCCGCCTGCCTCGGCCTCCCAGTGCCCAGCACAAATCCGCTCGGACCAACCCTGGGCACTGCGCTTCCGCGGTGCGGGCGAAGGGCGGGAAGAAGGGGGCGCCAGGGACGGGAGCGCCCGGCCCTCGGGCC
>NW_022900931.1:23974354-23980959 GCF_012274545.1 Fukomys damarensis | reverse complement strand
GGCGGGGGACGCGTGCCGCCCTCCTGGGCCCCTGCCGAGGTCCCCACCCCCACCCCGGGGCCTCCAAGTCTGGCCTCTGCCCTCTGCCCCCCTACACAGACTTCTTAACATCTGCCTTTGACAACAAAGCAACAAGCTTTTTGTTTCTTTTAGGATGGCAGAAAAACATGAATAGCACGTGCACTGGCTGTTGTCACCCCACGCCCTAGAAGTTAGCTATTCCCACTCAGTTCTTGCTGTGACAAATTAACCTACTTGAATTTAAGTTTAGCCTTCCCCTGTTTTCTGTGTTCCAAGCTGGCCTCAAACGAGCTACGATGCCCAGCCTGGATCCACGTTTGCCATCTTCCTGCCTCAGCCCCTGAGTGCTGGGGTCAAGGAGCCACTGTGCTGGGCTGGGTTTACCTCTCTGATAGTCACACAATAAAATGTGGGTAGCAAAGTGTGGGTAACATTGCCTTTGACTTTGCCAAAGAGGAGACAAAACTGCTTTGAGAGTGGAAATGTTGCAAATCACTTTAAGATTCTCAAAGAGGAATACACATAAGGAAAACATTATTTTACTGAAACTATTGTAAGCAGCACGTCTCAAAGTAAAACAGTCTTGGGCTCATGTGCTTCCAAAAGTATGCAAGAAGTCTACGTGTAACTGTAGACTGCAGTCAAATGCAGTGCAGAAGGACCGAGGTGCCGGAATCTGGATCCTTGAAATCTTTTAGCTTCTGATCAGAGACGTAATCGTCAGATGTCGCTGTGAGGAATCGGGGACCTCGGGGAGCTGAGTTAGGCCAGGACTGTGCTGCCCTCTCATGATTGGGATTAGCACCTTTATAAAGAGGTTTAGCCAGGTGTGGCAGTACGCAACTGTAATCTCAGCGCTCTGGGAGGCTGAGGCAGGAGGATTGAAAGTTCCAGTCCACCCTGGGCAATTTTAGTGACTTTGTGAGACCTTGTCTCCAATTTATAAAAAAAAACCTCAAAAGGACTCGGGATGGAGCTCAGTGTGGCCCTGGGTTTTATCCTTAGCAAGGAAGGAAAAAGTAAACAATAAAAAGACCAACAGTGGTGGACGCAGGGAGCCAGGCAAAGGCAGAATAAAAAGAATAAAAAGAAAAGTACTAGAAAGGGCTTCTTGGGTATAGTAAAATTTCTCTCTCTTTTTTTTCTTTTTGATTTATTGAGACAGGGTCTCACTATGTAGTTGAGGCTGGCCTCGAACTTGCAGTGATCCTCCTGCCTCAGCCTCCTGAGCATTGGGATTACAGGCCTTTTGCCACCATGACTGGAGATTTCTGGAGAAGTAAACACTTGAAGGAGGTAAATGTTGCTGTCATTTATATTTTGTCCATAAATCCAAATAAATACATGTTCAGATTTACGTTAGCAAATATTGCTATTTTGTCACAATTTAGGTGTGTGTATACTTTTTTCTTCAACATTATGACCTCATTTTATGGAAATCAAAACTCTGATAGTGGTTTTTGTTTGTTTTGAGACAGAGTCTTGCTGTGAGTTCAGACTGGCCTTGAATTCATGGCCATCCTCCTGCCTCAGCCTCCTGAGTACTGAAATCACAGGCATAGGCTTGTGCCACCACACCCACCTCTGATAGTATTTTGAGTGATACTCCTGTTTTTTAGTTCCTCCCTTACTCTCTCAATTTTCTCAGTCTCACCTCCTAGCTTCCCAAATCCGGGGAGCATCAAGCCCAGTAATCAACATTTCTGAAAGGTTTTTACAGGGCAGATCTTTCCAGTTAGCTGGAAAGGACCGTAATGCAATTCAGTGAAAATCTAAGAGGGAAAGTTCCATTCATTTAGTTTTATGTCACAGGGCAGTTGTGTGTGTGTGTGTGTGTGTGTGTGTGTGTGTGTGTGGTGGGGGGTTGAGACAACATCTTGCTTTGTAGCTGGATCAGGCCTTGAACTCATTATGTGGCCCAGGCTGGCCTTAAACTTCTAGTGATTCTCCTGCCTCAGCCTCCCAAGTGCTGGGATGAAACACATGCACCACCACACTCTACTAGGAGGATGGGCTCGATTTAAAGAGAAGGAAAGAGAGCCAGGCATGCACACCTATAATCCCAGCACTGGGGAGGCTGAGATGGGAGGGTGGCATCCAGTTCAAGGCCAGCCTGGGTTACATAGCGACATCTGGGTGGGGAGGCCAGAAGGGTGCTCAGTGTGAAGGGCCCAGGGGTCACCACAGAACCACAGGGAAGGAAGAATTTAAGGAGCAGAAGCTCAAGGAGAGATGTGGTCTGTGCCCCATTTTCCTCTTCAGCTGGATGAGAGTGCAGTGGGAGAATGAGTCACAGGCCAGAAATAAACCAGGGTGTCTTCTAGAGAAGAACACAGATTACACATCCAGTAGACTTCTTTCCTAAGTACTGACACACAGGGAAGATACAAAGAATACTAAAAGAAGAAATGAGCCAGGCGCAGTGGCGCACGCCTGTAATCCCAGCACTCTGGAGGCTGAGGCAGGAGGATTGCTGTGAGTTCGAGACCAGCCTGGGCCACATAGCCAGTTCAAGGCCAGCCTGAACTGCATGGTGAGACCGTGCCTCAAGCAAAGCAAAACACAACAAAAAGGGTGGGGTTGGGGAGAGCGATAATCTGTACAGAAAGAAGCAGGAAGCAGAGTATGGATTTTCTTAATTATTTCAGAAAGTGAGTTCCAAAAAGCTCTGAAGAAAAATGACCCACAGCTGCTTGGTTTCCTTTCCAGAGTCTTAGCTGGAAAGGTCTGGACAGTTACTGGCCAGGAAACCTCGCTCTCTTCCTGCGGCAAGGCCAGAGCTGCAGATTCTCCGTAGCTTCTGCCAGACTCCAGTCACTCTGCCCTTGGTGAGCCGGGAGCCAGGTGCTCCTGTATCCAATGGCAGAAGGTGGGAAATTTACCCCAGCATGCAGGGACCACAGGCCCACAGCTTTAACCCTGTGGACGGTGGTTCATCAGAGAAAGCCGTTCCTTTCTCTGTGCCTCAGTCTCCCCTTCCTAACACAAGTGAGGGAAATGGAACTGTATCAGGTTTCGTTTCAGTTCTTACCGTTAAGCTTTTCAAGGTCCTCAGCCCACACTGTACCAATATGCAGTAAGAATTTTCCGAAAAGGCTGAGGACAAAAAGACAAGCAAGACAAATGTGGCAACATAGTTCAGAAACCAGAACTTTTTTATGAAATCAACATATTGCTAAAATAATCAGTTTTTCAAACTTACCTTTTCAACTTCTTAGTAGTTTTGTTTTGTTTTGGGGGGGTACTGGGGATCGAACTCAGGCCCTTGTGCTTGCTAGGCAGGCACTGGAACCACTGAGCTAAATCCCTGGCCCCTCTTAGTAGTTTTTAATTAAAAAATATTTTTAGTAATTAGTTATTTTTAAAAAGATAAATTCTTTTTGTTTTTGTTTATCTTTTCTTCTCTCTCTCTCTCTCTCTCTCTCTCTCTCTTGGCTTTAATAATCTCAGGTCTTGCCAGGTGCACTTGGGAGGCTGAGGCGGGAGGATCACTTGCCTGGACTTCAAGGCCAGCATGGGCTACATAGTGAGTTCAAGGTCATGATGCCTGACCTATAGAGTGAGACCCTGTCTCAAAAACTGATTTTTAAAATTGTTTCTTTTCTTTTTTTCCCCCTGTGGCTCCCAGAGAATTTAAAGTTATGTATGTGGCTGGTAATCGGGTTTGCATTCTTGAATACAGGGGCCATTCCTGTCTCATCCTGCAGGAGGTCCTAACAGGGAAAGCCTGATCCTTAAAACACCCAGTGCACTATCAGCAAATGCCAAACAGAACAGAAGCCTTAGGCCCCCTCCCCTCCAAACACTGCTGGAAACGCACTTCCTCTCTGCCCTCCTTTTAGACTCCAGGCTGAGGCTCTCCCCGAGCTGCTTTAGCCCCATCAGGTTCAACCCAAAGCTTCACTTTCTCTACTTTCAGATGCTAAGGTACCCAGGCTTCCTTTCTTGACGCTAGAGTCCCTGGGATGCCTTGAAGTCTCCTGAGCTTCCTCAACCAGCTCACAGTACTTTCTTCCTTAGGGTGAGAAGCTGGAGTCTCCTGTCTATGTGGCATCCTTCCTAGGTTCTTTTAAGTTGGGAACTCTGTTTCCCAGCATCTCCCGATCTTTAGAGTTCCTGATTGAACTCAGTCAATGAGACACACTCACGTTAGGTTTCGGAAGTCCAGGGGGAGGGGGAGGGGAGGAGGAGCCGATTTTTTTTGGGTCAGGTCCAGGAAGATGGAGGTTCAAAGCTGATTCCAGGTGAGGCCGAGAAGCTGCTGCATCTTTGATGCTGACCCAGACAGCTGGTGCAGAGCTCCCAGGCTCCGGTCTTGTACCGACGGAGACCCTTGAGTGGACCCTTTCTGATCCTCTGCCAGTGGCCCTGGCAGTTTTGTTATCAGAGCTTTCCCCCTTTTTTTTTTTTTTTTTAAGAGGGCTCTCTAAATTGGATTGGCTTTAGGCCTCACCAGAAAGGCTGAAAACTTCCTGGAGTTCTTACAACTGCAGCGGCTTCTTCCCTTCACCTTTCTCAGAGTTGTGCAGGCTCTAACTCTCTTTGTGCCAGGAAGAGAGTGGCTTTCCTTTCCATGACCTAAGTAGTCACTGCTCAAAAATGATTGTCAGCAATTAGAATCTGATCCTCTCAGTCGTCTTTGGTCCAGTGAATCTCAAGCCTAGAAGTAGCGACAATTTTCTTACACTAGAAATGCTAGTGAGAAAATAGGGACCGGGGACTTAGCTCAGTGTTTCCTCCGCTTGCCTCGCAAGTGCAGGGACCTGAGTTTGATCCCCGGTACCAAAAAAAGAAAAGCTAATGAGAAAATATTTAACACCACATAAACATCTCAGGGTAAGATCATTCTGAGCAACCACAGATGCAAATAATGTAGCGCTTTGGCGTGTACTTGGTAGGTATGTGAATGGGTGAATGAAGGGTGAATCCGAACATCTGTACATAAGTAATTTCTTAGCTTGATCGTGAACCATGGGCCATGCTTGTGTGCATTCTCACTGTCTCTACATTTATTGAGCACAGTACCTACAACTCCCAGCTGCTTTTCTGGGACAAAAACCATGAGTCACTTTGCGTTCCATTCCAGCACAAATTCTAGGAAATCTCAGAGTGCATCTGTAATTACTTTAGGGCTTTCTAGAAGTTGGAAACAGCACCTGATCATCATGAATTGTTTTCCAAGGGATGAGTTTTTTCCCCAAAGGCTTGACTACCGCAGCAGTTTGAAGAGGTTAAGTCCTCTCACTTTCTGCCCATGCAATCCATTTCCGAATGGTAAATAACAATGATAATTATTTTATTGGGGAAGAAAATCAAGGGGAATCCCCATCAGAAAAAAATCATGTCTGTGATTGTAAAGACCATAAACTTTATTTTTAAAATTTTTTTGTTTTTTTTGAGACAGGGTCTCACCATGTAGTGAGACTGATCTGAAACTCACTATGTAGCCCAGGATGGTCTTGAACTCACAGCGATCCTCCTGCCTCAGCCTCCCAGTGCTGGGATTACAGGTATGAGCCACCACACCTGGCCTTTTGTTTTGTTATTTTTTGTTTGTTTGTTTTGTTTTTCATAAACTTTAAAATTTAAGAATTAATTTCGGGTTGGCATTACATAGCCATTTTTAGGTATACACGTTTATAGGATGTTACTGTAGATTTCACGTTAAAATAAAACAAAAATATGAATGTAACATTCAGGGGCTTGGAGACCCCCAAAATATGTTTGAATGACATGGAAAAAATCTAGTTTCATATTTTGCTATTTTTTTCTAAGAATTTATTTTCTTTGTGTTTCTCATGTATACAAATAGAAAGCAAGGAGGGAGGATAGTTTCATGTTAATAAGGAATATGTAGATAACTACGTGAATGTGGACGAGTTTGGTGTTTTATTTTTATTTTGTGAAAATGTTTACTGTGTTCAGGCCAGCGGAGAGGGACAGAACTTTTGTTGGACCAGATAGTGTCTGTCACAGCACCTGTGAGAAACTCATCAAAGGGGAACCTGAAACTGTCTCTGGCACACCGAATTCCTGGCTGAAGTTAATGTTAATAAAGAGCGTGTCAGACAGCCCTGCCTTCCAACAGTCCTGGGACACAGGGCTCAGCTCACTGGGCCAGGCCTCGGCTTTTCCCTCCACTGGGAATGTTTATGGGGGGGCTCTGTCTTCCCACCTCTCCTCCTGGAGCTAAGAGGCTGCAGTTGCTCAAGCTTTTATCAGCTGGGGCGCAGCTGGAGCAGGAGGCAGGTCAAGGGTGTCCTCCACTGCTAAAAACGTAGGAAGGGCCATTCTCTGTCGCGTTTAGATCGTCGTAATCGGTGAACCGACAATAATTCCCTGAGGTCCGGACCTCAATTTTCGCACCTGTGGGTCATACATGAAACTATCCACTGATCACCTTTCGGGGCTAAGTTGCCAAATTAATATTCCGGTTCCCAGGGCTATACCGAGGGTACTTCCCGGCGCAGAGGTTTCCTAGGAGTTGGGGCGCCGGCGGCTGGGAGCCCCTCTCGCTCGCGGGCCGGGGTCCGGGTCCGGTCCAGTCCAGGTGCCGGGTGTTGGGAGGCTGAGAGCTTGGCCGC
>NW_022900931.1:23928491-23973699 GCF_012274545.1 Fukomys damarensis | reverse complement strand
CTTTTCCTGGACGAGAAGTTGCTGGCGCGCGGCCCGGGCGCCCGGCCTGTGCCGCGCGTTCCTCTGGACGCGCTCTTCGTTACTTCGGTGGTGCCGAGAGGCGCGGGAATCCGGGGCTTTCTCGTGGAGCGGCACCCCAGGCCCTTCCACCTTTCCGCTTCCCTAATGCGGCCGGGCTCACGCCTGCTCTCACGTCTGCCTCCCGGGGGCTGGGGTACAGGTGTGCGCCGCTCCCCTATCTGTGGAGTGAGGAGCTCCGTGCAGGTCTCCCTTGATCCTGCCGTAAAGAAAGTAGACGTCATCGTGAAAGATGAGAGAATAGAGGAAGGTCGGTCTCTTCCACCAGCGCGTCCCAGAGCCTGGGGCGCCGGGCCCCTCCTCCTTCCCAAGTTCAGACCCGCGGAAGACGGGTCAGCGCCGTCTGGCCGGTGGTTCTGCCGGGCTCCGCGCGCATTGAAGTGGATGCCTGCGCCAGGATTCTGATTCCAGTTTTCGCAAGTGGGTCTCGCGTCCAGGGAAGGTAGTTTACCCGAGCGAAGTAAGACTTCTAAGGAACATCCTGAAAGCCTTAGAGGGGTCTTGCCCCCCCCCCCCAGTGCTGCGCGGTAGGGTTTAGGGTTTTAAAACAAGAGCGTGAATGGATTTGTCTGCCTCTGAAGTTTTCGGAAGTAATTCTGGAATTTAAAAACAGTGGGGAATTAAAAATAGCTTCCGGCCTGGGCTGCGTTAGACTTGAGAATCGCTTCTCATCTTTGCCCCTGTCAACGCTGCCTTTCTGAAGAAGGTTATTTCGACCGCACTAGACGTTAAAAACAGTTCCTATGCTGATACTCCTATGTTATTTTTGGCAAATAAAAGCACAAAAATCGTATTATTTGGAATCACGTGTGACTGAAGTGCATATAATTGATCAAAAATTGGCTTCTTGGTACATTTACATCTGGAACGTCGCATGCCTTTTTTCCTTGAGAATGCCCGCAGACTAAAGATTCTGGTGATTGGGTCTTTCTACTGGGAACACTCGCCTTAGGACTAGAGAAAGCGCAGTTAATCTGGGCTGAATCACAATGGGGATGTACAGGGTTTTTCCCTCCTGCAAAGAAAGCCAGAAGACTTGTCCAAGCACATCAGTCTGGCACACTTAGCTAACCCAGCCCATGCTGGAGCAAGCCCTAATCACTGTTTTAGCTTTGAATTCAAAAACTGAAGCCTTGTTGCTTTCCCGTGGAAATCATTGCAAACCTGTATTATGTAGAGAGACAGTGTGGATTTCTGTTACTTCCATTCTCCACTGTTTTTTTTTTTTTAATCTATTGGATTTACTGTTTCATTAGGTTGATAATTGCATTATACCTTTTCTGAATTTAGACATAGGTGTTTCCTTAGAGGTACTGAGTTGGACATTTGCATTTGGTCCCGGGGACCAAAACAGTTCACATAAGTATGTGTCTGCAAAGGACAAGTTCTATGAAGTTACGATTTGTTTAGAAATTCTGCTAAAACTTGGCATAGAAGTAGTAGTAAAGTGGCCCTGCTCCTGATAGAAGAGAAAGGGGGTCTTTAACAGAAAATGCCAAGTTTGATTCCCACAAACTCTAGAGAGCAATGTAAACAAGGAAACCGGCCCAGGTCTCTGGAAAAGGCCTGGTGCTTCCTGTTCAGGATGGTGATCAAACTAGCATCCGTTTTGCTGTTGCTCCGGACTCCTCCTCCTCTGCTTGCCCCTTGACAACTAGACAACTTACTTTAAGCCTTTGCAGATTTCCCACTAGCAAGCAGCTACTCTGTTGTTTATTCAAGTCCCCTAATAACGCAGAGTGAAAGTGTGTGGACCCTTGTTGTTGGAGCTACACTCTGCTGTTTGGCAGTTAGGAAAGTTTTCTGGGTCAGTGTGTGGAACTTGCGCTCTGACCAGCACCTTCCCTTCAAAAGTGTTTCTCAGTTTGACCTGTGGCAGAATTTGTAAACTTGGTTTACAACTTTAAGGAAAAGTTTCACAAAAAAGAAAGTAGTCTTCCACAGAGTATCTATAATATCTTCACTTGCTCCATTTTCCTTTCCTAATTTATTTGGAAATAAATCTATTCATGGTTCACTCAGGTACGTTTAAGCTTTGTGTAATGTTATCAGGACCTTAGTGGAATGAGCTGTATCTCTTTCTGGGTCAGGATAATAATTTGTCTGCTTAATCTTATTTCAGCCACCAAAGTCCTTGGTACCGTTAAATGGTTCAACGTCAGAAATGGATATGGATTTATAAATCGGTATGTGTGTGTCTGTTTTATTATTATTTATTTATTGGTTTTTGAGACAGGGTCTTGCTATGTAGTTGAGACTGATCTGGAACTCACTATGTAACTCAGGCTGGTCTCCAACTCACAGCCATCCTCCTGCCTCAGCCTCCCAAGTGCTGGGATTACAGGCGTGTGCCACCACACCCCTCTGTGTCTCTGTGTTTTAAATTTATGCTTGTGTCGTGGCACTAGCCATGACAGCAAACCCCTTACCATACTTTATTAGTGGGCTCTGTAAGTTTGGAGGTTTCTTAACACTGTAAATATTCTGTCTAAGGCGATGGTCGTTAAATATTGATTAAAATAAGTTTCTAGAACTCAAGCTGATTTCATGAATCTAATCGTGAAAAGAAAGAGGATTGCCAAAAATAGAATCAGGAGTGGGAAGAGACTTGGGATAACTGAGTCCATGTCCAAAAGTTCACAGGAGGAGGAGCGAAGCCCTGCGTGATCAGGCAGCTCTCCTGAGGGGTGCCGACGGGGCGTGGGTTCCCGGCTGAGTCCTGAGGGAAGCAGGGCCTTCTCCAAGCAGTGGCAGCTCCTTCCCACATAGGAGAAACAAGGGCAGCTGCACACTCTTGGGATGTTGCTGTCGGCAGTTTGTGTTGTGTGCAGTCTGTGTCGGTGGGGTGGGGTGGGGTTGGGGTGGCTGTTTTAAATTTCAGTGTAAGGAGAGCTTGGTTCACAGCTGTGCCCTGTCCTTTTAACTGTCTTGCTTTGCTTCTGCTGGGAGGAAAGTTGGGGCTCTGATTACATGCCGTGTGATTTAGAAAGAGACAGGCAGGGAGAGGGATGTTTGTTTGCTGAGTCCTCCCTAAGCACCCTGGTAATGTGAGGGTAAGGTGGGTGTCTTGTGAGTATAAGTGTTTAGTGAGGATCAGTACTGGCTGGCTAGATTGAGTGAGGAGGATAAACAAACATTTATGTTGGATTTTTAGGTCTTGAGAGCTAAAATTCATAACATACCTGTTCTAAGTTGCTCTACATATTTTGGACCTTTAACTGAGTTGTTTTTGTCTCCCAACAGAAATGACACCAAAGAAGATGTATTTGTCCATCAGGTAAGAGGGCTGACAGGTGTTGGGAGATGTCTGGGAAGTGTTCTTTTTCCCTGAGTGAGACCTGAAATTTAATTGTGATTGTATTTTAAACTTTCTGCGCTGGTTTCTTAGAGCTCATTTCTCATTTTAAAGCTTCTATGTCCTTAGCAAAGTCTCGTTTGCTCCTGTTAGCGCCCTTTCTCCATCCGGGCCCTTCTAGCAGCCTGGCTTCAGTGGGGTGGGCGTTGGTTGGAAGCCTTCCTCCACCCGGACGTGAGCGGCAGATGTTTGGGGTGTGTGTCTCCCACGTGAGGATGTGAGGACACTTGGCTTCCCAGGGCAGCCCTCCTGTTAGACGGAGAGTGCTTAGCACCTGTCCAGGTCCTTCCATTTAAGGAAGTAATCAAAAGGGAATAAGATGAGATGAAGCAGAGGAGATGAATTTTTCTGCTGCAGGTGTCTCAGTCTTTCATTATGTGATTGGCCTTGAATGTTATCCATCCTGTTATTAGGTACCCTAAATTGCTTGCTTTGGAAAATAGCTTAGGAGGAGTTACACCTGTCTTTTTGTCCCTGTGGTTTTCTGAGCTGCCTGAAGTAGGAGTTTTCACCGCAGGACTACAAGGAAGTCATCCGTGTCAGGTTCTGAGGCGTGTTGCCCTGGGCTTTGTCACATCTGGCTTTCTGTTTGTTTTTCTGTCCAGTTTTGTGTGTGTTGAGGTGGCATTTGGGGGTTGGAGATTAAAAAGTGTCTGAAAAGCTCTCTTTGCGGTTTTTATCCTTTATTTCTGCTTGACTGGATACATTTCTACTGCAGGGAGATCATTTGATTTTTAATTGGGATGCAGGGATCTCTCAGACCCCCACAGCCTGGAAGGGAAGTGTTACTTATGATCCCCGAAGGAAGGGCCCTGCCTGGAGGAGAGCAGGGTCCAGTCTGACCTGATTCCAGCAGCAGTTTGGGAACCAGGCCTGCCCAGTTCTGCAGGGAGAAGGGAGGGGCTGCCTGGGAGCCGAGTCCTGGCCGGCCACCTCTCTGGGAGAGGCCTCTGCCCTGCTGCTCCCTCTTTCATTTTCCCTCCCACTCAGAGCAGGGGAAGGGCTGGGTGACACATGCCTAATCAGCCTTATAAAGTGAGGCTGACCTACTTGCACAGACTCACCCTATAGCCATGGAGGAGAGGCCAGCAGGGAAATGGGGACTGGGTGCAGTGGTTACTCCCTCCTCCCAGTCCCGGTGCTGGAGAAGAGAGCCGCCTTTTCCTAAGCCGAGCTGATACGTAATGCAGAAGGGCACCCTCATCATCTTCCATGTGTTGTTATGTGTTCAGTGTATTACCAGAAAATCTATCAGCTGGAATGTGAATACTATAAAGAGAAACAGGTTGAATAAATGCCGTACAGATAAAGCACAGGGATATGGATTTTCCTGTAACTTCAGATAAACCACCTGTCAGCCCCTCACTGTCTCCTTGACTGTGGGATGGGATGGCTGAGGAAAGATATTTTTTTTTAACTTTCCATTTCCAGGTGTTGAACCCAGGGCCTCACAAGCTGGGCAGGCCCTCTGCCACTGAGCTACATCCCTAGCCCTGTTTCTATTTTGAGACAGTATTGCTCAGTTTCCCAGGCTGTCCTTGAGCTTATGATCTTTTTGCCCCAGCTTCCCCTTAACTGGGATTAAAGGTGTGTGTCACTACATCTGCCACTAACATGGTTTAATTCCTGAGGTTCTCATGCTTACTGTCAGAGCTCTTTGTCCCCGTGGCATGTTTTAATTCCTTTTTCTATTTGTCATCTGCTCTGCAACCTATATTTCAAAAATTACTTTTTTGTTGTTTTTTTTGAGACAGCGTCTCATATGTAGTTCAGGCTGGCCTCGAAGCAGCGATCTTCCTGCCTCAGCCTCCTGAGGGCTGGGATTACAGGCCTAGGCTCCCACACCCAGTTCAGAAATTACTTTGCTGTTAGCAGTTAGCAGTTTCTTAAACACAGCGGGGGTGTTTTTCTAGGTAAAATCTCATAAAGCAGGATGCTCCCTTGCTGATGGAACTATAGTCTGAATCTTAGAAGCTTGACAGTTTGACATAACCGTTCACTATCATGATGGTGATGGGGCATAATGAGTTTGTAGTAACTATTTCACTACCACAGTGAACTTCCGAAGACTAGCACAAACCAGGAAGTGATGCAGAGTTGTGTGGCATTTTTTATTTGTTTTGCTTTGTTGTTCTGGAGAAATCATTGGTTTGTGGGAGGAGGACCATTTAAAAGTAGTGGCAGGCTGGCCTGTGTTGGCCTGACGGCAGTGAGTCATTTTGGTATCAGCCAAAATGGAACTCTAGACCTCAGGTGGGATTTTCTGTTTCCGTGGCAGACTGCCATCAAGAAGAATAACCCCCGGAAATACCTGCGCAGCGTTGGAGATGGAGAAACTGTGGAGTTTGATGTGGTCGAAGGAGAAAAGGTGAGAAATTGTGGTTGGGCAGCAAAGAATGCTGCTTCATAATCTTGTTGTGAGAGAAGTAAAGTAGTCTTCAGCCCAACTCGTGATTGTTTTTCTATGATGGGAGGAAGTAAGTTTTAGGTAGAAATATCTTTGATTTTTTAATGTGGTTATATAAATATACTTTGATATATTAAAACTCAGCTTTTCACTTAATAAATGATAAACTTCATGGAAAAACTAGTTTCTCAAAAATTTAAAGAGGTCAGTTTTATTTTGGAACCTAATATTAAAAGTGAGCTGCCTCGAGGCATTGAATATAGGTGAAAGCTGCTTTAAAGAGATGTCTTTCCATAAACTTTCAGACTGATTTGTAAGCGTTTCTACTTAGTAGTACACAGCTAAGAGCGCTTGATTCTCATAAAAGGAGAATCACACTGAATGTACTCATTGCTTTCTCTTTTGGGCTTGGACTTTGAAAAGCTGAAGGCATCTTGACTGTATGAAAGTTTTGTTTAGAAGTGTTCAACCCAGAAGGCTGCTGAGGACTTAGTTTGAAGAATATCTACAGAATTGTTTTATGCCATTATTAAAGTATGTTAATGCCCTTATGTTTTGATCTCAGTAGTCTGTTACAGGTATCAGTAAAACAATGAAGGCCAAGAGTAAAACCATTTAAAAACTGCAGCCCAACAAATTGACTCTCTTGAGTCTCCTTTGTCCCAATTTGTTCTTAGATTTGTGGTTATTTTTATTTTATTTTGAGACAGAATCTTGCTTTGCAGTCCAGGCCTGTGCCACCACACCTGGCTGACATTATTTTACCTACCTGTCTCTGAGAATAAGAACCTGCAAGTCTGGAAAGGGTGACAGTGTGGAGACTACTTTACAATGTCAGGGACTCTTTTATGGCTGCCGCAGTGGGACAGGTTTCTTCATTCCTAGCTGAGTGCTGGCAGAGCTACAGGAAGTTGTCCCTGGAGACTCAGAGTCCCGCTCTGGTGACGCGGGTGTGAACTCAGTCTAGGACGATTAACATCTCAGTTCTCGTCCATTGAGAAACATTCTTCCTGGTTTCATGTCATTTCTGCTTTTGCAGTTCTTTTGCATTTTGAGCAGTTTGTCCTCTGAAGAGGTGCACACAGCTCTCATACTTGGCACAGCCAGACAGGGAGGCATTGTTTAGCCAGATGGGTGCTAAACCAGAAGGCCAAGCGCCTTTCTTTATAAATCCAAGTCTATTTCTGAGATGGCAGTAGGAATTCTCACTGTGCCCGGCCATTGGGAGACCAGCTGTCTCCCACTGTGGTTCGGGGGGTGGTGAGCTTGGCGTCATGTTAATTTGGGGGCCACCCATGTCTCTTTTCTTCCTCAGGGTGCAGAAGCGGCCAATGTAACTGGGCCTGACGGAGTCCCCGTGGAAGGGAGTCGCTATGCTGCCGATCGCCGCCGTTACCGCCGGGGCTACTATGGCCGGCGCCGGGGACCGCCCCGCACTGTAAGTCTCTGTTCCTCATCGTGGTTGGGAGCTTTTTCTGTGTCTAAAATGAACCTGGAGTATGTACCTGGGGTGCATGGTTCACTGTCTTCTGGAGACAGGACAAGTGATTAGTACTTCTTTTTCTAAAGGGAAATTTTTAGTGCTCAGAAATTACCCATAGCCTTTCATTCAGCATAGTGTTTTCCTGTTTCTCCAAAGTAAAGAAGGAGAATTCTCAGACTTTTAGTCCTTCTGATTGGTCCCAATCCAGATGAAGAAATTCATAAGCCCTGTCTGGCTAGAGCTTTTGCATAAGCAGCTCAATTTATTTATTTTTTAATTTTTAATTTATTTTTGAGACAGGATCTCTCTGTAGTCCAGGCTGGACTTGAACTCATGGTGATCCTCCTGCCTCAGCCTCTTGAGTGCTGGGATACAGGTGTGTGCCACCACACCTGGCAAGCTGCTCAATTTAAAGGAATGTTTTCAAGGCAGAAATAAAAAGCTCAGTTTATTTGCTTGTGAGGACCACACTAGACTTGAATTAATAAGAGAATGCCGTTATCTAGATTTTTGATATGTGTGGAGTTAGAACCAGGGGTTAGCAGCATGGAATAAAACTCAGGCTCCTTTGCGTGAATACGGAGTGGTAGCTACCACCTGGGCATGGTAACACCTGTCTTTCCAGCACTGGGGAGGCTGAGGCAGGAAGACTAAATTTCAGCCCAGCCTGGGCAATTTAGTGAGACCCTGTCTCAGAGTAAAAAATAAAAGTGGCCAGAGATACATAGCTCAGTGTACCGCCCTGGTGGGCTCAGTGTCCAATATAACAAAACAGACATCTAACAGGATGGTGGCTACCCATTGTCATGCAAAAGTCTCATAGTTGAAATACATGCAGATTGAGAATAATTTATCTCTATCATAGGTTCCTGTTTTTCTCCTTAGGTAAATGGTTTTGCCCTTTACTCTGTTACCCTGCCCACACTGAGTTTATCATTCCTCAGGGCATGTTGCCTATTTTTCTGACCCTTGCTTTACTCACTACCCCTGTAATAATGAGCTGTGAAGGCTGGGGTTGGGTGCGCGACTGCACTGGTCACTGCAAATTCTTAGGCTCATTGCATTCATAGAGCTCAGGCTGAGACTTGGCTGTGAGGCCAATTCTGAAGTAAAAATAGAAAAATCTTCAGTAGGAATTTTTCCTCAAAGACCTTTCCCTCCAAGACCTGGGAAAGATACCGATAAACATTTTTTTCAGAACACTTGGTGTGTGGAGATGGGGCTCCAGTGCCGCAGTGCTGGTGGTCATCAGCATTGCCTTGCAATGCTCAGTGAAATACTTGGCTGCATAAACGTAGGAGACACAGGCACGATCTCAACAGTTTACACCATCTTATACTTACTCTCCCGGGGTGTGCGGGGAACGCACAGGTGCACATGGCCCGGGGACTGGGAACTCAACCCAGCGCTTTCTCACTGAGCTTTTTGCATTTTGGAATTTTATGGCAGGATCTTCCTAACTTACCCATGCAGGGCTTGAACCTGTGGCCCTCCTGCCTCAGCCTCTCCAGTAGCTGGGATGACAGGTATATGTTACTGTGTGTAGCTCATTTATTTTTTAATATTTTGAAATAATTTCCTAGTAAATGTTGGCATCGTTTTAAAATTTATATTCGTATATACATCGTGTTATGTTTACATTCCCTGTAGGGAATTGCTATATGTACATCTCATACTTCAGTCATTTTTAAAAACTATAGTTACTTATAAACACTAGTGATTTCTATATTCCTGAGAGTAAATTTGAAATCACAGATTCTTTGACAGCTGTGTGCTTGTTTTAATTTGTTAAAATATAAAATGGTCATGTGTGATGTACTAGTGTAAATACATAAAATAATAAAAAATGAGTTACTAATTCCCTTTGCTAATGAGGTCCGCATTTAGAAATGGTCAATCCTGACCCTAATTAATTGTATTAGGAAGTACAATTAAAACGGTCTAAACATAAAAAGAGTTATGCCATATAGGTCATTGATTCTCAGACTTTTTGGTTTTGGAGTGTATTTTTATGCTTAGCTATTGCGGATCCTAGAGTTTGTGTTTTTGTAGTAAAAGAAATCTGAAGTATTTTTAAAGTAACTCACGTTACTGTAAATGTATGTAAAAGGCTATTGCTTGTGCGCCTGCCTTTGCTATGTGCGTGGCAGAGGCAGCAGCCGGCTCTGCAGCCCCTGTGATGTAATTCGGTCTGTGGATGGCGGGAGAGGAGCAGGCGCGGGAGAACGCAGCGTGTCCGTGTTGCTCCTCAGGCGTCCACGTTTCCAGAGCCGCTGTAGTAGACGCTTAGGTCTGATGTGCTCATGATGTCACAGAATCCATTTTTTCTGGGCATCACCCTAAGTCCCTCGGTGGCTGCCGATGTTAGGCGCGGGGCACTGAATCTCCCGGGGCCTGGGGCGGCTGCTGCAGTGAGGACGCTGGTACGTCTGTTACAGGCCGTCTGTTACAGGCCGCTTGTGCTTTGCTGCTGCTTGGGGTTTGAGCTGCACGGACCCACTGGAGGCCCAGTCGCTTGTCCCAGGAACCACAGAACGGCCCGGGCTAACTGCACCTTCTCTGCGTACCGAAGGCGACGTCCGTGCCGGGAGCGGACCCTCCAAGCTTTCGGGGTGCTCCTCCGACCTGATGTTCTCCGGTTCCTTCCCTGCCTGGACTGCTTCTGAATCTCTGTTTCTTTGCTTCGCTAGTATGCTGGGGAGGAGGAGGAGGCAGGGAGCGGCAGCAGTGAAGGATTCGAGCCCCCCGCGGCTGACGGGCAGTTCTCGGGGGCCCCGGGCCAACTGTGTCACCCCCAGTTTCACCCTCGGTACCGGCAGCGGCGCTTCCCGCCCTACCACGTGGGACAGAGCTTTGACCGCCGCCCCCGGCTCTTTCCCCAGCCCAGCAGAATGCAGGTAACTCGCACCTGGGACTCTGCGTCCTCACCTTGCCCTTCTCTGCCTCCTCCACTCCTGATCCTCCTCCTGCTCCTCCTCCTCCAATGCCAGCCGCTCAGGCCTCCTGCAGATGAGCACAGCTCAGGAGCCGGCAGAAGGGGCCCTGGCGGCAGGCAGGCAGTAGGGGCACAGGAAGGGCCAAAGAAGCACTGCGACGGTGGCTGTGCAGGGGCTGGGGCTGGGAAGTCCTCCCTTGAGGCTGGGCTCAGGCCTGGCGGCTGCTCCCATCTTTGAGGTTCACAGATTAATCTACGTTTTAAAATGGGGGCCTTAAAGCCAGGCGGTAAACTTCAGGGGTGTTTAATGAGTCCAGCGCACGAAACACTTAGAAAGCTCTGCATCTCCAGGAGATGGTGCTGAGTTTTAAAGAAAACTACCGTAAAGATGGACGTTGTTGGCTGTTTATTTTCCTTTTTCTTTTTAACTACAAAATATTAGTAGAGCTGATGTCAAGTTTGCTATTATTAATAAGCCTCATACCAGCTTTGCAGTTGGAAAAGGAGGAATATATTCTCACAGTTTAATTTTTATCACCAGCTGCAGGCTTTTCCTCTTTCATGCCCTTGTGTCCCCCAAAGTGTTCTGACTGAGAATCATGTTCCGTAGTCTCGCTTTGCTGCCCTTCTCCTATCCCATTCCGTGTGACTGTTCTTTCTCTATTGCTTCTTGCTTTTTCCCTCCCACTCCTGAGCAGCTGCCCCCAACAAGTGTGCTCTAACGGCCAGACTAACACGCATGGAGACACTGGGTTCAGGAGGCAGTGGGCTTCTAGGAAGTGTCGTGAGATTGTAATGCAGGGTTATTTTTGGTGCCTTTTAGTGTTTTCCTGAGATAAGCAGGCTCATTATTTAGTGTATGTGCTGTGTTATGTTTTCTGAAAGCATGGTGATTCTGTTTCAAGTCTTCCAGGAATGTTTGCCCTTAGGAACTGACGATGCAGGGCCTTGTAGGATGCCATTCGCTGAAGCCAGGTTCCGGCTCCCTTCCACAGGGTCCCTGCCCTCACCCCGCCTTCATGCAGTTGTCTTAACGCCGGCCGACCTCCCCCATTCTGAGTGGGAAGGAACAGTGCTCTTGGTCTTGACGTTTCTGTCAGAAGATTTCCACTCCATGCTGTCTTGTGTGACTTAGAAGTCTCCATAAGCCAAATCAACAGCAAAAGAATGAAAATTTGAAAAGCCTTTCTCTTGTGATTAGGCTGCTTTAAAGTTGTCGGTACTAGGTCCTGAGGATGCCTGGTTTCCCAGTGGACAGTTGGTCAGGGGTAGGATTTGAGTAGCAGTAGTGAAAGTGAGTGGTCTGCTTTGGGAAATACTTAAACATAAAGGCGACAACATTTGTGTATGCGAATGTGTAGTATGAAGAGTAAACTAATTCTCTGTGGTTTTTAGATGTAAAAAATGAATGGAAAGCCAGATGTGATACCTGTAATTCCAGCACTTGGGAGGCTGAGGCAGGAGGATCTCTGTGCATTTGAGTCAGTCTGGGTTACAGAGTGAGGCCTTGCCTCATACAGAGAGAGATTGAAGGAAGAATTGAGTTGGAGATTGAAAAAGAGTGCAGAGGTCTTTTCACCAGTTCAGCAGACACGTCAGGTTGGCAGAAGGATAAAGCAGAGTCGGAGGTGAAGGAGCTGGAGGAGGAAGGTGTGATCTTAGGGGTGGTGGTGTCTGAGGAGGGAGCTCAGCGGAGGAAGCTAGGGAACAAGGTGGTGAGGGGCAAAGGGGTGGCGTCCCCAGGGGAGACGCAGGACCATGGTTGTAACTTTGGAGTTGGGAAACGTGATACCTAAAGCGAGACTTTAATAGGGTGGAAGTGGGAGATGATCCTGGGATTGGGTTCTGGGGCCGGGAAGGGGAGGCTTGGCCAGTGAAGGGCAGTGGTGAGCACCCGGGAGCGTGTGGAAGGGAGGGAATGCTCAGTGCTGTCCGGCAGCGAGAAGACATGAGGGGTCCTCGGTGTGGCCGGGAATGAGTGGGTGCAGGAGCGTCATGCACCCCCAGCGGACGGAAGCGCCTCTGGAGGTGCAGTGAGGAGCTGTCGAGGGAAGTAAGGTCCTCCCTGCCGAGGACGTGAGGTCAGGGGAGAGTTTCATTTGGCTTCTTTGTACAGGGGGGAGATCCCAGACTCCTCACCCCTGATCTCACACCAGCTACTTCTGAAGAAGGTGTGGTGGGTCAGGTGGGGGTGCATGTTTGCCACCCTCCTGTACACAGACAGACCACGTGTGTCCACGCCACGCAGGTGTCTTAGCTCTGGTGACCGAGGCCCCAAGTGAGCGATGCCTTAACAGCTCCGCGCGTACCTGCCGCCCAGGGCTTTGCTTGTAAGTCTCCCTCATAGGGCAGTTACTCAGAGAATGTTGGGGTCACGGTAGAGGACGGGAGCCAGGAATGGCAGTAACAGACTAGCCCACGGAAGAAAACAGAAGGCAACGGTCCATTCGGATCTAAATGAATAAATGGACATGCCGGGAAGTTGGATGAGTAAAGATAGTGAGACTTTGAAGGTATGGGCTTCCCATAAAGGCCCAACTAATTACAGAGAGGCAGAGAGCAAACTTACAGTGAAGGAGCTGTGCAGGCTGCCTCACCCCTTAGCAAAGGAGAGCAGCATTCGATGGAGGTAGGGACTGAGGCGTTGTGCCCCCAGCAGGATGCCGCGGGGAGTGCAGTGTAACTTCCGTGATTTCCCCTGTCAAGGAAGGCAGAACTAAATCTAGGTACTGCCAAACATCCAGGATGCTGGGGAATTTTACCGAGTAACTGGCCTGTCATTCTTCCAACGTGTCACGGTCATACCAAGTAAAGTTTGTAGAAACCTCCCAGACCAAAAATTGGAATAAAGGCTGTGCGAGATTCAGGCGGGCCAGCTGGTTGTGAAAGTTACTCTCTGGGTCGACTCGGACGAGGTCTGAGGATTGGATCCCACACTTCACCTTGTCTTAAGAAGTTTGTGTGTGTCTTGAAATTTAAAAGGTGGAAAGGAGTGGTGCCACCACACCCGACTCTTCTTAAACATTATACATAACACAAATAAGAAAAAAAATCAGTCGGAAGAAATCAGAGGCAAAGATGTGTTTTGTGTTTTTCTTTCCTTTCTGGATTTTGAACCAGGGCCTTGCACATACTAAGCAGGCATTCTTAGCACTGAGCTTCACCCTGCCCATAGTTAAGATTCAGACGGACCTCTGTAGAAACCCTTAATGGGATTGAGAAGAGACTAGTTTGGACAGTTATGGGCCTGAGTTTGAAACAATGCTGAAAACATCTCATTTTCCAATATAGTATATTATTACACTTCTTGTAAATTGAACACATGAGATTTTAAAATGTTTCTGGGTGTAGTGGCCCACACCCGTCATCCTAGCATTCAGGAGGCCGAGGCAGGAGGATAGCCATGAGTCTGAGGTCAGCCTGGGCTCCATAGTACAAGGCTAGCCCGCAATACATAGTGGGACCCTGTTTCCACAAAACAAAATGAAAGTTAAGTTAGTAAGATGAGATGTTGTGGGGTAACTGTTCTAGCGGACTGAGCTTGCTCTGAGAAACAGTTGGGTGTGCTCTGTGCCTCTTCCTGTGCCACATTACTCACTTCCAGTTCTCCTCACCCCCAGGCTGGTGAGATCGGGGAGCTGAAGGACGGAGTGCCCCAGGGAGCTCAGCTTGAGGGCCCGGTG
Source organism: Fukomys damarensis (assembly GCF_012274545.1). Taxonomy (NCBI): domain Eukaryota; kingdom Metazoa; phylum Chordata; class Mammalia; order Rodentia; family Bathyergidae; genus Fukomys; species Fukomys damarensis. Next base: position 23,959,758 of record NW_022900931.1, on the reverse strand, counting down.
CATCGGAACCCGACCTCCCGCCCACGGTACCGCAGGTGTGTGCCACTCTCCAAGCCGTGTCCCGTGAACGGTGCTGCTTGTGTCTGTGAAGAGGCGTGGCGTCTTGGGCCACACCCACAGGTGTTTTGTGCTAGCAGCGCGACCTCCTTCCCTCTGTGGGAACTCGAGTGTTCCAGCACACCATTATTCAGATCCTTCGGCTTCTGTCCACTGTACTTTTTCTCTTTTTTGGGTGGTCCTGAAGATGGAACTCCAAGCCTTTCTGCCTCTTTATATTTCCATCTGTCTCCATCCCTTTTTTCATTTTGAGATACTGTGTTGTTGAGTTGCTGAGTTGCCCAGCCTCCCGGAGTGCTGGGATTACAGGCTGGTGCGATGTCCCACACAGCTTGATACTTAATTTTTATTAAGTTAAGTGAAATAAGCAGAAATTAATTGGTAGGGTAATTTGAATAAAGATTTGTGTATCAGTATTTGTTCTGACTTTTAACTGGGACAGTATAGTGTAAGTTAAAGCATGCTGTGGAGTGTGTTTTGTATAATTAAATTCCACTTTGTAATTTAGGGGCTGTATGGCCTTGAACAGGTTTCTGGACTCTAAGCTGGGGTTTTCAGGTCTGTAAATTGAATATCAAGAAATGCTGTACAACTAAGCATGATGGCAAAGGCCTGTAATCCCAGCACTCCAGGAGGCTGAAGCAGGAGGATTGCCTCAAGTTCAAGGCCAGCCTGGGGTATATAGAGACTTTAAGGCCAGTCTGAACTGCATAGTGAGAGCCTGTCCAAAAAAAGAAAAAAAAAAACTCTGCAGTGACTCATAAGATTAAATATATGAGTGTATCTGAGATAATTAGTGTAGCGCTTCCGATAAATATTAGAAATTGTTACCATATTGGTGTTAGCGTGATTGGAGTGGTTTATTTTGTTTCTGCTTTGTCTCCGTGAACCGTACTCCTTAAGGTCCTTTTTCAATCTGTGTTGACACATTTCAGGTACAGGTTGAGCATCCTCAAACCAAAAATCCCAAATGTTCCAAAATATAGGACTTTTTGAGTACCAAAATAACACTAAACATTTTGCCCTTTGAGGCATTTCAGATTTTGGAATTCTGCACTGAGGATGCTCATTAGTAAAGTTCCAGAAAACTGAACCTGAAGCATCTGGCAATAACTATTTTGGGTAAGGGATGTTCTAATCAAGAAAACAAGTGGCAGAGAAGGTATTTCCATTAAAACCTTTGTTCCATTCGCTGTAAATAATTCTAGCTGTAAGTAATGACCATTTTTTTTTTTTTGAGATGGTACGCAGTTACATTGTCCAGGTTGGCCTTGGGTTGTCTTGTCCTGCCTCAGTCTCCTGGGGCAGAGTTCACAGGCATGTGTCCCTGCAGGCTGACTTTAACAGTGAGCTCTCAGGCATCCCACGTCCTCTGCGTGTCTCAGTGTCCTCTCTCTCTCTTTCTCTCTAGAGGGCCTCCTCGCCCGAGACCCACAGCACCTATGGGAGAGGCTGAGGACAAAGAGAACCAACAAGCGGCCAGTGGTCCAAACCAGGCCACTGCTCACCGTGGCTACCGCCGTCCCTACAACTACCGGCGTCGCCCACGCCCTCCGAATGCTCCTTTGCAAGATGGCAAAGAGGTAATGCTCGCCAACTGGAAGGGATGTTGCCGACCAGTTTCCGTTCCGTCCGACTTTAGCATCGTGTGTGTGGCTGGGGATTGAACTTGGGGCCTATGTACTAAGCTGCATCCTTTTTTAAAAATTTTTTTTTGGTACCAAAAAAACTCGGGGTCCTTGTGATTGCAAGGCAGGTGGCGGAACCACTGAGCTAAATCCCTGGCCCTTTTTAAAATTTTGAGACGAGCTCTCTCCAGGTTGCCCTGGCTGAGTTCACGTTTATGGTCCTCTTGCCTCAGCCTCTTGGCCCCTGCCTGGCTTGAGTGGAGCAGCTTACTTGAGGCTCACCTTTGTAAGGAGCGTGCCCTGCACATACAGCAAATGTCTGGATCCAGCTCGCTTACATTCTCTGAAAGGACCGCACTCATGGGGACTCCACAAGCGCGTGTGGGGCTGTCATTCTGGATGGGGCGGGGAAGCTGTCTGAGTGAGCTGGAAACTGGACTCTACGTCAGGGACCGTGGAGTCATGACATTCAGGGGCCATCTGCCAGCCTCTGCTGCACAATGGTTTTTTTACTCCTGCTCATACGAGTCACTCATGCTTTGCATGGTGATTTTTCTTGGGCAGGAAAATTCAGTCTGAGACCTTTGAGCCTCATAGTTTCTGTGGTCGTCTGGTGGGTTCCTCTCTGGTTTATGACTTGGTTTTGTGCTTTGTAGACCAAGGCAGGTGAAGCACCAGCCGAGAACCCGGCTCCGGCCGCCCAGCAGAGCAGTGCTGAGTGACACCAGCTCCCCAGGCCCCTTCACCACCAGCAGGGTAAGAGCGGGGTGCCTGGCCTGGAGCTACCTCCTGTAAATGTCACTGAGTTCTCCATGGTGGCGCATTGTGGTTTAAACTCATTCTGTGATTCATCTGTGGCAGCCCTTTGTTCACTGGATTCTAGGGAAAAACTGGGTGGCTCAGTATCTCTGGGATTGACCTTATTTGGATAAATTTTGGGGTTTAACATGGTTTAGCAAAGCTGATGCCAGTCAAGTTTTTAAAGACAGCTTTGAACTCTCACTACCACCATGGAAAACTGATGCATTTCTGGCACCTAGTGGCCAGCCAGTTTGATAATTTTAAACTGACATGGTCTTGTCTTTATAAATTGGATCCCCCCCTTTTCCTTTGGTAACCATTATTTAAAGTTTTAAAGTTATTGTGAGTTTCTTCTCTCTTATGCTAGCTGCTTTTATGTGTGTTGCTGTGGGGTTTAAATCATTCAGTAGATTTTGCTGTGTAGCAGCACAGTGTTTTATCTCTGGGTAGCATGGACATTTATCATGGACTCCTTATTCGAAGTTCCATTACCTGACTTAGGGTTATGTAGTAACACGTTTATGACAGGTGGCTCTAATTTGAATTCTATTGTTCCCACCAGCTTGAAACCCTGTATGCGTGCATGACTGTCCAATGGGGTGGCTGATACCACTTCTTGGGGCTGCCTTTGATTATAGTGCGAAGAAAGGCATCGATTTAGCAGACCAGGTGTCATCATATTATAGTTCCTAAAGGGAAACGTTAAAGTGGTATTAAAAACAGTACAGAAAATTGTAACATGGCTGATTTATAATAAAGAAGTTGTAAATGGGTATTATATACACCAGCAATGGGGGACGTGTACAGTTTCCATGCTTAAAAAAATTTAGAGAATTAATTATTGGTAAACCATTAATCTATGATGAAATACCACAGGCACAGATTGCCTAAAAATTTGTGTTGATTATACTAATAAATTTTAATTGGTTTGAACAATATTAATATAATTCAAATTCAAGCAACTAGCTAGGTTTTGTCCATTCATAGACTTAATTAATTTTATTAATAAAAAGGCCGATAAAAGTGATCAGACAGATCTCTTTGTACCTGAGGGGAACAGTCATGCATGTACCATTAGTGGTTCAAGCTGGTGGAAACTTTCTAATCACCTTGAAATGGCTGTAGCCTTTTACTCTGAGTAGTGTTATTTAGTATAGTCCTCCCCCCAGAAAAAAGAAGGAAAAGGTGTTTTTACTACTTAGAGTTTGTCTGGTACTGGGGAAGCGGCTAAGTAATGATAATATTGCCTGGAGGAGAAGCAACAGTGACTAAATGTTTGAAGAGTTAGTGTTGGTGTAGTTTACTTGGTAAGGGCCTTGTGATGGTTTTCTTCCATACAGTTTTCAAAATCTATACTAATGTACTCATCTGGCTTGTACAAGTATTTTATAAGTGAGCGTTTTTCTCAAATTAATGTATAGTTTACAAATGTATATAAGGTGAATAGACTTCGTTTAGAGCTTTCTGAAGTACTGTTTTTTAGTTATGAAAAATAATTTCTGTTGCTGTCATTTTGTCACTCTTGGTAAATTTGATTTTTATTTTTTCCAGGTGATCCAAAGAATAACCATTCAAAAATAAAGCAAACCTTACCAACACCAAAGAAACATCTAAGCAATAAAGTGGATGACTCAGTAAGATTTGGACATTGGAATGTTTACCATTATTCTTTGAGAAACTAACAACTTCAAGAGGAAGATGTCTGAAGATATTTCTAGCCAGCTGCAAGCCCAGCAATGCCAGCACAAGACATAGGAGAGCATCCCCCCAGTTTCAGCTACCACTAGGTTTATATTTTTTCCAGGTTTTTACTGTTTTGGTAATTGAAAGAAGAAATATACTACATGGGAAAGTTCCCCAACCAAAGAAATCTGGAATTGTTATGTAGTAAATGCTTTTTTTTTTTTTTTTTTTCCTTTTTCATTTTGGATGCTGGTGCTAAACTTCTAAGTGTCATGATTAAAAAAAAAAGTTTGCCCTTATTTATTTTTAGAATGGGGGGAGGACAACATTTTTGCTTTCTTTTGTGACTCTTTTTTGGAAATGTGCAGTAAAAGAATTCTCAAAAATAAAAATTTTAACCTTCAAAGGAAAATGTGGACCTGGAATATATTTTCCCATCTTAACATCTAGTTAGTGCTTAACATATGTAAAATAGTGCCTTTTTAATGTAAATTTAGTTGTATGAGTTTGAAATCATAGAATTATTTTGAAATGTATAGCTGGGAACTAACAAGTTCATGTCTGAGTTGAGTAATAGGCATGGATGGTTTGATCACCATATCTGTTTTCAGGTTAACAGGTCAGATTGCCTGTTAATTTTCTTGATTGGTGGAGGAGTCAGTAGTTCTAACTTTGTGAGCTTCCAGCCTGGGGTTTGCAGTACCACTCTACTTGCTGTATATGTACGGTTGTGTTCCCAGATCCTCACTGGGGATCAGTTTGAGAACCATGCTTTTGTGGCTGCTGAATTCCTCCTAGTAAAATGGTATTGTTCCTGCATGTAGTACATGCACATCCTCCTGTAAGCTTTCTGCCATCTCTGCTGATGATGCCTGAGACATTATAAATGATATGAAATAGTGGCTACACTGTATTGATGAGATGATACAAATTTCTTTGCCCCCCAGATATTTTGGTCTGCATTTGATTAAATCTGTAGGTTCAGCAATGGAGAAGCCAACTACGTGTGTCTTTCAGAGGTTGGGACCTCTCAACTATACTAAGGAGTTCCTGCCACAGGTTGGCACCCTTACATTGAAAGATGCTACACTACCTGGTTAATTGTCAGCTTGGCTTTCTCTTTCAGATTATTTGTTTCTCAAGTATTGAGCCTAGGTTTGCCAGTTGCTTATAGAAAATAATCAAATATGGAATTTAGGTGGAAAAATGTGTTATAAAAAATAAAGTATGGCAAGGAGATAGAGACTGGCATAATTACAGAGAGTGTTTATTTTAATCGGGAGATGTCTTCCTCTGCTAAAATGATACATAAAAGGTAACCTAAGCTGAGAGGTAAATGAGCTTTTATAAAAATTAATTGACATATTTTAGATATGTAACAACATTAAGAGGGAATTTTTACCTGTATATGATACATCTTTTTCTTTTCCCATTATGTTTATTGGCACATTTACATCAAGCAATACAGTTACATTTATCATTGGGATCTGTCTTGTTTCTTGTTTTTTCCCCATACCCCTGCCGTCCCTTCACCCACTTCACCTTTCCCTATTTACAAAGACTTCGTTTCCATTTTTTTCTTTTTTCAGTTTTTCTTTTCCCTTATTTCTTTTCCCCTCCTCTTCCCACTTCCCCTTTAGCCATTTTCTCCCTATCTCACAGTCTCAATTATATCTTTCTTTTTCCCATTCCACTCCCCTGCCTTCAACCTCTTACGTATAAAAACTTTGTTTCCCTTTATTCCTTCTATCCCCTCACCCACCCCAGTTCCCCTTCCCATGTGAACATTTTCTGTTCCACAACATCTGTTATACATTTTGGTCCTTAAATAACTGTTTAGTTTCTCACATCCGAAAACAATGCAATATTTACATATGTGTCTGATTTATTTCACTTAAGAGTATGGTTTCAAGGTCCATATGTTTACCTAGAAATGTCTGTGGTTTATCCTTTATGGAAGAGTACTCCATTGTATAATAAAAGTAAACCTTTATTGGTTTATGAGCATTTTGGGCTGTTTCCAAGATTTAGCTATTACAACTGTGCTTCTGTAAACATTTGCACATATATCACTGTGGTATGATGCTTTTTTTTTTTTTTTTGGTACTGGGGGTTGAACACAGGCCCTTGCCTTCGTGAGGCAGGTGCTGGAACCACTGAGCTGAATCACTGGCCCAGATGCTTTTAATTATTTCGGGAAGAGACCAAGAAGGGGAAAAGCTGGGTCAAATGGAACCTCTAGATTTTTTAAGAATCTCCACACTGATTTCCACAGTGGTTTGACCAGTCTACACTCCCACCGACAGAGGAGAAGGGTTCATTTTTCCCCACAGCCTTGTGAGCATTTGTTATTGATTGGTTGATTTCTTGAAAATAGCTACTCTTTCTGGAGATGGAATCTGTGTTAATTTGCTTCTCGAAAGAGATCAGTGATGTTGAACATTTTTTCATATATGTATTTGCCGTTTCTACTTCATCTGAGAAGTGCTTTTTACTTTCAGATACCCAGTTTTGGATTGGGTCTTTAAATTTGGAGGGGTCTGATTTCCTTAAGTTCTTCACTTTAGATGTTATTTTGTCTGAGGAATAGCTGGTAAATGTTTTTTTCCCCCCTCATTCTGTGTGTTGCCTCTTCACTCTTGGTTTCTTTTGCTATGCAAAAAAGTTTTTTAATTTAATGTGATCCCAGTTGTTGATCCTTTATATGCCTTAGTGTAGATTTTTTGTTGTTGTTGGAGTTCTATATGCCTCACTTATCTGTCTTCAAATTCTTTTTCCCTGCTTGGGAAGTTATCTGCCATTCCTTCTGTGAACAGGTTATTTTGTTTGTTTGTTTGTTTTTTGTATGTTAAAATTTTATTAAATTTCAATACAGGAAGATTCCAAAAGACGTGATCTATAATACCTAAGAGTTCTGTTTAATTACCAGTCAAACAAGGAAGACATCACCCTATTTCTTTTACCATTTTTAATGTTGTTTGCATTATCTCCTGCTTTTTCCTTGATCCAGTCAACCTTACGTTGTTGTTTTGTTTTTTTGTTTTTGTTTGTTTTTTGTACCGGGGATCAAACTCAGGACCTTGCACTTAAGAGAGACAGGTAGTGGCACCACTGAGCTAAATCCCCAGCCCAGTGTTATGTTACTCTTCTTTGCATCATCTAGGAGCTGTTGGATTGATTTTTTTTTTTTTATGATCCCTTGCTATTTTTAAGAAAGCTTTCTTTTCATAATCATTAATCACAATCCTGTCTTGTAGATCAGATATTTTATCCTCACATTGGTTCATTCTGCTGCTATACTTTCATTGGCATTTTAAATCTGGATATCTGAATCTTTCATGAATTTCATTTCTTTCCTATGTTGGGCATTCATGGCTTCCATAATTTTCCTAAGCTCCTCTGTTTTTTATGTAGTCACTCACTAATTGTGTCCTTCATTATGGTTATATCTGTAGTTATTTGAGAGATTATTTCTGTTTTGGTTTTTTCCTAGAGCCTCATTCATCTGCTTTATTTCTGCTGTTACCACTTCAGAGAGTCTAGGTGAGTGGCTTTCAGATCATTTCATCTCATCGCTCCTTGGGTTTGCCTTTGGTTAGCTGGAAGTCTGGGGTTGCATCTTGTTTTTGTGTCTTCTCATTTCCTAATTTTTTCTTTTTTAGTTTACTTCCTGTGTTGATGCTTGTAAATTGCTTATGATAGGTACCTTTATTGCTAGTATCAAGAACCTTTAGGAAATGACTATTTCTCAGAGATGTGTCCAGGTGTAGCTAGCTGGCTTTTGGATTTTGAACTGTGGCAAAATCCTACCTCTTTAATGTATCAGGGAGGAGAAATTGTTGCCTATTTGGCCTGGCCCCTAGTTCTTTGGCACTGGCCTATAGTCTTTATGTACGAAAAAAGAAAAAAAAATATATATGATTGATTGGAGTCATGGAAAAAGCAGGAGCTAGGTGTGGTGGCATATGCCTGTAATTCCAGCATTTGGGAGGCTGAGGCAGGAGGATTGCTGTGAGTTCGAGACCAGCCTGGGCTACATGGTAAGTTCCAGGTCAGGCTCAACTACATAGTGAGACCCTGTCTCAAATTCCTGCCCCCCCCCCACCAAAAGCAGGAGGCAGTGCAGGAAGATAGTCTCGGACTTGGCATATCAGGAAGAACAACTGATTTGAACAGTTTTGTCATCTTGGCTAAGATACAATCACATAACGTCAAACAGCTTAGAAAAAGACAAACTGATAAATTAATTTGCCACCTTTAACCTTATGAACAAGATTTGCCGTTACACAAAATCTAAAAACCAGAAAGTTGTGTGTAATAAGTAATCCCCTCAATATGGCGATTTTTACTTCAGGGGGGAAATTTTACAAGGGGTTAAGGGAAAAAAATAGAGGAAGAGATTAGGAGGAAGGCTGGAGGATAAAGGGAAATTATTTACAGTGTGTGAAACTGGTGAGGACAAGAGGGAGACAAGGAGTAAACAAAACTAGAAATGTTCAAACTCAAGAACAATCAAAAGCAAAGGAAGTAAAAAATGACTTCCTTAGGGCGTGTCTTTGCTGTCACTGGTAGACAGTGGGATTAGACATTGCCCAGATCCATATTGATTAATCCTAGTAAGCCAGCAGTCTCAGTGTATGGTGGGATGGTGGATAATCCCAGCAAGCCTGTGCCTTTAGTTCTACTGAACTTTAGGTTGCTTCTTTTTTTTTTGGCCCTGAGGCTGAGATCTGAGTCAGCCTGAAATACTCCAGGTACCTCCTGCAAGCTTAAACTTAGCTCTCTGCTGCTTGAACCTGGCTTTCTGATCTCTTGCCAGCTTGAATATGGCTATGTCTTACCCTGATGCTGGGAGCCACTAGATGGAGCCAACCTACAGTCTGAGTTCTGAGCTCAGTTGCTCCCTTCTGAGATGGCTGCTGGCCAGTCACCCTCTCCGGAGGGCTGTGTCAACCTGAACAACTCTCCAGGCACTGCAGTTGGGTTCACTGCTCTGCCCCACTGGTGTGTTTCTCTGGAGGCCTCTGGGTCACCAGTAGTCACAGTGCATCTCCAGGTTTGAGCTGACCCTCCTATGCTGAGCCAGGGCTCAGGAAGAAAGTGCCACTTGCCACCTCTTTCTTCAGTGAAGTCTATCTCCTCACTCTCCCCAAGGCATCCAATTCTTCCTTCAGATCCTTGCTGAATCCCTGGGATCCAGTTGCCTTCTCTTCCTCACATTACTGTATATACCAGCATCTGGATTCCAAATTTCAGCATGGCGTTTTTCTGATGCCCACTACACCATCTTCCCTGAAGTCCAAATTAGCTTTTTTGTATTTCTGAAGAAAGAACATTCCAGATGAGGCAAACATGTTGCAGACATGTAAACAGGTGAGTGTGCATTGAGCATTAAATGTAAATAAATAATTGGCTGGCTCCAAGACAGGAAATCTAGTATGATGAATTTCTTGTTTGTGTCTTGGGGTAGGAATTTTATATTTAACTCTATCTTGTGTTCTTCATGAATGTATGGTATTTCCATGCTGTAGGGTCATTTATTGTCATTGCAGTGATGGTGTATATATATGTATATATGAGATGGTTAAGGTAAGATCTGTTCTATCAAGGTTTTCTAAAACAAGTTCAATCAAATTTGATATTGAACATTAACTAAAAACAGTTCCGTGTATGTTTGACTACATTCAAAGCATATGCTATAACGCTGGGTGTGGTGGTGCATGCCTGTAATCCCAGGGAGGCTGAGGCAGGAGGATTGCTGTAAGTTCGATACCATTCGATACCAGCCTGGGCTACATAGTCATATGCTATGAAATGTAAAAGAAGGAAGTAAATATCAAACATTTTTCAGAAATTGTTTATTAGTGTAACAAATTTCTCACTAAGATTTTAATAATCAGTAATAGATTTTAAATGATTTATCATTCTCAAAAATATTATCAATAGCATGGAATAAGTGATTTAAAATTGTTCAATTTAATTTGATTTTTCTTCTTTTGGCAATACTGGGAATTGAACCCAGGGTCTCTGAGGTATATCCCTGCCACTTTCATTTCATATTTTGAGACAGGATCTCATAAGTTGCTAAGTTGTGTAGAATTCTGATCCTGCCTGTACCTTCTGAGTAGCTGAAATTATATAAGGGAGGAACACGACCCTGAGTTTAGTTTGTGTAAACTAGTGAGATATTGTCACAGTTACTTTCAAAGTTGATGGCAAGTATCCGTTATAAAGTTAATTTCTAAAGAATTCAGACAATTTTTTATTTAAAACAATTTTTTTAATTTAAATTTAAATTTTTATTTTTTTGGTACCAGGGATCGAACTTGGGCCCTTGTGCTTGCAAGGCAGGTGGTGAAACCACTGAGCTAAATCCCCAGCCCCCAGACAATTTTTTAAATAAAACATTCATAGGTGACAAATTGATTAGTAACAAAACACAAGATAACACAGACCATTTCCATAATCCCATAGCAAATCTTTTTTCGAAAAAATTCTTCTTTTGCTCGTTGCAGGAACATCATTTAAGTATCATCAAGCTAGGTGGCAAACGCCTGGCAGTGCTTATCATATGAGCAGCAAAGTAGAAGGCTTGCCTTTCTACAAGCGGAAGAGTGAGCACTATTTTAAATATAAAAGTTCCAGCATTTTGACAAATAATGTAAGGTTTTTGTGTTTTGAGGGAACGAACTTTCCATTTTTTGAAAGAGAGGGTTTTGCTATGCAGCTCAGCCCAGTACTGAACTCACTATGTAGTCCAGGCTGGCCTTGAACTCGCAGCAATCTGCCTGCCTCAGCCTGCCAAGTCCCGGAATTTCAGGCATGTGCCACTACCTGGTGACAAACTATTTTTAAATTATCACTCCCCACTCCTCAAAAAGAGTCACTCCCCATCTCATTTGAAAGTATTACTCAGATTATACTATTAGCTTTGATTTTATAAAATAAACTACATTGACATCACAGATTGCATTGTTATATACGCACAAACCCCTTCATTCATGTAATTTCCATTCTTTCCTCAAGATACCTCATCTTCCGTATGTGAGACAACCCTTTGACCTACAGACCCAGTGAATGTGTCATTGTCACGTTACATTGTGAGATTTTAGTGAATTTTAATGAAAGCATACTTTCACGTACTGCTCTCCCACTTCTCTGGTGCTGGGGGGGTCGAACCCAGGCCTTGCACGTGCTCCGTGAGCATTCACCACTGACCTGCACCCCTGGCCCTCTCGTATATTTCAAGATTAAACTGTAAGCAAATCTTTGGGTTTTTTCCTCCCAGTTGACATACATCACACTAAAGTAGTCTTAAATACTAGGTAGTATAAATGTGCTACCTTTTACCTTTATTGTGATATATATTAGCTACCTTTTACTAATATACAAAAATTAGCTCTGAAAGCTTTACTATGCCTACATTCCACAGGGTAATCACTGCCAGCTGCTGTAACCAACAGTCTTACATTCCACAGGCCTAGGATAAAACACTTTTATTGTGGGTATGTTTGTTTGGTGGCTCTGCCTGGGCTGTTCTCCCAGTGGCTATTAGGAAGAATCCCCTTCATGCTACAGCTTGGTCATTGTTAGGCTGTGGTTTCAGCCTCTGTCATCATCCATCCCACAGCTGGGGCCAGGGGCTTCACAACAGAAGTGACTCACTCATCGCAGAGGCTTTCAGTTTGTGGGCAAGAGCTAGTTAGTTACGGGGTCTGAATGGTGCAGCTGCAGAAGTAGGTTAAGGCAGGTGTGATGGTGCCCGCTTGGGTCCTAGTACTCGGAGAAGCTGAGGCAAAACTGCAAGTTTTCGGTCAAGCCTGGGCCACTAAGTGACCTGCCAAGACCTTGTCTCTAATCAAACAAATACAGCAGGTGGGGATGCAGCTCAACGCAAAAGCCCTGGGCTCATTCTGGAGTCCAGAAAGAAGGAAAGATGAGAAGAGGAGGGAGGAGAGGAAAAAGAAGAAAAGAAAAGAAGAGATTAGACGTGCAGAAAATCCCAGTCTTTGGTGCCATTCCAAGGTATAAACTGTTGAGCAGTAGACTTAGATTTCAGCCATGAGTTTCCTCACTGGGAGCTGTACTTTTCTCTTTGCATTGTCCTTTGCAGGGCGAAAGGAAATAAAAAAGGGTTAGCTAGTAGGGGCACAGCTGTGACGAAACAGGATCTGTGCTGAGCTTTGCCTATTTGTGAATTGTGCTACTTTTTATTTTATTTTATTTTATTGTTTTGAGACAGGTCTCACTGTGTAGTTGAGACTGACCTGGAACTCACTATGTAGCCCAGGCTGGTCTGGAACTCACAGTGATCCTCCTCCCTCAGCCTCGCGAGTGCTGGGATTACAGGTGTGCGCCACCACTCCTGGCGCATCTCAACAATTTAAACTTTAAAACTTCCCTGGGTTTATTGAAATTTTCTCTTTCCAATAGATTTAATATACACTGAATCTATATAAACCATATATTACACTTGCTATGTAACATTATAATATATATTTATACACACACACACACACTAGAAGACAAAATAAGGGGAAAAATGATAAGAGAATGAAGTAAAGGGCAAATAGGTTGAAGCACAAAATGTTAGCTTCGAAATTCTATTTATGGTAGGGTGAGCCAAGAATTTGTTTCTGAGATAATGCTCCACATTTAGTTCTAAGACAGAAAAACAAGTAACTGTAAGGTGCACTATACATTTGTAAGTCTTAGAATCATTTGCTTCAAAAATAATGTGCAACTACACTTCGTGTTTAAACCACAGGGGATATAATCCTTGAATCATTACTTCATTCATTTGTTCATTGACTTCAGAAATACTTACTAAGTGACTATTACTTGCCAGATATTGTTTTAGGTTCTGGGGATACATTTGTGAACAAAACAGGATCCTGTTCTTATACAGTTAGGGAGGAGAGATGAGATGATAAACAAGCAATGTGTAGTATTTCTGGGGATGATAAGTCCTACAGCTGTGGCCGAAGTGATGGGTGTGCCAAGCCGAAGCTGGGTGGAGTGGTCAGGAAAAGCCTCACCGATCAGATAACATTTGTGCAGGGACCAGAAGGAAGAGGGAGGCTCAGCTGTGCAGGAATCCAGGGTCCCAGGAATAGCGAGCCACAAGTGTACTGGTCTGAGAGTGGGTTTAGAGTGTTTAAAAGACACTGGGAAGCCAAGGAGATGCAGTAAGAGGGGTCCTGGGATCTCAGATGACCTCGAATGATAAGAGTAAAAATAACCTTATGCTTTGCAAAGTGTTCAGGGCATCTGAAAAAATCTTATTTCCCCTGGGTATTATTGAATGCACATGATGGATTTCATGCTGGTTTCTTTTCTTAAACTCCAGTCAGAAGTCTGCAATGTCACGATGTAACATAAACGAAACCTTAGTGGGATTTGGGCTTCCTAATCTCAGCATGTTTCTGAATCACTTCTTAGAGCAGTACATAGTTAAATTTTTATAGCCAATAATGTTTGAGTATTTACAAATATATCTGTATTTAAGAAAGCATTTAATTTAGAAGCAGAAAATCTTGTTTCAAATCTTAACCTTGCAGCTTACTGTCTGTGTGACAGTAGCTAAGCCACAACCACTGAGTTTCAGTCTTCCTGGACTATGATTGAAAACACTCTTTGCAACATCAGCTGTACCTCAGCTTGTTACAGGATGATGAAGCTAAAGCTATTTTGAGACTTCAGTTTAGGATCGTAGCTTTTTCTGCTCTTGTGTGAGGGACACTTGCTATGTATACAAGGACAGACAGTGATCACTGGTGGCCTCTGCCATCAAGGAGAGCACAGCCTATAGAAGAAACAGACAGGGAACTATTACAAATGAGAGGCACTCTGCATGCTAAGAAGTAGCTGGCTCTGGAGAAGATTCTAAGAGAAATTCAGAGATCTGCTTCTGAGAGGTGAGCAGTAACCCTGACAAAGCAGGAGGAATTGTTCGGTAATAAATGAGGGCAGGGCAGGGCAGGGCAGGGCTTCATGAGAATAGTGCAAACAGTGTGCACGACCTCTTGTGGGGTGAGATGCTTAGTACTTCCTGGGTTTTTGTTGCTGTTTTAGTGAATAGGAATATTGTGACTATTAGTGACACTAATGTAGCAAAATGGAACATCTTGGTGCTACAGCCAAGTGCTTCAGCTCAATTGCTACAGCTACAGTAATTTGAAGACTGGAGAATCTGAAAGATATTCAAAGAGACGGAGAAAAACCTTTATTGCCGGCTGGCTCAGAGGAGTTTGCATGCTCCAAATTCTGAGCACCGAGCAGAAGTGGAAGCAGCATTCTACAGACACCTGTGGGGTGGGGGGGTGGCCGCCTGCTGGGCCAGCATGCTCACAAGTGGGAGGGCGGAGCTACAGAGCATTCCTGAAACAAGTACCAGGGGGGCACGCTCACAGAGGAGGGGCGGAGTTAACAGAACATTCTTGAAAGGTCTGGTAGGAACACCCTGCAGCTCACCCAGTTAGGGAACACTTTGCTACACTGGGGAGGGGCACTGCAGCAAAAACGGTTACATTTCTGGTACAGAACACTTTATGGAAGCAAAACAAAACAGTGGGGGGTCCAATTGTGTGTCACTGCTTTATCACTGTGAAGTAGAAATAAGGTGAGAGTGTATGGGGATTCACAGAGACTTCACTCTAATCATGGGCAGATCCTGAACGGGGAATACCACATGATAAATCTTTCTTGGAAAATAATCATTCTGGCAGGAACATGAAAGATGGGAGGAAGGTGATGGGAAAGAAGCTGGTTAGAAATCTCTTGCTTAGCCAGGTGCGGTGGCTCCCACCTGTAACCCCAGAACTCTGGAAGCCCAAGGCTGGAGGATCAGAAGTTTGAGCCTAGACTGGGCAAATTAGCAACTTAGAGACTTTGATTCAAAATAAAACATAAAAAGAGATGCAGATACAGAGGCCCTGGGTTCAGTCTCCAGTTTAAAAAAAAAAAGGATTGGTGAAGGCAAGTAGGAAAGATTATTACAGAAATCCAGGTTAAGTGGGGGGGCATAGTTAGATAATGGAGGAGAGGAAGGAGGACAAGGTAAAGAGAGATTGCAAAGGTACAGGAGTGTAATTGACCTTTGATAAGATGAAACGCAGATGGGAAGAATGGTGAGCATTTACACAGCATTTCCCAGCTCTGCACAGCTAAGTGGAGGTGGTCTTCTTAATTTGAAGCATGCAGCTCCTTAGGACCGAAAATAGCTATTTAAAAAATCCTAATGTTTATCAAATAATTAGCATCAGCCTTTATAGAATTATTTAATGGCATGTATTAGTACCTTGTCTTTTTTATTGTTCATTAACGAGGTAGGTCGAAGTCTTTTTTAAAATCAATTTCAGATTGAACATATCTCAATAATGTAGCAGAAATGTATGCATCAGAGTTTTGGTTCAGGATCATTTTTAATGTTTTGCCTGAAAAAAAAATGAAAATGAACAACATAGTATGTATAAAGACAAATGTGCCAGGCGTGGTGGTGCACACTTGTAATCCCAGCACACAGGGAGGCTGGGAGGATGATCAAAACTTTGAGTCCAGCCTAGGAAATTTAGGGTCTTAATGAGACCCTGTCTCAGAAAAAAAGGGGCTGGAGATGTAGCTCAGTGAAGAGGGCCTTGGTTCAAGCTTTAGTATGAAAAAAAAAAAGACAAAGGTAAAACCTAACTGTACTAGGTTGCTTAAGTATAGTGTAATAGAAAATTAGTTTATTATTAACATTAGGTAATAATATGATGACATTTATATAGTGCCTTCAGTTTTTGCACATCAAATGCACGTTTTTTTGGTACCAGGGATCAAACTTGGGTCCTTGAGCTTGCGAGGCAGGTGGTGGAACCACTGAGCTAAATCCCTGGCCCTAAGTATATGTTTTCTTTTTGATTTGAATTTCTCAAGGCCTCTGGGAAGTTGATATTTTTTCCGTCTCCTTTTTATATGTAAAAAAATTGGGAAGCCAGGCATAGTGGTGCATACCTGTAATTCCAACACTTGGGAGTCCAGGGTCAGCCTGGACTGCATAGTAAGACCTTTGTCTCCAAAAAAACCCAACAAAAACAACACCAAAAAACCCCACCAACCAACCCCACAAACAAAGAAATAAATAATTGGGAATGATAGCCCAGGTCTCATTTTTCTATTTAGTAGGAGGCATTATTTCCTCTGCCTGCCAGCTGTTAGGAGTGAGATGGGTGCTGGCCAGCAGGTCCTCACCAGACAAAGCTGCTGGATGCTGAGCCACTAGAGATGAGAAAGAACCAGAAAATCATGGCATACGAACTTTGACGAGGACCTGAGGCTAATCTAGTCTAACGTTTTCATTTACAGTTGAGAAAACCGAGACTCAGAAGTTGGCTGAAGGTGGTGTAAGGGTGAAAGGTATGGAACCTACTGTAGTGATCTCTGAGGTACATTGAACGATCCTATGAGACTCTTGGTGGGAAAGGAAGAGAAGTGAGTGGATCCAAGCAGTTGAACGTTACTGACCAGAATAAAAGTTGGCAAGTAGGCAGCATTTATCACACTGTTATGCTTTGAAGTGAACGGCCTGCAAAGTTGATACAGGGACTTGACTACAAGCTTTTTAAAGCAGTGTTTGGTAGACAGAATAACAGAGATGTCAACAGGGGGTCCTCAGAACCTGTCATTCTGTCACCTTAAGTGGGGAAAGGGCCGTTGCAGATGAGACTGAGGCACTGGGGTGCTGGGTGAGAAGATTACCCTGTGGGTCCAATCAAAAAACCACATAAAATTTAAAAGGGAAGAAACTTTCCCAGCTGTGGTCAGAGAGGGCACAGTGATGGACGAAGGGTCAGAGAAACGTGTGTGACAGCCACTGCTGGCCTTCAGGAATGAAGAAAAAATATAGTTTTTGGCTTTTGTGACTTGAATTTTCAATCTTTGTGTGAAGTACGTGACTTAAATGAACCTATTATTTGTAGGTGGTGGATCCTGGATGGAACTGGCTTCTTTATTGAGAAGAGTATAATTCTGTATGAAAACTCAATCCATACCTATGTTGCAGCTGTGTGCACACCCAGTTCAACACTGGAAATAAAAACTGTTTCGGTGGAAACAAAACAAACGAAAGAACAAGAGGGAGCTGTGGGTGAGCTGCTCCGTGGCAGGTCCTCCGCGCTGAGAAGTTTAGACCCCGGGGTGCCTCCCACCAGAGAGCTCCACGGTGGGCAGGGCTCCAGGAGGCAGAGCTTTGGACAAACCAAAGAAGGTGGCAAAGGCAAGGGAACATTCTTCTTGAAACCTCCAAGAAAGACATTTAGTCCAATAAATATCTTGATCTTAGCGCGGGAAGACCTTTATTGGACTTAAACCCAGCTCCTGCGGGGTCCTGGGTTCTGTCAATGCTCAGAGCCTCGCCCAGGCCGCGCTGCTGCCCCTGGTTCGCAGCTTCCCGGCCGCCCAGGGCCCGGGAGTCCCCCGGCTGTGTTCAGGTGAAGCTGGGAGAACACACCTGCCTCACTTCGCGTTACATTTCCTTGAAACAGCGACAGAGACGGAGACAGACCCTTGAATGAGGGTCTGTGTAGAAGTTTGCTGGAAAACGAAGAGGTCGCCGGCACGCGCCGCAGAGTGGCCCCCTCCAGGCCCTGTGGACACAGCAGATAGACAGTGTTTGCTCCTTAGATACCCGCTGGTTGATAAGGGGGCAGAAATGGGGGACATGAGAACGGAAACGCTGCTGGAAAGGGCTCATCACGAAGTCCGCGTGGGCCGGCAGTACCCGCCCTGTTCGCTACATCCGCAGAAGTCGATGGGTTTGCACCATTGTATGCCTGATGAGCGACTAGTGATTTTTATTTCCACTTACTCCTTTCAGGTCTTCTCGCCGTGGCGGTGGTGACTTGTCCCCCAGCGGGGTTCAGGCTCTGGGGAGTCTGACAGCTTCCAGCGCCCCAAGGCACCGCTGCGGGCCGGACAGCAGGGGCCGCTGTCGCCCTGCCGGGCGGCCCCCTTTCCACCGGGCCTGGGGTCTCCTTGCTCCTGGTCCAGCGGTCGCCGGGCGAGATGAGGACGAAGCTCCGCCACCTGTCCAGACCGAGCGTCGGCAGCGCTGCTCGCCTGGCGTCCCGGAAACCGGCGCCCGCAGTCTTCCCCGTGGGGAGCCCCACGCCAGGCAATCGTGCTCCGAGAAGGCGCACACGGTAGAGGATGGGGCGACTGGCGCGGTGTAGGAGGCCCCGGTGATGCCCAGGGCCGGACTTGGAAGTCGGGGAAGAGAAAGTGCAGGAAGTGGGGCCGTGTTTTTCACGTGAGCAGACAATCTCCAGGTGAAGGAACTTGGATTTCCCGGAAATCCGTGGCTTTTGCTTCTGTGCTTTTGTGAGGTTAAACGCGGAGAGCAGCAGGAAGAAAACGGGGGGGATGAGGGAAACCCCTGCGCTGGGGGGCGGGAGCTGCTGGCTTCCTCTGGAGAGGGCTCTCTGGGCCGTGGTGATACCTAAGTGAACACTGCGAACCCCCTTCCTAAGGGGGGTCTGCAGGGGCCTGGGAGATTTCCCGGCGCTCACTCTTTCTTTAGACACCATCCATCTCGGCTGTACCCTAACCTCCAAACATTGCCTGGTAGCATTGCTGTACCAAGGACTATTGATTGTGTGTGTGTGTGTGTGTGTGTGTGTGTGTGTGTGCGCGCGTGCGCGTGCGCGTGCGCGTGATACTGGGAAGGACTGAACCCAGGGCTTCCACAATGAAATACAACTCTGATCCTTTTTATTTTTTATTTTGAGGCAGTGTCTTTCTAAGTCACTAAGTTGCCTGGGCTTGGACGTGAGATCCTCCTGCCTCAGCCCCCCACAGTGCTGGGATTATAGGCCTGGGCCCCCAGCCCAACTGCAGCAGACTCTTAACAACTGCATAATCAAAGCAAACTGAGGGTAGTGATTGCATTCTTTTGTTATGGAAGGAATCAGTAAGTGACACACAGAGAGGCAGCAGAATAGAAGTAAAACAACAAATTTACTTATCAATAAGTAAATTTACTTATTGATTCCTTGTCTATATCACATAAGCTGTACCTGGATCGAGGATGAACTGGGTTACAACTCCTCCTTTTATAGAGTCTCACAGCCTTGACTTCATTTGGGTGGTTACATTTCATTCTTACAGTTCAAATCAAGGTCACAGGATAGTTCATTTTCAACCCAGACGTAACAGTTCTTTGTAGTTGGGAGTTTACCTTTAAGATTTGCCTAGTTTTCTCTTCTAGTCCATAGGAAAGGGCTGTTCAGGGTCAGGGGAGCAAATGTTAGCAATGGGTCTTTTCATCTAGACACTCTTACGATCATGTGGTTCCAGTCTCTTCGGAGCTCAAGACCTTGCTGACCCTGTTATCTCAGGGTCAGACCAATGCCTCATTCAGCAATTAGTGCCTTCAGTGCCTGTTAGTTCTGAGCTAAACAAAACAAACTGCTGTTAGAAACAGCAGAAGCCATTTTACATTGTAACACTTTATAGGTTTTTGCAATTTATAAAACTTTGCCCTATCTCTTTTAATTACAATTTTATACTCATGCTTAATATTATAGGCAAACATCATAAATGAAAAGAAACCTGCCTTAATTTTTCCTTTTATAGCTATTGACATCCTATAGCCCCAACCAAGGCAAATGGCCCTGTCTTATGTATTTAGGGGTGGTCCTTAACACTGTCAGATAATAGGACATATAGAAATATGGTGCTATTTCTAGAACATTGACCAAATTAAAACTACTATGCATATCATTTAAGGTTAAGTCAGAATT
The DNA here is from genome assembly GCF_012274545.1 of Fukomys damarensis. Taxonomy (NCBI): domain Eukaryota; kingdom Metazoa; phylum Chordata; class Mammalia; order Rodentia; family Bathyergidae; genus Fukomys; species Fukomys damarensis. The sequence continues at coordinate 23,939,810 of NW_022900931.1, read as the reverse complement.
CTGGTAAGGATAGTGTCTGTTCATTTTCTGTTGCTATAGCAGAAGATCTGATACTGGGAATTGCATAAAGAGAGGAAGGTTATTTAACACAGGAGGTGGAAAGTCCAAGGTTGAGCTGATGCTCCTGACAGGGCCTTGAGTTGCATCATAAGTAGCAGCAGAAGGGCAGGTAGGAGGGTGCTGACGAGGCAAAGCGAGGGGCGGCCCCTGCCTCGTGACAACCCGCGCTCGTGGTACCTGGTCCAGTCCCACGAGAAGGCGTTACTTCTTCTTCTTAATGATCAAATTCCTTCTCAAAGGCCTCACCATCCTTACACTGTGGACCACATTTTGGAGTAAGTTTCAGAGGGGACACACAGGGGAAGATGCTAAAAGTTTGAGTGAAAAAATGTTTCAAATTGTACAGTGTGGTTATTTGAAAATGTATGCACAGTATTCACATTTGAAATCAGGTGCCCTTGGGTAGAAGCTTTGAAACTTTCATTTTAGATGTATAACTCGATCTGGCATGATTTAACTGAGGTACTGTGTGGCAGGGTCAGTTCAGGGCGTTGTGTTGGATGACTCCTGGGAATGGCATTGTTCTATTTGTATTGTGCTAGCAACGAAAAACATTTTCCAGAAATGACAATTAGGGGTTTTCTTTCTTTATTTTTTTGAGACAGGGTAGTTCAGGCTATGTAGTTCAGGCTGGCTTTGAACTCATTGTGTGGCCTAGGCTGGCCTTGAACTCATGGTGATCCTCTTGCCTCAGCCTCTCAAGTGTTGGGATTCCATGCCTGGCCTCAATTTGGGGTTCTAGGCAAGTTGACCTGAAAAGCTTTCTTTCTGACAGTGAACTATCGGGATCCATTGTATGTCAGAGACACTCCTAGTTGTGTCAGCCAAGAAAAAGGGCTGAAAATCTACTTCTTTGAAGTCCTTCTTCAGTCGGGTTGGGCTGGTGTGGACCAGCCTGGAAAGCCCCTGCTAAGCCTCAACTAAGTGCTTTATGAGGGCTCTTCAGCAGGACCCAAACTTGCTGTAGCCTCTGGCCAGGGAGAGGCTCAAGCAGCAGGAAGGCCTGTGTGTGAGTAGGAGAGGCGGCATGCTTGGCTGCAGTCCAGGGCGGGACTAAGGCAGTCTGTCTCGAGGGCTGTGTTTTCCATCACATTTGTGTCAGGGCCCACAAACCAGCCGTCTGGTTTGAACCAAATCACTGCCCTGCCTCCTGCCTCCCGGGTCTTTTCTACCTCTCCTAAGGTCTGATGCTTTACCTTTCCTGCGGCCGCTGTCTGGTATGAGTCAGAGTGAGTTCGGGTGGAAGAAGACAAAGGAGTGTTCTTTAAGCCCCAGCAAAGAAACACGCAGGTGTGGAGGTCCCTGTACGAGGCAGAGGTTAGCAGAGGCTGGTTCAGGTGCGTGTACCCCGAAGTCCCGCAGGCAGGGGCACACGGTAGTGACTTCGTGCCCTGGACTCCAAGTGTGCATCTTCCTTCCTCCTCGTTTGCATCACTTCAGAATTTAGCTGAGTACAAACACAACTAAATATCCAGTGAACTTTTCAAATGGTGGGAAGTTGGAATAGAGCAAGCGCCAGAGAAGATGTAAGAAATACAAGGCCAGTTGTGGTTTCCCTGCTTGTTAACTGACGGGCACGGTTTAATCTCTGCGTCCTGGTCTCCCCGTTGGTAGATTATGGATTTTAGATTTTGTTGCTTGCTTCTGAAGCACCCTTATTTTCGCACACACTTAGGATCTGGTGGCTTTTGTGGAGCATGTGCTGCATTTCGTAGTTCATGAGAGGGGTTAAGGGCTGGATGGCAGGGCTGCCCTTTTGCTGCTTCAGCAGGGCGGTGTGGCTGTAGTGACACAGAATTTGCAGTGGCCGTCATCTTTGCAGTGCATGTTTGCATCCCTTTTGGAAGCCTGAGCAGCTCCCATGACCCCAAGCAACCTTGATGTCACTCTTTTTCATCACCTGCTATATCTAATCATGGGCTTGTGATCGGGAAGTCTCACACCTGGGATTTCAGATCTGGGATTTACTTTCCAACTTCGAGTAAGTTACTTCACTTAAACTTTAGCTTCCATATGCAGTGTGAAGCTAGTGAAACAGCCACAGCTTATTCTGAAATGATTTTCTGCGACATAAGTAAAGATAATTTTGAAGAACATTTCAATTTCACAGGGAAGAGAACTGTAGATAAATTCCGTGTGGTTTATAATTATCTATATACTTTACCACCGCACTCATCTTACTAAGTCTCCTTTTTCTTGGGCCAGTATTAAAATGGATTACTTAAAATTCACAGAGTTAGCAATTGTATCAGTTACTTCCTGTTACTGGGAAAAAATACCTGACATTTGAAACTTAAACAAGAAGTTTGAGCTGGGGATGTAGCTCAGCGGCGCCGTGCCTGCCTGGCAAGCACAAGATTGCTGGGTCTGAAAACAGAAGAAGAGGAAAAAAAAGTTTATTTTGGCTGATGGTTTTAGAGGGCTCAGTGCACAGTTGGCCGGCTCCAAGGCAGAGGGGCGCCATGGAAAGGCTTGGCAGAAGAGAGCTGCTCACCTCATGGCCGCCAGGAAATAAAGATTGAAGTGAAGAACTGGGGACAAGAATATATGCTTCCAGGTCACATCTCTAGGGTCTCACACCAGCCTCTACCTCCTAACAGAACATTCAGCAGTGACCTTGTCAATGGGTTCATCCACTGTGAGTATAGTGCCCATGGGGCCCAGTCATCCTCTTCTGAAGGCATGACACTTTGGGAGGACATTTTAGATCTAGGTCATATCAGCAATGGCTAGGAAACAGAAGCAGGCTCACTGGAAGGTAAGAGACTGGATGATCTCCAGCAGGCAGGTAGTAAAGATTTGGTAATGTCACTATCACCAGGACCATAACTAGTGACAGTCTGGGGATTTATAGATACAGACGGTGGAGATAAATTGCTTACTAAAAGGAATTCTTTGAACCGTGGTGTAGAACTTTCTGCACTAGATTTGGTGTCTTGTATATGAGCTGTGGGTTTAGCAGCAATATTGGGGCCAGATAGGGCCCAATATTTGTAGGACTTTAGTCAAATAGATTTTGAGTACGTAGGGAGCAGCGGACTTCGCAGGAGGCTGGATAAATAGAATTATTCACGTTGGTAGGAAGTTAGGCATTTGGATTCCTTGGACACGTTCCGTAGTCCTGCCATTTCACGACAACCTGGGGAATTTCGATCACCTCAGTGCTGTCACGGGAAGGAACCCTGGATCTGTTGTCACTACAGCAGTGCCTTGAATGCTGTGCCTTGGACTCTGTCCACTTTACAGTCCCAGGTGGGTCACTGGCACCCTCATGTTACCCTGTGGTACCAACACAGACGGCGGGTCTGTCCCGTCTCAAGAGGGCATTTGAGGCCCAGCCCGCACTAGGAATGATTCTCTGAGAGGCAGAACATCGTCTGCTTTCATCAAATCGTACACAAATTCTGGTTTAGCCTCTTGAGGCTGTGGAACTGTCAGTGCTATAAAGTGGAACTTGTCTCCTGGAAGCTACAAAATGACCTTGAGAGAAACCAAGTGATACCTGAATATAAGGAAAGACACTCTGTGTCTTACATAAGGAAAACATCATATGGTTAAGTACCAGTACTCCTCAAATTGATTACATATTCTAAATAGTTTCAATCCAAATTTCGACGTCGTTTTTCCAGAAATGGTCAAGCCAATTCTAAAACTTATATGAAAACACAAAGGAATCAGAATCAACAAAACAATCTTGAGAATGAAAACAGGAGTTGGAGGGCTGAGACTTTACTTACTGTAAAGCCACAGTACTCTGTGGTACTGGCATAAAGACAGACATATAGATCAGTCAGAGAGTACTGGAAGTCTGAGGTCTCAATTTAAAAGACAAAAGCAATATGAAAGACAATTCTGATTCTGCAAAGAGAAAGAAAAATGTTCTTGGGGATCTACTTAAGCCATAGTATGGCATAGTACAGATGTTAAGAACATAGACTCTAAGCCGGGTGTTGTGGTGCACACCTGTAATCCCAGCACTTGGGAGGCTGAGGCAGGAGGATCGCTGTGAGTTCGAGACCAGCCTGGGTTACATAGTGGGTTCCAGATCAGTCTCACCTGCATAGTGAGACCATGTCTCAAAAAAACAAACAAAAAAAAGACATAGACTCTAAGGCCAGATGGGTGGGGTTGGAATCCCATTCCTATGGCTTAGCAGGTGTTGACTCAGGGGTTGTGAGGGAATAGATTTAATACAGGACACATAATTATAGGGTTATTTTATAATATTCCTCCAGAAAAGTCAAATGCAGAAGAGTGCAAGAGACCTGTTGAAAGACCCAAAGAACCCAGCTGAAGGCCCAGAGCCCACGGCAATGTCTCACGCAAGTTTGTAAGAAGGATCTGCCCTGGGGAGCCTCAAAGGCCAGTGGTGGAAGCTATAAGATCTGCTTTGGTGGGGTGAAAGATCTGTGCCACCAGGCTGAGGGATCTGCCCTGGAGCCCGGAAGTGATGCTCCAGGCGAAGACCAGGGCTTCCCTGAGGAGAACAGCGCCATCCAGTGACAGGGAGGCCTGAGCTCCTCTGATCACCACAGCAGCCCAGTTTGTATCAGGAAAACCAGCCTCAGCAAGCTCCTCCAGGAAAATCAGCAGCATAGATCTTCCCCTCCAGGTTTCTTTTTATCCACTGGCTACAGTCCTCAGGTAGGCGGGTCTTCCACAACCCGATCCAGGTTGACTCAGCTCAGCTGGGCGGCACAAGTTGATCCACCACAATCCACCCCTGGTCAGCTTGATAACCAGACATTTCCTTACCCGGCTGCTGTAACTCAGGCATCGGCTCAGCAGCAGGTCCACTCAGCAGCAGGTGCACTTAGCCTGTCTGCTTCCTGGTTTCTTCATCTGTGAATCAGATGACTGACCTTGAGTAAACCGCCTACAACAGTACCTAACATGTAGTGGGCACCGCAGAAATATTTGCCATTGTAACTGCACGCCATAAACTCTACTAGGAAGTAGGGGGAAGAAAAACCAGGATCAGAGGAGCCTGGGCTGAATATAAATGTCAATTAAGGAGGAGCCTGGCAGGGAGTTCAGAGGCTAGCTTTAGCTGATTAAAAGCCAGGACTCTGCTCCCGACTGGTACCTGGGAAGAGCCTGGGGTTGGTGGAAGGGGAGGTAGAGGGGAGATGGGTCGAGGAGGACACCTAAGATTAGCCTTCTCCCCTGAATAAAGCTCTGGCGCTGCATCTGGGGGGGCACACGGAGGAGGCGCCAGAGACAGCACTGCAACACTGAATCAGTCTTGTTTTCAGTGTAAATAAATACCAGGCAGAACTCTCCAGGGTTTTCTTCTGGGAGTAAGCTCAGGCTCTTTGCCCTCCCTCTCTGATAGGAGGCTGTCTTTTTTATTCAGATGTTTGCTGGGCTTTCATTTCAGAAAGTAAGGTCAGACCAGTCTTTAGATATGAATGCCACTGTCAGATTTTTTTCCCGGGACAAACGGAGCCTCCGTGACAGGTGTCTCCAGCGTTACCCCTGCCCACTGGCATAAACTTCCTCATCTTGGTAGAAGTGAAGATTCTTGATTGTTCTGTAGATCTCTCTTTCTGTCACTAGACAGCAAGTGGAGATACTCGTAGAAAAGCTGGGTTATTTACACATTTTGAGGAACTGATACATAGTATTAAACCCCTTGTTTAAAAGGATAGAAAAAAAAATAAAAGGAAAGAGACAGGGCCAAGCATTTATCCCAGTGGTACTGAGTTCGATTCCTCATACTGGAAAAAAAAAAAAAAGGAAAAAGGACAGAACAATTCTGTTGTTCACTTTCCCTTTGGTTGTTTTATTTTGGAATTCTCTTCTTCTATGTAAATATATACATAGTGATATGGAGCTTGAACCTAGGGCCTTCACACTGAGCTACATCCAAGTCTTTTAAAAAGTTATTTCTTACTTTTTTGTTTTACTTTTTTTTTGATGGGTTAGTTCAGGCTGTCCTTGAACCAACTATGTAGGCCATTCTGGTCTTGAACTCATGGTGATCTTCCTGCCTCAGCCTCCAACTGCTGGGATTACAGGTGTGTGTTACTTTTTAAATTTTGAGGTAGGCTTTCACTAAGTTGCTAAGTTGCCTGGACTGGGCTCGAACTTGTGATCGTCCTGCCTCAGTTTCCCAAAGTGCTGGGATTATAGGCAAGGCATGCACCACCACACCTGACTTATAAATATATTTTATATATTCATGGTTTCTTGGGTACTCCCCACGGGGTGGTGGTGATAATGATAATCCCCTGTACTATTATCACTCATTGTGTATTTTCTCCTGCCTCACACACAGCTGTCTGGGAAGGAAAATTCATGGGCTTGCTTAGGGTCACACAGCACCCCAGCCAAGGGCTGGACTGGAGATCCTGTGCTGCTTTGCCTGATTCAGGAAAGGAGTCCTCCACCGTACATTTCTCCTAGAACTTTCTCTAACAATGCAGGGGAGAAAAATGTGATGGATTTCAGCGCAGAAGGCAGTTGAAGCCTAAGTGAAGATTAGTGGCAGGGTCTCGTCATACCAGGGAACACACTGGTACAGATATAGCATTATTCAAAGTTCATTTGAAGGGCTGGGTATGTGGCTCAGTGGTGTCATGCCTGCCTGGCCTGTGCAAGGTCCTGAGTTCAGTTCCCAGTACTGTAAACAAAACAATAAAGACAGTACTAAGAGTTTATTTGATCTGAGATTTTTTTCCAAAGTGAATCTTTGTTTGTTTGTTTTTTAGACAGTGTCTCACTTTGTAATTCAGGCTGGCCTTGAACTTGCTAGGTAGCCCAAATTGGTCTTGAACTCATGGTGATCTTCCTTCCTCAGCCTTGTGAGTGCTGGAATTACAGGTATATGCCAGTATACCTAGCAATCAAACTGCATCTTCTATCACCTGTCTTTAGATGTATTACCTTTGGTCTCCTTAACAATTAGTAGTGGTATGAGAGTGAAAAAAATCTGTGACCAAGAAATGATACAGCAGAGTACAGTTGGTCTGAAATCCTCTAAAATACCAAAGCTGTAACAGTTTAACAGATCCCCTGATCATATGCTACAGAAAAGTTTTAGCCAGGCGTGGTAGTGCATGCCTGTAATATCAGCACTCAGGAGGCTGAGGCAGGAACATAAAGTTGAGTTCAAGTGAGTTTGGGGCCAGCCTGAATTACATAGCAAGATCCTGTCTCAAAAAACAAAACAAAAACAAAAACAACCAAAAAAAAAAAAAGGTTTAACATTTGGAAGCAGGTGCTTTGGAAGAGATGGCTCTGTGTTTTGCCCTGGTGTGGCCGGCAGGATGCAGGTCCCTGGGTCTTGGGTGTGCAGTTGGGGTGAACCGGAGGGGTGAGGTGATGGCGAACACATGGGGTGTGGGCCAGCAGGGACGCTCGTCTGGGAGCGGGAGCTCCACAGCAGGACTGCAGAACGTTTCAGCTGTATTCAGGAGGACTGTTCCAGGCAGAGAGGACAAGGCCCATTTGCCAGTGTGGCATCCAGGACCAAACTGTATGGGAGGAGGCTGGAATCCGCAGCAGGAGAAGACCTTGGGTCAAAGCTGCACATTCCCAAATGTGGAAATATAGTAAGAAAAATAGAAAGAAGGGAGTCGGAGTGTTGGTGTCTTTGCTGCTGCCGTCAGGACTGACTCAGGACCTGAGTGGAAATTATCCAGCAGAGATACGATATCAGCGGAGCCAGCTGCAAGGCTGAGAGTTTCAGATGCAGAAGGAATGCGGCGCGTGCTGAGAGCGTCTCTCTGGTTAATTAAAAATACCACTGTCCAGCCACCTTCCCGTTTCTATAGCTTTACTTTACAGCATTATGCTCCTTGGTCCCTTCTGTTTAAATCACTGTTCCTTAACACGGGTGTCAAATTCCGAGACTGACTACCAGCTCTAATATTTAAGTTGTCAAGTCGGTGAAGTAGGAAGAATTAATGAAAAAAACAAAACAAAACAAAACATTAACTTTATGATTGCTTTAACTCCCACTCCCCATGCAGGAATGCATATACTTGGACCCCCAAATATTATAAATATTTAGATCAAATGTTTTAGTTTTGTTAAATTTTGTTATGTATGTTCATTTGACGAACATGGTTGTGACTCTGCCTCCCATCCTGTTAGGCAGACGAAGAGGGAAGGGGGACAGACAGAGTGACTCTTCTGGCCTCGGTGGTCATAATTTACACGACTTATGCCATGTATAAGCTCAGTGACCCTGGAACACGGATGTCAGCGTCACCACTTTCCAGATGGGAAGACTCAGGCTGAGAAACTTGAAACACCTGACGTGAGTGCTGGAGCGGGAGTGTTGGAGGGAGATCTGAATAGCAGCCCAACTTGAAAGCCTCCAGAGGAAACTGTGGGTCGGCGCAAGGCAGGTGTAGACACTGGAGCCACCTCAGCGCAGGTAGGAAGGTGAGGAGAAGAGAGGAAAGCCTGGGGTTGGAGAGCAGGCGGAAGAAAACGCCCAGGTGAACTAAGTTCTTGTGGGAGCCAGTCCTTGGCCTGCCCCTTTTGTGGGTGTGACTCACTTCCTGGTGTTCTTTGTGCTTCTTTACTGCCCTCAGGAGAGAAGCCAGAACCTGATCCCTAAAGTGGGGACACAGGCATGGCAAGGTCAGGGGTCAGGACTCTGGGCTCCGTGACTCAGCCACCCAGACAGCAGACCTTCAACACTGACTGTTATCACAGCGTCAAATCTGGGCGGACCCCACCTCCTCCCGGCCCACCTGCTCCCCAAGGAGGGGAGTGCCTCTGACTCCAGGCTGCACGGAGGTGGTCGCTGGTGAGCCCCTCCACTGGGTGTCCTTCCCATCTTCCGGGGCGTGTGTTAGTGTTTCCCTGAGAGTGCGTCCTGAGCACAGGACCTCTTCTGGGGCACACCCTGTGTGACACAGCCTAGAGGGTTTCTGATTGTGAACCCCCCCTCCCGCCCATCTGTGTCTCCACCTGGCTGTCTGGACCGCCTTTATCAGAGTGAGAAAGCGCGCGCGCGCGCGTGTGTGTGTGTGTGCGCGCTCGTGCCTTGTGCTCCTCCACTCTTGTGTGGACTGTCCTACACCTGCTTTTCTCAGCTTGGGCCCTCCTCTCTCCCAGAGGCCAGTGTGCCAGAACAGGTTGGAAGATTGATCGGGGAAACAAAACTGATCTCTTCACTTATGGGGAAAACCGCCGGGAGAAGCTTAAAGGACCAGCAGTGTCCCTGAGAAGGAAAAGCCTAGGATTAATCCCAACGAGGGAGGCTGATCCTTGGAAAGGCGATGTGGCTGACAGCAGTGGGAACGAGGTACTTGAGAGGGGCCTAGGCGGCTCCTGCAGGTCTCTTCCGGTGTGTTGATCAGGAAGAGAAGACTGGAGGATGAGAGGATGGTGAGAGGCACTTGTGTGTACAGCAGGCACTGGTTGTGTGTTGTTGGCTTTTCCCTCTTTTTGCTTCTGGGCTGAGGACACTGGAGACTGAGGATATTGATTTTATTTAGTGATCCAGGAAGAGAACATTATCAATAGGAGACCCAATTTAAGGTATATTATTTCTGAGCTTTTGAGGACATTAAAAAGAAAGTGGTAATTGCAATACAGATAAAACATTTTGAATTTGGATAAAGCCTCTGAGGAAATAAGATGTGACTACCCGTGTCATCATAGTTAAATCTGAAGCTGTTTAGGTATGGGGTGCTGGTGTCCTTTTACCTAGAAGTTATGCTGCCTATCTGTCTTGCGATCACTTTGTTCCTCTACAAAGTAAACTTTCCTGAGGTGCCAGGATACAAATTAAGCTTTCTCACCCAGACTGGATACACATGGGCTTCAGGAAGTCCCACAGACAGGTGAAAACAAGAAACAAGAAAAGCTGGGAATGCTTTCTGTCAACAGACCTCTCTTAAACAGGTTTAGAAATCCTGGGCGCAGTGGCAGAACCTCTTTTCCGAGGGTTTCAAAGTTCATTTTGAGTCCTGGCTCTCCCAGAAGACGGGAGATCAGAACAGTTGGTCTCTGTGTCTGAGCAGAGCGGGAGGACAGAGTACTTCCTCTCCTCCCCACCTCGTCCCACCCCGTCCCCACCGCGGGCACTGGGCAAGTCTGCTACGTGGATTCGAGGGGTTCCTCTGCAGTGTGCTCTCCAGTGCCGTCTTTGTCTCCCAGTTTGCTTCCATAGAATAGCAGAGCTGGGTCCCTGACAGAGCCAGGCTGGGGACCTGTGCTCTGTCCCTGGCATTTTAAGCCTTTTCTAGTCTTAAGGAATTTCACTCAGAAAAGCAGAAGCAGCAGAATTTGGGTCAGACCCAAGAAAATAATCCGACAGCCCATATTCTGGTAAGTACTGACAAAAACTCTGCCTCTATTCATTTTCAACACGTACTTTGAAGTCTGATATGGGAACATAATTTGTGTCCTTATAATTAAAGAACATGCAAGGCACATTTTACGTTCTTTAAAATTATGGTGTATTTGGTAACATTGGGTCTCAGCATTGTTGGTTTCCAGGGCTCTTGGATTCTTGACACTGTTGGTGTCGTTCGTTTGAATGACGGATACATATGTGCAATAGTTAAGGGACATTTGGTTGTAGGAAAAAGACCGGAGTGTGGCTGTGAGGCCCTGTCCATCTATGGGTCTTCATTTATTTTCTTCATGTGGCTACTTTGCAACCTAATCCCTCATAATCCAAGTCCTCAGTTTTGCCTCTCCTCCTTTGTCTGGAAGGGCACAGTGTAGCTGTTCAATAAAAGTTTATGAGATCCTATGAGTTTTACAGGAAAGACATCCTTGTTTGTTTCACAGGATGTTGGAGATAAGCGAGTGTGGAATGCGCTCCATCTCAGCGGTTCTTCTCAGTACTCTACCGATTCAGTGTTTTCACCCCCATAATTAGGTCTATTTCTAGATAGATTGAGAGTAAGGAAGACAGAAGGAGGAGGAGAGAAGGCTGAGCACACAGCAAGACAGTCCGTCTGTCCAGGGCTTCCCCTCCGTGTCTTACCCTTTGCACTCTTGAGTCTTTGAGTCCTGCACCCCACAGCCCACTGGTGACTCCCCGCTTTGGAGGGAGGGGCGCTTCTGTGTGCGCAGAGCGCAGCGGGTGGGTTGGTGCTCACTGAGCGGCAGGGGTGGGGCCGAGGGCGAGGCTGGGAACAGACTGAATCATGCTTTCCTGGAACAAGGCCAGGTGCTCTGAGGTCAGCTGAGAGATTCTGAACACTGCAGAAGCAGGCGAGAGACTGGGAGAGGAGCCGGATTTTAAAAGTCTTCTATATAGTTGTTTTTTTTTTTTTTTTTTTT
>NW_022900931.1:23912791-23928278 GCF_012274545.1 Fukomys damarensis | reverse complement strand
TTTTTTTTTTTTTTTTTTTTTTTTTTTTTTTTTTGTAAGATGAGTTTCTTCTGGAAATGTGTGGGTAAGTTGCTGATGGTGTGTTGGAAATGATGTTGTGCTAGTTAAGCGGGAAGGTCACTGGTAAGAGTTGTGTGACTGCAAATAGAACTCTGTGTGCATGGAAACGGACAGAGATGCAGTGTGGCATTCTCCTTGTGAGCATGTGTGAACATCCAGAAAGTTAGCAGAAAGTTCAGTTCAGTTCCAGTCACTAACTTCTGTGCTCTCCAACATGCACGCGTTCAGGGGCGTCCTTCACTCCCCATGTCACTAGTTGTCTTCCTATGTGTTTCTGCTTCTTTACTGCGCTGTTTTCCCCCTGGATCCTCAATTCCAGAGGAGAGGGGAGCGGCTTCAGAAAACTCCCTGGTGTATCCATTTCTTTTAAAATGCTAAGAAAAAACCTGAAGTGACCGAGAAGAGAAAAATCGAGGCTGGACAGCCACAAATGAGCCAATAATATTGTTTTCACAAGAATCCTGCCTGGAGAGATTTTGCCCTGTCCAGATAGGCCTGCGCCGACTTTTGGCCAGCTGTATCCAAACATCGTTCACAGCTAGCAAATGAGTTATCAGGGTAACAATTTCCTAACTGCACCAGACCCTCGGTTCCAGTGCCCTAGATTTTGTTTACATGGCACCAGTGGTGGGCTCATGCTTTCTACATGTGAGTATTTCATCGTCCAGTGAAGAGAAGAAACAGTAGCTGACACAGAGCTTTTACCATTGCTGTGTAAATATTACTACAGAAATGTTCCGGGGCATTTCTTCTAACAGTGACGTGACTGAATCTATAGGAGGCGCCAACCGGAGGACGTGGGCGACCTCAAGACGTTCCTTTTTGCGGCTTGATACCGAGTGGTAACATTTTTTTCAATCAAGAAGTTTTATTGGTAGGTTTTTTGTTTTGTAAAGAATGGGTTTTTAGAACACTAAAGTATGATAACTCGAAACAGGACAAATACAAAGATGATTAAATTATTAAATACGCTCTAAAAGATCATAATTCAAACCACTAATTATAATCATCGTGCCTGGATACAAGCAACTTCATGAAATCCAACCACCTTCTCACAAAGACTATGGAGCCTTGCCACAAGTTCAATGGTTTAACTTACAAAAGTCATTGCTGGTCCCTTTGTGTCTGCGTGCACTCTCGCAGACAGCGCAGAATCCAATCTACAGGGATTTTTAGTTTTCTTCAAAATGTATCTCAAGCATCTTTTAAAATGCGAATTAGTGACAGGCTGTACCCTTAGAAGATGTCGGAGACAGCCAGCCAGCCCTGCCCCGAGTGGTTACACAACTAACCGAAGGACACTGGCGGGGCTCAGGGGGCTGCTTTTAGTGCAGCGACGTCCTCCTCGGTAGCCGAGTTCTTAGTTCCTATTATACCAGCCGAACACGTATTGCAGTCCACGTGGGTATGAGACTTTCAGCTTTTTTTGGCGTCTGTCTTTCAGAAATAACCTGGTCGTCCCTAGCAGGAGTTTTGTCTGCTGTAGCGAGAGGTCTCGTCCTAGGAGTCCTTCCAGCTTGCGCTGGCGTAGCTAAGGTTGAGCTTGGCGGTGCAGAGGAGCAGCGCCTTCTGCTGTAGGAAACTGCGGTAGGCGTACGCGGACGTGTGTGTCCCCGGGTGTGCACCTCCTCCTGCACGCGCTGTCAAGGTCCCCATGCCTCCGGCCAGACGGTCCTCCCTAGAAAGACCTCACTGCACAAACACCTGGGAAGCCATTTCACGGATGCACCTCACCACCCTGGACATTTACCTCTGGGGTCTAGATCCAGCTTCACCGGGCCGCTAGGCGTAAACAAGTCTTTACCCATGACAAATAAAAGCAATGGCAAGAACCCAGTGCAAAACAAAGTCGCGCCGCAGCCAAAGGTGGGGGCTCTACATGAAGTGTGGCGCCCAGGCCCGTGGATGGTCACGAGCCTGTAACTGTGGGGCCGGCCGAGGGCAGAGCGTGCGGGCTCTGTGCTCGCAGAGGGCTTCAGATCCGCAGACTGTGCGGGTGTTAGTTTGGTTTCTGAGCAGAGCTCACGAGTCTGAGCTGGCCGCTGAGGACCCTTTCTCTTCTTGTTCTGTGGTATAGAGGTTATGCTCGTGGCACCTGCTCTCCAGAGAGCCAAACTTGTTAAACTGGCTTCTCAGAATAAATATAATTACATCTGGTAGTGCCCTGAACAGGAAGCAAGGGGAAAGAAAATAAGAGCGACAATGCAGTAAGAAATGTCCAAGTGGCCCCTGAGTTCTACCAGCCAGGCTAATGTTTAATTTTAAGACACCCTTCTCTCCGCTCTCTCCTGAACTGTTTCTTGTGCTCCTGCTACTGCTTTTCCTTCCACACTGTCCCGTGAACGGTGGAAACTTTCTCACTGCTTTTCTCCTTGCCTTTTGGCTAACAAACTAAACCAGGTGGACTCTGTTTCCTAATTTTCCTTGATTTCATAGATAAGAACTACAGATAAGAACTTCTCTCTCTGAAATTTTCCCTCTTCTGGCTTGTTTGCCTAGGCTTTTGTCAACCAGCCACACACTTGTGTCTCTTCCAAGTTTTAAGGGACTTGTTTAACTATGATTTCCCCACATAAGTGCTCATGAAGCTCTGGGAAGCCTGGAGAGGGGGTGAGGTGGGAGCTGGGAGAGTTCTCTGCATAGATCTTTCAGGCACAGAGGTTCTGGCTGAATAAATTACACTGTTCTGATTAATAGCAATAATAAAACACAAAATGGCATGAAGGAATCATAATATGGCTAACGTAACACATGTACAAACCTCATATCATATAAGTGATACTTCTGACTTTTTAATCTTTTTATCAAGTCATTACAATTTCAGATCACATATTTAGGGTCATTAACTGAAAATCACTACATTTTGTTTCAGACTAAGCACAATTAAAGGAATGGGTAGTGCTGACCATGGAACCACAGACTTTTCAAGCAAGGGCAAAACATAAATTTGGCAGATACATAGGAGAGAGTAGCTGTCAGCTTTCTTCAGAAAGAACCAGAAAATCCTAGCTACCTGGGAAGCTGAGGCAGGAGGATTTAAAGTTCAAGGTCTGCCTAGTATAACATGTCCTAAAACTTAACAAGAAACTATTATCTACAATCCATCTGGAAGCAAATTGGGAATTAGATTAATAGAAGAGGATGGGGTGGAAAAATATTTTTATGCTATAGTGTTTAGTGCTATTTTTGTACCATAAGAATCAATGTGGAGATTTCTTAAAAAATTAAAAGTAGAGGTTCCATTTGACCCAGCTATTCCTTTTCTTGGTATCTTTCTTGAATTAAAAGCATTATTCCACAGTGATATGTGCACACCCATGTTTATAGCAGCAGAGTTGTAATAGCTAAATCTTAGACACAGCCCAAATGCCTATCAACTGACGAATGGATAAAGAAGATGTGGTTTTTTTTATACAAAGGATGAGCTTCAGACATTTTTACAGCTAAATGGTTAGACCTTGAGACCATACTCTTAAGTGAGATAAATCAGACACATGTTTGAATGCCATGTTGTCTCTCTGCACTCCCACCACAGCCCCGCCAGCATTTATTGTTGGTTGATTTCTTGGTAACAGCCATTCTTTCTGGAGCGAGGTGGAATCTCAGCACTGTTTTAATGTCATCTCTCCAGTGACCAGTGATGTTGAACATTTTTTCATATATTTATTTGCTATTTCTACTTCATCGGACAGGTGTCTATTCATTTCAGATGCTCAATTTTGGATTGGGCTTTTTAATTGGGGGGTATCTTTTGAGTTCTTTATATATTTTAGATAATAGTCCTTTGTCTGAGGAACACCTGGGGAAAAACCATTCTTGGTTGTTTCTTTTGCTGTGCAAAAGCTTTTTAATACGATGAGATCTTAGTTGTTGATTCTTTGTGGCAGTTCCTGTGTGATGGGTGTTTTGTTATAAAATCTGCCTACACCTATATCTTAAAGAGTTTTACCTATTCTCTCTTCCAGCAGATTTGGTGTTTCTGTTTTAACATTTGATCCAGTTCGATTTTAGTTTAGTGCGCGGTGAGAGGTGTGAGTCTAGTTTTAATCTTTGGCATGTGGAAAGCCAGTTTTTCCAGCACCATTTATTAAAGAGGTTATTTTTATTTCAGTGAAGGTGTTTGGCTCCTTTGTCGAAGACTACATGGCTGTGTGTGTTTGGAGTTGTTTCTGTATCCTCTAGTCTGTTCCACTGATCCTTGGGTCTGCTTTTTTTTTTTTTTCTCCCCCGAGTACCATGCTGTTGTTTTGTTTTGTTTTGTTGTTTTGGTACTAGGGATCAAACTCGGGTCCTAGTGCTTACGAGGCAGGCGGCAGAACCACTGAGCTAAATCCCCAGCCCAACCATGCTGTTTTTATCAAAGCGGCTTTGTAGTATAATTTCAGGTCAAGGATTGTGATGCCTCCTTCCTGGCCTGTGTTGCCCAGAATTTCTTTGGATATTTTAGGTCTCTTCTGGTTCCAAATGAATTTTAGGACTGTTTTCTTTAATTCTGTGAGATAGGCTGTTGGTGTTTTCTTTGGGATCACATTAAATCTGTATAATGGTTTTGGAAAGCAAGCCACTGATTCTTGACAAAGGAGTAAAAAGTATATGGCAATCGCTTCTCGGCCTTTTGGCTAAGATCAAGTGTAAAAGTATATGGCAGCAAAGATCGCCTCTTTAATAAATGGTGCTGGTAAAAGTGGATATCTACTTGTAGATCCTTACCCATCACATTGTGCATAAATCAATTCAAAATGGATTGAAGACCTTGGTGTAAGACCCGAAACCTTGAAACTTCAAGTGTTCTCACTTGAAGCCACGGGCACAACTAAAGACTTTGTGAATAGGACTCCAGTAGCATAGGAAATAATAGCAAGAATCATCAAACAGTACTGCATCAAAGGAAAAAGTTTCTGTACAACAAGGTAAATAACCAACAGAGTGAAGAGACAGCCAACAGAATGGAACAACATCTTTGCTAGCTATTTTTCCAACAGAGGATTCATGTATAGGACGTATAAAGAACACACCAAAAAACTGAACACCAAAAAAAAAAAAGAAAAATCAAATAGCCCGGTCAATGAGTAGACAAATGAACAGACTCTTCGCAAAAGAAGTACAAATGGCCCATAAGTATTTGAAAAAATGTTTAGCATTTTTTTTAGACAGGGTCTTGTTGTGTTGTTCAGAGTGTTCTTAAACTCATTATGTCGCCCAGGCTGACCATGAACTTGTGGCAATCCTCTTGCCTCAGCTTCCTGAGTGTTGGAATTATAGGTGTCAGCCACCACTCCCAGCAGAATCTTTAGCTAGTAGAGAAATGCAAATCAAAACTATGTCGAGATTCCATCTCATCCCAGTCAGAATGGCTGTCATCAAGAATAAAAAAACAAGGGCTGGGAATTTAGCTCAGTAGCCCTGCACCTGCCTCATAAGCTCAAGGTCCTGAGTTTGATCCCTAGTACTGGAAAAAAACAAACAACAAAACAAAACAAAACAAACCTTACAGAAAGTAACTTTTGCTGGAGATTTAGCTCAGCCGCACCATGCCTGCCTTGCAAGCACAAGGTCCTCAGTTTGATTCTGGTACCAAAAGAAAAAACAAAACAAAACAAAACTGTAAACTGAGCATAGTGGCACAGGCCTGTAATCCCAGCACTTTGGGAGGCTGAGGCAGGATAATCAAAAGTTTATTGGGCAACTCTGACTTAGCAGGACCTTGCCTCTGAATTAAAAAAAAAAGTAACAAAAAATTTTAAAATGGCTGGAGATATAGCTTAGTGCAAAAGCTTAGGTTTTATCCCCAAGGACTGAAAAACAGAAACAACAACAAAAACAAAACAGTCAGTGCTGGCAAGGATGCAGGGAAAAAGGCACTCTTGTACACAGGGAAGATGAATTAGTATAGCTGCTATGGGAATCAGTAAGGGGCTCCTCAAAGAACGAAAAGAGTTACATTTTATCTCCTTATACCACTCTTTGGTATATACCGAAGGAACAAGTCAGCATACTGTAGAGCACCCGAACACCCATCTTTATTGTGGCACAACTCACAGTAGGCGTGAAGCCAGCCTAGGTGCCCAGCAAGAGACGAATGGGTAATGAAAATGCGACACAGACACGTGATGGAATATTACTCAGCTGTAAAGAAGAATGGGATTATGTCATTTGCAGGAACATGTTAGATGAAATAAACCAGACTCAGAAAGAAAAGTATCAGGTTTTACCTAATACATGGAATCTATAGATGACTAGAAAGTAGAAGGGAGACTTTACTGGACAAGAAGAAAGGGATGCGGGGGTACAAGAGGGATAATCAAGAGGATAAATATGATCACCATATATGTATGTCTTAAAATACCACATGGAAATCTGATATTCTGAAAAATTAACAGGCACTAATAAGAATATACTTGACAGTTTTCCTTAAAAAATTAAAAAATGTGTTGCACAGTTACAACAATTTAAAAAACTTTTCAAATACAGTTTTAATTAAGGTTTCATTGGTTTAGAGTTTCACAGTTTCCATCGTCTTAGGTGTTAAAATTTTCCTGAACCACTGTCCTTATTGCATATGTACAGAAGTGATTCTTTGGTTATGTGGTATTTTATTGAAATGATGATTTTTGCTTTTCCCATTTTTTTGTATCTAAAAATGGAAACAAAGCTTTTGTACATAGGGAGGGGATAAAATAAAATTTATTAAAAAATAAAATACTAGTATCTGGGTGTGGCGGTCCACAATTATAATCTCAGCACTCTGGGAGGCTGAGGCAGGAGGATCACAAGTTTGAGTCCAGCCTGGTCCATTTAGTGACTTAGACTTTGTCTAAAAAATAAAAAGGGCTGGGGATGTAGCCCAGCGCAAAGGCACTGGTCACTAGTAATAATAGTGACTCCCTCATTGTGATTAAACACCAGCACCTTCCTCCCCCGCGCTATCTTCAGTATGAATTCCCAGCAGCAGCCCCGCTTTAGCAGGCCTCAGTCCTGAGCCCTTGCACGCGGATCCCCTCAGGAGGGCTCACCGAGGGAGCAAACGGCCAACAGCTAAGACAGCTGGTGTGCTTCAGGGCGTAGATGAGCTAAAGCCCATCCCCACAGCCCACGGTCAGCAGTTATTCAGACAGGGCCTGTACTTGAGCTTGGGAGCAGAAGTGTGGGGTGGAAGAGGAAGATCTAGAATAGATCCAGCAGCGATGGAATAAAAGGACCAGACCAGATGGGGGCTGTAAAGCTATCCAGTAGAGAAAAGAGGATCCCGGAGGGAGAAATGAGAGCTTCTTCCCGTCCGAGCAGCAGGCAAGGGGACAGAGGTCCATGGGACCCTGAGAGAGGCAGCGGTGGACTGACGAGTGACCCAGTTTAAAATTCACGCGTGCTCATTTTCCTCAGCACGCCTCAGTGGTCGGGATCGCTCACAGCCGTGCCCACGGTCTGTGCTGCTTCTGTGAGCCCAGCAGCGAAGCGAGAAGCCCTGTGGCAATGGGAGAGGAGAGGAGGACGGTGCGGGCGCTCCTGCAGTGCAATCTCAATGACAAGATGTGTCGTAAGTACAGACAGACTGGGGTCCGACTTGACGTCCGCTGGAGAGGAAGGCGACGGTGATGACAGTGGGACCGCAGGCCACTGTCTTTGGAGAGGAGGGGTGAGTGCAGGCAGAGATCCTCAGATAGTGAAGAAATGAGAGAGAGGCGCAGCACACACTCGATGGATAAGAAACAGGGACTCCAGGATTTCTACTAGAGGGACAGGCGGAAAAGACGACGTTCACGTGTGATGGAGGGAGACTGGTGGGCAGGGGCGTTGCGTGGCATCAGGACGGGCCTCTGAATTCCTCTCCCTCCCCATGTGCCTGCTCAGTTGTACAGGGGGAGGAGTATGCAGTGGTCATTATCCCAGTTCTGATGGTCGGTACCTTCCTCATCCTTCTTGCTGTCATCCTGTGGCTATTTATAAAAGGACAAAGATCCCAACAGCAGCGTCCTGGACACCGAGGTAAAGCTCAAATCCTGGGTTAGGCAGAGCTTAGAGAAGATGCATAGGGGGAAATGTGGGCCAGATTTCAATGGGCTCAAGGCCAGGAATCTCAGGGCCTGAAATGGGAGAAGCGTGGGTCTCCTCCTGGGCAGCCAAGAAGGGTCCTGAGCTGGATCCGCACACAGGCTTGGTGACCAAGAGAAAAGTAGGCAAGAGGGACCTCCAGCAACTACTTCTGGACTATCGATCCTTTGACTATAACAGGATATAAGAATCAAGAGGAAGCTCTAGAGGGGAGAGCCCAAGGGTTTGTTGACATCTTTGGAGGCTAAGATTTGACTCGACATATGTCCCATCCCTACCTTCCCTTCGAAAACATCTGATGAGAAGAGGGACCTTAAGGCTAGACTTTGAAGTTTAGGAAGGAGATGCTGATGGCGCCCCTCTAAGATACCATTGATAATACTCTCATAGAACAAAAGGGAATTAGCTCTGTCTAAGGGAGAAGGGGAAGTGGGAAGGGGAGGGGAAAGGAAATAAGGGAAAAGAAAAAATGTGAAAAAGGGAAAAAATGGAAACAGTCTTTGTAAATAGGGCTAGGGGCTGAAGGAAGGGCTGGGGAATGGGGAAAAATTATAAGAACCAAGATACACCATGTAAAGGCGCAAGATTCCAATGATAAATGTAACTGCATTGTTCACCTTAAATGTACTAATACACTTAATGGGGAAAAATAAAAGAGAATCAGCTTATATACAAAACTAAAAAGAAGCAGTTACATAAAATTCTATCTTTTTGGATCCTTAGTTCCTTTGTAAATTTTATGCCTATTCTTTTAAACTTCACTTCTATAGAAATCCTCTCAAAGTTGTTTAAACTCCTTGTAATTTCCCATCGTACTCTTTTTGAACCCATTGAAATAAAGCTCGTGTTCCTACTCTTTCCAAGCTCAGCGATGCTGTGTTCACTAATCTGATGATCACTTTATCTATTTATCTATTTATTTATTTTGGTACTGGGGAATCTAACTTGGGACCTTGCACTTGCGAGGCAGGCAGCCGGAACCACTGAGCCAAGTTCCCAGCCCTTGATGATCACTTCTTAGTTCTTATCTTACTTGGCCTGTAAAACTCCTTAGAAACAATTTTGCACTTCTGCTTCCTTGGAATATTTCTGAAAAAGACTTAAAGTCACCTTATAAATGATATAGTTTTCAGGGCTGGGGATTTAGCTCAGTGGTGCTGCCTCCTGTCTCACAAGTGCCAGCTCCCCAGTTAGTTTGATCCCTGGTACGAAAAAAGAAAGAAAAAAGAAAAAAAAAAAGATATATAGTTTTCGTTCCTTTGGATTTAAATACCTTTTCTACTCTGACTGTGGTTGCTGGAACTCCAGATTCTTATATTAAAGCACCTGTTTTGTAGTTTCAATGTAATACACATCTCATATGCAATATGTCCAAAACAAAAGTCTTGAAATTCCCTCACAAGTGTCTTCTTTTGTCTCATTAAATGACAAGTCCAGCTTTCTGTTTTCAGTCTAAACCCTAGAAGTTATCCTTGACTCCCCTCTTTTCTCTCACAGCCCTTGTCCAGTCCATTAGCAAAACTATAAATAGTAAACCCAAGTCACTGTCCCTTCTCGCAGGTTATTGTGATACACCCCTCACTTCTTTGCCTACTTGGTTCCTACCTGCCTCTTTATGCTGTTTTCCTCTAGACGAGCCAGTGTGATTTACCTCTCAGATCCCTACTGAACTCTCCACCTCTAATGGCTTCCTGTCTTACTCAGAACGAAAGGAGACAAAATTCCGCCCAGGGTCTTAGGTGATCCAGGACTCTCTGGCTTTATCTCCTTCGACTCTCCCATGATTCACTTCAACTTTCCCATGATTCACTTGGCTCCAGCTGCCCTTCTTCTTTGAAGTTCCTTAAATTTATCAAGTACAGGCTTAGTGCTTTTGTACATCTTGTTCCCTCTGTCTATAATACTCTCCTTAACACCAGCATGGTTTGTTCCCTAATTTTTTCCAAGTCTTTCTCAAATGTCATCTTCTCAGAAAGGCCCTTCTTGACCTTCTTACGCTTGCAGAAAATAACGCTGATGATGTCTGTTGTCACTTTCCTCCGTAAGACCCTCCGCCTCATACATTATTATCTACACTATGTCTACAAAGTTATCTCCTTGAGAGCCTAGACTTTGCCTATTGAAAATCCCAGAACAGTATATGTGATATTTGTTGAATAAATGGATGAATTAATGAGTTATTTTAGATTTAATAGTAAGAACACCTTTCTTTTGCTAATGGAGGAAAATCATTTTGGCTAAAGGAGATAGAAAATGTCAGGAGAGTTTTGTGACCAAGATTCAAAGAAATATGAAATATCTTAACTTTTAGGACAACTCAAGAAAGAATAACCACAGCTTGTAGATGAGAGGATATCCATAATTTTCTTTCAACTTTAGAAGCCGTGACTGGTTTAAATGATAGTCTCTACCGGTGGTCACACCATCTGTAGGCATATGTGGTTTGGGACCTACTCAGGTACTCCCTTGTCTCTGTACAACACACTTGAGGAGAACATCACTTGTGATCCCGAGGAAGACAGAAAGGAGATGTAGTGACCAGTTTCTAGGGGTGGATCTCGAGTTGCCCTAGAAGGAATGGAGAGTATTAGAAAGGCTCGGCAAGCTTCCTGTTGACACTTGTTCACGGAGAACTACTGGAAGACGACCTTACTCTGGCCAAAGAGAAAACCGCTGTAGGAACTTCCTGGCTGGTTTCTTATAGGTTCCTTTCTTTTATAGAATTCCCACAGTGTTCCTGTCACCTCTCTGTTCTAGCCATTGCTCCCGTGCCTGCATCAAGGGGCCTAACCTGGGAAGCAGAAGGACATGGAGGAAAAGTGGCCATGCCGCTTACGGAGACATCAGTGGAAAGCTTTCTACGGACTATCACGCCTTCCCTAGCTAAGCTACAGGTTCCCCGGGATCAGGTCTCTGAAGATCTGGAGCAGATCCATAAGGGCAGTTGTGGGACCACCTATCGAGCCACAGTGATCTCTGGGGACCCTGCTAAGCCCAAGAGTGTTGTCGTCAAGGCTTTGAAAGGTAAGATGAGAAGGCCTAGACTTCCTTTTTATTTCTCTCTAGGAAGCCCCTTACAATAAATGTTCATAAGCTTTGCAAATTTGGAGTAAGATTTTGAGATTGTTTTTTCATTTTTTTTCACTGTTTAAATCCTTTTCCTAATTTTTCCTCTTTCTTTAACTCTTCCTCCAAAACAAAGGTAAGGTAGGCAAGAACATTAGCCAAAAAGCCTACACAGTGGTAATGTTTTGTTTTCGTTTTTTTCAAGACAGGATCTCACTATGTAGTTCAGACTACCCTGGAACTCACTATTTAGCCCAGGCTGGTCTCAAACTTGCAGCGATCCTCCTGCCTCAGCCTCCAAAGTGCTGGGATTACAGGTGTGTGCCACCACACCGGGTGACAGTGATAATGTTTTAATATAAGCAGAACATTTGTCTGTTTAGGGAAAATAAAGCTTATTCAGTGTAAGATCTATGATTCTATGTTACATTTGACAAAAGGCCAGTGACTTTGAACACCAGTTTTTCCGAATTAGTCTTCTTTATATTACTTTCAGTCTGCACCTTCTCTCCCATGAGGCCTTGGGAATTACCATCCAAAGCTGCTCACTGCCCCAGCTATTCTGTCCTTTGCAGAGCCAGCTGGGCTTCAGGAGGTACAGGATTTCGTGGGGCGAATCCAGTTTTATCAGTACCTAGGGAAACACCAGAACCTGGTCCACCTGGAAGGCTGCTGCACAGAAAGGCTGCCAGTCTATATGCTGCTGGAAGACGTGGTCCACGGGGACCTGCTCAGCTTTCTCTGGACTTGTCGCCGGGTGAGCAGTAGGGTAGAATTGTCGGAAGGGAAGAGCTTGACCGGTTGATTAGCTGTTCACATGTCAGTTAGGATCACAAATGACAAAATCTAGCGGGAATGTAATAGTGTAACAGTAATTCAAGTACCATTGTCCAATAGAATGACTTTCAAAGATAGGAAAGTTCCACATCTACCTGATCACTGGTAGCCACTAGTTACATGAAGTTATTAAACACCTGATGTGGTGGATGTGACTGAGAAATTGAATTTTAAATTTTATTTAATTTTAAATTATGTAAATTTAAAAACACATGAGGCAGATGACAAGTGTATAGGGCAGTGCAAATTTAGAGTATGGGCTCTTGTCTCTGTCTACTAGCTCTGTCACTTGTGATGTTACCTCTTTGATTTTGAATTTTTAAAATTTGTTTAATGGGAGTCATAACACATTACAAAAAAAATCAAGACATTATATGTGTAAAAACAGATGTGATTGGAACTTAGGAAGTCCTCAAAATGATAGCTGTTACAATAATTATGTAGCACAAGTATTATCAGTCTTGCTTGTCATTCTTTTATCATTACTGTTATCATTCTGTAACATCGGCCTAGTACGCCAGGGCTGATGAGGGGCAAGTTCAGCTTGTGAATTTCTGTAGCTCAAACTTGTATTTCTAAAAATGTTTAGAAATGCTCATCTGAAATGGAGGTCTTGTCTCTTACAAATTCCTCAGTTCTCTATTCCTTTTTCTGGAGAGCTACGTAATTCTGTATTTTCTCACTTGCTAGTGAGCAAGTTTAATATTAACTGAACTTCCACAATATGCTAATTAATGTATAACTAAAGTTGTACAAAAAGGGTTCATGTCTTTTGTCCAGTAATATAAATAGGACAACATGCAGATCTTTAGGCATTTTAAATCTTTTAGGGGGTTATCTATCTTGACTTGTTCTGTGCTCTAGTCAACCTTGTTTCTTTTCATTTTATACAACTACCATGCTTCTGTATTTCGGATCATCTTCATGTACTTTTCTTAATACATTAGACCTCCTCCTTCTCCTGCTCCTCTTCCTCCTCTTCTTTGCTGCTATGTCCATGCATCCTGCAGACATCATCAAAAGCTTTCTCATTCTCTTCAGTGAATTAGCTTTCCTCATTCCGCCATCTCGTACTCTCTTCTTGCTTTGTGTATTTCCTTCATGGGACCTCAGAGAAGGCAATCATTTGCTTATATACGATTATATATATACTTATATACTGATTCTAATTCATGCATATCGGCCATACGATAACCATAGCAGCAGCTATGTTTATTTTGCTCACTCTTGTGAAAGTGGCACAGTATGAACCGTCAATAAAGATGCTTTGTGCTAATGTATTAAGTTAACCACGTGTGCCTGCGTGCACACACACATATGCACACACTGCCCCCGGAAAGCTCTCTCTCTCAGTGGATAGCCTGACACATACTCTTACTTTCCTGTCACGCTTCTTCATTGTGCTTCCAGTCCAGTGACTTACATATTCCTATGTATTTCAAAATCTTTCATATTACTCTCTTTGATTCTTTTTTTTCAGCCTCATACATAAATTATTTAGTTTTTTTCCTCCTTCTGCAGACTTTTTTTTTTGTACGGGGGATTGAACTCAGGTCTTTGCGCTTGCAAGGCAGGCCGCCAAACTGCTGAGCTAAATCCCCGGCCCAGTCTCTTTGATTCTTAATCTTTGTTTCTGTATGTTTTTCTTAGCTTGGATATCTGCGTTTCAGAGTATCTCTCCCATACTCCCATACTTTAAAACATTGCCTATGTTAATGCCACTGATATAATGCTTTTTTCTCTGTTTAGGATGTGATGACCATGGATGGTCTTCTCTATGATCTTACGGAAAAACAAGTCTATCACATTGGAAAGCAGGTCCTTTTGGCTCTGGTAAGTTCAGGCAACAGATGATGGGAATTTTTCTTATTAGCTTAGCAATTGATGCACGATTCATATAAATACTTATATTACCAAATAGAGTATTAATTTTAAATAAATGAGATAGAAGTTAGGGGACAGTCACTGAAGTAATGATAAATTGTTTTCCATTCTTCTTCATATAAATCATTTAGATAATATAGGATTGGCAATTCCAGGCAGAAGGCAGTCAATTTAGAGTTTACAGGAGGAACAGGAAAAATAAAATTTTACTCACCTTAAAGTTTAAAAGCCAGGGCAAAGAGCTATAGGCCCTCTGTCTTGGGTATACAAACATTTAAAAAAACGAGAAACAAGTGAAAGAGGAGGAATGAGAAGAGGCAACTCTTTTTATTGTTACCCAACTTGAAGAGGTAATAGAATTCCAGGATTAAGACAAATAATTTACGTTTCGCAGAATTACTAAGGAAATTTAGATGATTATTTCTATGAAGTTATTCAAAAGTTGTGTTCAAAATTAGCATTTGCTATCGAAGAATTAAGGCTTAGTGAAGCTACTATTTTGCGTATTTGCTTTATCTTTCCACACTTTAATGTGTGATCTAAATGAAATAGAAAACTCAGAAAAAACAACAAACCAAAAGAAGTAGTAAAGTGAGCAAAAAGCAGTGGTCACAGTTGAAGCTCTTAGGCGCCAAGGGAGACAACAGACTATAAATGATTGTCCCCCGCAGTGGCTGCAGTGTGTGCTCACGGATACAGTCGGGGCGTCAGATGCCGCCCACCTTGTCTTCTGGCCACAGTTGCAGAGGTGCCAGGCAGCATGACCTGATGCGTGTGTCAGCGCCCCACATTCCCTGTAACAAGGCGGCACCATACTATTCATCCTCCTTTTCAACAACTTCCAAGGCTGTATATTCCTTAGGTCTTCTCATTACAGCACAATTTATTTATCCTAAAACCTCAAAAGAGGCAGAAAACTGCTAGTCACTGTCTTCTTCTCCATCAGTGATTGGAAATTATCACCTTACACTTTTAATTTTCTTACCCCATCCTTCTTTAGTCCTCATAACCCCCATTTCTAGCTCGGCAGTCAGCATAGCACCTCAGCTTCTCCGTATATTTTGAACACCTTCCTGCTGTAGGAAACAATTCTCGAAAAATCTATGTCATAGCAGCAGTGGTTCTTCAATTATTTTTGGTTGTACTAGAATTTTGATACGTGTTTAACATACAGGCCACCTGGTCTTTATAGATGATGCCTGGGGTGAAAATTTTACATTTTACAAAAGCTCTCGGGCAATTCTAATTTAGATCCTGGCTTGGGGCGCTGGGGATTTAGCTCAGTGGTTCTGCCGCCTGCTTCGCAATTTCAAGGACCCAAATTCGATCCCGATCCCAGTACCAAAAAACAAACAAACAAAAACCACAATAGATCCTGGCTTGGGAATTATTAGTAGAGTTTTGGTAGTACTTTCTATGTAGTGAGACACCTGGTTTTGTTCACTGTCACTTAGTAACTGTGTGGCCTTGTGTACTCATTTAGATTTATCTGAAAGATACCCTAACTTACCTCATCCAGTTCTTTTAGGGACAAAGTAACATAACATAAAACTTTAAGTACCTTCCTTCCTTCCCTCCTCCCCCTCCCCCT
>NW_022900931.1:23779509-23912410 GCF_012274545.1 Fukomys damarensis | reverse complement strand
GCTGCTTTGTAGTTCAGGCTGTCTTTGAACTCACTGTGTAGCCCAGGCTGGCATTGAACTTGCAGCAATCTACATGCCTCAGCCTCCCGAGTGCTGGGATTACAGGTGTGTGCCATTATGTCTGGCTGAATAAATTTACTATTATGACATTCAGTTTTGTTATGGGATCTGTTCTCTTTTCAACATCTAACTAGGACCTACCTGAGGAGAAAGAGAAATCAAGTGGCCACCAGAGTCTGACACAGAGCGGGTTGTTATACTGTCAAAATCTAGTATCAGGGCTGGAATGTAGCTCAGTGGTACAGTGCTTGCCTATCATGCATGAGGCCCTAGATGCAATCCTTAGCACTGCAAGAATAAGTAAATAAATTCAAAGTTAATATTATTATTTTGCTCAGTTTGTGAGCACTAAACATGAGGCAAAATGTCTGATCCATTAACATGCTTTGAAAGGTCATTTTAGACTTGTTGAGAGTAGAAAATTCCCTTATCTTTTTGAGGTTTCCTAGGACTCTCTTATCCGTGAGCTGGGCTTTGGCCTTCAGGCAGCTGATTACTTGTGATTCTGTGCCGACAGGAATTCCTGCAGGATAAGCATCTGTTCCACGGGGATGTGGCGGCCAGAAATATCTTGATCCAAAGTGATCTGACTGCTAAGCTCTGTGGACTGGGCTTGGCTTATGAAGTCCACGCGCTAGGGGCCATCTCCACTGCTCGAGCCGTACCTCTCAAGTGGCTTGCTCCAGAGCGGCTTCTCCTGAGACCTGCGGGCATCAGGGGAGACATGTATGGTTTGTTCCTGCCCTCTAGATTTTTTCCCTTTTGTGACTCGGGTGTCCCCTCTGAATATGATTTTGTGTGTACTGACAATTATGTCTGTACATGAGATCTCTTGCTCCATGGGAGTCAGGCTTACTCTTGAACAGGAATGATATGTGACAGAGTTCATGTTTGACCGTCTTCTTATAGTGCCTTTTCCTTCTGTATTCAGTGAGCAGTCTAGGCCGGGAGTGGTGGCGCATGCCTGTAATGCCCCCACTTGGGAGGTTGAGGCAGGAGGACTGCTGTGAGGGATGAGGACAGCCTGGGCTACATAGCAAGACCCTGCCTCAAAAAAAAAAATTATCAGTCTTCACTGGAAATAAAGGAAATTGAAAATATTATTCACAGCAATATTCTGAGGACTTAATCTAGTTGTCCTCAAATTCTTCTAACATCAGTTAGAGGGTTTCTCTAAGTTCACCAAGCTTTATCCTTACTTGATCCATCGATGAAGAGTAACTATGTTGTATCTAGTATTCTTCCTGTTGCTGTACGAGTCCAGTTAAGGCCAATTAAGCAGGAATTACTAAAACAAACAGAATATACATACCTCAATTTAAGTTAAAGCATAAGCATATATATTTATAATCTTAAAAAGCAAAGCTGTATTAAAATTTATTTTTATCAGTATGTTTGCAGCACATAATGACTACGTACATCATGGGAGCTGGTAGGTAATCATAATTCTTTACTTTCTCTTTCCTTCCCTGCCTCCCCTCTTCCCCTATCACTTGGTCCATAGCACAGCTGCAAGATGTGAGGCTGTGGCTCCTGCACGAGGTCATATGTGGTGTTTCTTATCTAAATGGTTTCCGTGATGACCGACTTTTCAGCTCCAGTTTGGATGGTTCTGGGCTTAGTGAAACAATTTGATTGCTGACTTTGATTTCCTAGTTTCTATAGTTATCTTAGCTGCACAATTTTACAGTTTCATGGCATATTGTTGTCGACTGTTTTCAAAGCATTCAACTTATTTTTCAGGAAGGTAAGTTTATGTTGAACCAACTTCTGTAATATCTGATTACATGATGACACAATTACAGGCATGTGTACAACTGGCATAAACAGCTGTAAAGGGTCACGGTTGACTTCTAGTAACCACATAACTCTACTTCTTAAAGAAACAGCTGGACATACAATTTTCTAGTAGCCACGAGTGGCAGGGGAAACTTAAATGTTAATCTGGCAAGTCAGTTCAGAAACTTCTACCTCACTTACAGCTACTTTCCAGTAGAAATCTGTAGGCAGTAAAGTTAATTGTAAAACATTACTTATTTAATAATATTATCAGATAGCAAAATATCTATATCTATATATCTATATATATCTATATATATCTTAAGTCATGTTGCTTAGGCAAATACTGATTACAACTCTATGTAAAGCTTGGTATGTTAGTATTTTTCTTAGATTTGAGCATTAGATCTAATGAGAAAATAGTGGCTTGGCCTTGTGTTGAGAAGAAAGGCTGACATTTTAGTGTAGAGGGATGGGAGAGAATAATAGATGTAAAGGGAAATTTCTCTGGGTTGAATGGCTTGTGTGTTTGTGTTCACACATTAGCAAATAACTAAACATTGTTAAGGTGAAATATGGAAAAAGAGACATAGATCTGGTCTTCAAAGACAGTAGAATCTAAAAGGAATTGTAAAGAAATACTTTCAAATATTTTATTATATGCCTTTGATTCTTTTTCTTCCTTTTTTTTTGTGGCTCTTCCTGATGGCTTCTGATCATTGACCTCTCTTTAGGAAAGGTGAAACAGATATTAAATAGATGGCTTTGTTTCTTTTACAGCTGGTCATTTGGGATCCTACTCTATGAGATGGTGACTCTAGGTAAGGCTGATTCCCAAAATAGTGCGTGGCTATAATGCACATATGTACATTGTATGTGTGTGTGTACAATGTTTTCTTTGAGAAAGTATTTCAGAACAGGTTCAAAGATTGAATTGGGTTGACGTGAATTTCACACCTGGTTCCTGAAGTCTTGTACAGTGACGATTCCCTCTCTACCTTGGCTCCTTCCCTCCCTTGTCCTTGTCCTTCTCTTAACTTTCTTTTGCTGTCTTCCTCTTTTTCCTCAAACATTATCACCTTCAGGGGGGTGTTTCTCAATCTAAGGTGTAATTCCCAGAGTGGTTTTTCTGCATCATAAAATGTTGTCTTTAGATTAATCCATTCAATTAAGAAACTGCAGTACCTTTTCAAGTTATGAAGAGTAGAAGGTAAATTTCCTTCATTTGTCTTATTTTATTATTTCCTATGGACTCACAAATTCTTCTGACATCAGTTAGAAGCTTTCTCTAGGCTCACCAAACTTTATCCTTACTGGATCCACCGATGAAGAGTAACTATGTTGTATCTAGTATTCTTCCTATTGCTGTGTCTTTTGCAGATGATTGGCCCAAGTTGATGGAGAGAAGTATTGTTTACAGCTCATATTTTCGGGGGCCCTGAAGTTCTCTTCCCCTCTTTCTTTCCATATCGACAGGGGCACCACCATATCCTGAAGTCCCTCCTACCAGCATTCTGCAGTATCTTCAGAGAGGGAAAATCATGACGAGACCCAGTACCTGCACACACACCATGTAAGTGGCTTTTAAGGGTCTAGGTTTCTCTGATTCCAAATATATATATATATATTTTGTTTGTTTGTTTTGTTTTGTTTTGTTTTTTGAGACAGGGTCTCACTATGTAATTGAGATTGACCTGCAACTCACTACGTAGCCCAGGCTGGTCTCGAACTCACAGCGATCCTCCTGCCTTAGCCTCCCGATTGCTGGGATTACAGGCGTGTGCCACCACGCCTGGCTCCAAATATATTTTTGTATCCTATCAGTTATGTGCTTTTCAAAATGTCTCAGATGATCCTTAGTTGTCCTTATTTCCTAATTCACAGCCTTAGACCAAACCCATGAGGTTAAGCATATTGTTCATGTATCATATATATACATATCACATATCTGTATATAGTTACACACGTTCTCACACAATGTCGAGGCAACCACTGAGAAGTACATTACGAATCTAACTTTGCTAAAGTTTAGTTCCACAGAAACTTCTATAATAGGCAGGAAACAACAAATACAGCCAAGTATATTACTTTGTTTAAATGCCAGACTCTGCCACCTTCAGTTCAGATGGACTTCCCTAAAGTCCATCACACTAGACCTACTTATTCAGTGTATATGCCTCTTATTTATTATCTGACTTTTAGAAATGACTCAGTCTGTTTTCCCAGCTCTCAGCATGACAGAGGCCAACCAGAAGAAAGCGGGTAGAAAGAAAGTAGAAAGGCCAGGAAAGGGAGATCTTATATTGGCTAGAAGAATGGGATACTTGTTGGTTAACCAATTTATAAACAAAATGAAAAAATTAAAAATTACACATAGAATTTTGTCATTGATGAAATAAAAAACTTATAGAATGAAATAAATAAAATCCTTATAGAACGAAACAAAAGATTAAAGTTATGCATAAGGAGGCAGAGAATATGTTAATGAGTATTTCTATCCAAATATTTTATAAATTTTTCAGCACTGAAGGGGTAAATCTCTCAATCTTGTTTTTCCCTACCCTATAACTACTGTAACAAGCAGATTATGAAGCTTGGCTATCTTAGCTATGCATGCATATGCACACACAGTATAGCAATGTTGGCTGGGTGTAACATAATTAAACTTTGACAAGTAGTTCTTGCAGGCTATGTCTATGAGTTTGTCCATACTGGGGGGGGTAGCACCTGAGTGACAAATATCTGACTTGAAGAATTTAAGATTTTGATAAGGAGATATCTAAAACAACCTGAAAATCAGCATACAGAAGAACGAATAAGAGCTCTATCACAAAGTGAAAAAGCTACTTCAGGGCAGTGCAATGAATGATATACAGTGAAAACAAATCTTGTCATCTTCTCTGTAGTTTGAAGGATCTCTTCATTCTAGTAGAACAGAGGTCACACTAAAAATTTTAAGAGACTTTATCATATAAAGAGGATGAGTCTCTGGGAAGAATATGAGAGGGCACACAGAAGATTTAAAACTTGCAGGGTTTTGTTCCAGTTAAGGTTTGTTGGCAGAGAAGACACATTCCCCACACATCTGCCTGTTTTCCTTGTCCCCTCCACAGGTATAACATCATGAAATCCTGTTGGCACTGGAGCGAGGACTCCCGGCCCTTACTCGGAGAGTTGCGCTCACACCTAGAAGCTGCTGCCAGAACCTCAGACGACAAGGCTGTGTTACAAGTGCCAGAGCTGGTGGTGCCCGAGCTGTATGCGGCTGTGGCTGGCCTCAGCGTAGACAGCCTGTCCTACTGCTATAGCGTCCTTTGAAGACTGTCAGCTGGGACACATTTACGGTGATCAATTATGAGATCAGTTTCTCCAAGAAAAGAAAATGGACTTTCTGGTGGGACACAAAGGGGGAACAATGGATCTTCCCCTGCACATTTCCCTAGAAATCTGAAATGATGCTGGGTGGGGTGCTACACTTTCCTCACCAGCTGAGAATACTGTCAGGCTCGGAGCACCGTCCATTCTGAAGAACCTGGACAGAGGTGATGTGGATGTCATTACAAAGGTGGTCTTGAAAATCTGCAGTGTTGTGGGGTAGGCTCTTCCCTCCCACCCGTTTAGTTTACTGCTGAAAAAATCTCTTTTAACTAGACATATTATGAGGTTCAAATGCACTAGAATGAAATGAAGAATACAAACTCAAAGGAATTGATGAGGAAGAAATTCAAGGTCCTATTTGCTCATGAGTATAGGTATAGAACAAGATCTCCTTTAAGGGGAAATCTGGTTATGTTGAGGGAACATAAAGTTATTCAGTCCTGATCCCTTTGTGTAGAACTGCAGAACTATAAAAACTGAGTTTTCTATTGGGCATAGATAAGATAGTCCCTTTTTATAAAATTCTGAGACAGGTGAACCTTGTTTGATACTACTTTTATTTTATTTGTGGAACTTGGAATTGAACTCAGGGCTTTTGCATTGGGCTACATCCGCAGCCCTTTTTATTTGGAGACATGGTCTCATAAGTTGCCTAGAACAGGATCAAACTTGTGACTCTCCTGCCTCAGCATCCCAGGACTGTGGAACACGCATGTTCCCTTGCCTGGTTAATACCCTCTACTTTTAACTAGAAGCTGGAGGAATCATTTCATGCTTAGTAACATTCAATATGTACTACTCATCAACTTTGCTTCCTGGTCCTTGTTAAGACTAAGGAGATTATCCCAATGATGAATTAACTATACTGTATACCTAAAAAGTACCAATAAACATAATGAAAAAAGTAAGACTAAGGGGATTAATTCTTGAGAATAAACATTCAATCAGTGATGAAAATGCTTTGTGTGTGTCTTAAATGTGGAAACCAAGTGATAAGTCTTACCTAAGATGTTCATTGAGAAGAGCAAGACAAGAGTGAAATCTGATACAGGATGGTAGCTTGTAATTTCCAATCATCCACTGATGTACCATGAGACACTACATTAAATATTTGAGTGTAAGTTGGCCTTTCTGATATACAAATGCCAAAGTTTCTGCAATAGGGAAGTTAAAAGTAAATAAAAATTCATGTTAATAGAAAAACTCGGGCCTGCTATGAAATGCAAGCTAATTATCAGAAAATGGGGAAATTACCTACCTCACACTGTTGTGAGGATTTGGGAGAATATGTATTTGTACAGTATCTGGTACATGATGTATCTGTTCAATATATGTTACTTTTATTTCCTTTCCCATCCCAGCACCATTAATGTCTATTTTACTTAAAATATGCTGTTGTCAAGAAAACCTGTATGTGACATGGCAAAGCAAGACATACCTAAGGATGATGATATGGTACATATAGTATGTGTCCAAATCATGAAGCCAGCATGTGTGTGTGTGTGTATGTGTGTGTGTATATATATATATATATATATATAGATAGATAGATAGATAGATAGATAGATATAGATAGATAGATAGATATATATTTTTTTTTGAGTGGAGATTGAACCCAAGGTCTTTGCACTGAACTACACTTCCAGCTCTTTAAAAAAAAATTTTTTTTTTTGAGACAGGGTCTTGCTAAGTTGGCCAGACTGGGCTCAAATTGGTGATCCTCCTGCCTCAGCTTCCCACAGTGCTGGGATAACAGAAATGCACCACCATGCCCAGCCTGAAGTAAGCATTTTTGTATGAGCTTTTTGGTGATGAAAATAGTCCTCTACTCTTTCAAAATATTTAAAATGTCACAGTGAGGATAATAGGGAAAACTTTTATAAATAACAAAAACCTATAAAGTGTTACAATGTAAAGTGGCTTCTGGGATCTCTAACAGCAGTTTGTTTTGTTTAGCTCAGAACTAATAGGGCGAAGGCACTATTTGCTGAATGAGACATTTGTTCTGACCCTGAGATAACAGGGCACATCAAGGTCTTGAGCTCTGAAGAAACTGGAGCCACATGATCGTAAAAGTGTCTAGATGAAAGGACCCATTGTTAGCATTTGCTCTCCTGTCCCTGAACACCCCACTTCCTGTGGACTAGATAACTAGGCAAATCTTAAAGGTAAACTCCCCAACTGCAAAAAACTGTTACATCTGGGTTAAAAAGATTAACTATTCTGTGACCGTGATTTAAACTATAAAAATAAAATGTAACCACCCAAATGAAGTAAAGGCTGTAAAACCCTATAAAAGGAAGAGTTGTAACCCCATCCGACGTCCATCCAGGCACGGCTTATGTGTGATCGACCCTTATTGATAAGTAAATTTGTTATTTTACTTCCATTCTGCTGCCTCTCTGTGTCACTTACTGATTTCTTCTGTAACAAGGACAATTCTGTTGAGTATAGTAATCTGTGATTTTAAAGGACACCGTGGTTACTCTGGAAGGGACATCTAAGCCTACTGTCACCAAAGAGAAGACTGGCAGCTGAAACAGTTGTAGAAGCTGGAATCCTGATGGATCATGATGAGTCAGTTAAATGTACAATGATACTTGCCCCTGTGAAAATACCGCAATGAGTAGTCAGGATTTAAATAGGTCATGAAGGGCAAGCAGGGACAAAGGAAGCAGAGTAGCTTCATACAAATAACATGCCACATAATTCTATTGTTTCCTCTCAGCCATTCATTTAAATCACATTTTCAAAGTATTTATTTGACTATTTTAAAAACTGAGTGTTAAAGATCCTTGTGCCAGGCATTAGGCCAAGTGTTGGATATAATGCAATACAGGACTGCTCTTTTTGTATGTTGGTGTTTGTTTTGATCTGAGGGAGAAATACAGTAATTGGTATTTTAAATATTGACCTACAATTTTATTTGTTTCCTGGATACAGTTTGGAAAACTGGAGCCAATAATTCTTATTCTAAGAAAATTGGATGTTTCTTTCAATTTTCCAGAAGGATTATATTTCTGAGGTTGTTTCAGTCGCTAAGACAATGAACAGAGAAGAGAAATCTTTACTAAAGTTTAATCCACATAGTTTTTTTTATAGTTTTGATTGGCCCTTGTCCAGCTTTGTTTCTTCCAATCTATGTTGTATGCTTAAAAAAAAATCAAAGTTAGGAACTGAGTAAACCTCACACTTAAGTGTCTAATGGAAACTTAACAAATAACATAGAAAGGTCTGAATCAGAAATTTCAAATTCAAGTTCTCACAATCATGTAGAACACTAGCGGTTTTCATGCTACATTAGGTATTATGCTATAAAACCTGGTTAACAGTAATGCTTTTCACCATTTTAAAAGAAAAAAGGTTCAAATAACTTTCTTACTCTTAAAAATTTTTTCAGTTTAAAAATATTTTATTTCATAAAAAGTTTATGTACAAGACTCTAAATAGAAAAGCAACTTTCAATCACAAACAAGACAGTTGTCCTTCAGATTACAGTGGAAGCATATTGAACATATTCTTCAATATTACACATATATTTTAACTATGCAATCCAAGTTCTGGGTTTTAATCTTAGATCTGCATATGTAAGACTTTAAGATTGGTAATGATACTTTTAAACTGCTTATATTTTGAGTACAGGTTTCTCTATTCCAAATACATGATCTTAACTAACAAGACAGCAATACTCAAAGATGTTCTTCTCCCATGTTCATGCATTTGTCATTCTTCTCCTAATTTCTCTTCTTGTGATTAATTTGTAAATTACAGCAGTTATGCATTGAGTTCTTTATGCATTTCAACCATCTGCTTTTTCTGACTTCTCATATACTCTGCTGTTTTCTTTTTTCTGGAAATAACCAGCACAATTCCAGCAACAATTGCTACTGTCACATCACAATGACAGAAATAACACCAGCTCTGAGGCTCTGCATTAAAATTCAGGTGCTTTTTCATCAATGTAGTAAATTCAAGTTTGACCAGGATCCACATCCCATTTACTCTCAGATCTATTTTCTCAGAATGGAACAAGGATTTGCCTTTAATATCTTTTTCAAAATAGTAAGCCACATTACCTACATCCATATCATTGAGTCTACTGAGAATTTTGCATCAGATCAATAGTGATAACACTGTTTTCATACAAAATGCTTAGGATAAGTTTTGGATTCAGGCTGAAGTACAGCCTGTAAACTTTCAAGACTGTATGACTGTTGTCTTTGTTTTAGTCAATGATGAACCAGTAGGTCCTATCAACTCCAGGCACTGTATCTCAGTGTCCTTAGAGGTCCTTTGGATGCTGGCGTTGCTCACATAGCAGCACACAAAGCAGCACTGCTTTGCTTTAAAGAGCCCATTTTCATCACAGTTGGGGTCATACAGCTGTCATTGTCCCGGATCACTCCTTTAGGTTTTAGTCTTCTCCCAGACTTTGAGTGAGTCATTTCTGCCTTCATCACTAAACACTGCAAAGCCAGTGTTGAACAAATGACAGTATTCTGTGTACCCTGGAGGTACACTGGCACTGACCATTTCTGTTCACAGAGCAATTCATGGCCAACTTGTAGTTTTCACAGTCACATGCTTACTGGGCTCTGCTCACCGCTACCACTGCCACCAGGAGCAGGCACCCAAATGTGAGGACCTGGGAGGGTGCCATTCTGTGCTGAGGGACTGGGATAGGCAGGGGTTGTGGGAGCCAGGTGTGCACGTGCTGGTGGGCTGCTACAAAATTTTCTTAATCTTACTGTAATAATTTAAGAAAAAGTTGCTTCGCTTTACCATACTCATTCAAGGGAATAACCAAGTAAATAAAACAGAAGACCTGAGGATAGCTTATTATCCTTAATGTAAGGCACTGTGTTTATTTGTTTTGGGCATGAATTAGAAGTGATATTATGTGTTTAAAGCATATAGCAATGTCTTATGCTACAAAAAATTCTTATATTGAATGGTGGCTTTAAATAATTATATCATGATAATCTAGAAGTTGCATCAAGTTTTCATCATATATGATCATATCAAATAGTGGTGTAGAAAGTTTGATGTTTCTGTACGATGGTGATGCTCTTAAAAAGTATTATAGAGGGGCCGGAGATTTAGCTCAGTGGTTCGGTGGTCTGCCTTGCAAGCTCAAGGACCCGAGTTCAATCCCCGATACAAAAAAAAAAAGTATTATAGAGTGTTAAAAAGATAGATATGACCAATATCAATAGGAAAGTCTTTAATAAAAGAGAAGAGAAAGGGAATGGGGAAAAATAAGAATCAAAATATATTATCAAAATCTCCAATGATGAATGTCATGGTACACCTAAAATGTACCAATAAAATTAGTAAAAAATAAATGCTAATGTATATTAATGAAAATTAAGAATTCAGTACTATAGTCATAGGAGCCACATTTTAAGTGCTCAGTAGTCATACAGAACATTTTCGCATTGCTGTTGTATAATACTTGAGAAGACTACAAAACATAAATGTATTACTTTGTAATATTTGTTAACACGAAACGAGATATCTACTTTGGCATATTTTTGGCTTAAAATATGAAGCGTTAAATATAGTTTTATATTTCGCCTTAAAAAGACAGGATTATAGGGGATTATTGGACTCAATCTTTTTAGAGGATCAAGATAGTAACTGGTCCACTTAGAAAGATGTTAATATTTTGAGCATTCTATAACTTCTACTTACATAGGTCCAGTGTGTTACCTATAGTCTATTTAAGTGGATATGGAGATGAACATGAGCTCATGTACCAAAAACCTGAGGGAAATATTTAGATAAAGATATTGCATGAAGCTTTTCACAGAATTCAGTAAAATGGATTTAACTGGCACTTTAAAAGATAATATGGAAATATTGTGCTCAGTTTTCTTTGAATTATTCTTGTGATAAACACTGCCCAACTCATCCTAAGATTTCTGTGAGTTTCCAAGTTTTAAAACCGAAAATGTCACATTCCAAGAAATTCTTAGGTCCTGGGCAAACTGGAATAGCTAGTCATCCTGGAGACAGAGCATGGGTCTTTTTGTTTTTTACAGATTTTCCAAAATAGCAGCCTATGTTTGGGATTGAATAATCTTTTATACTAATAGTTATATGACTATATAATATACCACACATATATAACTATATATTAATATGGACTCATGATAACCTGCTCCAACCTGCCTTTCTAGTTAATCCACTTCCATGAACCTTATATTCTACTTATTCTTAATTTCATGGTTTTTCCCAGGCAGGCACTTTCACATCCCTGTGTCTTTTTCTTAAGCCATTCTCAGCCTGGAATGCTTTTCCGTCCCACTTAACATACACAGACTTTACACATTAAAGTTCAATTTAAGTAACAC
Source organism: Fukomys damarensis (assembly GCF_012274545.1). Taxonomy (NCBI): domain Eukaryota; kingdom Metazoa; phylum Chordata; class Mammalia; order Rodentia; family Bathyergidae; genus Fukomys; species Fukomys damarensis. The sequence goes on along the minus strand of NW_022900931.1, from coordinate 23,900,837 downwards.
CTCCTTTCACAAGTCACCTTTAAGGTTTTCCTTTTTTTCTAATTCTAAACTCCATCTGCAAGAAAATGACTTGCTTCCTTTGTTGTACTATGCCAGGACTTTACTGTTTTTATGCTGATGTTTGCCTTACATGTTTGCTTTGCACTGAAAGTACAAATGGTCCTTTTTATCATTAGTGTTCAACTGTTTTCAGAACACAGGAAATGCTTTTAAAAATTCATATCACAAGGCCAGGGATTTAGCTCAGGGACGCCATGCGTGCCTCGCAACAGCATGGTCCCGAGTTCCATCCCTGGTACAAAAAAAAAAAAAAAAAATCATACTGCATAAATTTCAAAATTTTTTAACCTACATTATCTCTCTTATTCTGAACAACTCTGTGTGATTTGCAAACCTAACTGCTGTATATTTATTTGGATTAGGCTTAGAGATAGTCACTTGTCCAAGGTTAAGTAGTGGTTAAGTGTTGGGATTAAATTTCTTCTATAATTTTCTACTACATCCCATCAGAAACTTGTTATTCACCAGGTTTACTCTGTGTTGGTAAAAGAAAGGCGATTTATAATATTTCAAAAGCAGACTGTGTGAAGTTCACCATTTTCCCTGTTGTTCGTGCTGTAACATGATTTCACTGCCCCAATTTTAGTCTACATGGCAAGAAATGTGGGCTAAACCATTATTTGATGTTAAATCAAGTTGTCAAAAATCCACAGGGCTCTAAAGGTTAACTCTTACTGAATGAAGTATTTTCTAAGTTATATTAAAAGCTCTTCAATAACATGACTGTTAGGGTTTTTCAGTTTAGTGTTTTCAAAACTTCAAAGCTCTTGTCTCATGGATTTCTTCTACTTTTTCTCTTACAGATTTTTGGCTGCGGGATAACTAGCAATCACTACCCAAAGCCCCATTAGGATTCAATCCGAGAGAAACAGGTTACATTCTGGATCTGCCACTGTTTCTGGCTTTTACCTTTACTCATCTCACGATTAGAGGAAAACAAAGCCACATTCATTTCATAGTATGCCGAAAGATCAGCTACCCTAAAAGCATATTTATTTCACATCCACAAAAAGCCACACCCAAGTCAAGCAGGCCGATATCTAAGAGCTGAAGTGTAAAATAATTTATAAACCTTCGTTGTAAGCCCATAAAAATGACATTATATTGTGAACTTCTTTCCTAATATAATGTAATCCACTTAATTTTTATAATATACGCTTCCGTTTTTCGCACAACGAAGGCCTCAAGCGAAGCTCCTCCCGGGACTCTGAGCCACTCACTTGAGAGGTTACGTCCACGCCTTCCTCAGGAGGTTCTGGAAGCAGGAGATGACGCGCTTTTTGTGCGCGCCGCAGTGACGGCGTACTTATCAGCGCGCTGCTGTGACGCACTTGGTCTGCGCGACTGACGTAACTTCCAGGCGCCGGGTGGCACGTTGGCTGGGCTTTCGGCGCGTTTCCAGGGAGCAAAAATGTCTATGGCTAGTGATTTCTACCTACGCTACTACGTAGGGCACAAGGGAAAGTTCGGACACGAGTTTCTGGAGTTCGAGTTTCGGCCGGACGGTGAGCGGAGGAGGGGCCGAGCGCGGTGCTGGGAAGCGGGAATCGGAGGGGAGGCGCTGCCTTGGGACGCAGCAGGAGCGCGGGCCCTGCCTCGGGCGCGTACGGAAGAGCCTAAGAACACAGGAGGCCTGAGTGGTTTTGTGAATAAAAAATAATTTCTTGCGGTAAATTAATTCAACAAAGCCAATCCTGCCACAGACTGAAAAGTTGAACCTACAGTAATGGGAATCCTAGAATCAGCTCACCAGGGAAGGACTTTAAAAGAGTTAATGCCTGCCTATTGTAAAGAACACTCTCACCGAGCGGTGGTCCAGTGGATCCTTAAAATCAACCAACCTTCCTTCCTTCCTTCCTTCCTTCCTTCCTTCCTTCCTTCCTTCTTTCTTTCTTTCTTTCTTTCTTTCTTTCTTTCTTTCTTTCTTTCTTTCTTTCTTTCTTTCTTTCTCTTTCTTTCTTTTTCTTTCTGGCTGTGTTGAGGCTGTGTTTATTAAATGAGTATGTGTTTGAAGTGCTTGCAGTGTTTCACAGGGATGCATTTCCAAGAGTACAAAAGGGGCGGGGCTTCTGCAGGAGGGAGTCCAGAAAAGCTTCCCCGAGGAGGGAACACCTGAGAATGAGTCTAGACGTGAGGTGGTGTTTTCTTGGCCTCTGAGGGAAAGATAAAGCCAGACTGAGACCCGGTTGAGCGGATGGCCAGTCGAATCCTACCAGTGTATGGCAGGATTCCTTTTTTTTTTTTGAGACAGGTTCTTGCTGTGCAGTTCTGGTAGGCCTTGAACTCACTTTGTAGCCCAGTCTGGCCTCAGACTCGCAGCGATCACAGGTGTGCGCCGCCACGCCCAGCCTCCCTTTTGTCGTTTGACAGCTGTTGATTCTTTACAGGATATTGTTGTGTACTGAACTCCGTTCACCCGCAACAAAAACAGTTAAGCTAAATCGACTTTTTAAAAAGTCTCTTATGTCCTAGGCAACGTATAAATTCAAAAATTGAAGGTGCAGGAATGAGTATGACTTCTAATTTTCCTCAAAGAGTCATGTCTTCATGGGAACGTAAACATGCTCCTAACTATAAGACATTGTGACTATTAAGTGCTCTCTGCGTGTTTTGGATAAGGTTCTATGAGAGAGAAATTAAGAGGGGATTACATATTAGGAAAGGGAAGAGTATTAAGCATTTCAGGCAGAACTCAAGGTAACTAAAGCCCTGCAAGTATTTGGAAACCTTAAACACCTTACCAATCTGTGTCCTTCCCATGTCTCTTTTAAATTTAGTTCAGGTGCCAAACTTACCAGAAGTCATCTGTTGTTTTTTTCTTCTTTTTTTTTTTCTCTGTTATATTTTTTTAATCCCCTTGTCTGTGAACAACATACAGCTTATCTGTATGACTCTTAGCCATTCACGTAAATTAAGTACCCCAGTGGTATCAGGTGAATTTCTTGCTAGTGGTTCTCATCCACTTGCCTACTACCACATCATTTCACTGAATTATATTGGTAATAACGAGTCACAAAATTGCAGTTCCTAAGGGGTGGACCATACAAGGGTAACCTAGGGTCAGGAGCACATATATAGCTGTATCTGGGCAGCAGACTAGCTGTGTGTGCAAGTGTGTAGCACAGATAAAAAAGTCACGAAGGATTGAAATTAAATATAAATAAATCAACTAGCTCAATTTTACCAAGGAACAGCGCATAGATTGTATGCTTCTTAGTCAGTTATAGAAAATTAGCAATACCATCATTTGCACGTTAATTTGAAGGTTCAAATTATAAGCACGTTAATTTGAATGAAAATAATTAATAGAGATCAGTTTGGTGTAGTGGAGAAAGTGAGTATCAGAAGGAAGTAGATCTAGATCTGAATCTGTGTGACCCTGGGCAAGTTACTTTGTTTTCTCAACTGTGAAAAGGGTGAGAGAATAGAAGCTCCTTTTTAGAATTGTATTCCATATCAGATTAAATGTTTTCACACTTAGTGCCAGCACATATATCAGACTTAAGAGAACTAGTAATTCCTTTTTCAGATTTCCTTTTTAGATCATGAAATAGTTTAAGAAAACAGGCCCAAGAAATGACCTATGATGCATTGAAGGCGTGGAATGTTTTTAAATTTGGCTGACTTATTATCAGCCAACTTACTATCTATATGTCTAGCATTGATCTTAACACCAGGAAGGAGGAGATACTGATAAAAGTGGTAGCTCACCTGGGCATGGTGTACATGCCCGTAATCCTAGCTCTCTGGGAGATGAGGCAGGAGCATCAGAGGTTTGAGCCCAACCTTGGAAACTTAGTGACTTGGTGAGACCCTGCCTCAAATTAAAAAACTTTAAAAAAGGGCTGGGAATATAGCTCAGTGCAGAGGCCCCTAGTTCATTCTCCACTATTAAAATGTATAAAATGGTCTTGACCCCCAAAACTGTTTGTAATGTTATTTCTTTATTTTTAAATTTTTAGCAGTTTCTGTTGTTATGGACTGATTTTTTTTTTCCACTCCTCACAGGAAAGCTTAGATATGCCAACAATAGCAATTACAAAAATGATGTCATGATCAGAAAAGAGGTAAGTTCTTTCCAAGTACTTACTTTTTTTTTTTTTTTTTTTTTTTTTTTTTTTTTTTTTTTACATTTAGCCCATTTTCCTCATATCTTTGTTGAATTTACAAAAATTCATTCTAAGTCTATATTTTTAAAAAGTCAATTCAGTGTTTGCTTCGGCAGCACACACATTAAAAAAGTCAATTAATAGATTGAAAAGACCTCATTTCAGTTAGATGTGACTGTGGCATTGGTTAACAACAGAAAAAGCAATTTGAATATAGTAACTTATAGTCCCATATTTGAAAATATCATTTAATTCACTTTGTAGTTAACTTTTCTTTTAATCTCTTTACCGTTTAAAACTAATTGATAATCAAGATATAAGGAGTGTGATTTTTATATTAGAAGTTCAGGAGGTGGGGATAAGGAAGAGTTCAGAGTATTAATTGTGATGTGTACTTACATTTTTCTCTTCACCTTGTGGACCTCATCTCACCACTGTTAGCCATTTAAGTCCCCATGTGACAAAGGATTTTAGAGAAGTATATAAAAGTTGAGAAAAATAGTTGGAATCAGGATTAAATTAGCTGTGACACTCCATTGAATATTAGGGGTTTGTAACTTTTAGCATTTCTCGCTAAGTTGCGGAAAGACACAGGTGCACAGGGTGACGTTCATCGTCTTTGATTTCCAGGCATATGTCCACAAGAGCGTAATGGAAGAGCTGAAGAGAATAATTGATGACAGTGAAATTACAAAAGAAGACGATGCCTTGTGGCCACCCCCTGACAGAGTTGGCCGGCAGGTTTGGAGTTGTGATTCTTTACCTATTGTTGTTGTAATAATAATAATATAATAGTATTTCCCTACCTTATTTAGCGTGACTCCTTAATGATTCTTCATCACCTGACTTCTTTTTTGGGGGGTGTGGTGCTAAGAGATTGAACCTAGGGCCTTGTGTAGGCCGGAAAAGTGCTCTTTCACGAGGCTGCACTGAGTCCCTTCAGCTTGACTTTTGTGTACCACCTCTCTGTGTCTGTGCTAAATGTAGACATTTTTCTGAACAGTTTTCTCTGTAGCTACCCTGCCCAAGCTAGGATGTTTTCATGCTGTTAAGAATTTCTATTGTATGTTATTTATTAAGAATATGTATGGTGTAGTTTATTAAATTTGAGATAGGATTCTCAGTGACTATATAAAATTAATTTATTTTGAAATTTATAACTTTCAGAATAACTGCATCCTCATGCCCCAAAGAGGTATTTGATTGTTTTCTTTGTTCAAACTGACTATTGCCCTTGCTTCCAATGTTCCCTTTAGAACAGCTCAAAGGGCTTCTGAGGAACTTCGAAGGCTTAATTTCACTCTGTAGAGAGGCAATTTGGTTTCTGAACTGAGTCTTTTCAACTTTTGGAGAAAAGAGATACAACCTCTGGAAGAAAGAAACATTTAATTTCACTTTGTTATATTCCTGAGGATTATGCTTTGTATCACATTCTTTGACTAGAAGAAAAATGTGGAAAATCTAACGGATGCTGACAGTAGCAGTAATTTAACTCTGCTATTTAAAGAAATTTTATTTAGAAAAATAAAGGTAATAGCAGTATTTATTTTATGCATTATATCACTTATAGAAAGTGACTTTAGAGCTCAGTTTGTTTTATGCATTTATATACATGGACTAAAAAGCAGAAACCATAGCAGCTAGCATTTTTTATCTTTTAGTCTTAGAGAAGTCCGGTGTTTCACCCACCCGCTCCTCGTGTTCATAGGTTTTGGTCAGTGGGCAGGAGCAGGCATGCTCCAGAAATGATCTGCTGGGTCACTGAGTCAAGTTAGAGGATCTTAGGTAACTGCCCAGTTACTGTGTGCCATGAACTGCATGCTTAGGTCTCCCGATTAAGCGTAAGTGGGGCCGCCTTTAATGACATGTTTGGCAATTTAACTTGAAAACTCATGACAGAATAACCCCTTAAGTCTTAGTTTTAAATTTGCAGGTAAACAGTATAGAGGGAAGTTTATACAGTAATATGGCTGCTAGGAAGGACTATATTATGTTGTATTTGTTTTACAGGTGCTTATCTGTAATTGATGAATTAAAAAAAGTCTTTAAATCTTAACAGTCTTGGAATCAAATACTGCTAGTGTCACTAGTGATCGTAAATATCAGCATCTGTTTTCCTGTGCTTTATGAGTCTGGCACATTTGTAAAGTAACCCTAATAAAGCCTATCTTGTAAGGTTATTTTAGGGCCTACAGAGAACGTGAAGTCCTAGAAGCAGGGCCTGATATATAGCACGTGCTAAGGTGGTAGCTTTTATGCATATACATTGTATTTGCAGAGTTTTGTAGCAAGGGAGATGTGTTTATGTTTGCTGTACTAAGAATAGGTTTATACTTGTGTAATTATAATCCATGCTTTAAAGTGATGCCTCTGTTGTTTATTGACACTAAGTGTCTTGTTTATGATGATTCTGGAAAGCAGTTCCTGGTTGGTTCTGTCACTTGGGGTAGAACTTGTGAGCAATGAGGGTTTTGTTTTGAGGACGCTGTATATTTCTGAGCACCTGCCATCTGCTTCCCTTTGTTTCTATTGACTGCTAGAAAATGTACAGGTACAATTGAAACCTCTTTCGGATAAGAATACAGGTTATCTCTGGGATAGATGTTTTTTATTAACTGTGTTTTTTTTCTTTTCTAGGAGCTTGAAATTGTAATTGGAGATGAACATATTTCTTTTACCACATCAAAGATAGGCTCCCTTATTGATGTAAATCAGTCAAAGTGAGTATGTTGAAACATTTGGCTAAGTTGACATAATTTATTAGAGACTCAGCTTAGAACTATAATCAGTTTGTGAGTCAGTAATGGTGTCCATTGCAGATCTGATTCTGATTTTTATGTCCTTAAAGACTCTTTGTCTTGTCTATTGTCTTGTCTCTTGTCTTTCTTGACTACCAAAATAGCATCTTCATCCAAAATGATGCCCATCATGATCTATTTGATAATTACCTATAATCCACATAATATCCATAATAATGCCCAGTCTTCATTAGCTATGCTGTATAGAAGTCTGGACACTGTCACAAAATTTAAAGAAAAATTCTTACTGAATTATACCAGTCTTGTTAGCTATCATATCACTCTTTTCTGTGTTTTAATACTTGGAAAATGTGGCAAAAATCCAGTATGGTACTATTTTAGCTGTGTCTCCCTTGTTCTGTGTCGTCTTTGGGCTACTTGAGTGCATAGTGTCCCCTTTCATCCAAGCCCTTTCTTCCTGCCTCTTTCCTTCAAAAATGTCCCCTGGTCCCCTTACTGGGGATTGAACCTGTGACCTTTGCTCTGAGCTACATCCTCAGCCCTTTTTAAATTAAAGAAATTTTGAGACACGGTTTTGCTAAGTTGCCCAGCCTGGGCTTGTACTTAAAACCCCTTCCTGCCTCAGCCTGCCAGAGTGCTGGGATTACAGACTGGCAGTACCACACCTGGCTTGCTTCACTAGTTTCGAATGTGAGCTTCATGAGAAACTTTGTGTGTCTTCCGAATTATCATGGTACCTTCTACATGGTAGATCTTTTAAGTAAGTGCTAAGTAGAGGAAAAGACAAGAATGACGGCAAAATATCTAAGGACACAAAAGGCTGTCTTCACGAAGAACAACCAGTTGCTTTTAAACTATTAATTTTCTTACTGTTGCTGAGTATATGACATTCCTTGGTCACACTGCTTTTTTGGAAAGCAGTTTGGAACGTGCATCTGAAACTCACATTTTCCATTCACCTTTGCTCTTGTAATCTCATGCAAGCATCTGTTTCAAGACTATATCCTGAGATATTAGCAAAGCTTTTTTATTTTTTATTTTTTCAGCTTTAATTGAGTTTATTGGTACATTTTGGGGATACAGTACAGTTACATTTATTGTTGGGATCTTGTACCTCTACATGACAAGTCTTGATTCTCATTTTTTCCCCCTTACCTCTGCCCTCCCTTCACCCAGCAAAGCTTTATTATGCATGAAGATGATCACTGAAGGGTAGATTGGCTAAATTAAAGTCATCAGTAGATGTTTTTTTCTTTTTTAATGCTGTGATAAAAATAACGCCACAGAGAATGATTTTAGTTATTCAGGAAAAAAAAGAACACCAAAATGTTTATTGTTAGTACTTAGGGTGGTAGCATGGAATTATTATGAGTAGTTTATTTTTTTCATTCTACATTTTTGTGATGCATAGCTTACTTTCTATAATGAGGTAAACACTTTAAATATGAAAATAAATACCAACGAAAAAAACTTTTCCTTACAGAAGACTCAGGTGTTAAAACATTCAGTAGTTTCAATTGTTAGCAAAGTTCTTACTTTCTCCTAAATTCTAAGAAGTTAATTGTTTTTTTTTCCCAGTTAATTGTTAATTGTTTGCAGGGTTTCAGTTTTATTGTCAGAATTTGTAAAATTGTATTTCATTAGGACCAAAATTCTAACTTTTACCTATTTAAATTTTAGGGATCCTGAAGGCCTTCGAGTATTTTACTATTTGGTACAAGACTTGAAATGTTTAGTTTTCAGTCTCATTGGATTACACTTCAAGATTAAACCAATTTAAATTGTATATTTGTGAAGCTCTTTGTATATTTGAGGGGAGGGGGAGGAAGGGTTTTTCATTTATAATATTTGAATTTTTATGAATGTGAAAACAAACTTTTTGTATGTAAACTGAACATATGAAAATACATAAACAGGCTTAATGATTTTCCTCCCTTGGGTCTAAGCGGCTAAGACTGTCCACATATACATTAAATCCTGTAAATAAAAGTCAGTTTTTGTTAAATTTTGCTCTAATAAAATATATCAAAGCCTGAATGGACAGTTTTATATTTCATTTCGGGAAGCTATTCTATTCCCTTCAAATGTAAAAAGAAATTGTTGCAGTAGATACATGCTGTGGCAGGTGGAAATATGTAGCCAGATTTCTAGCCATTGATCTTCCCATGTTTCTTCCATACCTGATAGGATTTGCTGTATGGGTATTTACTGAAGTTGTCTACAGAAGTTTCTGGATTTTTTCACATGAATCATAAACCCTTCCAAGACAATTGGCTTTTAACTTTTTTTGGTGTAAGCAATAATTATCTAAAGTTTTAAGAGTATAGACAGTACTCAGGGATATCTTTGCTCATACCTTCATTCCTTATTTGTGTGTGTGTGACTTGAACCACTTAAGTATAAAATGTATTTATCTGTGTTCTAGACAGGGTCTCATTATATATTTTCAGGCTGGCCGTGAACTCACAGTGATCCTGCGTCAGCCTCCCACATGCTGGTTGACAGCACCCACACCGGCCTTCTCAGTGCTGGCCGGGACTCCTGAGCTGCTAGCACAGAATGGCTGTGTCCAGTACATTTGTTCTGCGAAAATAGAAATGTTCTCTGTAGCTGCAGTGCAAGTGGCTACTGATTACTGGAGATGTAACTAGTTCATTTGAATTTATAGTGTTGAATAAAATGTTTTTTTATGTTTTATTATGAAAAATTTTAAAGGTACAAAATATTTGAAATAATTGCCACTAAGCCTCTAATGTTATTTGTTGATTTTTTTTTTCACCTAATTGATGCCAATAAGCTTTTTTTTTGGTTCTGCTGTTTAGTTTCGATGAAATTTAGTAGCCACACCTATGTGGGGCCTACACCCTACACCTCTTGCCACACTGAGTAAAGACTTGTCTTCAGACACATACAAAAGTGTATGGAAAACAACGTATATAAGTAAACTTTAAGACCTTTTTATTACAACATTTAAAAATACGAACAAGTGGGATTTTAACCTTGCTTCTGTGAATCTAGTGCTTTAGTGTCAGTCAATGGAAGCTGCAATTCTTAGTCCTTTAGGCGCTCACTCATCAGATTTTTATTTTTATTTTATTTATTTTTACTTGGGAAATGAGTTTTTTTTTAATTCCAGCTCTACATAAAACAAAATTATTTAAGAAATAAGTAGGAGTTTTCATAAAGAGTTATATGGTAGAATAAATTCAGAGATGTATAGGAGAGGATAAATAAATGTAGCATCCCATCTTACAGGAACATCTGGAGTGTAGACTTGGTAATTTTTTGTATTATTACTCACATTTTAAACAAGGAAACAATATGACAGGAGCTATTTATATGTACCTTTATCCTGATTTAAAATACACAGTTAGGATTTCACCCTTAAAGCTGAAAAAGTTTTTAAAGCACCATGTTGTCCACTACTCTACCCTTGAGACATATCATGTGAGGCCAAAACAGGCTTTGTGGAACCAAAAGCTATGAAAAGCTGCCATGTGAATGAAGCCTTGGGTCAGAGAACTCATTTTTGAATGATTTTTGTCTCAACAAAGTTGATGTGTTTATTATCTGCCATAGTTGCTTATGCTCTGTGGACTTATTAGAAAGGGCGTTTGGAAAGCAACACCTCTTTTTCCTTGTCAGATTAAATTATTTTTTCTCTCTTATTGATGCTTTAAAAGCTTATTCTTAGTTTGGTGGCATAGATCAGTGGTAGAGCACTTGCTTAATAGGTACAAACCCCAACACCAAAACCATCAAAATGAAAGAGAAAACAATAAAAGCTTATCCTTTAAAAAAATAAGTGTCCTAGAAGAATGCGATCTAACCCTCACCCTTCCCTTAGTCACGTAGAGTACACTGACCCTGACACCTCTCTCCATCCTCTCCTGCTTCTGTACTCACAACTTGAAAACGGAATATGCATCCTCATTTAATTTTTCTCTGGATTTGACTAAAAGCTAGTATTTTCCATTAATACAAAATTATGACTGGTAGTCCGGAGTGTTTGCTGCTTATGAAATGTGTCTAGGAATAGATCTTTACATCCCAGGTGGTGGTGGGAAGCCGCCTGTTTGTTGCCTTGGGAAGCAAGGAGCAACTTCAGATTAGCGTCACAGCTCTTAACTGCAGATGTTAGGGATTTTCTGAGCAAGTGCTTCATAACCATTCTGCCCCCATCATCAGAGATTTTTAAATTTTGCTTTTCGTGGTAGGTTGAAATGGTTCAATCACGGCACTTACTGGGCAGGTCAGGCGAGTGAGTGATGCACGCAGGTTTTCATCGGACTGGACGCGTCTGGTGCAGGAGCTGGGGTTAGCGCTGTCCTGAGCCCTGATCACAGCAGTCCGTAGTCGCCTGTGCAGTCTGCTTGGGCGCCTTGCAGTTCCGCCATGAAAGAGTGTTCTGGAAATCACATTGTGTTAAAGAGTTTAGGATCCTGCCAGCTGTGCAGGTTGGGGGTTGGACAAACCCGCTCTAAAGCCTGTCTGGGGGGGGGTGTCTAAAGCTGCCTTTGAGGACAGCTGGTTCCTGGATCTGCTCTGAAGACGCGAGGTCATTCTCAAATTGGCTGTGAAGTCAGCTGCTCTCCGTATTACCCAGTAGGCCATTCTCCTTACCGTCAGATTTCTTGTATGACCGTGAGTTTGGTTCACATTGTGGGCCCTGATGAATGTACAGTATAATACACTTCATAATTCTCTTTCATGTAAATGTCACTGAGGAGGAAGAGGAGCTTCTGAACCTCTCGTGTGGCCAGTTAGCGTATTCCTTAAGACTCATTCTATGGCTTCCAGTTGGGAAGAAATAGCCCTTAGATTTAAAAACTTTTAACGTAGTAATTCTACTCCATTCTCTTTCTTCTAGTATTGATTTACTTCTCTTATTCTTCCCCACTATACTAAGACATCACATTTATTATTTAATTTTATTTTATATTTAAGTTTTTATATTTTTAGACAGGGTCTTACTATGTGACCCAGGCTGGCCTTGAACTCCTAGTGGTCCTCCTGCCTCAGCCTCCCAAGTGCTGGGATTACGCCCAGCTTTATATATGTATATCAAAATTGGAGACTGGGTCCTTAGGATAAATTTTTTGTACTTTTATGTTTGATTTTATGCTTTACGCTGTGTCTTGACTGACAGTGATCACTGGAATCTGAACTCTATGGCACTAGTTTGAGGTGAAACTAGTTTTTTGTTACATTCAGATCAACCAATCCATGTGTGTCTGCATCTCATTCTGCCTTTTTTTGTTGTTGGTAATGGGAATCGAACTTGGGACCTTGCGAGGCAGGCGGCAGCACCACTGAGCTAAATCCCTGGCCCATATTCTGCCTTTTTTTGTGGGATGGTAAGTCACGTATGCAACACCTTGAAGCCTTTCTTGCCCCTTTTTAATTTTAACATTTAAAAAATTTGAGGCAGGGCCTGGCTAAGTTGCCAGATTGCCTTGGCTGGGCTCGAACTTGTCATCTTCCTGCCTCAGCTTCCTGGAGTACTGGGATTACAGGCGCACTCAATGGTTCCCTGCTAGCAGTGATTTCTGTGTAGTAGGTGATTCGTAGAAGTTTTGTTGGTTGCTTCACTCTGTCCTTACTGCCTTCAGATTATTAGTATGCACATACTTTAGTCTGAGGTGATACTTTTGTTGCTATGGAAATCTATATTTACCACACATCTTTGCATGTGTGCACACACCAGAGAACTGTGAAGTGAAATGAGGATGTGTCTTTTGGATGTGGTGCAGCTGTAATTCTGTTTTCTCACAAAGCCCAACGCTAATGTTGCTTGACCGATGCTGCAAATGCTGAAATACAATGCTGGGAATTGCTGTGATCTGATAAACTCGGCCTCTCTGACTATGTATGGAATCCACCAGAAAACTAGACTCCGGGAAAAGGAAAATGGCCTAAATATTTTACTACTAAATTTATTGACAGCATAGATAAATACACGTTACCTTTGGCCTCTGCAATTACAAGAGGTGCTCAGAGTGGTGGCCGTGAGCGACCTTAGATTTTCAGTACAGCGAGGTGCTGCCTGGGTAGCCTTGGCCCCCGAGATCGCTGCACAGGCATTTTCACTTTCTTCTCTAAGGGTCGGCAGTGTAGTGGGCTCTCTGCGATATATGGCATCTTCTGGGGTCTCCCATAGGAGGGCGACACCATCTGTTGAGAAACCATCATACTATAACTAATAAACTAGAGCCACCCCATATCTAAAACAAACAGTGAGGGTAAAGGAGTGATTCAACTGATGGTGACCCCAGATCCTGCCAGAGCAGACCCTCCAATGTCCATATCCACATTTCTTAGATCTGGGTAATATGGTGGGGAGAATGTTGGTTTAAGAATCAAAAATCTTAATTGTGGGTTAATCTTTAACAATTTTCTCTTTGAACCCGTGAATACGCTTTGTTTCTTAGTGGCATAAAATCCAAACAGTGATCTGAAACTTTTTTCTTTTTTGCTGTTTTATTATTTTTACTTAGTTCTGAGTTGTTGTCCTTACTTGGTTAATTTTACTGTTGGAGGCTCACTTGGGACCAGAGTTTTTAAAATCCAGAGCATCAGAATACCTTTAGGATGACAAATGGGGTGATTAGAGGGACGAGACATGTGAAAGCAGAGATGTTTTGGTTTTTTACTTTTAGAGCCTGCAATTTAGCATCTCCCAGTGGTGTAAAAGTAAAATATCAGGAAGGACAAGAAAGCAGGAACCCGGCCAGGAGTGATTCCTCCTGTTGAACTGGTGGTTGTTCCAGGTGCCCTCCCTTCAGCCGGGGACAGGAAGACAGCACGCTGCTGTGGATGATGAAGCCACTGAGGACTGCAGTGTCACCGGAAGCTTTGATGGTATGACCAGTTGTGTGCAGTCTCCAGCTAACCACATCATTCTCAAGGAATGGGTAGAATAGGTGGCTTCTGTAGCTGCAGAAAATAAACGAAAGCTTTATATGTTCATGTTCACATGTGTGTACTTGGATGTGTCTCGCACAAAAATGTTTTTGGAGTGCTCGCTTTGGCAGCATATATACTAAAAAAAGGTTTTTGGAAAACAAAGTTCAAGAACATTGAGATTCCTCATCTCTGTTTTATTAACTGGTTGTGAGAAAGTTTGGTACATCCAATGTCCTGCTGCTTCAGTTGGAGTCAAGGTGGGAGTTTTCAGCCTGAAGTTAGTTGCTTTCTGATACTGTCTTCTCACTTAAAAAAATAATTTGGCTTTTTTCCAAAATGCAGTGATTAGCAATAAAAACAGAGTTTAGGGTAGCAGCTACACAACTTGATGTGCTAATTACTATCATTCTGCCTCTTTCTAGAACTATGAAAACTCTAGATTTTGTAATCAGTTTCTCTTAACTTTGTCCTCTGTTCACTAAGGCTGTGGTAGGCATCATATTTTTGTAATAACGGACAAGCCAGATGTGCTACTCACCCCTTCTGGACTTCATATCATGTTAGAGGCGACAAATAACATATAAAACACATTTGTAAAAAAGTGTGCTCTGCACTTGCCTAGCCTCCATCCTGAGGGTAACCCATGCTCTCACCAGCTGTTCGATTGTAAACCAGAACAGAAAAATCCTCAACATCACCACTAACGGTGTGGGCAAGAAAGAAAAAAATCCCCAGATCCGAGGCCGCAGAATGTGTTTGTCTAGAGCAGGGGTGGGATGCTGCTATACGTTTTCCAGTTCCTAAATCATGTTACTATATCATCTCCACCTTCTCACCACCCACACTCCAAGTTTGACACAGTGGAATGGAAAACCAGCCGAGTGTGCCTGAGTTCAATTTTTGTTGCTGTAATAGTACACCCAAGACTGATGATTCATATGGGAGTTCTTCTAGCTCATGATTCTGAAGGTGGGAAAGCTCAAGATCAGGCAGTCACATCTGCTGAGAGCTTCACATTGCTTTAATTCGACAGAAAATGGAAGAACAAGTGTGTGAAAGTGACAGACTATAACAGTGGACTGTCCTGTGAGCTGACGAATTCCCTCAGGAGAGAAGCACCAGTTCCGTCATGGGGCCTTGTGCCCGCAACTCAAACACCTCCATTTGGGCCCGCAGCCCAATATGGCTACTTTGGGGTCCCAGCCTGAGCACGAGCTTTGGTGGGACAAACCATATAAAAGCCCTAGCAGTTGGCTCAGGATTTCTGGATTCCAGTCTTACGGCTTCTACTTTTTAGAAATTTAGGAAAGAAAATAAAACAAAAATAAAATGAAAAACAACAACAACAACAATTTAAAGGTAAGAAATCTCACCTGTAATCTTAATTGCATTCAATTTCCCCAAACCAATGAAATGGGGGACACTCTTACTGAACATGTGAGGAAACTGACGCTTGAAGATTCAGAGGGATTTGTTCAAATTTTCATGGCTAGGAAGGATTTGAATCTTGGACTTCAGACAATGATATTTTACACTCAATGAGGGGTTACTGTGTCTATGCCAGTTTATAGGTAAGCACAGCAGCCTTGGGAGGCCAACGGTACAATCATTTGCTGTGGTGAATCCGGGGCTCAAAGAATCAGGAGACCTACAGGAAGCCACCCAAGGGAGCTACAGCTGATATTTCAACCACACTGGCCTGCTTCCAGAATCCACACTCTGTGGCAAGAGCTTTATTGAAAACTGAATCTCCTCTGAATCGAAAGGCTCTATGTATTTAACAAGAGCTTACTTTATTTTTTATTTCATTTTTAAAAACGTATTGCGAATCAAGCTCAGGGCCGTGTGTTCGTTCTAGGCGAGTGGCCTGACACTGAGCACCATCCCCAGCAGTCAGGCTTCATTTTAAACTTGACTGAAGAGATGCCACCCGCGTGTCCTTAGGCAAGCTGGTTAGCTACTAGAGTTAATTTGGCAGAGAACCAAGTGGCTGCTTGGCTCAGACAGAGGAATATATAGCCCATGACCATCTTTCCTGTCCCGTCAGCCTCAACTTTACTCATACAGTTTCCTCTTTTCACTTTGGTCAAGAGGAGGGGCAGAACGTTTGACTGGAGCACTAGCTAATGGTAATTCATTGCTGCCTTTTGTCTTACAGCCTCTAAGAGATCTGGACAGCAAAGGCCGATGCATTTCTCAGTTTGGGGTCAGTTTCTTTCACCGGCAGCGCTACATAACTCAGATACAGGTAAGATCTGTTTTTATTCCCGTAGGTCTTTGTAGCACATTATCCTACTTATTCTGGAGATACAGTATTTTATTATAAATGGGTTGGCATGGGAATGGAGTTGATAGGAGAGTATGCTTGACTGGTTGCATTAGAACTACATTAACTATGAAAGACATAAAAATTATAGTTCACATTTATGGAAAACTATTTTTCCTTTTTTTTTTTTTAACCAGGGATTGAACTCAGGACCTTATACTTGCAAGGGAGGCCGTGGCACCACTAAGCTAAATCCCCAGCCCTATTTTATCTTTCTTAAGTTATGATCTTTTTGTGTTGTCAAAATGAAGAGGAATTTGTAAGAGAAAATTATTTTTTCCTTGGGTCTAATGATTTGCATGTTATCCATCTTGAAGGATTCTATAAAAGACTTCTTTTTAATTTAAAGAAATTAGGGAAATGTGAATAATTAAGTGTAAAAATTTTTGTGAATTGAAAGAATTAGAAAATAATATAGTTATATGTAGTTTGTTTGTTGCAGTTCCTGTTTCTTGGATGTCATCTTTTCATACTGATTAGTATAAAAAACAAAGGAAAATTTAAATATTTACCATTCAACATTTATTTCTATATATGTTACTAGACTGTGTCTTCTATGGATAGTAACTAATGAGTTCCTATTGACAGTTTATTTTCACATAGACTCCTCTGACAACAACATATACTAGAAAATTATAAAATTTTCATGTACATGGAATCATTAGGGATTAAAGGTACAGGTATTTAGACTCCAATCCAGGATATTTTTATTTACCAATTTTGTCCAGAGCATCAGAATCTGCAGTATTAACCCTCAAATAATTCTTTTGCAGAGTGTTGGGAATGCACTTGGGGAAATACTGGTAGAGTCACGCATAGTTGCTGAGAATGTAAGAACACTTTTATATTTCATGTGTATCAAAGTGTGCGTGTGTCTGTAAAGACCAAGGATATTTGCATTTTTTTCAGAATGCTTTGAGTTCTTGTTATTTGAGTCAATAGTGTTTAGTGATTTGAGTTGATACCAATTTTGCCTAACATTTTAAAATGTATGTTGAACATTTTGAGCAAAATTAGTTGGGTCAATAGGACAGTAATCTATTTTTAGAAGTTTTCGCCCTTTTCATATTTTCTAATAACCATGGCAGTGATCACTAGATGTAGAAATGACCTGAACAGCAATGTTGAAAGGTTTTTCATTTCTCACATAAATCAGGCTCAGTTTACATGCTTTGAAAGCACTAATAAACATGCAACCACAGACACATCAAATCCTACTATGTTCCTATAGGCTGGCATTTTAATTGAATTGTTCTTCTAGACAGGAATCATCTCCTGGCAGAGTTTTGGTGCGAAGCATCCTTCTTTTCTTATTCTGAAGATGAGCACTGAGGAGGTGACTTACACAACCCTGAGATTTCTTCAGTCTCCTTCAGAGGCACGGAATAAACTAAGACCCAATGCAACTAAACGGCCCAGAGAAGCTGATGAGAAAGGTTTATGTTTTAAGCAACTACACTGACCTGTTTCTTATGACTTGCCAAGCTTCTGACATTTGGAGGAAAGGTCTTATCTTCCCCTTCTAATTGTCAGCTGGTAGCGCAAAACCATATGAGCTAGAGTAGTAGGATAGAAAAATCTGCTCTGAGGATGTAGGGATGATACATTCTTTTAAATTTGAGAAAATAGCAGGTTGTTGTATTCAAATATGGTCAAGAAGAATTTTTGAGTCCTTTAAATATAAAATCAGAAGAAGCATTGCATTTGCTAGATAAGTAAAAGTCTCTAGAGAAATGAAAAACAGTGTTTAACAATATTTTTATTCAAATAAAAATATTTGGGATGTTTTAAAAATTTACTAAACCTTAACAGAGATGAAACAGAAAAAAAAAAAAAAAAAAGTTTGCATCAGAAGGGAAATTCTAATTTTTCTATTCTCTCTTTATTTCTACTCTTCCCTTAAATATTGTCAAAATTAAACTCTAAATTGAAAACTTCTACTTCTTTGATTTATGGA
Organism: Fukomys damarensis; assembly: GCF_012274545.1. Classification (NCBI taxonomy): domain Eukaryota; kingdom Metazoa; phylum Chordata; class Mammalia; order Rodentia; family Bathyergidae; genus Fukomys; species Fukomys damarensis. The sequence goes on along the minus strand of NW_022900931.1, from coordinate 23,882,720 downwards.
TAGTAGAGATACAAATTTCAGAGGCCGAGGACCTCACAAGCACAAAGATAAAGAGAGTATAATCTAGAAAAGAGTGAGACTTATGACAAAGAAAAGAAAGTAGATTTCTAGAAACTTCTTGAAGGGTGGACCCCTATCCCATTTTCAGCTTCACAATATCCTTGATTGACTACCACTTTCTCAAAAATATTGACTTTGAGGAGGGGAATGGGATTAAAAAAAAAAAGCATATTGACTGATTTTTCCTTTCTCTTCGTGATTGGTTTTGTGATCACACGGAGGAGCACATGTCATTTTGGATGCTCTAATCTGTATTGTGTCTGTTGTCTTTGGTGCTTTTGAAATCATACAGAAATGGTCACATATGCAGGATTTCGACAATGGTTGTGTATCCTCCAGAAATCTCAAACTTTAAAACTATAATTCCTGGATCACACATTTAAATCACTTTATGTGACATCATTTTATTAAATAACGTCCTCCCCTTGATTCAGTGGTGTCCCTTGGTAAGGTTCGTGGTGGACCAGGCTCTTTCCCTGGTGACTATTGTCTTTCATTTTTATCTAAAGGATTTGCAGTGCCCTGGCATCTCATTGCAGTGACTCTTGGGATCATTTGCTTACTTCTGCTGATGACAGTTGTGGTGCTGGTGATGAAGAGTGAGTACCTGAAACACATCTTTCCCTCCTGAGCATCAGCGTTAGACACAGACTGTGCACTAGACACAAACTGAAGCCAGGCTGCATCGGTTATTTCCGGTCTGTCATCTGGGACTGTCCCAGGTGCCTCTGGGCTTTGTTGGTTTTTTTCTCCAGGACATCTCACAGTGTTGTGTTTGATTTTATTTATTTAGTCCATTGATTCCGAGGCTGCATGAGCTATCTCATTCTATCTTGTTCCATGCCCTGTTCCCTCATAGAGAACTTAGTGATATTCTGCCATCTGAGTTCAGGTCATTGTGAATCTGAGATGAGTGTTCAGGGAGAAACAGCTGTTCAGAAGAAATGATGGAAAAAACCCCAAACAAACAGAAACAAAGGGGCTGGGGATTTAGCTCAGTGGTTCTGCCACCTGCCCCGCAAGCGCAAGGTCCTGAGTTCAGGCCCCGGTAGCAAAACAAAAAAAATCCCTCAAAACAAAAAAGAAATGATGACTTTCTCTTAATTTTCTCCTAAATGTCTAACGAGGATGGTATAGAACAAATATGTGCATGAATGTAAAATGATTTTGTGTTTAAGCTTTCTCTTTTATTTGAATTCCCTCACAATCTACTCTGGCTTCCCTTCAGATTGAATAAATCTTTTGCCTTTTAATTTCCTCACATTTTTAGAGAAAATCACTGATATAAAAATCAAATTAGGTATCTGGCTTCTTTTACTGTCTTTTCTCCTGTGGATATTTCATCTGCTGTAGTCACGATGATGCCATTTCTGCATGATTCCTAGTCTGGATTTTCATCCTCAGAAGATGTGTTGTGAAGTGTTGACTGATTTTTCCTTGGTTCTTTTGTAATGATAGGTTGTTAAAAATGAGCTAAGAGGTAAGGAATTATCACAATTTTACTCAGGTGTTTTATTTTATTTATCTTATATTTAAGTTGCTAACAGTGAGAAATTCGACTTTTCCATTCCTTTGGTCAGCTCACCAAGGTGTTACTTTCTAAATGTCAAACTACTAATTAAAGTAGCAATGTGAATTGGCTGTCAAAGTGAGACTTTTTGTTTTGTCTTAAGTTTTAATATTTACTCAGTATGAGTATTTTAAGATTACATCTATGCTATTAATTTTAGTTTTTCAGGAAAAAAATGAAAAGGAGAAACTTCAAGAAAACCTCAGGCAAGCGCAGAATGACAGCACTTTAAAGGAACGTTTGATAAATAAGACTTTAGAATATGATGCTCTTAAAAATGAAACACATCAGAAAAACAAAGAACAGGAATTGTCTTTCAAGAACAACTGTCATAGGAAAAATAAGACCTTCTTTTCAAAATGTTCGCAAAATACAGGTATGGTGGAAAATCCTTAGTAAAAGGCTGCATTATTTCTTCTATGACAGAAGCTTTGAAGTCTAATAAACAGGAGTAGATTACTAGTGATCTGTAGGTCTAATGAAAAACTTTTTTTGGCACCGGGGATTGAGCTCAGGACTTTCAGCTTTCAAGGCGGGCACAGCACCACTGAGCTAGATCCCCGGCCTTGGAAAACTTCTACTTTGTACCTTATAGACATGATCTGGATATCTGAGTCTGCTTATTTCAAGTGTGGGATTGGGGCCATCAGAGCCATGTTGGGAGTAGGAAAGCCCTACAGTTCTCTAAACTCAATGCACCTCCTTTGAAAATTTAGCTCTTTCTGTTCCGGTGAGAAAATTAAAGAATCTAATTTTGAAAAAAAAAAACCCCAAAAACAAAAGAAAGAAAGAAAAGAGAAACAGTTTAGCTGGGGATGTAGCTCAGTGGTTCTGCTGCCTGCCTCACAACTCACAAGTGCAAGGTCTCAAGTTTAATCCCCGGGACAAAAAAAAAAAAAAAAAAAAAAAAAAAAAAAATCTCATTTTGTTGCTGATGTGAAATATAGAGGCTGTCATTCAAAATATATGTATTATTTAGATGCTGTTATTAAAATAATGTGTGTGTGTTTGTGTGTGTATGTTTTCATTCTGCTTTGAGTTCAGATGTTTAATCTATTTGTATAATATTCCCTGGAGCAAGATTAACTATAGGGTTGATGTTTGTGCAACTGTGTGTGAAAATAACATTAAAAACAGCTGAGAAAAAAGATGTTAAATTTCATGCAGTAAACTTTTGTCTTGCATAATAACCTGGTTATCTTGAGTTGATCTCATCGATCGATGACTACTAAATGTCTTGAGGTTGTAGTGTTCATAAAGAGCTTTTTCATGTTTAAATCTCACTTTTTATGGTAGTAGTAGAATTATCATCTCCATTATTAAAGGATCAATAACATTTAAAAATTTAGTATATTATAAAATAAATGGAAAGAAAAGAAAAAGTTCCAAAAATCTTTCATATATTTAGAAAGCATTTCAGAATATTTTGAAAGATGAATTTATTATTGACCTAAAATAACTTTATGGAGCTATTATTGCAATACAAAAATGCACATATTTAATGTATCCAGTCTGATAAATTCTTTTTTTTTTTTTTGTACTGGGGTTCGAACTCGGGCCCTTGCGCTTGTGAGGCAGGCAGTGGCACCACTGAGCTAAATCCCCAGCCCTTAGTCTGATAAATTTGGAAAAATGTAAATACCTATGTAACCATTCTGAAAATCAGGGTAATAGACATAACTGTCACCTTCAAAAGTTTTCTCATGTCTAATTTCTTTTCCAGCAGGAGCATTTACCCTGCATGAACACTCTTAACATTTTTAAGTACACAATACAGTACAGTAAACTGTAGGTACTATTTTCCACAACAGATCCCTAGAACTAGCTCATCTTGCACTGCTGATAATTTATACACTGAACAACATTTCTTTATTTCCCCTCTCACCTATATGGGGCAACCACCATTTTAATCTCCGCTTCTGGGACTTTTATTATTTTAGACACTTCATTGAAGTGGGAGCACAAAGAAGTGTTTTCTTTTTATGGCTGGCTTATTTCATGGAGTGCAACGTCCTCAAGGTTCATTCATGTAGTCACACGGCAGGATTTACTTCTTCGTAGAGGCTGAAAAATATTCCTCATATGTGAATAAGCTTTACTTATCCTTCCATCATCTATCAGTGCTGGGTATCTGGGCGCCTCTAGAATCTTGATGAACTCTGTACTTTCATTACTGAGAGCTATGATGTTTTTATTTAGTTACAGAAAGTTGATAAATATATTGCTCTGATTTGCAGGATGCTAAATAACAAGAGGCTTAATGCTTCTTACATGTTGCAGGTCAAACTTGGGGAGGCCACTTGACCTGTTGTGGAGTAAAATGCTACTACTTTATCATGGAAAGTAAAGACTGGAATCGCTGTAAGAAAACTTGTCAGAATTACGGATTATCCCTTGTGCAGATAGAAGATAAAGATGAACTGGTAATACAGACTCTTACGTTCACTTTTACTCTCTTGAACTTTGCCCCTCACCCTTGGGTCTAAGATAATGAGGACCTTCAGCTGCGCATTTTAATTAATTACTAAGGAAAATCATCCACATAACCAACTTGTGCTTTCATAGAGAAATAAAAAGCTAGCCTGCAACTTCTCTTCATCATCTAGGAAAGCAACAGAACATTTATGTGCAAATTTGGTAATAGTTTAAAATTACAATGTAAAATAATTCACAATATCAGGTCATGAAATAATTTTCTGTTTGACAGAGTAAAATATAAATATAACCCTATCATTTAAAACGTTTCAGTCATTGAATCAGACGTCGTGTGCTATGTCACCGTGATATATCACATTTTAAAGGCAGCGAATGTTTCTGACCTTCTCCTCTCCCCTTTACCCTTTCCAGTTCCTAAACTGCAAAAGGGCTTTCTCGTAGGAAACTGAAGCTTTCACGTACATCCTCTTCATTTATACTTTCTATTTTAATAAATGTTTTGTAGAATGTTTCTGTCATTTATTATGTGTTGATTGCTGTCTTGTATCCTTCAGTATTCTTCTGGAGCACAAATTTGTCAGAAAGTGTGCAAAATTTCTTAACAAATCTATTGCACAATACTTTCCATATTGAAAAAAAATATCAAACATCTCCATTTGTAGCATGAGTAAATAATGTACTGGTGGAAATGCCTTTGGAAAATGGGCTGGAGGGAGCAGGACGGGGACAGCAGCTCTGGCCGTCTCCTTCCTGTCACCTAGCAGATGAGCGTTTTGCTTCACGGTGCACTTGGTTTCCTTTACAGGACTTCCTTCGACTCCAGCTTGGTGGAAGTTCTTACTGGATCGGGCTGTCATTTGATACCGGGGAAAATGGGTGGAAGTGGACGGAGAGCGGCGCGTCTCCCGGAATGTGAGTTTCCTGAGTGCGTTCAGGTCTAAGTCAGTGCAGGATTGCGATTGTGAGGAATTTGCCCTCTCTCGCCTCTCACAGCGAATCCCAGCTTCCAGCGGAGGTCATTGGGAAAGCGGAAGTCATTGGGAAAGCGGAAGTTATTGGGACAGAAAGGAGGAGTAGATGGTGCTGAGGAAGACAAATGCCATAGACTTACTGATCATAATTAAAGCATAACGCTCACAAGTCTGTTATAGGCGCACAGAATAAATAAAAAAAAATTTAAGGTGATGGGAAGTGATTTGCTTTATATATTTATAGTATGATCTACATACCTAATATGTTTATACATTATTTATAATTATATAAAGTATAAGAATATGTGCAAATATACACAGAAAACCATACACACGGGTATCTACACTTTCCATTTTGAAATGCGGTATTATATAAACCCTTAGGGTTATATTTAATTCTAATCTGCTATAAAGCTGTTTATTCATTTTTAGAATGTTAACTATTATATGTGCATTCTAGGAGTTCTGTTTTGTGTTTTCAAACAACCGTAAGAATTATTCATTTTTTTAAAAGATAAAAATACTTATTTTATACTTGGTAGCCAATGATTCTAGTATTTGAGGTTTTGTGGTGTACAGTGATTTTCTTTTTCCTTTTGAGTTGCTGTGGAAACTATTTGAGGTCTGAGATTGAGGGTTTGGCTTCTTCAAGTAAAACCTTGCTTTTTTTGGATGTCTTCACTAGCCATCAGGTCATTTTATTTATTTTTTTGAGATGAGGTCTCATTCTGTAGTTCAGGCTGGCCTTGGACTCAGCAATCTTCCTGCCTCAGCCTCCCAAGTGCTAGGATTACAGGTGTGTACCCGGCTTCATCGGGTTCATTTTTAATTCTAAATTTGAGTCTTTGAAGTTCATATTTCTGGGCTCCCAAACTTTAAAAGATGCCTTGAAGGGATTTCCTGATGTAATTATATCCTCCATTTACGCTCCCAGGCGAACCATTCCCGAGGATGGGCTGTCGCCTTGGTGCCCTGGAAGGTGTCAGGGTAGAGGATCACCCGCGTCTGGGATAAGAACTCTTTCCACGCCTGCTGTGCTGCACCTCGAGGGTGCTGTGGCTTGTGGGGTCAGATGTGAGGTGCAGGGAGAAGGCCCAGGGGTCAAGGTTCCCGGGGTCAGGCACACGTTTTCTTTACCGAGAGTGGCAGAGCTCGCAAGCCTGGCCGCAAAGGCTGCTTTCATTTAACTGGCGAGTGGCTCTCGGTTTGCTTATGTGCTTCTTGGGCTGAGGTTGGAACAGGTATCACCGATGCCTTGCCCCCGGGACCCCAAGAATGTTGACTGCGCGCCATGTGCTCGCCTTTCTAGTCCACGTTTATCCCATTTTGCTCCATTACTGAATCTGTACATCACCATTCTCGTAGGTGACCGGTTTACCTCCCGTTCGTTCCTGACGCGTCTCATTCGTTCTGCCTGTGCCTCACAAACTACTTGGTTTCATCTAGCTTCCTTATGCTTTTGTTTCTTCCAATATAGCAAATTACAAACAAGATGCTTTGGTTTGGAATTCTCAGATGGGAGCTTCTTCTTCTCTTTTGCTTCAGCTCGTGGTCCGAGCCAGTCCCCGCGTGACCCGTGCTGCAGACGCGTTCCTTTCAGGTCTCAGCCCTTTGCGCCTTGGGTGGCTTCATGGCTTAGACTCTGCTCCTTGAATGGATTCATCCTTCAGCCTGTGGTTTCCATCCAGGGAAAAGCTGGCGTCAGTGTTTCACCCACCCTGAAGCTTCCCACCATTACTTAAGCTTCAGCCTGAGTAGGAATCTGCTTCTCACCAGTTTATGAATTATTAATTCAAGACCATTTTAATTTTTTTACTGAACATTTTCATCTGCATTCAATACAAAGAAGGTTCTGACACTTGAAACACCATTTGGCTGAAACCTTTATTCATAGTCACTTCTTTTAACAAATATGTACCTGTTAGCTGTGCAGGGGGAGACACAGAAACAAAACGAACAAAAACATCAATAAAGAAACTTCCTCTCAGGTTATGCTCTAATTCTCCTTTTCTTCTTAAAATACAGGAATAGGAGACCTGGTTATCTATGTTGCAAAATTTTGTTTCTTTTCTTTAAATGTCTTATTTTTATTTTTTTGGTTTTTTTGAGACAGGGTCTCACTATGTAGTTGAGACTGACCTGGAATTCACTATGTAGCCCAGGCTACACTGAACTCACAGAGATCCTCCTGACTCAGCCTTTTGAGTGCTGGGATTACAGGCATGTGTAAATGTCTTATTTTTAAATATTTTATATTTATGTTTAAATATTTTATATCTAAATATTTTAAATATCTTATTTTTAGAAGTAAACCACCAAAGCAGGCTTGGTGTATCATAATCATATGACAATATTGCAAATTATTTTTGTCTGCTGACCAAAAATTGCCAGTTTGTAATAAAATGTGGATTTTAGGTGTGATCAAGAGGACAAGACTCTATTAATGGGCTAAAAGTGGGAGAAATTCTTTAGTGGTAATAAATTTATGGTTAATATTTACATACTCTGTATTTAAGTGATAGAATAAAAAATCATTACTCATGTCCCTGTAAGCTTCAGAATTATACAGTTGCCCTTATGTTTTCTGTTCTACAGTACTGTGAAACTTCCGTCTTCTCGGGAAGGAAAATGTGCATTTTTAAGTGCAACAAGAATATCAAATATTGACTGCATTAAGACCTACAGTTGTATCTGTGAAAAGAGAATGAACGATACTTTCCCTGTGTCACTGTGCGGTAAGGAGGAAAGGTGAACATAGAATTTTGTCATTTTCATTTATTTCCTGTAATCTGTAATTACTTACAAATAAATATGTTTGACTCCAGGAAACAAAGCAAAGGAACAGAGCTGAGTTTGAAAAGAAAGAAAACGTCCCTTAAGAATGTGGTTTAGCGATCAGAAGCCATTTTTCTTCCTGGAGAAGAGGAGTTGCCTTTGGGAATCACCTTGAGAATTACTTTCTCTTTCTGTTCCTGAACCACCTACAGGAACAATTGAAGAACCCTGAGAAACAGCCTGCACCTTTTCCTTATCCACAGGGGAAATCATTTCAGTATCTTTTCATCCAGATACCATAAACAAGAAATAGAAAAGCAGGCAATGGCAAATGCCTGTCATCCCAGCACTCTAGGAGGCTGAGGCAGGAGGATCCTAAGTTTGAGCCCATGCTAGGCAACTTAGTGAGTTCCTGTCTCAAAATAAAAACATAAAGGGCTTGTGATATAGCTCAATGTAAAGGCCCTAGTTTTGTTCCATAGTACCCCAAAACAAAACAGAAAAACAGAGACCATTAGAATATAGTTATATGTGTTTCTTTATTCACCTAGAAGCTTAACTTATCTTTAAAAACTTTTATGATGCCATAAAAATATAATTGCAAACTTACTGAATAGTGGCAAGATTGATTCACAAGGAACTCTCATAGAACCTTTATCCCTAATTATCAGTTGCTTATGTTTTGCCACAATGATCAGAATCTGGAAATTTAGTGTCCACCCAACTTGTACTCTGTGTTCTGTTGTCCCCATAATGTCACGCACAGGTCTGTTTCCTTCAAGCCAGTGTGTTCAGTTGTGATGTCCTGTAGTGTTCTCTAGTCTGGAACAGATCGTTAGGCCTTGTTTTTCTCGACTTTGACACTTTAAACATAATCTGTTTTCGAGTTCTACTCTGTATATAATAAAACGTATCATCTTGAAGTCCCAAGGAACGTAAGTTTTACCAAACATATACACTTCTTGTACACAATCCAAATGAGACCCGGGCATTTCCATCACCCCTGGAAGTTCCCTCTAGCCTCTCACCGCCCACGTGCTGGCCAAGCAGTGACCCACTTTCTTCTCTGTCCTTCGGTTTTCACCATTCCTCCATTTCACCCTTCTTGGGCTCTTTTGTATCTGGCTTTTTGCTGAGTGTGGTTTTTGAAATTAATCTGTGCCTTTTCATATATCAATAATTCGTGTCTTTTGTTACACAATAGTATTCTACTTATAGATGTACCACAGCTTAGAAAATTCATTTATCTATGAATATTTCAGAGCCTTCCACTTTTTGGTTATTATAAGTAAAGTCATTGTATATATTTGCGCACAAGTCTCTCTGTAGATTTTTAACTGTGTTTGCCTACAGAGTAATGATATGAGCACCATTTCATATGTTTATGGTTATTTGTATATTTTCTTTTGTAAAATATCTGTCTTTTGCACACTTTTTAAAAATTGGCTTTGTCTCCTAGTTATGGAGCGGTAAGAGTTCTTTATGTAGTTTGGATACAAACCCTTTGGTAAATGTATGTACTGTAAATGTTATTTTCCTAGTCTGCATCATGGCTCTTCACTTTTTAATGAAATGGAGCTTTTCAACTTTTATGGAGGTCTACTTTATCATTTTTTCATGCTTTTTATGTCTCATCCAAGAATCTTTGCTATATCAAGATTGCAGAGATCTTGTCCTGTGATTGCCTTTTGAAGACTGGCAGTTTTAATTTACATGTTTGGATTATATTCATGTGTGAGAAAATGGTTGAGGTTCACAATTATTCTATTTGGGTATTTGTTTTTTCGCACTATTTGTTGAAAGTCCTTTCTATTTTAACACTGAATTACTTTGCTGTCTTTGTAGAAATTAATTGAATGCATCAGTGTGGTTGATTTCTAGATTCTGTATTTGGTCTCAGAAGTCTAAATAATCCATTCTTGTGATAACACCATAATGTCTCAACTACAATTGAAGAATGTTGGAATGAAGAGTGTTAATTCTCCAAATTAATTTCTTTGCAAAAATATATTGGATATTCCAGGTTATTACATTTGATCAAAATTTCTTAAAAAAGGATGGGATTGACTCTGTAGATTAAGTTGGGAGAACAGATATTTTAATAATAATATCAGAGTTATTGTTAGAATTCATGATCATGATTTATCTCTCCATTTAGTTAGGTCTTTTTAATTTCTCTCAACAGTATGTTACATGTTGGCATATAAATCTTACATATATTTTGTTAAATTTATGAGTTCTTTGGTGTTACTGTCAATGATATTTAAACTTTTTTTCTAAATAATGTATTACTAGTTTATAGAAATCAAATTATTTTTTAAATAAACTTACCTCATGTCCTCTCACCTTGCTAATTTTACTTATTTCCAATAGGGTTTTTAAAAAAACTTTTATTTTATTTATTTATTTTTCATTAAGTTTATTGGTACATTTTAGGTATACAATGTAATGACATTCATCATTGGAAATTTGTACCTTTACATGACGTATCTTGGTTCTTATGTTTTCCCCAATCCCCTGCCCTCCCTTCAAACCCGCCACCTCTCCCTATTTACAAAGACTTTGTTTCCGTTTTTCATTTTCTTATATTAATTCCATTCCCTTTTTTCCCTAGCCCCTCCCACTTCCCCTTCCCCTTTGGACCTTGTCTTTCTATTTCACATTATCTATTAGTTTGGGTTTTTCTGGATGGATTTTAAGGACTTCTCTCTTTTATGTTTACATGTCTTCTAAGAATATAAGAAGTTATCTTTCTTTCTTCTCTTTCCCTTGTTTTTTCGGATGGATATGATCAAAATATATGCGTGGAACCCTCCAACACGTGAACGTAGAAGGAGGTCGGGGAAGCACCTAGGTGCTTAGGTGGAAACAGGAAGTTGTTAAGGAAGATTTACAAACGGACGCGAGGGTGGGAGTGGATCCTGGGATGGTACATGTGGCTGGGCTCTTTGTGATCAGATCCACCCCTAGTGCTTCCGTAGCCCGGTTATTCCAACTCTTCCGGGCTCCGTTTCCCAGGGTCTCAAGCCAGCAAAGCCTGAGGTGAAACTCAAGCGCTACTGACACTTTACAGTGAGGTGCGGTCCCAGGACCGTGAAAAGTCCCCACCAGCCTGAAGGCAGTGTGGAGAGTAGAGGCATCCATTCTAAACACCAGCTACGAAGAAGAATCACCTGGGCTTACCTGCAGGTGACTATTGCAGGAACAACTTCGTTGAAGAGAGTGCCTACCAATCAGAGAGACGCAAGGAGCTGAGGAAATGCCTCAGGTGTGTTCCTGACGTGCCTGACAGGTGCTTAACGTGTGTTTCCAACACCAAGGGGCCCTGATTCAGGGTGGGTTTTGCCAATAAGAGCTGCTAATAGGACGCTGAAGGAGGGAGAATGTAGGGTATTTTTAAGTCTCTGCCTCTCTGCAGACTCATTTGGCTAGATCTGTGGTGCCAGCTCTTGCCAGCGATTCTGGTTCTGGAAAACTCATCTCTCTTCTTTATCGCCCCCAGTTTAGGGGCCGGAAGGGTTTCTTATTGACTCCTGCGTCATTTTCGTAGTACAGTGGTATCTCAGTTCACCAATTTAATTCATTCCACCATTCTGGTAGTGAACCGGAATTCATCACGAGCAAATGAAATTTCCCCCTAAGGTTCAATGTAAATAAAGTGGATCTGTTCTGAACCACATTTTTAACCACAAAAATATGAAACAAAGTACAGTACAGTATAGTATGAAGAGAGATAAAGCTGACCATAACTCATTACGGTTCCTTATCACCTTCATTACTGCTCTGTGCTTTCTTTTTCCACCCTGCTTGCTCTGCACTTTCTTTGGAGCCGTGCTGGGCTGAAAAATACCATATGGTACTGTGTGTGCTGAAAAGCACTCGAAAAGGCTTCCCAGCAAGTGTGCACAGGTCTGCCTGAGACCATGATCTCCCCTAGCGGAAGCTGGAACCACGTGGCAGAGTGGCTGTGGGCAGTTGGCTGTGGTCGTGTTTGTCACCTGATGTGGGACTTCATGAATGGAAACTTCAGTTTACGAACTGAATTGTCTGTGGACAGGCCTTGGCGAACCGAGGCCTTACTGTATCTTTGTCACCTGGTTCATCAATTCCTTTAAATCAGTTTTGTCTGCTTAGAGAAATTTGCTTTCCTTTCTGATGTGGGCTGATCTGCATATGGTTTCTCATCCTAACGATCCCACTGTGTAATAGCATCGTTCTCTCACAGGTGAGGAAACCAGCGAAGAGCCTTCACTGAACAGTTGGGCTTTGAACCCTTGACGCGCGACTCTGTTCTGACAGTGACATCGCTATGATCTCTGTCTTTAGCTCATGCATCTTTCCCATTCTGTTATTGGACTGGGAATAGGGGATATTTTCTTGAGTACAAAGGCAGATCGAGCCACATTTGGAAATGGCTTTTAGGTGTTATTGTGCTGGTTATTTAAAAACTGGTCTTCCATTCTGACATAGTACAAATCAAACCTGGTAAAAGAAAAAAAGTTGAAGGTGATGATTAATAGGTTGTGAGTTATAGTTAGGAGTAACAAGTTTTGGTGTGCTCTTGTGCGTGAAGGGGATTATATTTAGTAATGATGATCTGTGTTCAAAAGCTAGAAAAAAGGATTTTGAATGGCTTCATTAAAAAAACTGGTGGGCCAGGAGTATAGCTCAGTGGTGTTGTGCCTGCTTAGCAAGTGCAAGGTCCTGAGTTCAATTCCTGGTACTGGAAAAGAAAGAAAAAAAAACTAAATGGGTAGGGCAGTAGATATGCTTAAATTGGTTCACAACACTACGTAATGGATACATGTATCTATACATCACATAGCCTCTCACGTGCACAATTTTTACGTCTCTATGTGCCAATTAAAATAAAGTTTTTAAAATTTAAAATAAAGCTTACAGTACTTCTGCACAATAGAATATTATTATTCATCATTCATGAAGTTTTCAAGTAAAAACAAAGGTGTCCTCTGCTACTGTTCCCAGGGATTTGGTTAATTCCATCTGCTGGGTAATGCTTTGAAATTCAGAGACAGTGAACTCAGACCTGGAGGGAAAAGGAGTGATTAGAATATTATCAAGTGGAACCAAGTCACATACAAAGCAGGTCACTCAGTGGGAGCATTTCTATTTGGGTTATGGAGTAGTACGGGGCTTCCCAGGATTTTTTCTTTTTGAATTTAAGTAAAAGGAATTAGACTGAGACAGGTGAAGGGAATGTAACTTTGTCTTTCTCTTTTTTTCAAAATGACATTGTCTTGTGGAATCTTTCATATTATACTTTAAGTTGGCCTTTAGTTTTAGCTTATAACAATCTAGTTTTTTTCTTTTTTTTACTTTTCTGGAGGTGCATGGGCTAAATGGCATATGTAATTTTTTTTCTTTGTATATTGCAACCGGTAGGCATTCTTTTGTTTATATTTTCTCAAAGGCAATCATTTGGATTCCTTGTATTTTATTTTTATCTTCTGGTCATGGTTACAGGTAAACTGACCGAGGACAAGAATACCACATAAGTATATAGTATAAGCTTTTCCCACACCCACTATGAACTGTAGACTATACAGTACGATCATTCCTGGGTTCTTCCAAGACAGTAGATGAGCATATGGCAGGACACTTATAAAGCAAAATTCATGAATTCATTGGGTTGCTGGACATATAAGAAGACACCATTCAAAGCTTGTGATTCTATGAGAATAGATGTTAGAGTCATTTTCTGCCTCTCCAGATCCTATCTTTCTTTAGTCTTGAAGTTGCACAAATCTTTAAATATCTTTTTCAGTACTTCTTGGAGAATAAAGAAACATACTGTGATAAATACTTGGAAGGGGAACTTCCTTCATCATAGTAGAAGAGAAAAGTCATGATAATTCATACATCTTGTATAGTATATCTATCACATGTGGTTTCTACTGAAAATCATATTTGAGTGGATCTCTTCTTCACTGCCACTGGCCTTCCTAAGTAAAGTTGATGCTGGAATTTCTTGCTATTAGTGATCTTATTTAATGGGGTTGTTTCAGAGACAGAAGGAAAAGTAGATTGAGTTCATGGGGGAACAAGACTATCAGGGCACTTATATATTACGTATATAGATTATTTTCTTAATTTTAAGGAGTGCCCTTCTATTATGATAAAAATCAATTAAAAACAACACTACAGAGTGCATATAAGCAGAGCTGTTAGAAAGTGGGCAGACTGAAAAGCTGCAGCTTTGGGTGTCTGAGGATTGAAAACTGTGACAGTTTTTAAACCACAAATCACAAAGGTTTCCTGTTTTGTTATGTGCATTGTTTTCAGTCATAAACTACCTTGTTCTGCAGCGAATTACTTTCTCTGGTCTGTGATGCTGGATGGTAAAAACAAAATTTATAGCTACAGGAAAAATAAATCCAGACTTACCCTGACGCCCCTATTTTGCTTTTCCTATGAGTCCACTGTTGTTTGCCAGACAATCTGAATTTACGGAGTCCACCAAAAAACTGCACACACTGCAGAAAACGAGAAATTGTGTGATTTTTTTTCAACAGATGGTGCTCCCTTCATATAGGTGACCATGGAGGGGACACCCATATCTCAGAAAACCCTTAGAGAAGAAATGGAAAATGCATATGTAGCGATCTCAACGACCAAGGTCGCCCAAGTAGCCGCTTGCCTTACTAATAAATGTCTGGAGCTCACGGCCACCACTGTGAGCAGCTCTTGTAACTGTAGAGGCCAAAGGTAACGTGTATTCATCTCAGGAAGCCTCAATAAATTTAGTATTAAAATATTTATACACGCTTTTCTTTTCCTGAAATGTGCATACATTTTTTGACGGAGCCTGTATCTTATTATACGACAGATAAATTATAGATTATATATGACTCATTTTTCCCAATCTCTTAATCGTGATCTTTAGTTACTCCCAGAGTATTAATATTTTTCTTTATTTTGTTAAAAATGTTTCTTCTTGCACTTGGTGCACACAAATCCTACCCACATGCCTCTCAGTGGCGAAGAAGCGATCCCTGTAATCTCGCTAATGACTTCCAGAGCTGGGCCCAGCACCTCAGGGCAGCAGGTCCCCGTCCCCTCACAGACCTGCAATGCGGGAAAGCCCATCCTCTCTTCTCTCGTGCAGAATCCGGCCAAGTTAGAGGAGACCTTCATGACTCAGGGATGCAATCGCACTGTTGGATGTTGCACGGACGCCCGGGCTCACCGCCCTTCTCCACCTCTCCTCCCACTGTCCAGGGATCTAAGCGGATTCCTCATGCGGTGTCTTGTTTCCTCCACCAAGAGGCCACTCTTTCAGAAAGACTGAGACTATCATGGCCTTTATAACTTTGGAAAACTTGAGGAAGTGCCTTGCCTATAAAAAGTCGGATGTGTAATTTTGAAGGGGGGCCATTGCATGTACTAACAGTTGTAAAAGTAAAATGAGAGGCAGTGGGAGTAGCAAACCCCAGGTTCCACCTCTCAGACTCTGGAGGCCCGCTTGGCCGGAGGCAGGCAGCCTTCTCTGTTGTTGTGACCCGAGGGGCTGGGAGACCCAGAGAGACAGCGCTGGAAACTCTGGAGCCCCAAAACAAACCCTGCAATCTCCAGGAGAATAAGCCCGCAGCAGCCCCCCAGCCTTGAGAGGCTGCAGGGAGGAGGATCAAAGCGCCCAGTCAGCAAGCACCTCACCCTGGGGACCGCCAGCCACCGTGTTGTGCCCGGAGAAGGACAGCGGACACTCCGGAAGCCTGAAAGGGCAGAGTCGTCTCCGAGGAGCTTGGTGAATTTACTCAACGTTGAAATGGAATAGGATGTAAAATGCTGCACCAGGGAATATCACATCCGTAGAGTTACGTTTTGGTTAAAACTTGTTTCATGTTTTCAGCATTACATAGGTGTGTACAAAGAAAAAGAAGTGAATGGGAGCACATTCTGTAAGCGGTACTGAGTGACGTTAGGAAGTTAGGTTCAGGAAGAAAGGGAATCTTATCGTTTCGCTCTAATGGGTATTAATGTTAAAATTCTGCACATTAGCCACTTATTCTCAGATAATGTAGGAAGTCATTGTTCTTATGTATAAATGTGTGTGGTGTCTGTGTTAAGAAATTTGTGTTGCAATGAAGATTTTCCTAAGTGCTTCCTTTTCCGTGTCTTTTATAGTGGCGTTGTACATCTCACTGCTACCAACTCTATGTGATTTTGTACTTGTTTCATTTGAAAAGCTGTTGTATTAATAATTTTAATTCACACACAATTTCTTTCATCTGGTTTATCATCCCAACGTGCGCCTGCTTTAATGTAGCCACAAATCATTTTCTCACGGGTCGCCTCTGCTGTTCTATGTGCTGTGCTAGGCGCTGAGGATTCTGAGAAGACTCTGGGTTTCGATATTATTGTTTGCTGCCTTGCTTTCTTCAGCTACACTCAAGGACAGAAATTAGCATCAAATACTTAGTGTGGTGCCTTTGTTGGCTGCTGGAGGCTAATGTAGGGCGGGATTATGGGAGTTGAGAGGGTCACAGATAAAGGAGATGAAGAAGCAGCCAGATAATGAGATCATTTTTGACATTGATTTTTATTTATTTATTTATTTTTTGAGACAGGGTCTCACTATGTAGTTGAGACTGACCTGGAACGCACTATGTAGCCCAGTCTGGTCTCCTACTCACAGCGATCCTCCTGCCTCAGCCTCCTGAGTGCTGGGATTACAGGTGTGCACCAGCATGCCTGGCTTGAATTCAGACAGTCACTGAAGGTTTGTAGTGGAGGAGAAAAGATGTAAGTTAGAATTTTAGAGGATAGTCCAGTCACGGTGTGGAGGACATATTAGGGAAGGGTGAGCAGATACAATTTGAAATTTCAGTGTTGTGGGAAGTCTTTCTGTTGTATGACTCTCACACTACAGAAAAAGTAGGCACTGCCAATCTGGTATGTTAAATAAAAATAAAATGAAAGAATATAATAAATCCATGGGTATAAAATGATATCTCCTAGGGTCATAAATATCCAAACCAATGTAAGTGGTAGGAATTTAAAATGTGTAAGAAATGAAGTTTAAAACAAGAGGCACCTTGAGGGTCTGCAGCTTGATGTAAATCATTGTAGGAAAAACAGACAAATTATGGCTAAAATCAGTTGTTTGACCATTTCCTGAAATGTTTTGCTGTTCTAAAGAAATTAATGCAAGTCCAGTAAAATATAAAAAGACATTAATGTAACTAATGGAAGGTATGAAGGATAGTCTTTGAGAAGAATAAAAAAATAGCAAGAATAACACCAAAGTTTTAAAAACTATTATTGCTTTCTAAGATAGATTTAAATATGTATAAGAACACTGAAAGGCATTGTAATAATGCTGCTTGTATCTTTGTTACTTGGTGTTTGTTGGGCTGGGGATTTAGCTCAGTGGTGCTGCGACCTGCCTCTCAAGTGCAAGATCCCAAGTTCCATCCCCAGTTAAAAAAAAAAAAAGAAAAAATGTTTTAAAGAGCTA
This sequence comes from Fukomys damarensis, assembly GCF_012274545.1. Classification (NCBI taxonomy): domain Eukaryota; kingdom Metazoa; phylum Chordata; class Mammalia; order Rodentia; family Bathyergidae; genus Fukomys; species Fukomys damarensis. The sequence goes on along the minus strand of NW_022900931.1, from coordinate 23,865,430 downwards.
AATGAACTATATTTCAACTGTATTTTAAATTTTGTAGAGGTTTGGGGATGGGGATTTAGCTCAGTGGTGCCACTGACTGCCTCCCAAGTTCAAGGTCCCAAGTTCGATCCTCCGGTACCCCCCCAAAACCAACCAAACAAAAGCCCAAACCAAAACAAAACAACACAATAACAACAAAATTCAAATTTTGTAGAGGTCTTAATCTCATTAACTATATTGGAGTTGATGTTTAAATGGATTTCAAGCTCCTGGGATTAGTGAGTTAGCTATTTATGAGTAACAGGTTGCGTCACAATTTCTGTGGGTCAGGTACCCAGGCATGGCTGTACCAGGTGACACAATCAGGTGTGTTCACACGGCTGCCATGGTGCTAGGGAGGCCACAGGCGTTTGAAGGCTCAGACCCAGGGGACAGCTTCCTGCCCTGCCCACAGGGCTACTGGCAGCTGGCAGGTCCCCGGGACTGCTCCTGAAGGCAGTTTCTTGCCACGCGTGACCCCATCGCAGGCCTACTCAGGTCTCCTGTGAGCATGGGGAAGAGAGGGGGGGAGGGAGGGGGAGGGAGGCAGAGACACAGACACAATCTCAGGCACCACAGTTCCGGGAAGAGCAGTATTGGGGTAACAAAGGGGCACGAACACCAGGCAGTGTGACGATAGCTGGCAGCCGTTAGGGGGCTGCCAGCCACGAGCTGTATATTCTACGAAAGGAAGATGATTGAAATTGCATAGCAAATGTCGTGTTCTGTTTGCAAAAGCTTTAGATCGAGTTTGTCACGAGAAGTTCACTTTTACGTGTCCTCAGGGGTCTACGATATTCTTGAGGCCTTGAGACTCTCGATTAGAACACTAAATGACTGACCATCCAGTGTCTAGAGGCGCTCCAGAAATAAAGGTTAATAGGTGAATCAAAGACTGTCATGTGAGACGGTTTGTAGATTTTATTTTTAATGTTTCTGAAAAAAATTATAATTCTAGTAGAAAGAGTGCTTTTCGTAAACTTGTCAGACCTGTGCTGTTTGCTGTGAGTTCACCTCACGTTTCTGAAAATTTCACTTCTGCCTTTGTAATTTTCTACTATGGCCACCAGATGGCGACACCAAATAAACCGATTTTTAAAATCAGGCCTCTTAAAAATTTGCTGGTCAGGATAAATTAATAAAGGTATTTGCATAAAATGCTATTAGAAATATTAGTAGGCTATTAATAAATTTATAATTTCAGTAGTTTTAAAAAATGGAAGTTCTTTTTGAGCCGATGATTCTCCTAGAAATTTATATTCAGAAAAATAATATGTGTGCACAAAACAACCACAATACTCAATTATTTTTACCTTAAAGTTATTTGAATTGCTAAATACCAGCTAAAATCTTGGGTCCAAAATAATTTAAGGGTTAAGTATATATCATATGATCACATAATTGAAAAATATGAAAAATTTGAAATGGCTTTTAGTAAGTATCCAGTGACATAAGAAATACTTCTGATATAATGCTAATTCAAAACGGGATCATGAAGCTGGGCATGGTGGCACACACCTGTGATCCCAGCACTCGGGAGGCTGAGGCAGGAGGATTGCTGTGAGTTCCAGACCATCCTGGGCTACATAGTGAGTTCCAGATCAGACTCAACTACATAGTGAGACTCTGTCTCAAAAAAACCAAACCAAACAAAACAAAACGGGATCATGAAATAATGTAAAATTTCTACTATATCCTATAGAAAATATACAGAGGAGGCATATTGAATATGGAGAGAAAACATATTGATATAATTTTTAATGGAGATTTTAAGCTTTTATTCTTAATATATTTTCTTGTTGCTCCAATTTTCAGCAATGACTCCCTGGAAACATCATACCGTATTTATTAATAAAATGAAACCAAACTGACAAACGTAGAGATGGATTAAGGTTTTTTTGAGATCTACTTTTTCACTTCTTTGTATATTCCTGATGTTAGCCATCTGATAAGTAGTAAAGGTTTAGACATGAGAGATTTTATTTGATTCTTACATCTTCCCTTCACTTCTTCCTTTTCCTCTCTCCCTCTTTTTAAAAATTAATTTTATTGGTACCTTTAAGGAATGGATTCAAGTTTTGGTAGTGCTTATTATACTTTAGAAGTCTTTGGTCTTTACAACTCCTTCTGTCGGAAAGAATAGTATCTACCCATGAGAAAAGGGCTGCGACGCTGTTGGTAAGACAGATTATTATAGAGAGCAGTGTTACTAAAATATGCCTGTGGTTTGACTTTCTCCCCAGCCTTTCGATCGTGAGGCTGAGGCGGTTGCTGGTTAGTGGATTCGCGCGGGTTGTCCCTCAGAGCCCGGTGTTCCAGCGGAACTGTCTGTGTGGTGAGGAAGAACCGGTGCAGGGCCCCTCACGAAGGAGAGGGAGGGCCAGGGATTTGGCTCAGTGGTTCTGCCGCCTGCCTGGCAAGCTCAGGGTCCTGAGTTTGATCCCCGTTACCCCCGCCAAAGGAAGAGGGAGCCGCATTCAGGAAGCAGCTTTTCGTGATGCTTTTTGACTCTATTATTTATTTATTAATTTTATTATTGTTTATTAATCAGGCTGGACAAGCCCTGAAGTTCGAGGCGCTCTGGGACTCGCAGTAACATAATGTGTTGTTAGGACTCTGCACTGTGGACTGAGGATTTCGGAGAGTATGAACTCTTGTCTTCTTAAACGCTGAGTTCCTGCGGAGGGTCTGGTCCAGGACTTGGAGCTTGCCGCACTGAAGATGCGATTCCGCTCTGGGGGACGCCGAGCAATCATCTGGAAAGCAGAAGGGTGAAAAGAGCTTCCGCAGACAAGGAGCGTGAGAGCCTGTCCTCAGCCAGGCTGCACGACAACCGCTTCTCATTTCCCTCCAAAGAGCTCCGTGTGCTCTTCAACCCTTGTGTCAGCCGTTTCCTCCCTCCCCGTTTATCTCTTGGTATCACAGTGAACTCCGATAAGCTATTTGGAGACAGAAATATAATCTAGTAATGGCTTTGTCCTTGTCTTTCGTCATTAAATTTTGTGCATGATGTTTCTTTTTTTGGTTTGTTTTAATATTTATCAGTAGAAACAGATCTTTAATCCATACTTTGTGTTTAGATAAATCTATGTATTTGATTCTGCACGTGGCTTTTCTTAGGTGTTTTAAACTAAATTTGAGAAACCGGGCCGGGGATTTAGCTTAGTGGGTCCACCTGCCTCCAAAGTGCAAGGCCCTGAGTTCAATCCCTGACACCAAAAAGAAAAGAAAACAAAAAAACAAATAAATTTGAGAAACCATGCATACTGTACCTTACTTAATCCAAGAAATTGTTTGCACTTTCCAAAAGTAAAAATAAAAGGCTAAACTAGGCATGGTGCTGCACACCTGTAATCCCAGCATTCGGGAGGCTGAGGCAGGAGGATCGCTGGGAGTTCAAGACCAGCCTGGGCTACCTTGTGAGTACCGGGTCAGTGTCAACTACATAGTGAGATCCTGTCTCAAAAAACAAATAAACAAACAAACAAAAAATAAAAGGCTGAACTCAAGCTAAATAATCTGTATGTCCTAAATTTCCCATGTTCCATTTTTGAATAAAGAAATACTTGTCCAATATTTTACATTGCTTGCTAATAAATCTGATTTTCAGAGACACTTCTGTAAATTTTCTCTATTTTAAAATGATATATTCATCTGCTTTCGGAGACGATCTTGTAAATATTAAGCAATGTGTCATATGCAGTATTAGCCCAAAAGCTTGAGTAAGAATCAAACTTGTAGCTTTTAAGCTAAATATTTTAACCTTGACATTTTATATCTACATATACACATAGGGTATACTACTTATTGAATTCTCATTTCAGGTAACTTAAATACATAGTCAACATTCAACTGAATATTGTTTGAAAGGCTTAGGCACCAATGTCTACACATAGTATAAGTTTATTAACTTTTTTTTGTTTATTTGTTTGTTTTTTTTTGAGACAGGATCTCACTACGTAGTTGAGACTGACCTGGAACTCACTATGTAGCCCAGGCTGGTCTCAAACTCACAGCGATCCTCCTGCCTCAGCCTCCCGAGTGCTGGGATTACAGGTGTGCACCACCCCACTGGGCTGCGTGATGTTTCTTGAATGTAAAGAATAAAGTGAATTTGTGGAAAGGCCATTTTTTTGGCTGCAAGATCTGGCAAAACATTTTCTATTATTGATCCAGAAAAGCAGGATGAGAACACATACAGAATGTATCTTATTCTTTGCCTGTGAAAGTATAAGCCAGTGCCAAGGTATGCTGAATGAATGCAGAGACGTGCATTTATCCTTTGCCCTTTTGTGAGTAACTGAATGTCCCTAAGTCTCAGAGTTTTAATCTAAAAAATTAAGATAACAGTCTTATTATTTAGTATTTTGAGGATTAAAGTAATTATGTAAAACCACCACAGGACTGAAACAAAATAAAATCCCTCTGAAATCAAGTCCTATAAAGCAGTATTTGGAGCATGAATTCCCTACATATTTATTTGACTCAGCTGGTAAACAATAAAATTCAGATCACAGCATGAAATATTTGTTCCCCTGAAACAAAAAACAAAAGAAAAAAATTGGCCCACATTAATTTCTGAAGAGAGTCAATGATAATCAAATGAATCAGTTATTTTCTTATTTGCAGTAAAAAAAAAAAAATCCACAAAAACCAACGAAGTAAATGCCTCACAAAATTATCAAACCTAAGTTAAATTTCTGTGACTATGAGAGACTGTTGAAAATCTAAAAAGCACCCCTCACAATTAAAAAAACTAAATCTGGGCACCGGCACATTTTAATAATCAGTTACACTAATATAATGTCACATTCTCATGCAGACAACTGTTAGAATAAACACACTGAGAGAATCCGTACCAAGAAGGCCCAATTTAAAGTAAGCCAAGGACTTCAATGTAAATCCTGAATCAATATTATTTCTAAAATTAAACATTTCCTGTTACTAACCCTTGGAGGAAAGGGAGGAAGGAGGGGAGGGCGTTGTCAGATTACCCTGATCGCACTGTGAAATGTTCCCTGTGCTGGGCAGGTGGGGGTAACAGTAACTGAGCTCAGTTCTGAGACTTCCTGTGTGGTTTCAGCTCAGTTACCCCAGCAACTCCAGTCACTGCTCTCCCTCTGCTGGGCTATATATATTGTTAACCTCTCAGGAAGTATCTGGGCCTATTTTTATGTTTTATTTTTATAGAGCCTCATCTCGAATGCTTTATAACTGACTTTCAATTCTGCAGATAGTATAGGTTTGCATTGTAATATTCAAATCGCAAGTGATCTAGGACTCACTTTTGCTATTATTTTACTATTGGTTTGAATATACTTTGACTAAGCAATATCAAATATTGGTGAGTTTTAACGTCTTGATCAGAAATGGTAACCAAGTGCCCAAACTGCAACCCCAAACCAATTTATTTATCACAAAGCAGCAGCACTGCAATTATACCTGAATACTGAGATTTCAGTTTAGAAAAAAACAACTCATTCATTAACATCTTTTGTCTTTAAAGAAAAAGAAAAACGCAACAACACAGCTGTTTCTTTGATCAGATTTGATATAATTCCAAGCAGAAAACATCTGCTCATGAGCATAAGATGATCCAAACAAACTAAGAAAAGCAATCTCAAGGGCTTCCGCTGACTTAAAATTACTCGGCCACCATACCCTGGGCACCTCTACTCCTTTCGAGCATGCAGATGGTGCCTGTGTGCAGTGTTACCTGAACTGTAACCGGCTGGATCCCAAGGCTGCAGATCATGGAAGAAAGGCACTCATTCAAAAACACAGGAATTTTTTCTTTGATTCCATCAATTTTTTTACTTTTCTATTTTGTAATATTTTTCTTTCCTTCATCAGGATTTTGAGGGCTTGTGTTTTTTTCTCTCTTAGTTTATTTTCTCTCTTTTCCTTTCTTCTCATCTTTCTTTTATTTCCAATTTTTTGCATTCTGTTTATCTTTTTTTCTTCTTTTTCTTATTTATTCTTTCCTGTGACTATTTCCTGTTACCATTAATTTCCTTTTATTCTTCAAAAGAAGCTTTTATCTCACTTTTCCTCTTCCTCCTAATACCTCATTAATTTTTCTTTTCTTTTTGGTTTTTTGAGACAAGGTCTCACTATGTAGCCCAGGCTGGTCTTGAACTCACAGCGATCCTCCTGCCTCAGCCTCCCAAGTGCTGGGATTACAGGCGTGCACCACCACGCTGACTCCCATTAATTTCTCAAGTTTAACTTTTTTTTCTCTAGTTCCCCAAACCTCCACTTTTACTAGTATAACTACTAAACTTTAAGCATCTCTAGATAGCTAGTTAACTTTATGCTATTGTTGAATATCATTCTATTGTTAATGGAGATAAATTTGCTTTAGTAGATATTTACTGTAGGTCAATATCTGGTTTGTCATAATGTTCATACTATAATTATATCTATGGTTAAGGGTACGCTTTATTGGTCCTTAGAATTTGTCAATACTTAGTTTGAATTTGATGCTATTATTGATGCTGATTTCATTATTATTGCCAAAATTACAAAGCTGTTGTTATTAATTGGTTTTCATACTTTAGCCCAGTCCTGAAAAATTGGGTACTGAGTTAAATATTCTGTAACCTCCCATCTCAAGTAGATGGAGGCAGTTGGATCCTGGGACAGAGTCAAAGGCCAATAGTTAGTTATGCCCAGAGGACATCACTGAAAGGTAGACAGTAATTAGAGAGGATTCTATACTACTAGAACAAAGCTTTCCACCATAGTCAACTCACAAACGTCAATACACACACACACACACACACACACACACACACACACACACGCAGGTACAAACACACACACAGAAACACGAGAAGACAAGCCAACAAAATGCTTCCCAAACCTCCCACTCCCCTAAAGCTGATCCATAGTGCATGAAAGGGGAGGAAACTAAAAGCCACACACCCAAATTATTTAAAATGATATCAGGAGAGACAACAAAACAGATAATAAGGCTAAGCAAGCAGATAATCTGCTAAGCCCACAGAAGATATAAAAAGATATTAGCTGCTGACCATATAAAATAAGGTAATTTATTTTAGTAAAGTGAAAAAAAGACTTATCAATGCTATTTCCGAGAAGAAATGCTATTTCCGTCTGCCTCAAATCACCACCTCACTGTGCACAGGCGGTTAAAGGTCTTTTATATTAAGGAACAGAGTGGAGGGGAGCACAGATAAAGGTGATCCAGCCTTGCTGCCTCCCTTCCAGCCGTCTGCAGCTCATTCTCCCCCTTTTTTGTGGAATGGAAGCGAGCTTCATCCTCCTGTGGTCAGCATATGTGTGTTCTGTCACTGCATTGGGACTGAGGAGTGGAGCAGGTACTGGTTAGGTACTCAGCAGGAGAAAGTTGGGAGAAATCACTTATCTTTCAAAGAAAAAAATCTAATTTAAGATTACATTTTGTACTACTAGCTATGACAGTGTCTAGGAAACTGCATAAAGCATCTTCCTATGTAGGTGTGGTCTACTGGCCGCGTGTTAGCATTCGTCCTGCCTCTGTCTGTGGATAACCCAAAATAATAACTGGATAGCGTATGTCTCTGAACGCTGGTTTAAGGTTTGCCTTCCTCAGCTAGAGTGTAAAGCAATTTTGTTCAGTGATGTTTAACCAGCACTGTGAAGAGTGCTTGGCACTTAGCAGGGTCTCAGTAGATATTTTCGCAATTGAATGAATGAAAAAAATCTGGCATCCAAGTAGAAGACCATGAATACTTTGTTCATTTGCTATATGATGGTTGATATATTATCTTTTCCAGGATTCAACTGGATGCAGCTTGAAAACAGTATGTTCAGGGCATCACCAAGCCATCTAATGTAAAGTGTGCTTTCCTTGCCCATTTTCTTTGGACCCCTGGGTATTCTTTTCAATGTAAGAGTCACATACTTCCCCTGAATCTTGAGAATTTACATGGGCAATGAATTGTTGAAAGGAGTATTGAATCCGCACCATAGAGAAACTATATCTGTTTAACATTATTCAAGTCAAAATGTATTTGTCTAGTTATAATGTGTTTCTGGTGTTTACTATGCATCCTTTCTTGCTCTGGTATTGATGCATTTCTTTGGAAGGAGGTGTCCTAATATTTGGTGCCTGATGTGGTCTGTATTTTCTTTTACTGCTATGATTACTACATGCTTTGGGCCTGCATGTTGGGCTCAGATCAAATCTTGGACCAAACTTATCTGCTGAGTTTCAGGAGCCAGGTACAATTGCTGGGAACTCTAAACTAATAATTCTTCTCTAGGTCCAAAATTGCTTCAGTGTTATAAGCATTCTTTGTTGGTAATACATACATGACTCACTGCCTATACATTATAATAAGTCCTTGTACATAGAATCTATAAAGAAGCCCCATAACTCAATATTAAGACAACAAACAACCCAATAAAATGTTGGCATGGATTTAAATATATATTTTATCCTAGTAGATGTGTGGTTGACCCAAAACTCAAGCAAAGATGTTTGCTAGGGAAAATACAAATTTAAATTACAAATATAGCACATTCTTAGAAATGATTTTACAGATGGACAACCCTAAATCTTAAAAGGATGTGAGCAAATAGAACTTTTCTATAATTCTAATAGGAACCCAAAATGGCACAAGTACTACTGAAAACAGTCTGGACATTTTTTACTGATGAAGAAATCGAGAGTCCAAAGTTTGGATTTGCTGATGAGCAGAGTGGATGTGGTACAGGTAGCAAATTTACACTTGGTTCAGGATACTGTTCCATTCTCTCCAGTACACCCTACTGCCTTTCTCCTAAAAGGTAGTGACTCATAGAATAATTCATAACACTTCCTATAGAGTCATGACTTCATTTACTGTTAACATTGCTTCCTAACCAAATGTGCATGATACTGCCGGAAGTTTGTAGAAACCTCTAAGTTTGTGTACGATGCAGACAGGGTGGCAGAACTGAGCCTGTTGGCCCTCACTGGAAGTACTAGCGGTCTCTTACTTCACCAGCTTACACTAAGGTGTGGTTAGGCCATCTTCTTGTGACAGGAGCGGAATCTGTGGATCTACAACTCCTCATTCCAGTAAGTTTCTCAATCAGTGGGTACAATGCAGGTACAGCCCATGAAAAGCATCCATGGGTCTGGGAAAGGTGATTGTTCTTCATTGCACAGTAGCCAGACAAACATTTTTCTTCTCACAAATATAGGTTATTAATCTGGAACATTCAAGAGCATTCATCCTTGTGGGTGTTATACTTCCACAGTTTCCAGTCTCTGATTCTTTCCAATCACTTAAAGTAGAATAAAAGAAAACACATGCTTTAAAATATATATCCACTATGCTGCAGACATAATAAAACATAGTAACCCCCCAAAGTAGGTTGGTATGTTTTCTTTTGTTACAGAGACTAGTCCTCAGTTCCCTAACTGGTCCTCTGGAGAACCTGTTCAGGAAATTAAGTATAGAATGAGAGGTGAAAAAGGCTTCCTTCTGCATATACTCACTTCCACAGTTGCACTCACGTCCTTTGGAAGTATGTGGATGTTTATGAATGTGCAAACCTATGCCTTCGTGTGTGTGTGTGTGTGTGTGTGTGTGTGTGTGTGTGTATAATGTGCATATTTTTCCTGCTTTCAGGAGTGTAAATGAGAAGTTGAAGTTCTAGAACTTATTAGCTCTTATCTATTTTAGAGACTTACCTTTCAAGAGAGGGTTGTGATTTATCTTCCCATGTCCAGGGTCTGCTGGTTCCTTCACGGGACAACCCAATCCAACAGAAATAAGATATTTGGCTTTGAATAAAGTTCTGTAATAAATACAGCACTATCTTTAAGTAAGAGCATATTTATAGTCCTGAAATGAATGCTATTATTTTATACTTAATGTGAATATTAGGTAGTGTAAAAAGCTTTACTTAAATGCTCTTAAAGTTATAAAATAATGAAATCCCAGTTATTTACACTTTCTTAAGTGTAGAGGCATAAATAAAACCTAAAGTAATCTTTGGTTTAGCCACATGTATTTAAACTTAACTGAAATTTCTTAAATACCTCTTAAAACTTATGCTTGTGGCTCAAAAGCAAGCTTTTTGCAGTCTGGTTTTTATTTCCATGTCCATATGTGGTAGCTATGAGATTTATAGCAATGTTGTTTAATATTTTTGTTCCACAGGTACTCTGTTTATTGTCTGTGAGGCGGGCGTTTGAGAATGTATCTTTTCCCCACCAGATGAGGTGTTTACCTGGATGACTGAATGCTTATATGACAAATATGAAAATAACTGATATTCCTCCAGTTATGTGTCACTCAAGGACAGGAGCATGCTCCAAGAGATGCACCATCAGGTGGTTTCATCATTGTGTGGACACCATAGAGGGTACCTCCCCAGTCTAAGATTGCCACGAAGCCACTAGGCAATGTGATCCTTTGTGGCATTGTCTATCACTGATAGGAGAAATCTCACTATTCAGCATGTGACTGTATGTTAGTCTTCGCAAAGCTTTGCACATATTATGTCCTTTCCTCTTTGCAAATGTGTTGGGAAGAAAATTTTGCCTGTTTTTATGATCTGCTCCTCACTTTTTCCAAGTGTAGAAACTGATACTTTGTTTGGTTCATTCACACAAATAAAGTGAAAAAGACATTTAAAATAAAGTTTTTTGGCTGTGATTCCACATCTGCCCATTTTTTATTTACTTCTTTTATTTTCTAATCCTTTAAAAAGCTGATGAAATATTAGATAATCTATTCTCCACAAATGCATATATGTATCAAGACATAACACCTGACATTCAAAATCTGGATTTTCATAGATGATTTATTTTTCACTAGAGACTCTCTGCAGATAAAGGATATCCTGACCCAGCAACTCATTCTCAGACTGTACAGCCATGAAACCCCAGGCTAAGGTCTCTTACATCAAAGACACACCATTAATTATTCCATTCAAAGACTTCTACAATATCTTTTTAAAGTTCTATGTCTATAAAAAGGGTATGTATGAATATACAGCCCTTCCCAAAGAAAAAATGTTTCATAGCCTAATACATGTTACTTCTTTTCTAATTTTCTGTACTAATTCTGGTGTTGTGCATATAGTTGCATAAATAATACCAGAAATTGTGTTTTTATTCACATAAATCCTATGGTTCTTATGTAAGGACATTATAAGGTACTTTATATGTTAAAATGCCATTATTATATTAAGGACAAATTTCACATTCATGCCACTACTTGGCTACTTTTTAATATACTGTATTTCCATAGCCAATTTTAAATTTTAAAACAATGTCTGATGTCTTTGTGCCATCAACAGCAATTACATTTCTATGGCAGTAGTTACTAGATTAATTCAGTGTTTACATATGTCTTTTTCTGGCCTCAAAAAAATTTTTTTTTGCTAGCATCTTTAAAAGATGCTTCTGAGTCATTGAAAGCCAAAGATTTGGAAAATTGGAGTAGGTCAGAAAACGGCATGATTTTTTGTGTTGATTGGCCCATTTTTGAGACAATATTAGATTATCCTTAACTCAGAACATTAGGATTTGTTTCTCCTCTAGCAAGAATATTGGCCAATGATTTTTATGAATTGGTAATAACATTTCAAAGCAGGACACAATTATTAGTGTAATGAAATATACTAATATACAATATTCAACTTCCTATGTAAGGCACTGCATGTTCAAAGTTAACCTGAGGTAGAATTAATTGATTTTTTATTTTAAATTCATTGGGAGTTTTTCGTTTTCTGCCCCCCCCCTCTTCAGAACCGGATTCAAACTCAGGACCTTGTGCTTCCCGGGCAGGCATGGCACCAGTGAGCTGAATCCCCAACCCCTTTCATTTATTCTCAAACTCAGAATATATGCTGCTTTCCCCCTCTTGATATTGTTAGAAGAATACACTTTTCCCAGACACCCTGCTGCTAAATATCTATGAATCACTCAGTATGAGATAAACAAGGTGTCACTGAAACATACAGTGACTGTTTCAGTGTTTTTTAAAAATTATGACAGTGAAGACACCTTGCCATTAACCTCCCTCGCGATACCCACCTCGCTGCCGACACACGTACACCACTCTACTTGCCGTTCACTGAAGCAGCGCTTTTGAAAGTACCTTTTCCTGTCCTTCGTTGTGCTGTCATGGCTGCTGCGATGCTCTGAATTAATTCAAAATGCTTAACGTTTGTGTTCCTTCCGGCTTTGGGGGAGAGCCAGAAGTTGCATGGTACCAGCTTGTGTGAACAAGGTGGATGAGGGCACACAGTAACGTTTGCACAAGTCTGTCTGCCTTTCCGGTGAACGGCCCTCGGCATCGGCAGCTTCAGCATTCACCCTACTCTTGATCCTACCTCGTGAATACATTGAAGATACAGGACTCCCAGATTGCTTTACAACATAGCAAGAAAGATGAGACACGTGTGTCTGAAGCGAAGAGGAGTATGGAGCAGGGGGAGGAGAATGGCAGTGTGGCTTCTACTGTAATAATATCTAAATTGAAACATTTGCTACATATCTTGATCACTTTTGCACAACTTTCATTGCCAGAACACGATCTATTTTAAAGATAACTTGTTCTGATGGCGTACTATCCTCCTTGTGGATGGATGAGATGAATTACTGAAGTGTTTATTTCACTTCTACGTGTGTTTCTAACTTCCTTTAGGCCCCATTGTATCTGTGCCCACTTGCAACCGCATACAGTGCTGAGACACTCGAAGGTTATCAGGCATAAGAGTCATCAGGTAAAAGTGAAACAGATGTGGTGTGAGATGCAACCAAAATATACATCACCAGCTCCTGTGCATCTTCTATCTTAACAAGGGTGGAATTCATTTTTTTGCAGAGTTTCATGCTGTCTTCAAAGTTCTTCTTTTCCCGTGAGAAATAATAACAACTCTCTCCACAACATGACCAATGGACTTCATATTCACTCTTTTTGCCTCCTTGAAAACAAAAGACTTTCCTCAGAGATTACTCAGGGTGAATTCTGAGAGAAATACGTTGGCCTGAGAGAGAGAGAAATAATTTTTAGTCCTCTTCAAATCATTATATTTTGTGAGAGGATACACTCCATTTTTACCTTTTGGAAAGAACTTTGGTCTAGGAATGGTATCACATTCATTATGTCTCTCCAAGTTTGTGCACAGTACTGTTCACATTTTTTAGGAAAGTTTTCTAACACAAGCTTTATGGAAAGGATACTCTAATGGGTAGAGTTTATTCATATTCTCCAGAACCACAGCTTTAGCTAAAGAGCAGAGCTCAACTTACTTCCTAGTTTACATGTTAAAGGATAAAATACAGAGAATATGATGAAGGAGTCTTGATTGTTCTGGTAGCAAAAATGTTGATTTTGGAAACCATGATGTGAAATAATATAATGCACACACAGAAGACTCTAATCTTCTGGGTTTCTGACATTGTTTCAACTGCATAAGAATGAAAGTTGCACTACTTGATTTCTTCTGTAAGAAGAATTGAGAAGGAGAAGAGGTGGATGAGGGCAACGGAGAAGAGGCTCATCGGTCTCTGCCCCAACTCCTTCCCTACACACCTGTGTTGACTGGACTCGATGTGAACACCAGGCTTCGGTCATGGAACTCTTCCTCTCGTGTTACATTTTCCAGAGGAGAATTAGGGACTTGGGCTGTCAGACGACCCTGGAAAACTTTACTGTATGTGGTTAGCAGGAGGAAAACAAAACAAGAGACCGAAGAAAAGGCACATTTTCCTTTGAATATGTATCCAATCATCAGGATTAAGGATTGTTTTTACTCAAGTACTTTTTAAGGCATCTCTTTTTTGAATATGATTTCCATGCCCACTCCTCACTTATCATGAACCACATTAATGCGAAGGCTTTGTAGTGGACCTCGATGATGGAGCAATGAGAAATCTAAAGCTCTGTTCTCTAGAACTCACTCATTGCTTGGTGACATGGGCAGCTGTCAGACACAGTGTGTGACGCGATCCATTCACGGGTGCTGTTAGAACCCAGAAGTAAGACTGCGCTACTGAGTGTAGGTGGAAGGCTGGGCTCTTCCTATGGAAGGAAAAGGAGTGGGGAGGTGGAAAGGATAAAACTATAAAATGCTAGATTGCTGAAACCAGTCTTACAAATTACACAAATGGGCAGGAAATGACACATTAGGATAGTCCAAAGTTAGTAATATCGAAGAAGGACTGTGCTAAGGGATGTATGAAGGAAAAGTATTTTGTACGAAGGCTAAAGTATGAGGTTGCAGTTTAAATCCTGTAACCTCAACATTTAAAGTTTACTTCACAAGCTAGATTTTAAAATATGATTTGATCACTAGGAAAAGGTTAGACAGTGGTGCAAACATACTGAAATTATAAAGATAAATTTAAAGCCATAATTCATTTTCTGAATGGTTTTTTAAAAGATGAGACAAGAAATTCATGCAATTGAGACAAAGAAAACAGTACAGAGAATCCAAGAATTGATTCTTTGAAAGATTAAATAGAATAGGCAGGCTCATCAAAACAAAGAAAAAAAAAAGACCCAAGTCCATGCAACTAGGAATGAAAAAGGTGAAATCAAAATCGATCCTGGAGAAATCCAGAAGATCATCAGCACCTACTTTGGGATCCTGTACTTTAATAAGATGGAAAATTCAAAGAAAAAGACAGGTTCCTAGCTACATATGAATTACCAAAGGTGGTATCAAGAAGATATAAAAATTTTAAATAATATAATATCAATCAAATAAATTAAAGTAACAATAATAAAAACCCTACCAACAAAAAAATGCCCAATTACTAAAAGATTCACTGCTAAATTCTTCAAGAACTTTAGAGAAGATCTAATGTTGTTACTTTTCAAATTCGTTAATGAACTTGAAAGCAAAGCAATACTTCTAAACTAATTCCTGAAAGCAAGGATAGTCCTGATACCAAAACCAGAGAAGGACTAACCAAAAAAGAAAACTACAGGCCAATCTCCCGAATGAACATAGACACAAAAGTCCTCAATAAGATACAGGGAAATAAAGTGCAGTAAATCTTCAAAAAGATTATATCCCATGACCAAGTAAGACTCATGTCAGGGATTCAGGGATGGTTCAACATACACAAATCAATAAATGTAATGCACCACATTAAGAGAACCAAGAACAAAAAACCATATGATCATCTCAATAGACACAGCAAAAGCATTTGACAAAGTCCAACACTCATTTGTGATTAAAGCCCTAAAAATTTGGAATAGAAAGTCTTAATTTCAATCTTATAAAAGGGAACTATTACAAACCAATAGCCAACTTCATACTAAATGGTCAAAAACCGAAAACTTTAACTCTAAAATCAGGAACAAGATGAGGATGTCCATTATCACCATTCCTAGTCAATGTTGTTCTGGAAACATTAGCCAAGACAATTAGACCAGAGGAAGAAATAAAAGGAATGTGGATAGGAAAAAAGAAGTTAAATTATCATTATTTGCTGATGACATAATACTCTCTATAAAAGACCCCCAAAACTCCACCAAAAGATTCCTATAATTAATAACTAATTTATGTAACAGCAGTATACAAAGTCAACACTCAAAGATCAGTACAAAAATAACAAAGTCACTGAGAGAGAAATTAGAGAAATAGTACTTTGCACAATAGCATCAAGAAAAATGAAATATTTAGAAGTCAAGCTAATGAAGGAAGGGAAAGACCTATATATTGAAAATTACAGTATTCTAAAAAAGAGAGATTGAAGATGATATCAGAAAATGCAAAGACATCTCCTTCTTAGGTAGCTGGAACCAATATAGTGAAAATGGCCAAACTTCCAGAACTGATGTACAGATTTAATGCAATCCCAATAAAAAATGCCAGTAGGATCCTCATGAAACTAGAGAAAAAAATTCTAAAATTTCATACGGAACCAGAAGAGACCTAGAATAGCAAACAAAACAAAACAACCCCCCCCACCAAACAAACCTCTGGGCATCAAGGGCAAGGTAGGAGGCATCACAATCCTTGATTTGAAGTTATACTACAAAGCTACCATGATAAAAACAGCATGGTACTAGTGAATAAATAGACTTGTGGGTCAATGGAACAGAATATAAGGGGCACAGTTTATAATAGCTAAATGTTGGAAAAAGCATATGCCATCAAAACGTGAATTGGATAAAGAAAATGTATCTATATGCAATGGAGTACTATTCTTCCATAAAGAAAGACAAATGAGACATTTTAGGTAAATGGATGCATCTCTGGCCTACAATTTGAAGTGAAATAAATCAGAAAAGTTACAATCTTACATATGTAGAGAGAATGTATACAGAATGAGATTCATCTGTTAAGCATGGTTTCAAATTCTCAGACATACATATTTAGTGTAGAGAAACAAAAGATAAATTGCATTTTTGCAAGACATAGATATACTAAATGTATCTATGTAGATACTTGAAAATTCTATTATAATTGTATATATTCAACTTTTCAGTATTGAAGGTTATTAGTAACTTAATGACACTTCAAAGGAATCAGCTCTATAATATGCTGCTATAAAACATGTAAAACACTAATGGGTAACAGATAAATGGAATTAGGTAAAATAGCAAAAAAAAAAAAAAGATGTTTTTAAGCTTCATATTCAGTGTTCATTCCCCCCATTTTTAGACTAAGTTTATAATTTACCTGTCTTTGGGGATGGCAGTTTGTCTGTTGCTGTAATTGTATACTTACTGTATACATTTTCTGTAAAATTCCTTTTGCCATCAGGTACCTGCGATGGGTACTTTGGGATTACTTACAACAGTGTAGCAGCAAACCAAATGAAAGACTGCTTGGGAAAATGCAATCGAATGTCTAAATAAATCATGACACAGTGACATAATTCCTTGTGAGGAGATAATTTAACTTACCTAGGAAACCCAAAATTCCAGTTGCCAAAAAGAGGAAGAAGCATGAGCCAGCAAGAATCACTACCGTGAGGCGCCAGGCAAAGGGAACTGAGAACCCTGCAGCGAGACGAAAAGAGGGCCCAGAAGACCGAGTTACAGGGCCAGGTTTGAGGAAGAAGCTTCTGGAAGGGGAGTTCAACGCCCTACCTTCTGGGAGCGTTCACACTGCAAAGAGATGCGGACCGGAGTGAAACCCTCTTGAGCTGAGGTAGGTGCCTGACTCTGCTCACTGTTCTTAGCATGCGTCTCTAGGGAGGTCACTGCGTTCAGAGCAATGAAATCCCCTGATCCTTCACTGTGTTTCCAGAATGCAAAGTAGAATTCTGGACATACAGAAATTTTTAAGTAGTTTTAAGTAGTAAATTTTTCTAAAATACTAATGTATAAATTCATTTTATTGGCCAATAATAATAAACACCTTTGCCTGTATATGTATATGCAAATCACAATTTTCACCTAGGAATCACTCTACCTTTGTCATCATAACGGCCACACTTAAACACAGAAGAAATGATAATCCAGATGTATATCAGATCATGACAGTCAAATTCAAAGTTTGATGAAAATTCATAGAGTGTGTGTCACACAACTGGAGATCACAACTGTTTCTAGATTGGGTTTTAAATTTTTTGTCAGGGATCGAACTCGGGACCTTGCACTTCGCAAGGCAGGTGGCGGAACCACTGAGCTAAATGCCCAGCCCTACAACTGTTTCTAAACAAATGGAAATTAAAAATTTTTCTATCTGATCAGTTATGACTATATGCATAAAATATAGAACCTAAACTACACCAATATTCTTTGTGATATATTAAACTTGAATGTTTGGCTTTCAGGTTTTCATTTCAATTTTTGGATGTAGTTCAAGCAATCTTATGAAAGGGGGCAAACTAACTAGCTTTTCGCCACAGTAGTTTCTGATTTACATTAATTTAATCTCATACACATAGGCTAAGAAAGCATAGGACAGAAAATCTGTATAACCCTTACTGTTTTCTTCAGATGATTCAGTTTTTTTCTTTATCTGGTTGAAGTTTGAAGGATATTCTCCCACTTCTGAGTAAATCGGTTCCTGTTTTTTGTCTGGAGATGTAAACAAAGGTGAGGATAGCGCTTCATATTCATTATTTCTCTGAAAGCATGTGGGCTTTGGATATGTGTAAAGAGTTCTAACACAACAGGGTTTCCTTCAAATAAAGGAGATCAACGCAAATATTTTCTTGTTTCTCTGTAAAGTCTGTCATAGAAATCTTTTAGATCACAGAGTCTTAGAAATGAGGTAGGCACAAGTCATACTAAATTATCATGAAATTCTTTTGAGAATTTGTTTCATAGAGAACAGAAAATAATCAGGATTCAGTAGGAGTCAGGGAGGAAAAACACTCACTATTCATTTGCTTGTGCTTCTTGGAAGGAAGACATTTCTTCACTTCTGCATATGCTGGATATCTTTCATCCATCTCTGAGAAATTTGTAGATATGATTCTAAATGATATAGAGACTATTACAAACTGCGCCACTATAAACATGGGTGCACACATATCACTGTGGAATGATGCTTTTAATTCTTTTGGGAAGATGCCTAGTAGGGGAATAGCTGGGTCAAATGGAACTCCTAATCCTAGTTTTTTGAGGAATCTTCACACTGATTTCCACGGTGGTTTCCCCAGTCTACACTCCCACCAATAGTAGAGCAGGGTTCCTTTTTCCCCACAACCTTGCCAGCACTTGTTACTGGTTGATTTCTTCATAGTAGCCATTCTTTCCAGGGTGAGGTGAAATCTCAGCATTGTTTTCATTTGCATCTCTTGGATGATGAGTGATGCTGAATATTTTTTCATATATATCTATTTGCTGTTTCTACTTCTTTTTCTGAGAAGTCTCTGCTCATTTCAGATGCCCATTTACACACGGGTACATACCGAATAGTTTCTCTGGTGAGAAACTGAAAGTGTAAATGAGGATCAAAATGTATAAGAGGTAATGCGAAATGGGAAGTAAAGGTCCAAGGGGAAGGGGAAGGAGGAGAGGAAGTGGGAGAGGAGGGGGAAAGGAAAAAAATATGAGAAAAGGAAAAAAATGGATACAAAGACTTTGTAAATAGGGAGGGGTGGTGGGGGTTGAAAGGAGGGCAGGGTAACAGGGAAAAAATAAGAACCAAGATAAGTCATTTTAAGGTACAAATTCCCAATGAGGAATGTTATCAATATTGTTTACTTAAAATGTACCAATAAACTTAATGCTAAAAAAAAAATAAAGAAACGAACAGTTTTTAAACTAAAATTTCAGGTTCTGTCCTGAGTTCTTGGCATATCATTGAAATAAATATTTTATTTCACTTAACTGGTGATGTCTGAAATTTTACTTTTCTTTTCTGAAGATTTTTGCCTCAGATATTTTGCCTATTAGAATTACCAGCTACCTGTATGTTTCTTTAGAAACATGGGTATTGGGATCTCATCTCCTACATGGTGTTCTCCATATATGTTATTTACTTTAATTTTGAAAGGGTAAATTTTGTGATTTATGATACATTTATATGTCCCTGAAAAACTGTCCATATGCCTAATAATACCCAGGAAATATTTTTGAGTCATTTATCATATAAGGACAGAGTGCAGATTATTGAAATATTATTAAAAATTTTTCTTCATTGTTTTTTGTAAATATGTTTTTCTAGATATTGTCATCCTTATAATTCCTATTATTTTTGAAATACTCAAACAACTTGTTTTCTCTGCTTCTAAAGAGTTCTCGCTACCTTTTCCAATGTGGTGTCATAAATAAAGGCCTTACATTTGGGGCTGGAATCGGTTAGGTAGTAGTCCTGTGTTATGACCACAACATTGGAATTTTCTTTTTTAGAGAAAGGTGGTCAGTTATTTTTGGAATAGTTATTTTACTCACAAATTTCTTAAAAAGTTTGTTTTAAGCATCTAGATATTTTCATAAGAAAAGAAAATTAGAATTTTGACTACATAAAAGTATAAAAAAATCACTCTTTCCAGTTGCTTGTAAGCCATCAAATTAATTGCTCTTTACAAATTGTATTTTCTTCAGGAATTTAAACCTATCATTATCTTTTATAAAATGCTTTAAAATAGTTACCTATATGTTTGTGTATAAATATATTAATTTAGTAACATTGAATAATTTTTCCATGGGATAAGTTTCCAAAAGGAAATACGATTATGCAGAAATATTTCAGGAATCTGAGAGCTCTATCAATAAGTAGGCAAAGTCTACATAATATTATATAAAATATAGGTAGTATCATTTAGATAAGAAAAATATGTAATCGATCAAATAAAAATGTAATTGCCCAAACTTTACCCTTGTTATTGTAGGGACAGAATTTGCCCTAATAACACACTTGGTCAGCACAAGAGATACAATGGAATGTTTGCCAAAAGAACTGTGAGTTATATTAATGCTAAGTCCTGGAAGAGTTAGAGGACATAATTCACTGATACGGGAACATTTAAACCCGAATCGGACAGCACTGTTATCTTCAAGATTAGATTTTCTGAACGGACAGCTCCCTTCTCTGTGCCGTGTGCAGTACTCACACCGGGCACCGGTAACAGACGCACCTGGAGCTCCAGCTGTGGGTCCACCTGGCGACACAATGCCTGCGTCCCTGTGTGGTTTCTGCCGTCACCGGTGTCCGGTCCCGGTGACAGTGCTGAGCCCCACGCGTGGGCTGCAGTATCGGACGAGTCTTCCTGCGCAGATGCTCCTGTCACCCGAGAGGCTTCAGTGCTTCTCAGCTAGCAGCGATGATCTGAGAGAGTGACTCATATTTGAGCTTCACCTAGTGCATCTGTCGTCACAGAGGGATGTGTGATTTTTGTTCAAACAGAGGAGGTGAAAGGAGGAGATAATTTAAAGGGCCCTGTCCATTTTGGACAGAATCGGCATGACACTGAACACTGGGAAAGGACTTACTGAGGCATTTAAATCCATTCTCAGGGCCGGAGATATAGCTCAGTGGCTTCACTGCCTGCCTCGCCAGCTCAAGAACTCGAGTTCGATCCTCGGCACCAAAATAAATAAATTTTAAAAAGTAAATAAATCTATCTGCAAACTAGTATAATATTGTGGAGTAAAAGTATGTGAGCATTGCTTGGACATCATTCCCTGCATTTATCTGTAGAGCATTTCAATAGAAAGCTCCGAAGTTTTATCAGGTTGAAAACAACTCGTTCCTTGTCTCCTTTAGGACGCAGCTGATGTCAATTGTGTTATCTTTTCAAATAGCATAAATATAGAGTGTACTTCATCTAAACTTCAAGCCTTGATGATTTTTGTCTCTCTTTCTCTCCAAAATTTATTAGGAATGCATCATTTTTAAGGCTCTTTTTCTGTTTTCAAATCTCTGCTCTAAAATTTGACCTTATATACAGCATGGGTTATCCTGTCTCCCTTGGTTTGTGTTATGAAATTTGAGTCTATTCTGGTTTTTTATCATATTTTACAAAAGCAGGAGTTTTTTGTGTAGAGCGTCTCTCAAGTTTTATTTATCTGATGTTTCTCTTATTATTAGACAGGGCTGTAGGAGTTTTAAAAACTTACCTGAAAGTTAAAAAAGGAGAAAAGCAGGAAGAATGCTACAACATCATGTCTCCTTCTTTGATCATAAATTTAACAAAATGTAGAGTAGGGTTTCTTACCATCGGTACTGCTGACATATGGGTGGGACAATTCTTGCTGTGGGCGACTTTCCTGTTATTGTAGGATTTTTTTCTTTTTTTGTAGTGGGGATCAAACTCGGGACCTGAGCTGAGTTATTGTTTAAATTGCCTCCAGGGCTGGGGATTTAGCGCAGTGGTACTGCACCTTGCTGGCAAGTGCAAGGTCCTGAGTTTGATCCCTGGTACCAGAAAAATAAAGTTAAAAAAAATTGCCCTCCAGAAACACTGTGTTAAACAATTATAGAAAAAAGCATAGCAATCTGTTTTATCACTGTTAGATAATATTTCAAAGTTTAGGTAATTTTGATAGCTCACTGTTCTTATTTTGTGCTTTTATTTCATATTCTTTTGGTGTTTATCCTGACATAAAATATTTGTCTCTTTTTCATATTTTTTATTTCTTGTTATAAATTTTTTATGTATTAAAATACAATCTCTCTTTCTTACATGCCTTGCCATTTTTCTTTACTAATTTGTCTTTTAAGCTTTTTTGCTTTTATAATGTGGATGAATGTTTAACATTTAAGTAGAATGAAATTGTCTTTATTCACCTGAAATTTATTTTGGGATGTGAAGGGAAAAGCTAAGTTACCTTCTGTACGTGTGTGTTCATGAGCAGACATAGTTCTCTCTGTGTATATATTTATCTATATCAACTAAATTGTGCAATGACTATTTCAATGACCATTTTTGTTTCACTTATATTTATTTTATGGCACATACTACAATTTTAATATTAATATAATTTACATCTAATATAAGTATTTCATAATTTGTGTAAATATTTTGTATAAACTACTTGGATATCTTCCTGGACTTGCTTGTACTATTGTGTGAAATTATGAGTCTGCTCTTACTCTCACAGCAATCATTTCACTTTTTGGAGTTTTGCTGTTGGTAGCTCCCCTATTCTTCAAATCTTGTGTGATGCTTGGCATGTAGAACACTCAGGAATCAATAAACTAGGAATATATAAAAATATTTTAGCAATTTGTATTACTCATAGTTCATAATTTTGTTTTTCATATCCCCATGGCACTTTGGAATGAAATATGTTGTGTGCTTAATAATTGAGCAGAAACTTGGTCTGTTTCAGAATGTACTACAGACCAGTTTTTTCATTTCTTTTGTTTTAATTAATTTTATTGATACATTTAAGGTGTACAATATAATGATGTTCATCATTGGAAATTTGTACCTTTACATGTCCATTTTGATTCTTATTTTTCCCCACGACCCTGCCCTCCCTTCAATGCCTCCCTCCCTCCCTATCTACAAAGACTTTGTTTCCATTTTTTCCTTTTCTCATATTAATTCCAGTCGCTTCTTTCCTTTCCCCTACAGTGGAACCCATTTTGTGCAGATGCTGAGAGCTAGTCTTGCTCATGTTGACCTCAAGCATTCTTTAGAATCAGACTCCAGTCAAGGACTCAGTTCATTCAGAATTCTTAACAGTGTCTTCTCTGTGACATTTCCCTCAGTGGTGGTTTTTTACATTGAAGTGTGTATCACAGTAGACTGTGCTGACATCATACACACACACACACACACACACACACACACATGCACACACGCACACTATTCTAAAGTTCATTATTAAGTTTGGCTGGCTTTCATATTTGATGCAATATATTTATAAGTAAAATATACTTCTTTCATCTGTACCCTTGCATGGATCACCAAGTGCCTTCTATGAGGCTGGCTTGTACTCTAATTTAATTTTTGTCTTAGGTCATTTATTGCACCTTACAAGTCATTGCTAAAATGTCCCAGCCAATCAAGCTTCTTCTTTATACAAGTACGTTTTTCCTAGTTATATATCAATAGCACATTCTGTATAATTGGCTTATTACTTATATGTATCCAATATTTTGTCTACAAACACACGAGAAGGAAAGTGTTTGTAGTCTTGCATTCCCCACAGCACTTGGTGTAGTGAATTTCATGGAAGAAAGTTCTAAAGTTACACCATTTAGTTTGTACACACTGAATGACTAATTAATTTTTTTTCTTATTACTCAGGGGTCTGCCAGAACCAAGTGTGGATTTCCAGAGGCAATGTGCCTACCTGGATAAGCAGGTAATTGGCACTGAGGACTGCACCATGCCCTCCTCATGGCTGTGTGAGAAATCTGCTTATGTTACACACTCAGAAGCTTGCTGAGGAAAAGCCACGAGCCTCCCATCTCAATAATATTCTGCGTTCGTGATACACCTGTCTGTTATCTCACTTAATTTGTAACTTTTTGTTCATGGGAGAAACTGTGAGTTCGAGATAAGAGGTTGAATATAAGATTACAGGGAAAATAATGGTGTTGCTTCCTAAATTTAGAAATTTCAGAATTTGGTTAACTTTTGTTAGAATTACATAACTGAACTAATAAATACATCACGTGTCATGAATATTTAGACTCTTTGGATCATTTTTATATTTCTTTTTTTTCAGCTTTTATTGAATTTTTTGGTACATTTTAGGGATACAGTACAGTTACATTCATTGTTGGGATCTTGTACCTCTATATGACAAGTCTTGATTCTCATTTTTTCCCCTTACCCCTGCCCTCCCTTCACCCCCCTCCTCCCCTCCCCATCTACAAACACTTTATTTTCAGCTTTTCATTATCTCACATTTTTTCTTTTCCCTTATTACCCTTCCCCTACCCGTCCCACCTTCCCTACACCTTTAGCTCCTTTCTTCCCATTCATTTTTATATTTTAAAATCTATTTATTCATTTAGAATTGGTATACTACAGACACATATCTTCAAAACAAATACAATGAGAAATACATCATAAATGATTCAACTCATACAAAAGACGGCAACAGTACAAAACAATCAGTAGTAGCAAAGGCAGAAAATTTTAAAAAATGTAATTAAAACAAATTTCTGAAATCATCTGTTTTCCAATACTTCATCTTGCAGAAGTATTCACAGTAGATTTTTAAACATATTATAAAGGAATTCAAGCTCTGCTTTTCTTGTCTTAGTAAAATCTTTCCTGAGAAAGCTATTTTAGAATAGGCTTTGGGTACAGTTTTCTCCCTTAAGGCAGTATTGAGAGTCTTCATTCTATTAGTGACCGCCCTCACATGTGGATAGCTACTTCCATTTAAAAATGCATTTTCTTCAGGACATGAACACACTCGCAGGTCTCCATTCACGTCTTGAACTCGTTTTCTTCTAACTGCCCTCCTTGCCCCGAGTTTATCTACAAAGTAAATGTATGAGCAAAGAGTTTGCATTGATTAGTGCTTCCCACATTCCAGTTGTTATTCAGAACATTATATTTTCGTTCTCTTGTCTCCTATTTATTGAGGTTGCCGTTGTTTAACACACAAATTGTTCATTTCCCTACTCATTTTGAGCCCTGACTTTGAGTCTGTCTCTATTTTAGCACTAACTTTAATTCATAAGATACACTTTACTTCAATCCTTATGCCATCTGATCCAGCAGAATTTTACTCATTTTTACTTTTTTTGTGGGGTTGACTGTCAAACCCCAAACCTTATACGCGCAACGGAGCATTCTGATCACTGAGCTACACCGCAACCCTGCTAACAACATTTAAATCAATTATGAGACCGTTATTCTTTACAAATGTTGTTACTCTTTTTATTATCTTTGCACACAGTTTTATTTTGCATTCAACAGTTTTACTCTTTTATTTTCCTCCTACTACTCTGGCTTTACCGTCTTAGTTCTTTTATGAATTTTGCTGTAATTGCTGTTTCTTGCTCTTCAGCTTAGAGTTTTCTTCAGGAAATATTCATGTCACTTAGGGTGATACTTGATTTGCTGACACAGATTTGGTAGGAAGAAGATTGAGGTAAGTGATAGGAGACCAAACCTAAGTTCAAATATCTTCTATTATTCTTCCTACATATTTCACATTCTGCAAATTCTACATCTGTGCTTCAGTTTCCTAATTAATAAGAGAGAGATGATATATTAGCTGCTGGGGCATTAAATAGCTCAATATTTTTGAACAATTTAAAAGAATAAAATAGTACAGTGAGTATAAATATTCAATTGCTATTGTTTTAGCTCAGCAGGAAAATTTTAATTTCCCTGCATACCACAAAGCCCTATGTATTTTTAAAGTACTCATGTTACAAATGATGATAGTACAATGTATAGGTTTTATTTTTTTTTCTTGGTAACAGGGGTCAAATTCAGGACCTTGCGCTTGTGAGGCAGGCAGTAGCACCACTGAGCTAAATCCCGGCCCTACAATATATAGGTTTTGGTGATTGAAATACATGGAAACCTTATTTATTTATTTATTTATTGGTTTTTTGAGACAGGGTCTCACTAATGTAGTGAGACTGACCTGGAACTCACTGTGTAGCCCAGGCTGGTCACGAACTCACAGGGATCCTCTTGCCTTAGCCTCCCGAGTGCTGGGATTACAGGCGTGCTCCACCATGCCCAGCTATGGAAACTTTAAAAGCAATGAATAATATGCTAAATGGTTCTATATTGGTTGTGTGAGTCAATTTTCTTGTTGCTTGGGCAAAGTACTTGACACTTGTAACTTAAAACAGGAGAGGTTTATTTTGGCTCAAATTTCAGAGATTTGAGTCCATCTTCAGCTAGGTCTGAGGCAGCCACAACATTACAGAAGAGTATAGTGGAGAGTGGAAGGGACCAGGGACCACATACAGTCCTTAAGGTCATGCACCCATGACCCACTTCCTTTAGCTAGGCCCCACTTCCTCTAACTAGGCCCCACTTCCTGTAATGAGGCCTCACTTCCTCTAATGAGGCTGTACTTCCTCATAGCCCATTCAGCTCTAAACTCATCAATGGGTTAATCCATCGATGACATTAGTATTCTAACAATCCAATTATCTCCCTAGTAGTCTCTTAATCTAGTCAAATGTCAGTCAAGATTAAGCATCGCATTAATATACAATGATAGAGAATTCAGAAAACAAAACAGGTGACAGAATATATTCCTTGCATAACAGAGTTCTTAAGTTTGAGATATTTTGAATAGATTACAAGTTAATTTCCTGGGAAAATAACACCTGAGCCTGAAGTTAGTATATTGAAAAACGCTTGGGATAACACTTTGAAAGAAAGAAGGAGGGAAGAATAAGCTGTAATGTGCTTAAAACTGAGCTTCAGCCTAATTAATGGTTATCTCTTCATAGTAGTCACAAATTGGGGTGAGGCCTGGGATTTCTTACCTCTTGTGTCTCTCAGTCCAGGGAGTGAGTGGCCCATAGGAAGAAGAATGATTCTGAGGACAGCGGATCTCTTTAGCTAGAGGCACCACTTCTGGGCTGAGAACTACAAGCTGTCATCAGTAGGTGCACTCCCAGGATCTGAGCAAATCAGTATATTTTCCTTAAAGAGAACTTTGTAAACAGCATGGTTTTCATCAGAGGACAAAGAACTAAAATCTGAAGGACTGGTTGGAATTCAGGAGGTATGTTATGGACAAGCCTCTCTCTATTACACTAGAGAGGGTCAGAAACAAACAATGACATTTAAGTAGTAACAGAAAGGATCCCAACAGAGAAAAGACCAGGATTGGACAGACTCACTGATGACCTTTACTAGACTACTAAAGAAGAACTAACACCAAAGTTCTTCAAACTGCTCGAAACTATTCTCCAAAATATTTCCAAATTTGCAAATAGGGAAGCAACACTCCCAAACTCATTCTGCAAAGCCAATATCACCCTGACTCCACATGGATAAGGACACAATAAAAAAAAATGTAACCAGAGCACAAAATCCTTGATAAACACAGAAGCAACAGAGCTCAGTGATGGAGCAACAAACACTGTTAATGCCAAAGACTAGCTCAAGGGATCTCACACGTGGCCTCCATTTTACAAGTTAATAGTTTGGTAAAAGAATTGATTTGATTACAATCTTACTAGGTTGCACTATGACAGATTATGGAGAACAGATTGATATTGTTATGAACAGAAGAATGGACTTTTGGTGATGTTTACCTTCATTGCTTTACTGAATTTTTAAGTGGGGTTTTACATTTAGAGCGATTTTGAGGGTTTCTACATCTTAGAAAATATACAATCAGATACAAAATTTGATAAGGGAGCATTATTAGAGTCACTTAGATTATTAATAGAATTATCTCTGACAAATCTGTAATTTTATTTAATTTAACAAAAATAGTAATTGTTGTTAATTATAAAGAAATAATGTGGTTATTTTAATTTCACCACACCCACCAGAAATAAGCAGTGAAATGCCTGTAGGATTTGGAATGTAAGAGTATTTGATAAAAATCGTGTTTTTATTTTTTGTACAAATTTTATGTGAGAAAAATTAAAAATTTAAAACAACCACAAGAAACACAAAGACACTATATTCTCTTTCTTGTACTTGGAAGGCAATTTTCGGTAGAGATATATTTCTTACTTATCTAACCCTTCTTCATTTCACAGATCAAGAAACTGAGCACCAGAGAGAATGTAAAACACAGAGCGACACAGCTGTCTCAGCTACATTGATTTGGTAAAGGAATTTGTACAATATATGAATTCAGGAAAATGTAAATTATATTCATCTTTATCAATAAAAAGAAATAATTAGCATTTTTGGTCCTTTGTATTTTCTTAGCTTGCCAAATATTTTAAGGTTATATACTTTTGCATCTATTTCCTTAATTTTTGACTTGTAGTTTTGCAAAAGAAATTCTTGTATATTAACTAAGATTATTGTATTAATTTTATTAATGACCTCAGGAAATAACTGTGGAATCCCTGGTCAATTCTTCCATCCTAGGTCCTGTAACCGACCCTTTTCAGGTCTAGAATCTTCCAGTCTCAATTTCTTCACATCATTCCCAGTGTTATGTTTTGTTGTTTTGCTATTAGCCACTCAAGTAGCTGTCAGGCGAGCTCCCATATGGCCGTTGTTTGCATTTTCCTGGTGATTAGTGACACTGAGCATTTTTAATATATCTGTTGGCCACATGTAACTTTTTTTATGGAGAAATATATATTTAATTGTTTTACTTGATATAAATTTTTGTTGTTTTGTTTGCTATAAAGTTGTGGGGTATATTTTTCTACTTTGCTTGTTTCTTTCTCTTCCTTCCTTCGTCTCTTTCTTTCTTTCTTCCTTCCTTCCTTCGTTCCTGTCTCTCTCTCTCTCTCTCTCTCTCTCTCTCTCTCTCTCTCTCTTTCTTTCTTTCTTTCTTTTTTTATACCGGGAATCAAACTAAGGACCTTGCTCTTGTGAGCCAGGTGTGGTGCCACTGCACTAAATCCCCAGCCTTGTTTGCGAATCTTTTAACAAATTTGCAAATATTTTCTCCCATTGGTTGTCCTTCAATCTGTTGTTTTCTTTGGTGGTCAGAAGTCTTTTCATTTGACGTAGACCCACTTGTCTATCATTTTTTTTTATCTTTGGGGAGACTTATTATCATTAAAATGTTCATACTACCCAAAGAGATCTATAGATTTAAAGCAGTCCACATCAGAACTACAGTGACTTTTATTTTAGAAGTAGAAAAAATTTCATATATAACCACAAAAGACCTAAAATGCAAGAAAAAGAACAAAGTTGAAGTCACCACATTTCCTGATTTTAAATATATATGGTAAAGCTAAGTATAAAAAGAAACCAAATGATTAAATGAATTTGTCAAGGAAGCCCGCAGGGTACACGCCTGTAATCCGAGCACTCGGGAGGCTGAGGCAGGAGGATCACTGTGAGTTTGAGACCAGCCTGGGCTACACAGTGAGTTCCAGAGCAGTCTGAACTACACAGCTAGACCTTGTCTCAAAAAACCAAAAAAAATTAAAAAAAAAAGGAGGCCCTTGGCTTATCTGCAATTTATTTAGTTTTCTGCTTTGATAATTAAGCAGTTTAAATTTTTGCATTCTCTTGGATAACTGTAGTTCTCTGATGAAGTGTCTTCATGACAGTATAATTACTGTTTACCAATGAATATATGAGAGATTGATGGAACTGTAACACATGATATAAGAAATTAAAAGAATTTGTAATGTTGGTAGAAATGCGAGCTATTGACAGTGTTCTGCTTTGTTGTTGTCATTGTAAGTTCATGAGAACTACGTCAATATTTAAAAAAAGTAGATCAAGATTAAGGAAATAAATGCAGGAGTAGTCGCTGTTTTCCTTCATGATTTCAGAAAAGGGTAGAGCAGAGATTTCACTGAAACAGATGGACTCATTCAAATGAAAGTGATACATAGAGATGTAATGGAAGTTCCCCAGATCCTGACATCCTAAAGAGACCTTATAACCTACACAGTAACAGAAAACCCCACAAAAATTTGTTCATCCTTTTTAGCATAGGTAGGTTCCTAATAAAACTAAAGCTTCAAGTTATAAATAAGAAAGAAAGTTAATTTCTAGTGGAGTTACTTCTGGATTCCACCACTAGTATTTTACAGAGCCCTTGAGGTTTCAGATAAACCGGGAGCTACCAAGAAATAGCAGGGCCACAGTCCTGGTGGAAATTCCAAAAAGGAAAAAAAGGAATCCACGTAGATCAGATTCCTGGACAGAAGGAATGGAAACCAACAAAGTACCCCAAATATCTACATTCACAAAATACATTTTCCACATGTGTAAAGATTCTACGGGAAGAATATAGAAAACACAAACCATTTAAGCTAACGAAAATTCTTTCATTAAAAAGGCAAAGTACAAAAGATAACAGCACTATAAACTGATTCAAATATCTTAAACCAAATAAAAATTAGATATTTGTACTGAAGTATATAATTCACAAAGACCAAAGACTATAGCCTAGGAAAAGGTAACAATTCTTCCCTTTTCCCCTTTCATTTGCTTATTGTTGTGGAGAAATTTTCAATTTAAATAATAGATTTTGTAGCCACAGGATGCTTCTTAGAAACACCCTTGGTTTTAGTTTCCTTCTTCACCAGCGTTGTTGAAATAAACTTTTATATTGGGCCAGGGATTTAGCTCAGTGGTGCTGCTGCCTGCCTCACAAGCTCAAGGTCCTGAGTTTGATCCCCAGTAACAAAAACAAAACACAATGAACTTTTATTACATCCACTGTTATCATCAAGCAAAATTTTTCTGAAAGCATTACCATGTTAAATCACTTCTTGCAACAAGATATCTTTACTTCCTGGATTTTAATTATATCTTTCATATCCAATGGCATACCAGCTCTTTCTAGTTTGTGCTTTTAATGTGTGTATTCACAGTATCTCTTATTCCTAGGTGTCCGTCATAAAATTACTTCTAGGGCTAAATGTATGTGCGAGTGTTAAAGTGCACACTGAGTATTTGCTAGGTCCTGGGTGAAGCTCCAGCACCAAATAAATTGATAAATACCTCATATATACCTGCACATGTAAAATACATGTAATTCTCAACTAGCAAGATGTATATAGCTCCTGAGCTCAATCCTCCACACAAAAAAGAGGAGAAAAGCATAAGTATTTCATAGGAGAATTTCCCATCCGTCATGACATTTAGAGTGCAGACTGCTTTTATTTTGTTTTATTCTTTCATATCATTGATTCTAAGAAATAAGAAAAATCAAAACAAAATGATTTAAAAAAGTTTATATCTTCATGTACATCCTGAAAAACACTATTTCAAAAACTCTGTTTCCTCACAGAGAGAAGTACTACTATTTTTCTTCAGGAATTTGAACATAGCAAAAGGGAAGAAAATTGTGCAGAAATAGAGATGCTCATCTCATTAAAACCAGTAAAAAAGGAGTTTGTGGTGTAGACACCTTCATCTTTGTATTATTCTGTTCATGCTATTACTTCTGACTAAAATTCTTTTTCTTACTTTTGGCCGATGGGTTTGTACTATTTTACATATAACTAATGTTACACATGCAGGTGAGGTAGTTACTCAAATCAGAACTAGAATAAGAATGTCAGAAAATTAAAATTTGAAGACTTTCCTCTTAAAGTGTGATTGAGTTGTGTGCAGTAATGCACTCATTAAGAAAATAAATATATCACCCAAACTTCGAAAGGAAAAAATTCACATTGGAAACTGCTCAGGTGTCAAACTAAAATTAGACTTCCAATGTTTCATGTTTTTGTCCTAGGATAACCTGTATATTTACAGAATTTGGGTGAGAGAAAACTGTAACTTTCACCCGAGGAGTAGGTGGAAGGAAAGCAGTTTGGCCCAAGAAAGAAAACAGTTTAGAGGGTCTTTGGGAATAAAAGGAATTATAAAGGGGTGAGCCCTGCCATATGCTAATAAAATCTGCCTGATTCCTTTGTGAGCACATGGAGTTCAGTGATGTGTGAAGGAGAAAGAAGAGGCGCCAGGGGAAAGGGACAGCAGGCACCGACGGAACGAGGGAAATTCCAGGTCTCCCAGAGCAGGCGAACATCGAGGGTTTGGTTCCAGTCTGCTTAGCGACTCCTAAAAGAAGTCACCCTCCAGAGGAGCATAATCCATTAGCTTCTGAAGCATATCCTGAATAATATCCAGTATTCAATAAAAAAAAATCACTAACCATGGACAGAAACAAGAAAAGAACAGTATTTTAAAAATCGTGAACCAGACCTTGCAACAAATTGACAAGGAATGTAAAGAAACTAGTATAGATGTGTTGAAAAAGACATACACAAATAGTTTAATAGAGGACATCAGCAGAAATAAAGTATAACTTTAAAAATCCTAGATATATAATGTACAACTAAAATTTCATCAAGTGGATTGAACAGATTAGATATGATAAAAATAGGTTAGTGCACTTGAAAAGAGGTCAAGATTGATGGGCTATGGTTAAAGAGAACTAAATACAGAGAGAAATTTAGAGTGTTAAACGCTTCTAGGAGAAAACAAAGTTACCATGTCATTAAACTATTCAAAAATATAAGAATAAAAATTTTGATATACAATAAATTAGGAAGGAAATAATTCATTTCAAAGAAGAAATTAGAGTAGAAACATGGTAAGGTAAATAATAAGCCAGAATCTGTTTTTCCAAGAAGATAACAACAATGACAAACCTCTACTCAGACTGACAGGAGAGAAAAAAAAAAGGAAAGAAAAGTCAGAAATAATGTAGAAAGTGGAAACAAACTCTATGTAAACAGGGAGGGATAGAGGCATTGAAGGGAGGGCAGGGGAAGGGGAAAAATAATAACAGTATAGCATGTAAAGGTACAGATTCCCAATGGTGAATGTCATCATATTGTATACCTAAAATGTACCAATAAACATAAGAAAAAAAGAAAAAAAAGGAATAATATAGAAGAGGTATTTTTTTCAGCTTTGAGTTTATTGGTACATTTTAGGGATACAGTACAGTTACATTCATTGTTGGGATCTTGTACCTCTACATGACAAGTCTTGATTCTCATTTTTTCCCCTTACCTCTGCCCTCTCTTCACCCCCTCCTCCCCTCCCCATCTACAAACACTTTATTTTCATCTTTTCATTCTCTCACATTTTTTTCTTTTCCCTTTTTACTCTTCCCCTACCCATCCCACCTTCCCTACACTTTTAGCTCCTTTGTTCCCATTTCTAAATGTCGGTAATCTTTTTTTTTTTTTAATTGAGTTTATTGGTACATTTAGGGATACAGTACAGTTACATTCATTGTTGGGATCATGTACCCTTACGTGGCAAGTCTTGATTCTCATTTTTTCCCCTTACCTCTGCCCTCCCATCACCCCCTCCTCCCCTCCCCATCTACAAACACTTTATTTTCATCTTTTCATTCTCTCACATTTTTTTCTTTTCCCTTTTTACTCTTCCCCTACCCATCCCACCTTCCCTACACTTTTAGCTCCTTTGTTCCCATTTCTAAATGTCGGTAATCTTTTTTTTTTTTTAATTGAGTTTATTGGTACATTTAGGGATACAGTACAGTTACATTCATTGTTGGGATCATGTACCTTTACATGGCAAGTCTTGATTCTCATTTTTTCCCCTTACCTCTGCCCTCCCTTCACCCCCTCCTCCCCTCCCCATCTACAAACACTTTATTTTCATCTTTTCATTCTCTCACATTTTTTTCTTTTCCCTTTTTGTTCTTCCCCTACGTATCACACCTTCCCTACACCTTTAGCTCCTTTCCTCCCATTTCTAAATGTCAGTAATCTTATTAGAATCTTATGCATTGTTGCAGAATATTCACACCAGGGAAACTATTTGGTATTTACACATGTGGGACTTATTTATTTCACTTAGGAGTATATCTTCAATATGTATCCATTTTCCTATGAATGAATCTATTCTCTCGCTCTTTATGGCTGAGTAATATTCCATTTTATAGAAAAACCACAACTTCTTTATCCAGTTTCCAACGGATGGGCAAATAGGTTGTTTCCAAGATTTAGCTATTACAAACTGTGCCGCTATAAACATGGGTGCACATACTTCTCTGTGATATGATTCTTTTAGTTCTCTTGGAAAGATACCCAACAGAGGGATGGCTGGGTCAAATGGAACCTCCAGTCCAAGCTCTTTGAGGTATCTCCATATTGATTTCCATAGTGGTTGCACTAGTCTGCACTCCCACCAACAATGGAGGAGGGTTCCTTTCTCCCCACAACCCCGCCAACATTTGTTATTGTGTGATTTCTTGATAGCAGCCATTCTTTGTGGGGTGAGGTGGAATCTCAGTGTTGTTTTCATCTGCATCTCTCGAATGACCAGTGATGTGGAACATTTTTTCATATATTTTCTTGCTGCTTTCACTTCTTTGTATGAGAAATGTCTGTTCATTTCGGATGCCCATTTTTGGATCGGGTCTTTATATTTGGGGGGACTGATTGTTTTGAGTTCTTTATATATCCTTGATAATAGTCCTTTGTCTGAGGTACAGCTGGTAAAAATTTTTTCCCACATTGTAGATTGTCTCTTAGTTCTGCTAATGGTTTCTTTTGAAGTACAGAAGCTTTTTAGTAAGATGAGATCCCAGTTGTTGATTCTTTCTGCTAGTTCCCGTGCTACTGAGGATTTGTTCATAAAGTCTTTTCCTATACCAATGTCTTCCAGAGTTCTGCCTAACTTACTTTCCAGCAAGTTTAATGTTTCTGTTTTAATATTTAGATCTTTAATCCATTTGGATTTTAATTTAGTGCATGGCGAAAGATAAGGGTCTAATTTTAATCTGTGACAGGTTGATATCCAGTTTTTCCAACACCATTTATTAAAGAGGCTATCTTTCCTCCACTGAGGATGGTGAGCTCCTTTGTCGAAGATGAGGTAGCTGAGTACATCTGCATTTGTTTTTGTGTCTTCCAGTCTGTTCCATTGATCCTCAGGCCTATTTCTTTGCCAGTACCATGCT
Source organism: Fukomys damarensis (assembly GCF_012274545.1). NCBI lineage: Eukaryota > Metazoa > Chordata > Mammalia > Rodentia > Bathyergidae > Fukomys > Fukomys damarensis. The sequence continues at coordinate 23,830,532 of NW_022900931.1, read as the reverse complement.
GATTTTATCACAGTGGCTTTGTAGTATAGTTTCAAATTGGGAATTGTTACACCTGGTGCCATGTGACTGTTGCCTATAATGGCTTTTGCTATTCTAGGTCTCTTGTGGTTCCAAATGAATTTTTGGATTCTTTTTTCTAGTTCTGTGAAATATAGTGTTGGAATTTCAATTGGCATTGCATTGAATGTATATAGCAGTTTCGGTAGTATGGCCATTTTCACTATGTTGATTCTTCCTACCCAGGAGCAGGGGATATCTTTCCATTTTTTTATATCCTCTTCGATTTCTTTTTTCAGAGTGCTGTAGTTTTCAGTGTAGAGATCTTTTGTTTCTTTTGTTAGATTGATTCCTAGATACTTCATTTTTTTGGATGCTATTGTAAAAGGAATTTTTTCCCTTATTTCTCTTTCTGTCTGTCTGTTATTTGTGTATAGAAAGGCTATTGATTTTTGGGTATTCACCTTGTATCCAGATACTTTACTGAATCTGTCAATTAAGTCTAGAAGTTTTTTGGTGGAGTTTTTTGGATCTTCAATGTAGAGTATCATATCATCAGCAAATAATGATAGTTTAACTTCTTCCTTTCCTATCTTTATTGCTTTAATTTCTTTCTCTTGTCTAATTGCTGTGGCTAATGTTTCCAGAACTATATTGAAGAGAAGTGGCGATAGTGGGCATCCTTGTCTTGTTCCTGATTTTAACATGAAGGTTTTCAGTTTTTGGCCATTCAATATGATGTTGGCTGATGGTTTTTCATAAATAGCCTTTATTAAATTGAGGTATAGACCATCTATTCCAATTTTTTGCAGGGTTTTTATCATGAATGGGTGTTGAATTTTATCAAATGCTTTTTCTGCATCTATTGAGAGGATCATATGGTTTTTGTCCTTGACTTTGTTAATATAATGTATTACATTCACTGACTTTCGTATGTTGAACCACCCTTGCATCTCTGGAATAAATCCGACTTGGTCATGATGGATGATCTTCTTAATAATCCTCTGTATTCTGTTTGCTAGTATCTTATTAAGGATTTTTGCATCTATATTCATTAAGGAGATTGGTCTGTAGTTCTCCTTTTTGGTTGTATCTTTCCCTGGTTTGGGAATCAAAGTGATACTTGCTTCCAGGAATGAATTTGGAAGTATAGCTTCCCTTTCAATTTCATTGAAAAGTTTGAAGAGTAATGGTAGTAGTTCTTCTTTAAATGTCTTGTAAAATTCAGCAGTGAATCCATCAGGGCCTGGGCTTTTCTTTGTTGGTAAGTTTTTAATTACATTTTCAATTTCACTGATTGTGATTGGGGTATTTGAAATGTTTTTATCTTCATTCAACTTTCGTAATTCATAAGTATCTAGAAATCTGTCCATTTCTTCTGTGTTTTCCATTTTATTAGAGTACAGGTTCTCGAAGTAGGTGTTCATGATCCTTAGAAGAGGTATTTTAAAAAGCCCCAGAGACGTTTAAAGGAGGTAACACCCATTGAATCTATTAGCTTAATTTTTAAGCCCTGAATAAAATTCTCATATGAATTAGCCACTTCATTTATTATTTATATGAATTAGCCAGTTTATATATTTATTTAGTATTTATTAAGGGACACCCTGATTGCTTTTAGTTTTAGGAAGACACGAATACAGCTGCTTTAAACTTTCACGTGGATCTTTTGGGGTAAATGTACGAATACTTTTTCTACCGGCTTGGGTAAATAACTAAGAGCTCCACTACCAGATCACCGGGCCTGACTACAGGGACCTTGAAACTGTCTCTGAGAGCGTTGTGTCCCTTTACAATTCGACCGGCAGGGGGCGGCGGCTCCTTGTGCCCGTCATCTTCGCCAGGACTGGTGCTGACAAGGCTTTGAACGCTGGCCATTCACATACGTGCAGGGCTATTTCATTTTGCTTTGCCTAATGACGCGGTATGTGCCTCTTTACCATTTGTTTCTCTTCCTCGGTGAGGCATTTGTTCTGATCTTTTGCCGATTTGAAAAAATCAGATTGTTTTCTTTTTGTTGATTTTTAAGAGAGTTTTCCATATATTTTGATGACCAATCTTTTATCAGATGCCTTTTTACAAATATTATTTCCCACTCTGTGGCTTGTTTGGCTATTCTGTAAATAGTGTCTTTTTCGGAGAAGAATTTTTTAATTTTAATGAAGTCCAACATGCCAATTTTCTCCTATATGCAGCATGATTTTGTTATATTGCAAAGCTCACGGCCAGACCTAAGGCTACTTAAATTTGCTTTAATATTATCTTCGAGATGCCTTTTACTTTTGTGTGACAGATTCAGGACTGTGATCTGTTATGTGTTCATTTGTTTCTCTATTTAAATTTTTATTTATTTTAATTTCATTAGTGTAAGTTCGTGGTACATAATAATTACTTTCATCGTGGTAATTGTTACACATACATATCCCATGGCTCTCATTCCTACTTCCTCTGAGTTCATTTTTTGAAAGATTTAATGCCTGTGTCTAGTTTCTTTTATTTAGTTTCTTATTTTTGGATCTGGGCATCCAGTTTTTTTTTTTTTTTTTTTTAAGCATTATTGTGTTAAAAGTGCTGTTCTTTCAACTGAACTCCTTTTGCTCATGTGCCGAGATGAGATGACAATTCCTCTGGGCATCTATCCTTGTACACTCTGTTCCGCTCCATGAAAAAATGTGCCCATTCTTTTGGACTTCTTTGATAAATATGCTTTATGAATGGTGAACTCTCCTAATTTGGGGACTTTCATAATTTTTCTATTGACTTCTATTTTAATTCCAATACAGTCTCAGAAAATATTTTATAAGGTTTCTAGTCTTTTAAGTTTATTGGAGAGCATTTTGTGGCTTCAGATGTGGTCTATCTTTGTGAACGTTTCAGGCCAGATGGAGAAGGTGTGCGTTCCACGGTAGTTGGACTCACGGATGAACTGACCACGTCTAACTGGCCGGTGCCACTGTGAGGCTAACGACACACGTCAGCATTCTACTTCCTGGGTTTGACAAGTCTCACAAATGTGTTGACATCTCCGGCGATAAAAGCTAACTTGTCTAATTCCGCAGGCAACCCTGTTGGATGCCTCTCCGTATCTTACACCCTGTTGCTTGGTAATGACACTTACAGGGTTTGCATGCTTTCTGGAGGACTTGGCCCCATCCTGATTTTGGCGTGACTCCCTGCACCCTTCGTCACGGTCATTGTTTTGATAATAAATGTACCCGTAGCTTATTTCCGTATAGTGAAAATGAACTTGGTATTGTAAAACTTGCTCAAAAAATTCGCTAAAGTTTCAATCAAATCTTTGTTCTTCAACAAAATAGAAACAAAGGGATTATGTTTGCAGATTCTTCACATGTAAGTCATAGCTTTCTTTTAATGCTTCCTAATCGCCCTAGTGAACTGACCACAATTTAACAGAAGCACATTTTAGATTGGATTCTAGATGGCTGGGCATAGTACAGAGGAGAGCTGCCAGAGAAAGTGGACCAGGTAGAAATTCAAGTTTATTAATTATTGTATTTTTTCAAAATTATTAATTAAAAAATTCTGAGGTCTTGTTTATATTTTAAATGCCTTTTAAAAGGTAAATGAAAGGATGCTTATCTGATTTATCTTAAATATCATTTTAGCTTTTCTCTCTGAAAAGAGAACAGTTCTAGGAATTCACATATATTTGATATCATATGTTTGTTGACTGAATTCACTTTAATTGAGTTGACATGCGTGGCCGGTTGGATTATCAGTCTGGATTAAAAAGAGAACTAAGCAAAGTCCATCAAGGTGTATATGTAATTTACAGAAGAACAAAACATGAAAATTAAAGTGCTGAAAAATAAAATGGTGAGGAACGCGAGCCTGATTGTGACAGGAGCACAGAAGGCAGGCCACGCCTGAATGGTTATGCCGCGGAAAGTTTATACATTTCAAAATATTTTTTTCTGGTATATTTAATATAGAACCAAATGAAGGCAGGAAACGAATACCTCAGACCAGACGCGGCGTGTTCAGAGGTGCACTCTATTCTGTTTCAGTGTTCTAGCAAGCAGCAGGCACAAAGTAGAGAAAATGTTTGTGAGCTCCTAGAGGTTATTAGAAATTGTAAAAGGGGCCCTGCATTCAGGATCTATTCACAGGTAAAACGACAAGCAACTGGAATGTACCTAAAATTCGGGCATCCACTGTGGAACCAAACGAAGAGTAAACAGGAAAATAATCTCAGCGGCTCCTGCCTGCGGTGGGCCCCTCTCCCCGCAGTGGTAGATAAGGGTCTCGCGTGGTGCTGCCCAGGCTGTGGTGGAATCTGCGGCTTCCAGGGGACCAGCAGTTCAGCCTGTGGTGTCAGCACGGCCAGACGTGCCATTTGCTACAGGTGGAGCCGAAGTAGTGACCTGAAGTATGTGTGAACTTCATACTGGAAATGTGATAAAATCACTTTTTACACTTCTATAAATACTTTTTTTGAGAACTGAAATACTATAATGAGGTAGAAATGGGAAAAGTTCCAGGGAAATGAAGTCAATAAGGCACTGGTAGATAAAATGTGATTGATCTAAAGATATTCACAAAGAAATGAGTCAAGAGGAAGAATGCGGACTGAGCTCTTATTAGAAAGCTCTTATTAAGGGGCTAAAGGTGTAGGGAAAGTGGGAAGGGTGGGGGAAAGATAATAAGGGAATAGAAAAATATGAGAAAATAAAGAAATGGAAATGAAGTGTTTGTAAAGAGGGAGGGAGGAGGGGTGAAGGGAGGGCAGGGACGAGGGGAAAAAATGAGAACCAAGACCTGTCATGTAAAGGTACAAGATCCCAATGATGAATGTAACTGTGCTGTGTACCTAAAATGTACCAATAAACTCAATGAGAAAAAAAAAGAAAGCTCTTATTACAAAATTTAACCATGCCTATAAGGATGGGAATTTGAAAGCTTCTGAAAAATAAAATAATAAAATAAAACAAAACAAATAGTTCTTAACCTTCACTCTATTTAAATAATTAAAACCTACGTTTCCACCTCATTCATATCTTAATGCATTTTAAAAAACATTTATTTCATCTCACTGTGTTCCAGACACTCTTCTGTCTCCAGGAGACATGGATAGGAACGCCACATTTGCTTTAGCCATTCATGTGTTGATGGGCATATGGGCTGTTTCTAAGATTTAGCTATCATTTGAGTCTGTCAACAAATTCTCTGGTACCATACCGCCGAGTCTTGCTTCTGTTGACCAGTTGCCCCGAGTTAAACTTCACTGGCTCGAATGATTCAGGAAACGGGAGGTTAGAGTGGAGGAGGGAACAAGGACAACTAACTGTCTGTGCGTATTTCCCATCTACGCTGCTTCTCCCCTTCCCTGGTGCTTGTCCTGGGTGGTATCGCGTCAGCTCTGACCTTCTTAAGGCTTCCGTGGATGACTAACTCGCTTCCCAAGCTTTGACCATACATATTGTCCTTCTTTGTTTGCCTCATCAAATGAATACTATGTTGGTTGCCTTCTGTCGTCCTGTAGTTAAACTGAAGCATTTGCCAGCTTTTTTCTCTGCTAAGATTCTTTTTTTTTGTACCGGGGATCGAACTTGGGACCTTGTGCATGTGAGGCAAGCGGCAGAACCACTGAGCTGAATGCCCGGCCCTCTCTGCTAATATTCTTTTTTGCATCCACTTGTTTCCCCTCCTCTTCCCTTTTGTTTTTCCTTTTTACTTCTGATTCCTTCACGGTTGTAGCTACATTTCTAATCTTGACCCTCAGTGTGCACAAGTCAATCTCTCCCAGCCTAGGGAGGCAGAGGTTGCTGGGAGGTGGAGTTGCCGCTCCCCCATCTGTCAGAACCAGACCAAGGGGTGATGAGGATGAAAACTAAAGAGACACAGAAACAGGTGAAAATCTGAGGGGTCAAGGCGCTCACGTCTCCCTTAGCCATAGAGCCGTGAGTGACTGGTGCAGGTTGGCTTTATCCACGCACACACAGCAACAGCAGTTAGAGTCCTACAGGGTCCATGTGTCTCCCGCCCTCCACGGTCCTCTCTGGTAAACAGCCTTGGGTGTCTTTCTTCTCCCTGCCCGCCTGCTGTGTTCTCAGCACTCACCGAGGAGGCCAATTAGCCCTCACCTCCCCACTGGTCTCCCTTGCCCTTCTCTGTGTGAGGGTTGAAGTTGCCAGCTCAGGCTCCTGCATTTGCTCATCAGAAAGTCCATCTTCCCTTTGTCTCACTTTACCTCTGGATTCCCATTAGGAACGCATCCCATTAGGAATGCAGGTCAAGGGAGGAGTCACTGCCTGGCAGTGAAAGCAGCCCAAACCTAGCCTTGGCCTGGAGGTGAGGAGAGATTGATCCTGAGCCTTAGAATACAGTACAAAAGCTTTATGACTGAGGGATGAGGAGCCAGGTTAAGGAGGAGAGTGCAGGGTGCATCCCGGGGGCTGTCATTGTACAACTTGCTGCAGAAAATCACAGCCACCATTTAGCAAGTGTGGTCGGTCAGCTCACTGAACCCTTTGGGACAAGCTGCAGGGGACATCCTGGGAAACTAAAAAAAAATAACTTGTTGGTGAATGTAGGGGCAAAGGATAGGAAAGAAACAACCATACACAGCTTACGATGTGAAAAGATGCTTCAGTTCCCTATGAATTATGAATATTTTTGCCATTTCAAATTTTACAGACTGGCACACACATGTTTAAAATGAAAAATATAATATGTGAGAAGAATGATGAAATTAAAGAGCAGTGATCTACAACCTTGATAAAACTATGGTGAATGTACTCAAACTTATGCTTTCTTTGAAAAATATACTTTATAATCCTATTTCCCTTCGGAAAATTCCTAGAGTGACATAAAAGAAGACACATACCAGGAATTTTGGTGCAGCACCATTAAAAAGGCACAATGTGTTAAAAGTTAACCATGATTCAGGAACTTGTTTATTTGTTGTATATACTAATACCTTATACAAATATTAACCCTATTACTCCACATCTGTTCTCCTTAACATGTACACTACCTGCAAAAGTAGTGTAATTTTGAAAATTCTCTGAATATTATCTCAGGAATTTGACAAAAATGTAAAATAATATAGTCTATGTCTCAGTAAATATCTATCAATATTGAAATATGAGATGGATAGAAACCAACGTCTCTCTTAAGAGAGAGATGGAAATACGGTCATTTTCTAAAGACTAAAGGTTTTCTTTCACAACACCGAAAGAACAGCAATAACAAAAACCAAATGAAAACTAATCAGTAGAAAATAATTGATAAACATTTGCCAGCTCTTTCTTAATAATCTTACCTTGGAACACTTACATGTTTAATGTGCTGGGCTTTTGTATGAGACTTTTGGAGACATTACTGCAATTTAGCTAAATTGAGCAATCGGAAAACTCGTGTCGTGAATGGTTTTTTATTTGATTCATAATTCTACTTACAGTAAGAGATGGGGTTAGAAAGTGCCTAAAATTCTCTGTTCAGGTTATTGCTTTACAATTAAAGATGTCAACATTGCTGATAACAGTCTGTTGCATTTCTTATATTATTCTTTTGGGCTCCTACCTACTCAGTGGTTCCGCTACCTGCCTCGCAAGCTCAAGATCCTGAGTTTGATACCTGGAACCAAAAATAAATAAGTAAATAAACATTTAAAAATGTATTTTAAAAGGGAACATCTACAATTTATAAAATGGTTACAGAGTAGCAAAGTTGGTGGGAGCCTGAAGTCACGTTCTCGCTCCCTGCCAGGTGTTCGGTGGTGGGGTGTGAGCTACAGATTAGCAGCTCTAAGAACTTCCTTTCTGGTTTTCAGACTCTAGTTCATAATCATTGCTTGTCCTTTATTAGTTTTTTTTTTTTTGGCTTTTTGAGACAGGGTCTCACTATGTAGTTGAGACTGACTTGGAACTCAACTATGAAGCCCAGGCTGGTCTCGAACTCACAGCAACCCTCCTGCCTCAGCCTCCCGAGTGCTGGGATTACAGGTGTGCGCCACCACAACCAGCTACCTTTGTTAGTTTTTTAACTTAAAAATTTGCCTGGATATTTTTATACCAGATTATCTGTTGTATAATTTTATTCATCTCGTTGGACTGTTTGGCACTGATTGTACCTGTGATCAATGTACCTGCGATCCTCATTCCCATGATGTTATAACGCGTTCAGACAGATGATGCAAATGGGTAAGTGGCATTCCCTTATTTGCTTCTTTGAGTTACAATGTCTGTCCTTCTAGGATATTGGGGAAATAACAGAGAACACAGAATGGGTCAGATGATAGCTTGGGGAGAAAACAATTTCTGTAAAACATGGGATGTCTTAATTTGGAAATAATAATACGAGGTATGACTCTAAGTATCTTTTTCTTGTTGCTTTTTTTCTTATGTCATGGAATTTTTAGTTCACATTATTCTGCTGTCTAAAGTCTTGTCTCAAAGGAATCACCGAATACGTCATCATTTTCTTGGTTCATTATCAAGTGCATCTGCTATTCGGGTATTTTAGTTGTTGAAGAAACTTTTCTTCCACAAGAGTCATGATAACTTGTACATCACCCACATGAACACTTGAATGATTTGATTTCTAAATATTTACTGTTTTTCACGTGACAATGACATATCATCAATAGCTTTGCATTTCTTGGATTACTAGAAAATTAAAGGTCTTCTCGTGTACTTACTTGTAATAGAATCCTTTTTGCTTTATTAACAAAAGGTTGTATTTTTGTTGTTTTCCTCATTTGTATGTTACTGAAGTTATAATTGTGTATTGTACTTTCTCTCTGTGCTTTTATCGTGTGCTCATTTATGTTAGCATTTCGGTTTGTCTGAAGTGTGAGTACGTGATGTAAAATTATTGCTAGGAGTCCATGTAACTCTCCAATTTCAGCCAGTTTCCCATCTCATTCTGTCACCATGCCTATTTCAGTGTTCATTCTCAAGATGTTTTTATTTCCCCCCAGATAAAAATGAATTATCACAAACACCCGATGTGCAGCATTCCTACTACCACTCTGCCCTTAGCCAATGCATCTGTTGGTGTTCATGTAAATTGGACAGGGACTATTAAAAAGCCATGTCACAAAGTGTAAATATTCTTCTCGTAATTGTAGTTCTCTTCTTTTAGGAAAGTCATTCCTAGGAAATAATTGTGGACATCATAAATTTACATACAAACTTTTTTGTTATTTAATATTTTTAATTTTGAAAAGTTCACCTTTAAGTAGCTTTTAACATGTGCTGTAAAACTAATTAAGATATAAACCTTTTAAAACCCTCTACATACAGTTCTACAAAAGCATCTTGTAGAAATTTACCTGCATGTCAACAATATATGCCAGCAGCAAATTAATAATCTACTGCATAGAAATGTGAATTTATTGTAAAACTCTTTTAGTTATAATCACCACCATTGACAATATTTGTATTTTATTTTTCCAATACATTTCGTAGACAAAAAATGATAAAAAACCATGTAGTGTATAAATTTTAATATATTTTAAAATTTATGCATGACAAATCACTCAAAATGGAAAGTAGTATGTGTTGTTTTATAAACATTGATAAATAAATTTTTACTCATAATCACTTTAAAAATAAATTGATTATTTATTGCTCCCATAGGTGAATATGTATTGTGAGACTTAAAGTCACTTTTACTCCATGGAGCGTGAAAAGCCAAAAGGCCTCCATGATGCTGAGCCCTAAAGCTCGGCGAGGCTCCAGGAGCTTGTCGGACAGCAAGAGTCACCCAGGAAGGAACACACCAGGCTGGTTGGCAGATAGACCTTTATTAGTCTGGCCAGACGGCACTCCCGGAGCCAAGTAGCTCAGAGAGGCAACTGCTCAGAATCAGAGGCTATTTTATATAGGGCTATGGGGTGAGTTTACACTCGAAACTTACAGGAAGGGGACAAAGGCAAGTGGTCATCAAGCATATACTCAACCGTTAGGTACTAATGATCAGCAGATCAATTATCCATTGTTTTATAGATTGTGGTGTTCAGAACATTCAGGTACGGGCAAACAAGGAGTGGAGTGATTTACTTTGGGTCTCTATGTTTGTTATAGTTTCTATCTAGTTTCCCAGTTAGTCCCATGCAGCTACCTAGTAATTTATAATTAATCATGACTTATCCTGTAAGGGGTGGGGGAACAATAGTCTCTGGGTCATTTGCTGGTCAACATGGAGTCGCTGTAGTTCAGCAAGGCTCTTGTAGTATCATTATTTAAATTTGTATATATGCATTTCTAAAATAAAATTTCATTTTTTAGTATTTGGTAAATGTCTATTTATTTCCCTTGTTTGTTTTTGTTGGTTCATTAGCATTGTCTCATTAATCTAGATTGTGTGTGTGTATTTGTTAAATAGGTTTGATTTGCTTAGCTAGTAAACTATGTTGGGAAAACTGGCTAAGAGGTGCATGGCTATATTCAAAGAAATTGAGAATTCTAAGAAATTACTACATTTCTGAGGCAAGTCTATTTTCTTTCTATAACAATAGGTTCCATTAAGAATGTATTTTTAAGTAATAAACTTTTTATACCATATTTTATATAAAATGACTTTACATTTTTAATTTGGTAATGTGGTCAATGTGTTATTGACTTTATTATGCACAGAATAATTAATGAGCTCTGAACATTTATATAATCCACTAAATTCATTCTTTTCCAGACTGATTCATCGAGGAAAAGAAAGGTATTTACCTTGTTAATGGGGCATAAATTAATACTCTTTAATATGGAAATTGAAAAATTCACAGGGAGATTTACATTTTCATTTCCTGTTGTTTCACTCCCCTCACATCATACCTAAATGCTTGTGCACCAGGACTGGAGCATTATTCACTGATTTGTGGGTGCAGTGAGCACTTGTCTGTCCTTTACATCTGTTGCGGTGATGTTAGAAAACAGAAGGAAAAGTTATCTGAACTGAGCTGAAAGCTGACAGTCTCCGCTTCTCTTCAGAACAAAATGCCTAAAAACAGACAAAATGAAGACAAAGTAGACCAGGAAGAAATAACTTACACAGATCTGAAACTTTCCAAATCTCAACAAAAGCAAAGAATACTCAATAAAGACCAGAGTCCTGTACTAGCAAGTGGACAGGAGATAGACTATGCTCAACTGGAATTTCACAGGAAATCTCAACCGCAGCACAGGATGCAGCTTGTTAGAGAACAAAGAAAAGGTACAGTACCATAAATATTTGCTAAAAAAGAGAATCTCACTCTGGTTTAGAAGATTACAGTTGTCAAAGCCAATACAAAAATTTCACAAAATACCAGTTATCTAACTTCCTTGACTATTTTAGGACACTGCTATGGATTTAAAATTATCTCTTAGCATATATAAATTTCTTGTAAAATATCATTGACTTAGATTCCAGCTGTAGTCTATGACTTGTGAGAACTACAAATTTAATTGTGATGAAGTTGTATGAACTGCATTTTCTCATGGCATCTGAAAAATATTGATGTTCGATTTCAATTCTATTCAGTTTATTAACTCAGTCCCTTACGTAGTTATTAAACTAGTTATATGGACCTTCTTTGGACTTGCTGTGAAATCTAAAGATGAAGGGAACAATAATTCTAGATTATTCTCAATTACAGTAATTACAGAAAAATTAATTTAAAAAATATTTTGAAGGTAAAACATATAATTTCATAATAAGGAGATAATGGAGGTAAAGATAATAAGTTAAATGTTATAGATTTTGAACAAGATTTTTAATTTAGGGGATTTAGTAGTCATTTACTCACTATTAGAGAAATATGCTATAGACAGTGGTTAATCCATTAAAGTCAGGTAACATCAAAACTCAGTCTCCAATGTGTATTGGAATCAGTAGGTATTGTATCAGAGGAAGATGTCCATAATGAAACTGAATGTAAGAGCCTGGGTCTCCTAGATGAGGCAGGAAAGGTGGGAAAGACAGAGATGAGGGGTAAGATGCAGAAGGAGATCATGGCGGAGACAAACACCAAGAAAAAGCAACATCTAAGATGTAGGCAGCATGGGAGAGGACCATTCAAGATCACACGTGTGAAGGCAGGGTCAGAGAGAGGCAGAAAATAAAGTATGGCAAACGAGATCAACCCAGTAAAAGGACAAATGAAAAATTATCTCTTAAAATTGAGTCCATCTCTCCTTATTCACTCTGGTGCCTTCCTTTGCTTTCTATTTGCCTGGCTGATTATAAGATCAGCTTTTGGAAAGCATAAAGCTTTAGCAAACTCAATAACATTTATGGATCCAGCCTTTCTGGGTGGAATGGTCCCTGTACTCTCGTGCTGCAAGGAGAAATCAATTCTTACCTTTTTTGCAAACATCAAAGTGATGTTATTATTTTTTTCTAGAGAAACGCTATGAGATCTCCTGTGTCTATGTGAAACCACTGCAAATATTCCCACGTTTCTTGGGAAAATTTAATGTCTTTTTTATTATCAAAGAAAGAAGAATGAATCTTATCACTTCCCCCTTTACTAATATATTGACTGGGAGGTTATTAAGATTAAAAGAAAATCAACATTTTATTTTCATGGTGTATTGTTATTTATATGAAAGCTTGTTTTTTTTTCCCAGTGAACTGGACCCCAAGTTCCTGTTGGAGCGAATGCTTCAGGATTGTCCAGAGTTACAATTCCTAGGACCCTGGGTAAAGGGTGCTCTCAGTTACTGGTGAGGGAGGGTTGGGCAGCAGACCTTAGAGTTCAAACTAGACCAGGAGAAGGGAGTCCAGGAGGAACCGACAGGAGGGGAGAATGAGGAGCACAGAGCTGGATCCAGCGCCGTGGAGAAACTTGATTTGGGGAGGAAGCCCTGAGGAAGGAGATGGGAAAGCTGCCCTCGGAGAGCGAGGCATCTGCTTGTCTGCCATGGCCTGTTCTTCTAGGGAAGAGACGCTCAAGCGTGGTCTCCCTGTGCTTTGTTTTTAGAGCTCCTGTCTACAACATGGAGGAAGATAGCCGGCATTTTAGCAGTCTTGTGCATAGTTTTAATCACCGTAATGGGAATCTTGCTTTCAAACTGTAAGTAACCAGGAAAGTGACCTCTTATTACGGCCCACACATTAGCAGGATGACATATGTGTTTATGGGCAATGATTGGCCGGTAAGAAGGAATGTCACATTGTCTTAATGGTTATGCTCTGGTACTAATTAGTGCCATACTTTTTGTCACAGTGTTTTCTAGCAGAGAAGAACAAAGCAGGAACACCTCACCTTTTCCTACTTTGTCTTCTGAAAATAATGGTGAGTTTTAATCTGCCCATTTCGAGTACTTTTGATTAGAGCAAAGTACTGATCAAATCCACAATTATAATGAATCATGGTAGATAAACGTGGTTTTATCATATGTCGGGTGCTTACCAGGAAAATATTCACTTAGGTAAAATGAGGAAGATGACGTAGAGGAATGTGAAAAAGACTAACAAATTGTAAATATAATCTAAGTGCTATTATATGTGATTTTGTTATTATAAGGAAAAAGTGAGATTGAGATATACTAAATGCTAAACATAAATCACTCAAGTTTCTGGAATTTTCCTTGTTTGAAATTAAAAATCACTTGAATCAATTTTAATCATGGAGGAATAAAATTGAAATGCTAGTGAATTACTACAGAATATACTGATAACACCAGGTATGATTTGGGCTTTGTAGAAAATAGTCATCTCTTCTTCTTCTTTTATTAATTAAATGGACAGCCACATTGTAGGTATGCATTATGGTCACATTCGTCATTGGAAATTTGTACTTGAACATGCTATGTCTTGCTTATTTTTTTTTTCCATCAGCCTTCCCTCCCTGCAACCACTCCACCCCTTTTTATTGGCAAAAGTTTTGTTTTCCCATTTTCCCCAGTCCTCCTCCCTAGTTTCCCTTCCCCTTTGAACCGTCTTCCTATTTCAAGATGTTTATTGTGCTCATTTACCCTTTCAGTTTCTCATTTCTTATGAAAGTTTAGACATTTTAACCAGAGAAATGAAAACTGCACACAACCCTTTTACACAATTATACAAATGCGCTGCGTTTGGGGGAAGGTTTTACTGTGAAAGTGACTCGCGAGAACTCACGTGTGTTAATGCCACCCTGCACTGACAGCTCAGCGGTGTCCAGCGGGGCGCAGGAGGCGACAGGGACCAGGCTCCAGGGAGGAGGTCACAGCCTCTCCAGGGCGGCGCGGTCCTGAGGAAGGGAGCTGGGCTCTGTCTGAGAGCGTGGAGCCCGGCAGTCCCCGGCCCGGCATCTGCCTTCCTGCGCCCCTTTCCACTCTGAAAGCCCATTCCCAGCCCTAACACTCCTGGAGGAAGGACCTGGAAGCTTCTTCTGGAAGACAGCTTGAGAACTGTCCTTCAGGAACTTGTGTCTGCTTGTGTCTACGTCTTCGTGCATTTTAATGGGTTGTTAGTGGGGAACGAACTGAACGGAATAAACACATCGCATACATCATGCAAATCCTGACACAGTACTCTGGGTGAAATAAGTCACTTGGCAAAAGGATTCTAATATTCTCATTCTTACCTGCAAAGTTAGTTACACAAACGTACTCCTTTATCAAAACCTCAAACTGTACTCCAAATTGCTGCATTTTACTATATATAAGCCATTCCGTCAGTAATTTTAATTTTAATATGGCACAGAAGTAATGAGTACAAGCACAGCTTTCCTGAATTTCTCTCCCCGCTTCAGTTTTGCTGCAAAGAGGTAAACCCTCTGAACTGTCCAAGCTTTTCCTGACCCCCTCCACCTGTCAAACTCATGAGCTTCCTGCCTTGGCCTTGTTCCTCAGCGCGGAGCTGAAGCTGCCTCTTCCCGTGGCCCTGAGAACGCCAGAGACGCCTCCACGGTGCTGCTCGCACTGTGCGCTCCTCGCGGTCCCACAGTCACCTCGCTGCTCGGTCTCCGCGGCCCCCTCGGAATCTGGGTTAACTGCACTCTGCTGCCTGGGGTTTTTTCCTCTCTGCGCTGTTTCCTTCGCGCATCCCATTCTTCCTCTTCCGTACATCCAGTACCCCGTTATTTTTTTCTAGGTACAAAATTTAGTGACTTTTTCAAATTGCTTTATGGAACACGTATTTCCCACGAATGCCATTTAAGTAATACCATTTTGCTTTTTCTACTTAATTAATGCTGAGAATAAAGAATGAGAAACTAGAGAGATTTATAGCTAAGCAGATGCACATTGAGGCCATACTCTTAAGAGAGATTAATAAGGTACACGTGTAAGTACCGAATGGTTTCTCTGGTGTGAAATGTAAAAGTGTAAATAAGGATCAAATGTATAATTAATATGTGTAAAAGGAAGAAAAGTCTAAAAGAGCAGAGGAAATGGGAGGGGTAGGGGAAAGGTAAAAAGGGAAAAGAAAAAACGTGAAAAGGAAAAACATGGAAACAATGTCTTTGCAAACAGGGAAGGGTGAGGGGCCGAGGGGAGCGCTGGGGAATGGGGAAAAATAAGAACCTGATAAGTCGTGCATAGGTACAAGATCCCAGTGATGAATATAACTGTACTGTATACCTAATATGTACAAATAAATTTAATAAAAATTTAAAAGGAAAAAATTGTGACAGTAAAGATATACTGCCATTCATCCTCAAAACAGTCTCCCTCACGTTAATACAATGATCCCATCACTCTTGCCATTTTTCGAAAGTCCTCTTTCAAGAATGCCTTTACAAGGTGCGATCCCAACACAGCTCTGTTTCTGGGGGCCGTGTGATGGACGGTCGGCGGCCTGTCCTCGTCCGCCTCCCCCAGGGGCGGCTCTGGGTGACTTCTGCCTCTTCGAAGGCATTGCTGTTCTAAAAATATGAACGCTTAACTTCTGCTTCCTATATAATGTTCATCTGGGTTGCAAAGGCACAAAATTATTCATTGTTTTAGTGACAGTTGTGCATGGTACAGAGCGTCCTTTAATACGTTTATGTTTCCTAGGATGCTCCAGTGAGCTCTGTTCACACAACTGGATCGGGTACGGAAAGAGTTACTATCATTCTTTCTGTGAAACAAAGACCTGGGCGGAAAGCCAGGCTGCCTGTGCAGAACCGAAGTCTCATCTTCTGGAGATAGACACTGAAGAAGAAAGGGTAGGTCAGACACCCCACCTTTCCGTTTCATTGCATCTTCCTTGGCTTGGAAGTGCTAGTGATGAACACCGTGATTCAGCAAGCTGGATAGTGTTTTCATTTTGATTTAACATTCTTATGCAGAAGTGAAAGAAACTCCACCATCAGAGCATTTAATATTACAAGAAAAATCAAACTAGTGAGGGATAATAATAATCTTGAGGTTGGGCCTATAAATATACTGTGGGGGTTTGTGAGAGAACTTGGAAGACCTTTTTCCCCACTACCCTGTGAGTCAGGAAGAGCAGATCATAACACACACAGTTACGGTTGTGAATGTTTTCTCTTCATAGAAACTCTTCTCAGAGTTTGAAATTTCAGGATGCACAACTTGCAAAACCAATGCGAACAGTGATCCCTGGGTGTGGGGAAATGTCTCCCAAGTGAAGGACCATCTGTAAGTCCAATGTTTGCACAAACTGGGTTTCTTGAAAGTTGTGGTACTTGTGTGTGTGTGTGTGTTATTTGTGAAAAATACACAAAGAAGAAAAACAACAAAATAAAAACCAACATGTAGAAATTAATTGGTAAAAATTTGCCAACCATTTCTAAATAATCTCACCTTGGAACACATACGTGTTTAATGTACTGGGCTTTTAGTGCGAGACTTTGGAGAAACTGGTGCATAGTTTAACTAAGTTGAGAAATCTAAAAACCTCTGTCATGTCCCTGCTTTTTATGTGATCTATAATTCTTCTTCAGTAAAAAAAATAGCATTAGAAAGTGCCTAATATTCTCTGCTAAGATTATTGTTCTATAATTAAAGACATCAATAATCCTGATACTTTGCTGTGTTCTACTGTCAGTCTGTTGCGTTTCTTGTATTATTCTTTTGGGCTTCTATTGATTGTAGTTCAATTTCAGTTTGAAATAGAATTAGTGTTTGCAAAGACCATACTCTGCTTTTTTATTAAATTGTTATATTATTGTTTTTACACAGAGTTTCATTTTTGGAAAGCAAGAACCTCGGTTGTGCTTACATGAGTCGAAATATTATATATCCAGGAGATTGTTCATCTAGGAAAATTTATATCTGTGAGTTTAACATATAGCAAAATTTGCTTTACCCTAACATGTTGTTATTAAAAAACAGCTACTATTTACAAAATTCATTGTTTATTTGTTGATCTTATAACTTTTAGTAAATGATTTTTGAATACATTTTACTGCATTCAGAATTTAGTTAAATTTTGGATTTTGTAAATTACATTGAAAATAAAGAGAGTTTCCCAATTACCAATTCCTGGGGGATTATTGTTCATCATGTCATAATTCAACTTGATATTAATTCATTAATCAAAGTTAGCAAATACCACCTGAGCACTAAACAAATTTGCAAAATCCAAGACACAAGAAGAAACGAAAGGTTTCTATATCTGTCAGGTCTTTCATAAGGAGACAACCTCTGGCTGTGCTGCCAGGCAGGACCTGAATTCCGGGGCTCGAACCGCCCTCTAGCATCCGTGTTCCGGTCCTGAGGACCACGGAGGCTCGGCCCGTGCCCAGCACCAGTTAGGGTTTGAGCTGAGATGGGCGCTTTTTGAGATTATGCACAGACTCGGTGAACTTCCCAGGCTCTCTTTCCTCACGTCAAGTAGAGAGGCCAAGTTTTAAGGAAAAACAAGAAATAACAAATGTGACTCGTGCAGAAAGCTAAGGAGCTCAGAAACTAGCTTTAGTGGTCATTGTCACCCTTACAACTATGAACCCTTAATAGTTAAAAAGCAATGGGGCTCTGATAAGTGAGTAAATATTGAATTAGCAGAAAAAATTAACTTATGAAAGAAAAATAAAATTAAATTCTAGAACAGAAATAAAACTTTCTGATATTTCATCTATGAAAAAACAATGACTTAAAAGTTTTCCTGACATAGTTTTAAAATATATTTCCTATAAAAATACAAGCACCATGGGAAATCTAAAGGGAAAATTTACTAAGCACATCATTCTTTCATTACAAAAATTCAAACTTGAAGTAAAAGTGATTGCTGCTTGGAAAAAGGCTCACAGAAAATGGAAAAATGATGTAGGTGATTGTTAAGTTTTGTCAGAAACGCTACAGATGGAACAGCAGCGGAGTGTCCTCAAAGGTGAAAAGAAATAAACTTTATTTTATTCATTTATTGTTGGTACCGGGGATTGAACTTGGATCCTTGCGCTGGCAAGGCAGGCTGTGGAACCACTGAGTTAAATCCCCCCCCCCAAGAAATAAACTTTAAACACCTATGAGGTCTTCTGATTTCTGGTCCAACGGGCAAGGTGCTTAGGAGTTGTCACTAACCGTTCTAACGGGAAGAGAAACCTGAATAAAGTGCAAATCAGCAGCTCTCCTGGGTCCTCCAGGGAAGGGAGCTCAGAGCCTACCAACCCCGAGACAGAGCTAAGGACGCTGATAGTGATGGCGACTGGAGGTGAAGGCTGGGAGCAGCTGTTGAGGCTGCAGGCGACTGAATGTCTGTGTTTCCTCCAGATCCACAGTTTGAAACCCTGAGCGCGATGGCTGTGGCTTCACAGGAGGCAGCACCTCGGGCGGTAACAGTGTCATGAGCTGTGAAGTCTTATCAGGGAAACCACTGCCTTTTTAAGAGTGACCTCTGAGAACTTCTCAGGCTCTTTCTCTGTGGTGGGCGGATGCAAAGAGGAGTCAGCCATCCACAGAGAAAAAAATTCCCTTCCTAGCAGTCACCAGAATCTGGCACCAGCATCTCAGACTTGCAGCTTTCAGGATTGTCAGGAATAGATTTTTGTTATTGTAAGACTACCTAGTTTCGGGCAGCCTGAGCTAAGACACAGGAATAGATAGAGAAACTGTAACACATTTGCTGTGGACAGGGCCCAGAGTGAAACTTCTGCAAGTGTGGCCTCAATGACTGTCCAGATTTTCATGCTTTTACCTCCAGGAGCCTGATTTAGTCTTACTGTGATAGCCAGAGGCGGTGGGGGGGAATATGGTTCTTCTGGAGTGGGAGTGAAATTCACCAGTTCGGAAAGCATTCAGAGCAGTGCGGTTTTTGTAAGAACTTGCCATTTTACAGACAACGTTTTGACAGATCTTGAAGGCAGTTTTAGCAGAGCATAACCAACTTGAGAAAGGAGTAAGATGAGACTCCAGTCTGCTCCTGCCTCCATGCAAGAGCAGAAACACCCAAAGCCAAGGCTGTGTGAACTTTCTGTCTCCCTGTGAGGGGTGGAGGGGCTGAGGAGTACTGGTGCTGGTGACGCTGTGGTGATTCCGGGAGGATGGAGTGCTTCTCTTCTCCTTCCCTGCACCTCACCTGCGGGTCAGTAAGGCTCTGGCATTGTAACAGCAGAGTACAACTGAGAAAACTTGCACACATCGGCCCATATTATGAAATCCTAAGATACATCTAAAGATACAAAGGAGGCAAAAACAAGGACCACAGGGAGAACACTGGGCTCCAGTACATACAACTGTACAAAAGAGGAAGCACAGTCTAACTCTTCACCATGCAAGGAAAAGTCTTATACTTAAGGATTATGTACCTTAGCCCTCTTAGCTGCTACATCATTTTGAGATAAATTAATTACTTTAAAGATTTCAATTAAAATTTACAAATGTACCTAAAATGTACCAGTGAAATTAGTGACTGAAAGAAAATTATAAACATAGTAAAAGGCAAACAACAGCTTGAAATGAGAGGGATAGATTGCAACTATGAGACCAGGAGTTTAAACAAAGGGCTGGGGATTTAGCTCAGTGGCACTGTGCCTGTCTGGGTAAGCTCAAAGTCCCAAGTTTGATCCCCAGTACCAAAAGAGAGAGACAGAGAGAGAGAGAGAGAGAGACAGAGAGAGAGAGAGAGAGAGAGAGAGAATGAAAGAAAAAGAAAAAACCACACACACACACACACAACTTCTCTACGTGATTATATGTGAAAAGCTCTAATAGAAAAGAAATAGGAAATATAAAGGAAATATTGGATCAAAGAAGTGAGAAGATGTAAATTATAAAAAACAATCAAAAGAGAATCTTGGAAATAAGACTTCTGTTCTGAAAATTGTTTCAAATGGATTCATCAATAGCCTAGAAATGTTTGAGAAAAGTTTGGAAGAAGTCACTACAAACTTCCAAAGCTGAAATGCAGAGAAAAAAGAAAAGAAAACTTGCAAAAAATAATCTCACAGTTGTAAGAAAACTATAAAAGACATAATATATGCATAATGGGGACACAAAAAAGAAGAGTATCAAATAAATAATTAAAGTAATAATAACTGAATATTTTCTAAATTAGAGATAGGCATCAAACAAACAATAAACATCCGTCTAATTATATTGTATTCAAACTACAGAACCTGAAAGACTAAGATGAAATCTTGAGGGAAAACTGAAGAAAAAAAGCCCCCTTATATAAAGAGGAATGAGTAATTTTTTTAGAAGCCATGCAAGGAAGGAGTGAAGTACAAAATTTAAGGCTTTAAAAGGTTTTAAAAAAATGATAATTCTATGCTCAATTAAAATATCCTCAAAAGCAAAAGAGAAACAAAGTCTTCTCCATCAATTAAAACAAAACAAAACAACAACAACAACAAAAAAACCCCACCAAACCTGAAATATGTGAACATCAACCTGTCTGGTAAGACTTATTAAATGAAGTTCTTCAGAAATGATGTAAATCAGAAACAAAGTTCTATATAAAGAGAGGAAGCCTGGTAGATCTCTGATTCTTAACTAAGAGATAAAAAATGGCCAAGATAAAAGTAGCAGCAATGTATTTGTTTACTGTAGGTTAAGAAAAATTGAAATAAGATAGAAAACTTTTAGGGTAACCATTAAAATTTGAAAAAAAGTATATATGACATGCTAAATGGAAGCAAGAAAATAATCTCATGTATGCCCAGTTAAGTTCAGAGATATCAACAAAGCACGCACAACACAGGAACGAATAACAAGAGCAATGTGGAGAAAGCAGTTAAAATACAGGATATTTCGATGCAGTTATATCAGCAACTTTAAATGTCAATAGTGTAATACAGCAAGAAAACCCAGAGACTTTCAGAGATGATGAAAAGCCAATGTACAACTGAGTAATGTGCGTATGAAACCAATAAAGACACGTGAAGACTAAAAAGGATGGGATGGAGAAAGATACACCATGTCACCACTAATCAAAATAAAACTGAAGTGCTTATATAATTTTCCTCAGCGATCTGACACCTAAGAAATATCTGGGACGTGCTTTCTGCTCGGGAATAACTTCTCATTGTGGTAACCACTGATCTTTCCACATTCTTACGCCTCTCAGGAATAAATTCTCTCTGCAGTAACATATGCTCTGATTTCAAACACAGAGATTAACTCTATGTGGTTTTTGAATTTTATAAATAATCTGAGTTTTAGAAGATGAAGTCTTTTTTATAAAAAAGAGGTTACTTTCATTCAAAATTATGTTATTAATTCATAATGACATGAGCGAACAGATTGAACAAAAGCAGTGTCAGCAGACATGTTCAGTCTCACAATACTAGGGAATTATAAAGTTCAAAGCAGCCATTTACGAGTAATTTTTAAAAACGTGCGAGGCGAGCGGATGCTGGCTTCTTGAACAGTGAGTTTGGAGTGGACAAGGACGCAGCCCATGGAGGAGCTCAGTGCGTGTCTGGAAAGTCAAATCTCGCACAGCTGATTAATATGAGTCATTTAAAAAAAAATAATGTCCACTACTAACCAGTGAAAACGTTAACGTTGATTGCAGTAACTATTTGACTTAGCAAGTCAGGTAAACGTCTTTTCCGTTTAGCACTAGCACTGCTAACGTTTGCTGGCTTGAGATTTCCAATGCTTTCCCTCAACTGTAGCTGAGGGCAGGAACTCTGCGTCAGAGAGTGCGTCTGTGGTAGAAAGTCATGCCTTCCGCAGAACTTCATCATCGCTGCTTTAAATGCACGTATGTGACTATTTCAGTGCAGAAACATTGGTGAGATGCGTATAGCTGTTAAGTAGTGCGGAGTAGTTGCTCAGACAACTAACGCCTGGGAAAGGCGGTAAGTGAGTGGAGCGGGGGAGCGGAGAGAGGGTTGGAAAGTTGGACACAGACAAGGTTTAGATGTTTGCCTTGGAAGTTTTTCTGTTAAGATTGCCGAAAGCTCTGGGAAGTGACTAAACACATCCGATCTTCTATTATATGACACATTGTGCCCAGGTATGAAAACGTCTCCAGGAGCCAGTGACTCAGATTAACGCGTAAAGAGCATGAGCCTTCGCAGCTGGTCTCACTTCCTCCCCGGCAGCACAGGAAGAAGCTGATGGCGCTGCCAACATGAGTTTTTCTTTTGCCCCCCTCTGAGCCTCACATCTTGCAGATGAAAAGAATTAATATTTTGGGAAACTGAGCAATGAGAAGAAAGAACATGGATTTTAAATTATGGACCTTAAGATGGAACAAAGTGTGATCTAGTTCTTGTTTTGATTTAAATGCGCATGGATGTAGCAGAAAGCAAGGAAATATTTTAACAAACAAAAATTACGATTGATGAGGTCACCAACTCTTTGCTTATTGCTTTGTCCCACTGCAACACTTTTTAAAGGCGTCCTATGATCTTAAGGTACACTTTCATGTTTTCCTTCAATCTCTTTAATTAGTTTTCTCAGAAACATTCTGTGGTTACCTTTCTCACCCCAATATCTAACACATGTGGGTTTCCAAAAGGTCAAACCTTAGATATCTGATGGTCACATACTTCATGGTATACTCAATAGTATCACTGTTGCTGATGCTCTTATACCTACAAAATTAGCATTCCCAGAACAAAGCAGTCATCTGAGCTTCATAACCATTCATCAAAGTGTCTATGTGATGTCCTATGTGTATCCAAACATTTAATACATTTATTAAACTTATATCTAAACCCAACTGCATGGATCCCTTATCCAAGTCAATCCCTACAACATTTTATGTACTGCTGAAGCAATTAAGCTTGGAGCTATACCTGATTTCTCTTCCACACATTTTCAAATTTTGTCCAGAATCTAGTTACATTTTGCTAGCAGTAACCAGGCCAAACTAGATCAAAGCACGGGTATCCTTCACCCGGATGACTCCAACGGACTATTAGGTAGACTGCTCACATCCTAATAAAAATTACTCCCCCATTTTAATCATATCTTGCAAAGTGTTTTATTTTTTATTTTTTGAGACAGGGTCTCACTATGTAGTTGAGACTGACCTGGTACTCACTATGTAGCCCAGGCTGGTCTCGAACTCACAGCGATCCTCCTGCCTCACTCTCCCCAGTGCTGGGATTACAGGTGTGCACCACCACACCTGGCTTTGCAAAGTGTTTTTAAATTCAGGTTACATTTTCATCTAGTGATCATTTCTCTGTGGATGAGACAGTGTGTGGACTCCCATTCAGAAGGGACCTCTTTGATCTGAGTAGTGAAACCAGAAAGCTGTCCAGTCACGGCAGCCATGTCATCCGTGCACATCTTGGCACAGAATGACCAATTTTGTTTTCCGAATAGGTGATCATTCAAAGACTTGACTAGTCCTGCTGCTGTGGTGTTGACTGGCAGCAAATCTGCATGTTCTTATAGTTTAGACCAGTATATAAAGAGCAGCAGGCTTCACTGCTAATCTCATTTCTAGTATAGAAAGAGGTCATTGGGGTTTCAAACATGAGTTCATATTTTTCCTGTCTCACTTCACATCTTGCAAATAAAGCAAATTATCATTATTTTGTGAAACTTAGCAAAGAGAATATAGAAAGTGGCTTTTAAATTATGGATCTGTTATAATAGATGGAAGAGAAAGGTGCATAATTTTAATTTTCCTTAAAAAATACATAAAAAGCCATAAAGAATGAGAAACTAGAGACATTTATAACTAAATGGATTCACATCAAGACCATACACTTCAGTGAAATAAGTAGGACCCACACGTGTAAATACGAAATAGTCTCTCTGGTGTGAGAAACTGAAAGTGTAAATAAGGACTAAAAAGTATAATAGATAATGTGAAATAGTAAAGGGACAAAGGGGGAAGGAATGTGGGTAGGGAAAGGAAAGAAGGAAAAAAGAAAAAATATGAGAAAAGGAAAAAATGGAAACAAAGTCTTTATAAATAAGCTGGGTGGAGGGGTGAAGGGAGGGCACGGAATGGGGAAAAATAAGAACCAAGATACATCATGTAAAGCTACAAAATCCCAATGATGAAGGTAATCATCATATACCTAAAATGTACCAATAAATTTAATGAAAAAATTCATAAAATAAGCTGTAATTTCCACTAAAAAAAATTGTTATTGATGAGATCACCAACAGTTTGCTTATTTTCTCACCCTGTTGTAGTGTCCTTTTTAAAGGCGTTCCATTAGTTGGTTTTCTTCTGCAATTCCTGTATGTTGGGCTTTGGATTTGTGACTCTCCTGTGGGAGGGTTTGCTATTCCCCAAAGGGTCTCCAGTGAACCAGTCCAGAAGCCCAAACATGGAGGCGAGGAGTACCAGGGACCTCAGGAGGGGATGCTCTGAAAGTGTTTGCAGAGCAGATTTTCCCTGCAAGGAAGAGCTTTCCTGGGTCCACATGTTTCTCCATCCTCCTGAACATCTTAGGCCTGAAACAGCCAAGGTATCCAAGTACCAGAGGTGAGATGACTGAGGCCGGTGTAGGAAGCATGAAGATTCCATCACAGCTGACCAGCAGCAGGGGCAGTTGAGGGAGGCTTGGAAGACACATCCCAGGAAGCATAGAAACCCACCAACAGGGGACACAAGCACACCGAAATATGGAAAGGCCTGTTGGAGAAGCCCATCAAAATGAGTCCAGCCTAAGGGGTTAAGAAAGGGCATCTGGTGCCCGGGTCTGGCCTCAGCGAGAGTTCAGGTCCTGAGGAGAAGGGTTGGAGTCTGCACTTGTGAAGGAACGAGACACACTCTGTAGGTATGAGGTGGTGTGCCTTCTGGACACTGGAGAACTTCTTTATTTATATCATATAGTAAAGGTTACATATGGAAATTGGTATACGTTTACAATTTCTAGATAAAAACTTTTAAGATCATTTTTCCAATAAACTACAGCGCAAACCTATTTTATTATTGTTATTTCTGGGAACATTTTATCTATTGCCTCAGCTATTATCAATCAAACAATTTCCTAGTAAAGGTGTAAATGAAAGCAAAATCAAAAGAACAATCTGAGCTTGCCACCAGTTTTCAAAGTTCATACGTCTATTTTGGCTACCATGGAAAAGACTGCAGCCAACTCTTAGCAGGTCACTAGGTTTTGATAAAGAACTACTGTAGGTATTCAACTTCTTGGTTAAACTTTTATTTTATATAGTCAGAAAGCAAGTATTTTGCACTTACTAAGCCTTTCTATAATAACTATTCCGCTGTCTGGCAATAGTATTTACTTGTTCTTTAGTGCGTAGACATCACTGTGTTGCTGAACATTTCATTCTTTCTGCAAAGGGCAAATCTTGATATCTTACTCATTTTTTATCTTTCCATACCATTCTAACTTCATCTATGTAAGCCCCAGTGTAGGAAACAGGGGGGTTGCCTAGTGGCCATGAGGTCACTCTACCACAAATCTCTGAGCACCTCTCTGGGATTTTTATAATTAACTGGACTCTTGGAAGAAAACTGGGAGGCTCTTGTTGGAATGAAATCCTCAATTATTGAAAAACTGGAAACCCCTTCAAAGAAAGCCCCTGGATCAGGGGTTGCTCTTAGGGGCTCAATGACTGACACTACTGACACATATTTCTCAGAAGTAGCTTGTACAGGTTTTTTCATTAAAACCAAACTTCCCGTAATGAGAACCAAGACCTGGCACGTAAAGGTACAAGATCCCAGTAATGAATGTAGCTGTGCCGTCTACCTAGAATGTACCAATAAATTAAATTTAAAACAAAACAAAACAAAACCAGATTTCCTGTAATTACATTTAAACCAATCAAAAGTGCAAGCAAAAATAAAGGCCGGAGTGATGCTTTCAACCTGAGGCCTGTCATTGCTGGAACTTTGTCAAGCAGCAATAGAGGAA
The DNA here is from genome assembly GCF_012274545.1 of Fukomys damarensis. Lineage (NCBI taxonomy): Eukaryota > Metazoa > Chordata > Mammalia > Rodentia > Bathyergidae > Fukomys > Fukomys damarensis. The sequence continues at coordinate 23,804,413 of NW_022900931.1, read as the reverse complement.
CCGTGGGCCTCACCAATCCGGACTGCCCTTGGACTACGCACTTCTTAACCCCCAGTGGAGGGAAGATGTCATCGTGGGAGAGAATCTGACATCCTGAGGAAGGAGCCAGTACAGTGGCGGTGGTAGGACCACTGGGATAGGTTCCTACCCTCTCCACCCTATCCACTAGGAAAGGGAGCCCAGAAAGTGAGATATTTGTAGTTTAGGGTACTAGAGAAAGGGAGAGCCAGAGAGCAGTGACTGAGCTAGCACCACGGGGCCCTTTTGGAAAGTAAAAGCTACCACTGTTCCCTGAAACACCGAGGAGCCTTTGTCCGCCCGACATCCTGCCTACTGCCCACTGATCCCTGCGAAGGTCCCCCAGCCCCCAGCCTAAAGCTGCTAAGCCCCTGGAGCCTCGGGACCACAGAGGTCCCGGCTTGGCCAGTGATGCTTTAATGGACTGCTGACCCGCAGACGCAGAGGAGCCGGAGAGGCGCGGCTTGGCCAGACGTCATGACGTCATGACGCTTCACACCCATCCAGAATCTTCTGGCTCCGGAACACAGAGGTGGCCCAGCGATAGTCAAAGAGAGACGGGGTAGGAAATCAAGAAAGTCGTTCAGAAGTCAGCCAAAGCCTGGGTGTTTGTGCGTAGCTACCCCATCCAAATACAGTTCTCAAAATTTTAGCCAGAGCAGTTGGTTAAAAGAAAGAAATAAAAGGGATTTGAATAGGTAAAAGAAAAACAAATAGCCCTTATTTGCAGGGGCATTCTCCTTTACATAAAAGATCCCCAAAATCCCACCAGCAGAACTGTACAACTAATAAACAAATTTAGCAAAGCAGCAGAATACAAAATACACACAAAAAATCAGAAGTGTTCTTATACACCAAGAATGAACCCACGGAGCAATAAATCAAGAAAGTAATCTCACTCACAGTAGCTTCGCTCAAACTACTTGGCTACCTAGGAATTAACTTAACTAAGGAAATGAAAGATATAAAAACTACAATACTGCAAAGAAAGAGATTAAAGAGGAAATCACAAAATGGAAAGAGATTGCCTGTTCTTTGATAATCAGAACCAAGAAGAGAATTGGTAGCAAATATGTGTATCACTATGTAAGAGGCTTTATTAGGTAGGCTTATAAAGTCAGAGGCAGGACAGCCACAAAGGGCACCCATGGGATCAGAGATGTCAGAATCTGCAATGGTTGTTTGCGCGCCGGAGGGCTAGGGGAGCTGGTACTTGTTGATATTTGCTCAGTACTTGTTGATACTATCTGTCTTACCACATGCTATGGCTTCTAATGTTTACACTGCTTAGGGCTGTTAGGTTGGTTCCTGTACGGGGCATAACTTTATTGGTCTCATTTTCCCTTCCCCCTCTCTTTGCTCCCTTGGTCAATTTCCCTATCGGACAAGATCTGTCCCCTTGTCCCTTTCTATCTTTTATCATTTTCTTTGTTTGTACTTTGTCTCACTCAAGTGAGGATTACCATACAGCATTCATGCCTGTGTCCGATGTATCTCAGTCAACATTATGTTTTCCAGGTGCGTCTTTTTTCCCACAAGTGTCTCAAATTTGTCATTCTTTATAGCCAAGTAGTAGTCCATTATATGTAGATACCACATTTTGCTAATCCAATTATCTGTTGACAGGTATACAGGCTGCTTCCAGCATTTAGCTATTGTGAATTATGCCGCTATAACCGTTGGTTTGCAAGTATTGCTGTAGTATGATGACTTTGGTGAAGACATCTAGCAGGGGGATAGCTGAGTTGTAAGGAATTTCTCATTTCAATTCTTTGAGAAATCTCCACACTGATTTCCATAATGATTGTACCAGCTTGCATTCTCGCCAACAGTGTAGGAGGGTTCCTTTTTTGCCACAGCCATGCTGGCATTTGTGATTGTTTGATTTCATAATGATTGTCATTCTTTCTGGAGTAAGACAGAATTTTAGTGTTGCTTTGATTTGCATTTCTCTAGTGGCCAGAGATGTCGAACATTTATTTTTTCATGTGTTTGTTGGCCATTTGTATTTCTTCCTTTGAGAATGTCTGTTCATTTTTCTAGCCCAATTTCTTTTCTTCAACTCCCCTTTCTCCACATCTAAGCTTTCATTTGGGATGAAGTTGCAGCCTGAGCCACAGGTAGGTGAGGCCATGTCTGTGCCTGGAGCTCGGATTAGCTGGGATCACTTTTGACAAACCTGTCACGGCAGTGTGATCTGCTCTCTCACGGCGCCCCTCTCTGAGCCTGCACCCCGCTAGAATGTGACAGACTCCCATGTAGTCCCCAAACCTCCCTTTTCTCCACAGAGGGCTGAAAAATTATTGTTGCTGTAGAGGATATGAGTATGAGATTTCCAATTTCATCAACTCTCCTCGGCTAGGATTTGGAGAATTAGTTTTCCCTAGTTTGAAGCAGATTTTTTGGTCATTACAAGGAAGTAACTCTGCTGAAATATAGATATTCCAGTCCATCACTTGGTAGGTCTCTAGGGGCACGGCACTGCCTCAGTCCACAGCTAAGGGAACAAGAATGGGGAGGGCATAAAAGAGGAAGGAATAAATGATAAGAGGAGTACTTTAAAACATATTTTGATTTCTGGAGTGTTGACATAGCTCAATATGAATAATGTTTTATTTCTCTGAATATATTTAGATTTGTCAAGGGATTACTGAACATTAAATAATTTATTTAAAATATAAAGGGAAATGGAGGAATTTTAAGAACTCCAGCAGAAAGACCGAGACCATACGTTTGGTGATAGTGGTTTTTGTAACCAGCAACAAGAGGTCGAAAATGTAGAAATGGCAAACAGCAGTTAGCTGCAAATATTATAACTGTGGATAATGTTAGCAAATGTTCTGTAGTTTTTCCATCATAATCTAAGGGATATAACAAGGATTTGAGAAAAGGAACTGCATGATTTTTTTTTTCTTTTGGTACCTGGATCAAACTTGGGTCCTTGTGCTTGAAGGCAGGTGGTGGAACCACTGAGCTAAATCCCTGGCCCAGGAACTGTATGATATTGCACAACATTCTTAGTGTGCTTCAAGCCTGAGATTCAATTGCCAGCACCAAAATAAATAAATAGAATAAAAAAAAATAAGCTGATATTTAGCAACTTAATCTTACATTGAGAATATGACAGTCTCTTTACAAGGTGGTGTGTGTGTGCTTGAGTTAACCATCAGTGTGGTGTTCAAGCTCCTTTTCCCCATGGGCTGCAGAAACACTTGAAAATGGGCAGGCTGAACTGCACATCTGGCCCCCCTTACTATCCTTTCATTGGGAGCCTCAGTGTCCTATATTCTGGAGGTGTGCAATGAAATAAATGAATTTCAAACTAGCCCACATGTGAGAATTTCCTGTTCAACCGTAAGTGACATGCTGATGTAAAGTCTACTTTTTCCATTCTTGACTCGCTCTGAGAACAGCCTGTGAAGACTGGGTGTAGTTTGTTCTTGGCCTGGATTTATGTCATTTAATTTCACTTCCTATTACTCAGTGGCAGGAGACCTTCTTGCACATGTGACCAGAGCTTCTCACTGAAGGATGCAGGACTTCTAGCAACAGAAGGTATGGTGGCTCTTCTCTGTCTCTCTGCTAATCTAACTTGGTTAGAGAAAGAGCAAATGCTACCTGGGATGCAACTGAGGGGCAATTCATATAGGATAAAATCAAAGTGAGTGAAGATACCTTTATTTTAAACATTCAGGGGAAAAAAATCTTAAAATAAATACATTGGAGGATTTCTTGCAGTATTCTGATTATTGCCTATGAGGAATTAATATTTTGATAACATATTCTGATTTGTTACCCAATATAACTTAAAATGAAACCCGTAACTATCACACAGATGAATAAGTAACTTTAGATATTGTAATCAGTATTTTGTTGGTCTTTAAAGAATAATATATTGATTTATATTTAAACCAGCAATCAGAAATTCTTAAAAAGAATTTTGTGCAATGAGTAAAAACATAGACAATTCTTCACTTGCTTAAACAAAACTAGTGTTTAAATAAAAATTAGGATTAGCTCAGTTACATAAAATGCTAAACTTAACTGTGAACAACCAAAAGACTTCTAAAATTGATCAAAATATTTCAAAACTAGATAATATCACACTGTTATCAGATTGTCTAATAATTTATTTTACACGGACTAATTGATATGAGTCAAAAACAATAGCATAGCAACCATGACTAAAAAGTTTAAATAGTTAAAACTCACTGAGAACTTGAAATGCCACTTTGACTGTTAAGTATTTACATGCATTATATTTTGTTAAATATACAATATAAATATTATATATATGTTATTATTATATATTATAGTATATATGTTATTATTATATTATATAAATATTATTATATATGTTAAATATAAATATTATTTGGATTTCAAAGTGTAAACTAGGCTATCTGATGGTAAGTGCAAATTTTAAAGGTCACATTAAAAATTTCATAGCCAGAATTAATTCTAAATCTCTTGTGTCACAGAATATTTCCTAACATATCCTAAAATTTATAACAATATCCTAAAATTTTTTAGTGATTTCTCCAAACTCCTCAGTTATTCAAAATAAAAAGGTCATCTAATCATCACTAATCCATTTTAATAAATAAGTGCAATCTAGTAGACAAAAGTAATGTACAAAACTTAATATATATCTTCTTTTCTATTTATTATGTTTAGAGCATTCAGTTTTTAACTGTCCTTGTACTTCAATTTATCACAAAAGTTAAGGACAATTTTTATGTATGTGTTAAGATATTCTTGATGTTGGAACATTCCTGTGGAAACCGGCTTTTACTTATTTTAGACATCCTTAGTCGAGAACATCTTTATTTATAATTAATTTATTTTTTATTGCTTAGCCAAAATGTTTTGTCCAAAAGAGAATATCTTCTAAAAGTTACTTATTTTACCATATGACATAATGTTGGGAAATATTTAGATCTTTCAACTTCTAGATGAGCCGATACTGACATCCTCCCACCCTCTTTTGACAAAATCTGTTTATCTTTGCAGCACAATGACTAGAACTTGATCCCCAACATCACTCAGCCACCAAGATGAGTAACCCTCGAGTAGTGTACTCTGAGCTGAATCTGGCCAAGGGCCCAAAGAAGCAGCAGAGGCAGCCCAAGGGCAGGAAAAGCTCGATTTCAGCAAGTGAGCAGCAAGTAACCTACGCAACATTAACCCTTCAGAGTGCTTCTCAGGAGTGTCGGGGGGATGACGAGGACCACAGCTGCAAAGGTATCACTTTTCTGCCAACCTCCCGGGAGCTGTTCTAGGATGTGCAGTGGGGGCAGAGATGTGGGAAGAAGTAGGGAGTGGGCCCATATATTTTTAACTTGTGAGGACAGGCACTTTAACTGGAGTTACGGGCTGTTCTAAAGCATGGAGAACTGCTGGAGTATTACTGACCGTGCAGCGTATATGCTAGAGACAGATTGCAGCTGCAGGTGTGGGTTTGATGTTCAGCTTTCTGTGTGTTTCCCTGTGCCTGTGGTTTCCCTTCTACGTAGATCTTTTTTTAAGTGTTTGTTTTTTATTAGTACATTTCCGATACTTAATGATTGCATCCCGTACAGGGAGTTGGTACATGGGTGTGACACATGTAAGTTCTTTTTAAAATTTCTCTTCTCCCGTCCCTTCATCTTTTAAAAAAGTTATTTTATTAGTACATGCTTGCACTATATGAAGTTTGTATTTGGCTTAGGGAGTAGGTCGTGAACATATATCGATTCATTTTCATTCCCCCTTCCTTCTCTCTTCACCCCCACATCTCTAGATTGCCTTTCCCCATTTCATTATTGTTGTCATTATTGCTTTTACTGTTATTATCACCATTTCTAGTTCACGTGGTGTTTACGTTCATTGTGGGTGCTTGGTACACGAACATGACACATCTCGCACCTTTCTGGACCCCTTCCTCTCCCTGCTCCGTTCTCAATGGCTTTCTCCAGCGTCGTCCTCACTGCTGTCATTTCCCTGTCTGCAGGCTTCACTTCACTTCCTGAGAAGTTCCTTGCTGGGACTCTAGGGAGCATCTGCCTTTTCTTAGTGGTCACAGTGATAGTGATGACGACAGTCGTAATTCCCTGTAAGTATATTTTTGAAAGACTGTGCAAGAATTTTCCACTCTAGGTATTGGGAGTGCCTCTGACACTTCATAATGCCAAGGAATGCAGATCTTATTTTAATATTCCTGTTTGGACTGTGCATAGTTATTCTGAATTTATCCAACACATAAACAATAAAGAATAGTAATCAGTATTGATTTTTATTATATTTATCCATTGTGATTTCATAACTCAAATGCATGCTTTAGGAGCCTGAAAAGCCTTATTGGGAAATACAAATTAATTTTTCAAAATTACGAGATTGTGATGTTCGACCATTAGGCTTTTACTGAAATAACTTTCCCAAAGACTTCATTGCTTTATTAATTTTCTTGGTAAACTTAACTTTATTCTACATTATTCTAATTGTAAAAATTTTATAAATTTCAAAAGAGAATTGAAAGCACTATGGTTTACTCAGATAATAATGTGTATAAGAATTACTTTACTCTTTGCAGCTACTGTCATACAGGAGAAGAACAAATCTTCCTGGGTAAGAACTCCAAAAGGTATATGGTATTTTCAAAGTTATTACATTGGCATAGATTATTTTTTGTATCTAACTTAGGCCACAAAAAATGATAATAGATTTCTTGGGGGAAGACAAGCTAGAAAATGGGCATTAAGTGTTTATAAAGATTATAGGAGAGATTCATTTTTATTCAATAAGATAATTAAAATTATTGTACAATCTTTTGGATGTTTGGCTAAAATTTCCTACTAATATAACATGATGAGAGATAAATTTACTATTCTAGAAAGAGGTTTCATTCACTGATTCAAGATGCTGGTAGGGTAAGCTTTTATTTTTAATTTATTTATTAGCGCATATATCTTACAAGATGAGTGGCTGACCTTTTCTGTTGCTTTTGTGTATAAGTCCATGTTTTGTTTGATATGTATCAGCCTGTGGGGCCTTGTAGATATGTTATTACATATATGTTTATATGATTGTAAACATGTAAACTTATTTTTAATTTTTAAAAATTCACATAATGTTGGGCCAGGGATTTAGCTCAGCAGTTCTGCAGCCTGCCTTGCAAGCCCAAGGACCCAAGTTTGATCCCCAGTACAAAAAAAAAAGAAAAAAAAAATTCACAATATTTCTTGATAGAAATTCATAATCATTCTTCAGCATATCGCTGTGGCCGCTGTCCAAAGAAATGGCTAACGTTTTCCAACAATTGTTATTACCTCGGTGTGGAAAAGAAAACATGGATGGAGAGTTTGGCGTCCTGCGCTTCTAAGAACTCAAGCCTGTTGTTCTTAGACAATGAGGAAGAACTGGTAAGATTTTAAGTGTCTCAGTAACTTAAAAGCTTCATTTTGGCCAGCATTATATTTGTACAACTCATCCATATTCTTTTATATATATATTTAAGTTAAAAGTCTATTTAATATTTTACTGTTTAACTTTACAATACTTGATTTTTATTGTTTACTGCTAATGCACATTTAATTATTTTGTTTTTGCTTTGCTTAGAAAGCTGAGCTCATACAAAAGCTTTTTTCTGAAATAACCTTTGCTGTCACTTTTGCCATCCGTAAAGATCTCTAAACATCTCATGATGCAGCAGATGGATTACAAAGAGAACAGAGTCAGATCACAAATAGAACTTTGCAGCCTCCAGCCTCCCTGGCCCAATTATCTCACGGGTCCTTTTTCCTCCTGCACCACCATCCTGACTTTTGCTAAATCAGTTTTGCCTGGCTTTGAGCTTTATGTGAATGTAATCATGCTGATGTATTTTTATGTCTTTTTTCTTTCTCCCTTGTACGGTTTAGCACTTTAGTTTGCTAATTTTCGGAATGCAGCAGATTCCTATCCACTCAAATGCTTCCTGGATGGAGCGTTTGCAGTCCTGCAAACCCTTGCTGAGGCTCACACCCGTCTCTGCCCTGCAGTCTCTGGAGGAGAAGCTTGTTGAGGGCTGAGCTCCTGACAGGTGGCCCTGACCTGGCGCCCATCCCGGTGGGGAGCGCTGGAGGGACTCCCGCTCCACAGGGGGCGCGGAGCTGGCAGAGCCTCGGATCACTGCTGGCTGGGGAGGCAGGCTGCAGGCCCAGCTCTTCTGTGTTGATCACAGATGTGAGAAGCCGCCCCACTCCGGATCCCTAAACCTGGGGCCAAACCTTTTCACCTTTTCCTTTCTGCTCTTTAGAACTCTCCCTTTCTTGTGTCATTCAGTGATCCACAAGTCTATCAGAAAGAAACAGGGAAAACAAGTTGGTGGTTTTTTGTGAACCATCAGTATTCCACTACTGCAGGCGGGAAGGGCCGGATTATTTAGCTCACAGTGGTGTGGTGACTAGAAACCCATGGTTTTGGATGCACATCATTGATTCTTCAGTAGTAACTGGATGATTTCCTTCTAAGTCCAAACTCTGGGAAACCTGTTAGAAAAAATACGCTTTTTTCAGTCCACATCCGGAAAATTTAATACAGTGTTTAGAAATTTATTTAAATTTTATTAGGATTGTTTTGTTAACATGGCTATTATATTACAGGAAGCACAGCATTCCACTATTAACATAAGAAAAAGGCAAATTCTAAGAATAAACATCTATGCTTTAGTTTTTGGTCAGTAATAAAAACACTTTTGAAAACAGCAATACAGAAGTTGTTTTTAACTTTAGTATGGCTTATCTTATTGACTTTTTATCTTAAACATTAAGAATCATGCAAAATAATACATTATTTTTTTAAATAATGAAAGCTTTCATACTGGTTATGTAAATGAAACTGTTTCTGATAGAAATTGCTAGAGACTCTCTCCCGTCCATCTTGGATTGGCGTCTCCCGTTTCAGTCGTGATCGTCCTTGGCTGTGGGTAAATGGCTCAAGATTCAACCTGCAGTAAGTTTTAAAAATTGATACCTGACATATAAAAAAAATTCAGAAGAATGTTATTATTAATTTATTGGAATTAAGCACTTGCAGAAATATGTTGCAAGTTTGTGAAATAGTAGTATAAATATGAATGAATGGGTTTTTTCTACATATCAACTCTTACTAATATTATATGAAAAGTCATCATCTATTTAATATATCATTGAAAATATATTACTTTGTTTTACAGGAAAATGCTTTTGTTTTGTAGGACACTCCCCCAAAATCTAACTTAAAGGTGCCCTTTTCACCATTACAGAATACAGAAATCGTCGTCTGACGAAGACCACTGTGTTAGGCTGTCCTCATCTGGCTTTATTGCAGACACTTGTGAATCAGCACACACTTACAACTGTAAACATAAACTTTAGAATTCATACACCTGAATTTGAAGACTGTTAGGTAATTTTCTTCTTCATGAAATGGAAATAATACTATGATCATACAGGTCTTAAATTGAATCATATGATTTCTAACAACAGAATTATTCAAAAACTGTTACTGGATTTACAGTTGTAGCTATATGAATACTAAAAACCCACTGATATACAGCCATGTTCATGGATGAATTCTGTTAGACCAAATGAGAATAACCAGCACAGAGACAGAAAATCCAGAGGACTATGAGAAGTTTATTCATGCATGTGGACCCCACTCTCAAAGGGAGTGGAGCCCTGAATCACAAAAAAGCAGGGTTTCTATAGGGCTGGACAAGCATGCAACCTTGGGCTTGTTACAAGCGTGGAACCTTGGGCTGGGCTGCTCCGCTCGTCCGCAGGCTGTTTGTAGGTTTGGCCATCTATTTCAGACAAAACTCTGCAGTCAACCTTGAAGCTGTTTGACCTCGTCTACGGGTTGTGAGCAAGCGAGGTTACAGAAGCAGGCAGACTGACACAGACACCATTCTAGTCTTTGGAATCTAGCAATAGGCAACACAAATTGGAACAGCCTGGGGTGGGCGTCGCACAGCAGCTCAAAATGGAGGCACTTCTGCCTTGCAAATTCCGTGCTATTTCCATTACATTTCAACAAAGTTGTTGAAAAAAATCCTCTGGGATTATGTTTGAGACTACATTTGGTCTTTAAGGTAATTTTTTTGACGTTTAACCATAGTTACAATATCGCTGTTTCCAACCATTCTCATGCTAGCGTCTTCAACACGTAGCTTACTTTCTTTTCTACCATGTTTTGTGTGTTTGACGTTCCCGTCTTACTGGAGGTACAGCTATTTGCATACATGCTTTGTAATGGTGCCCTTCCTTTAATATTTGCACTGGTAATTTTTCATACTGTGAATAGAAACACCATGGATGTTTGTGTGCTGATTTTACAGCCAGTGGCTTCACTAACTTTATGTGTTAATTCTATTACTCAAGTAAAGATTCTTTGGGATTTTCTTCCTAAGCAGCTACTTTACCTGTTAACAGTCACACGTTTTTTTCCAAGTGCAAAATTTGTTTTTTTCTTGACTTATTTTTATCGGCTGTTTTCTTTCCAGTGTTAAACTGAATGCTCTATATTTCTCGTATGTCTCATCATATATTTTAGGGGAGAGAATTTCAACATCCTGATTTATGATATTTTTCATCATATCTTTCTCTTACCGAAGAAGTTCTATAATATTCCCTATTTTCTACTAGATTTTGTTGTCAATTGATTTTGTTTTATCATTTTTTCTCCAGCTGGGAGATAGGATTTTTCTGTATGTTTATGAAAAATTACTTATATTTTCTTCAAGTAGTAATTTTGAATATTCAATCTTGAATTTCTGAAATAAAATCAGACTTGCCAATCTATATTGTATTTTTATTGTACGGTAAGATGTCTTTCCTTACTAATGTTCACAGAGAGACAAATTAGAACATGCACTGCTAGTCTTGCTTCTGAGGATTCCTTAGGCGGCCGTCCTCTGTATAACCCGAAGCCCTGTGTAGGAGTGCTGTTATGTTTCTCAATGTTACTGTTCGCGATGGATTCCACCAGGCTTCCGTAGGCGGCCGTCCTTTGTATAGCCGGAAGTCCTATGTAGGAGCTCTGCTATGTTTCTCAATGTTTCTGTTCGGGATGGATTCCTTATGAGTTTCTAGAATTGCTGTATAGAAAGGTTTCTATAAGAAATTCAGTTTAATACATGTGATTTTACTCACGTTCTTTTTGTTTGACTGCATTTGGTCATAAGTGTACACATTCTCGGAATCTCTATGTCATATAGATATTAAAAATATGAGAAAATGAAAAAATGGAAAGAAAGTTTTTGTAAATACGGAAGGGAGGAGGGGGTGAGGGGAGGGCAGGGGTAAGGGGAAAAAATGAGAACCAAGACCTGTCATGTAAAGGTGCAAGAGCCCAAAGATGAATGTAACTGTACTGTATGCCTAAAATGTACCAATAAACTCAGTGAGAAAAATATATAAATATTCTTAATATGGTTTATTATCTGCTTAAGTAGATGTTGAGTGGTGATAGTTTTACATTCAATACAGATTAAAATATTTGTGCGGTCTCAATTTTATTCTTCAATAGTCTTTTATTACATCTTTTCCATGGTTTATATTTTAATGTTTGTGTACATATTTATTGGTTATCTAGTTTAAGTATTTCTGTAGCCTACCTATTGCATTTGCTTGTGTGATAAGCAACAATGTGCTTAATTTTAAGAAGTGCTTAAATATCCATTAATGATTGTTTACTTATTTACTTCTTTCAGTTCTATGTGAAACTTGTATTTTGGGGTTCATACACATTTTTCAAAAAACATTGTCAGTGGTTTGGACAATCTGCCATTATACATGTGCTTCTTCATTTCTAATAACAATTATTTTTTAAGGATATTATATCGACTATCAGGTATCTATTGGTTTGTAATGCATAATATACTTCTCTTTAACTTTCATCTTTATACTCATTTCATTAAAGCAACATGAAGATATTTTAAATATAAATACTTTGTAATAATTAAATATTACTCCATATATTTGATATATCTACATATTATTTAATATACTATTTATGCATCTTGTTTGTACATGTAAATATGTAATTATAATTATTATAATTTTAAGTATCTCAATTTAATACTCTTTTAATATTCTTTTATTAGTGCCCTACATTTCACTGCATGTGGTGTTTACTCATGAGTGTCTAGTAGATTAGTAATTTTATTCTTTCTCAACCCTGAAAAACACTTTAGGGGCTGGGGATTTGGCTCAGTGTTTCTACCACTTTCCTCAAAAGCACAAGGGCCCAACTTCGATCCCCGGTACCAAAAACAAAACAAAACAAAAAAACACTTTAGTATCTTCATAAGCTGTGCTTTCTCCCTAAATTCTGTTAGTATACATTTTCAAGTTTGAAAATATATATATTGTTGTCACTAATAGTTTATCCATTCATTGTATACTTTGATATAACCACATAATTTTATTTATTCTATTTTCCTGTTTGCATATCCAATGTTTTCATTTGGAATAAGTGTTTCATGTTTAAAAGACCCTTAAATATCTCCTTTAGCTAGAGTCAGTTGGCAGTTTTTTCTTTTTCTTAATTCCTTGAAAATGAATCTATTTAAGTTTGATATTAAAAGAATATTTTCATTTATTAACTTCCAATTTATTCATCTATCTGAAGACATAAGAGTAGGTATCACCGTTGTTAGTCTCATTAATTACTGCACTGTGTATGTAGCTTGTCCCTCCCTATATTATCAAGAGTAAATTCTAACTACTCATGCGGAGTAATTTTGTTTTGTCTTTATATTTTTATTGTATCTTTACTTAAACATAGAGTTCATTGAAGTTCCATGCAGGGAGAGAGAGAGAGAGGGAGGGAGGAAGGGAGGGAGGGAGAGAGAGAGGGAGAGAGAGAGAGAGATGTCTTTCCAGGACGTGTGACCCTAACTTCCAGTGAGATCCCAACCCCTAATAGCGCTTCAGCTATTCACCCCCATAATCAACTACCTTCTAAAGATCTGTCCTCTAAGATGTCCTCTAACCATAAGGTTGGAGGAACACCCCAGATCTAAGTGGCAACATCTCTTCTTACTACTTTTGTGAGAGTTTTATCACAAAAAGATGCATGATTTTGTTAAGTGCTTTTTTGTTGTTGTTTGTTTTTGTTGTTTGTTGTTTGTTTTTTGTTGTTTGTCAGTCTCACTATATAGTTGAGACTGACTTGGAACTCACTATGTAGTCCAGCTGGTCTTGAACTTGTAGCAATCCTCCTGCCTCAGCCTCCCAAGTGCTGTGTCAAGTGCTTTTTTGGCATCAGTTGAGGTAATTATGTTATTTTCTTCTTCTTTCTTTTAATGTGGTTTATTACACTGATGTTGACCCATCCTTGCATTCTAGGATAAGCCTACTTGGTCATGGTGTATTTTCCTTTAAGTGTGCCATTAAAATTTATTTACTCGTATACTGTTTAAGATTTGTATATCAAGACTAATCATATTTACTTTTAGTTATTTCCTGATAATACTATTTTATGGCTTTAGTATCAGGGTAATGCTAGTTACAGAAAATGAGTTTGGAAATGTGCAAATATGTGAAATATTGCTGAAATATGTTATATACCAGAATTAAAAATGATTTCTGTATCATTATAGTACTATAATATTCGATAGTTGGCTGTATTTCCATCTTTATCAGAGAGAATAATATTTTTATATGTTTTTATTTGACTGTCTAGTGTCCTACTATTTGGACTTCAAAGATTCTTTTTGGCATTTCTTGAGGAGTAAGTCTAGAGGTGAATTTCTCAATTTATATCTGTCTGAAAAAGTCTTAATTTCTCCATAAGTTTGGTAGGTATAATATTCTTATCTGACATTTTGTTTTTACTCAGTGCTTTGAATATTTCACACTTTCTCTCCAGTATAAAAAGTTTGTTTTAGAAATTCACTAATAATTTTATGGGATCTCCCATTAACTGAATAAATTGCTTTTCTCTCTAACATTTTCAGTCTGTGACTTTAGACAGTTAAATTATAATATATCTCAGTTTATGTTTGGGTTTTATCCTAGCTGCAGGTGATTAAGCTTCTTGACTTTGTATGTCCATTTCTTTTCTTTCACTTGAAAAATTTTCAGTCAATATTTCTTTAAACAAACTTTTCATCCTTTATCTTTTTCTTCTGAAACTCCTAATGCATATAACTATCTTTGATGGTGTCTCATAAGTCCTTTTGATTTTTTTTCAATGTTTGGTATCCTTTTTTCTCTCTCTTTTGTTTTCTTTGGTTTTTGTTTTTTGAGACAGGGTCTCATTATGTAGTTGAGACTGACCTGGAACTCACTATGTTGCCCAGGCTGGTCTCGAACTCACAGTGATCCTCCTGCCTCAGCCTCCTGTGGGCTGTGATTACAGGTGTGCACCACCATGCCCGGCTTCATCTTTTTCTCTTTTTAAATCTTCTGACTCAATAATTTCTAATTGACCTGTAGGTTGATTATATGATTGGTAGTCTATTTTTAATCTCATGTAGTGAAATACTCTATCCACTTATTGTATTTTTTCAGTTCTAGAATTTTGTTTGGTTCTTTTATAAAAAAATTGATCTCTTAATAAAAGTTAAAAGTGAGAATATTATTTTTCATTTTGTTCTTGCATTATTTGCCTGACTTTTCAGTTGTCTGTCTGTATTCTCTGACTTAGCTTATTGCTCATTTTTAAAATGATATTTTTGAAATATTTATCAAGTAATGCATGTCTTACGGTGTTGCTTTCTGGAGATTCATTTTGTTCCTTTCACTGGGCCATGTTTCCCTGTTTCTAGTAGGTTTTGCAATTTGTATTGAGATATGAGCATTTAAAAAAAATAGCCATTGTTTCTATTTTTTTGCGGACTGGCTTTGTGCAGGAAGATCCGCCCAGATGTAGATTCTGAGGATTCTTTTAAGCCTTTTCTGCAGTTCAGTCTTCTCTATGAGGGTTACTCTCTCCTTGAGCCCCTGACCTCTTGCTCCCTCTTGTGACTTTCTGTAATACTGTAGTCTCTGTGATACTGCCATAGTCTTACCATGCTTACCTTTGTTCTCAGCATCCTACAAGTAAGTGTACAGCCTGGATGACTGTTCTATTCATTGCTCTAAGTCTGGTGAGATAAACTAGCTACTCCCTTAGAAACCTAAAATGAAGAGGGGAGGTGGGGGGGAGGGAGAGGGGGAGGGAGAGGAGGAGGGAGAGGGGGAGGAGGAGGAGACCTCTTCAGCGTCTCCCTCCCCAAACCAAGAATGTTAAATATATATCCCAATCTGCTCTCTTCCGTGGGAAAAGTCTGAAGCTGGAAATTATCTCCTAACTCTGCAGTCCTGGGCAGAGAGGGAGGTTATGACAGGTAGATGCTGCAAACTTTCTGACTTGCTG
Source organism: Fukomys damarensis (assembly GCF_012274545.1). Lineage (NCBI taxonomy): Eukaryota > Metazoa > Chordata > Mammalia > Rodentia > Bathyergidae > Fukomys > Fukomys damarensis. The sequence goes on along the minus strand of NW_022900931.1, from coordinate 23,789,032 downwards.
CTGTGATGTTCTTGGCTTCTCACCTACCTGGAAAACTGTTATCTCTTAAGTGGGTTTGCAGTTTTCATAAAGGCGGTTTCGTTTTTACTTAGTTGTTAAATTGTTTCTGCAGAGAGGCGTGGGGCCTCTTATTCTCCCTTCTTGCCTAAGCCAACCTTGCGATCTATAATCCTGTCCAAGAGGAATTTGCACTCTGTGGAAGGCCGTATGGGCTAGGAAATGTAAGTAACTGATGGGCAATGCATTGTCTACTCCTGCCCTCCACGTGACTCAAGTCACCTCCAGGCCTGCCAGTGCTCTTGATTATCTGCTTTTCTTTGTTTTCCAAATTATCTTCAACCATATGGTTATGACATTTTATGATGCAGACTTTTATCTGGTACTTCAATTCATAGTTTGCTGAGCATTATGAACCTAATTTTTAAAGACAAATTTGAAATTTTTGGAGCATTACATTATTTTTATTTCTCTTTCTGTTTCTCATCTAAGATTATAATTATACACATGCTGATTTACTTGTTGATACTACATTAAAGGATGTATCCAAATACTCAAATCCTTAGGGCTTAGGGGGAGTTGGGAGAGGTTGCTCATGATTTTATAATCAGTTCTAAAGTTTTCTTTGGATTTTGCTGTTTATTGGGATCAGTCCAATCTACTACTACTACTACTACTACAACACACACACACACACACACACACACACACACATGCTGCTGGCATCCATGAATGCGTACAGAGATCATGTCATCTTTCTATCATATTCTCATATTTGAGGATCTTTCTATTGTACTCACGGCTGGCACTCTCTGGGCTGGCCCTCCAAAACCTCTCTAGACTAGAAAAATTACAGGTTTTCTTTATTCATTTCCACCCAAATTCAATACCTTGAGCTGAGTAATGCAATGGGCTATTTCCTTTTTAGTTTCTCTCTCCACCGGCCTTTGCTAACCAAGTCTGCCGCTGTGGCAATGGTTCTGTGGACTTCCGCAGACTTCCCCAAACTGTACAGAGCACGACATATGTTCACTGAGCTGGAGTTGGTGGGTGGATGGGGAGGGGCAGGAGCAGCTCAAGACATGAAAAATATAATATTCTCCATTCTGCTTGAGTCTGTGGAAGTTTACAAATCATTATCAGCTTTTGATCAATTTAAAAAGCCCTTAACTTCTTGTTTTTGTCCATTTGTCTTCATCATATTTATAATACATTTATATTAATAATTCATCATGTTTCAGTAAATTTTATATTAAAAATGGAAAGACTAAGAAGTAAAAATTAACTTTGTTTTCAAATGTCTTAATTAGTGTAAAATCTTGTATTAAACTTCTGGTAGTTTATTTTCTCATTGATTGTTTTGAACTCCTTCAGTATTTTTTAAGGATTGGACTCTCTGGCAGAACCAGTAACTCATGGATCTGGATAAATGGCTCAGTTTCCTCTCATAAATTGTAAATTTCTTGAGAACATCTATATTTTATACCTTGAAAAATTACTCTTAGAAAAAAATTATATAAATGATGCTTAAATGTTTCATATAGCGAGAAAAACTCAGAATAAATATGTAACTATTGACTAAGTAGTTTATTCAACAGAATATTAGATTATATCTTGGCAATATTAGTGACATAATAATTTCATAAATCTTATTTCTGTATATCTTTGCTTATGAATTGTACTGTTATTCTTTGTATTTCTGATTTTTAGTATCTATGGAGAATAACAAGAACTGCACATATTTGAATTTTTTGTAAGCTTTTTTCTGAATCCTGTTGAAATAAAAATATATGTGATTACCAGGTACTATAGCTTATCTATGTTTGGTATACGATAGACGATGTAACTCTCACCATCTGTAAACAATGCATTTTTATTATCGTCAAGAATTGTACAAATATTACTTAAAACTATTTTTAAATCTTTACATTTATTAACTTTAAAACATGTACATGGACACACTGTACATTTCTTAAGCTTTTACTATTCATGACAAATCCTTTATAGATTATAAATCATAGTGTTATGAACTATTATGTCCAAATCTTGAGTAAGGTGAATAATTCCATCCATCTTTTCAGATGAACTGATTTGTTGTGGATCTTGAATATTTTAAAAATGAGAACTCAATTTGAGACCAGCCTGGGCTGCATAGTGAGTTCCAGGTCAGTCTCAACTACATAGTGAGACCATCTCAAAAAACCAAAAAAAAAAAAAAGAAAAAGAAAAAAAGAGATAGAACTCAGTAATTAGGAGTTGCAAACAGTGAAGTAGTCCCCTTATTCATGGGAAATATGATGTAAGATACCTCAGATTATAGATATTACTGAAGTCCATACATATTTGGATCTCTGTGATAAAGCTTAATGTAAAAATTAGGCATATGAGGAGCTTAATGGTAAAATACAATAACTATAAAAACATATACACCCAAATAAGACTATGTAGATATTACTGAACCCTCTACACATAAAGTTTTGCCCTACATATAGATATCTATGATAAAGTTAAACTTAAAAATTAGGTACATGAGGAGCTAATAACTTAATAATAAAATTCAGTAACTATAAAGTCTATATGGTCAAGAAAGACTGTGACTCATATCAGCAGATGATGTTACTAGAGAAGCTGAGGTTCTACATACAGTTCCAAAAATAACCCCTAAGCATCCTTAACTGACCTCAATATATATAAGAAGTTAATTTTTGATTAGCACAGGTCTCACTTTAAATTGGTCTTAACCACCCAGCAGAAAAGTCTAACCAAAATGATGTGCAAAAGAATAGTGAGGCTGGATTTAAGAGACTCCAACTATTACAGTGACCCCTGCGGCAGCTACACCTGTAACTTACCCCTATTCTGGCTCAGAGAGGGCAGAGAACTCCAGTGACAGCTATAAAAGCTCAGTGAGTCTCTTTTAAGCAGGGCGTGGTGGGGCACACCTGTAATCCCAGTACTCAGGAGGCTGAGGCAGGAGGATCACTGTAAATTTGAGACCAGCCTAGGCTACATAGTAAGTTCCAGGGCAGTCTCAACTACAGAGTGAGACCCTGTCTCAAAAACAAAAACAAAGACACAGGTCTCTTTTAATTCCTTGGCTGAAGCTGTCCTTGCAAACCGTGGAATTCTCCATCTTTTTAGGGCTGAAACTGGAGGGATTGTGCACTAATAAATGAAATCTTTTGTCTTTGGATAAATAACTCACATTGGGTAAAGGAAAACCTTAAGACAATGAACAGAATTAGTTTTATAGATAAACCCTGTGAACAGGCAGTTCTAGGACCTAGCTGGTTACAATCCCTACTCTGATTTCTCAAGGAAAATGTCTAGACTTGCCTTCTTCCCTACAGTATGTCTTTTCATTCCGATTCTTTTGTTTGGGCCATACATTCTTAATCTCTTGGTAAAATTTGTTCCTTCTCACCCAAATGCTAACAAACTCCAAATGGTCATACAGAAGGAGCCAACGATGAAAGCGCCAGACTCCTTTTTTTTCTCAGTTGCATCGGCCCACTGAGGAAAGCCCACAGTTGCTAGACTGCAACATGACTTCTACCCAGGCCCCTTAGATTAGCTATCTGGTGATCTGGGCTTCCATCTCCTCTACATTGGTCTTCCTGAGCTCAATGACAACCAGATTCAGTCTTTGCCTCTTCTTCCTAATGAAAGTTATGAAAATTTCTTCAGTGGTGGTGGGGGTGCAAAGAAAACTCATTTAGTTAGCTTATGAGTAAGGCAGCCAGCTAGGGGAAGGGCCTGAGATACAGGTGGGTGAGCAGCCTCATTGGTAAGAATTAAAATAAGAGCAGACACTGAACTAGGACTTTGGACCATGGAGGAACTTCTGCAGACAACATGGAATGCAAGGGTCACCCTACTAAAGGAAGTTGCAGCCACTGCCTACTAAACTGAGTTCTGAGGAAATTAAAATGTAAAATAACTACTTTTTTCTCTAAAATCCCAGTTTCCTTTGAGCCCTGCATGTTGAAGAACTGGGTTAGAGAGCCCGAGTCCCGCTAGACATTTTAAATCCATGGAGCCATCTATGATAGGTGACCACTAAACAGTTGAGCAGTTCCTGTGCTCTGATTATTTAGAAGTAGCTGTGGAAAGAGGGGCCATGCACATCTCTCCAGTAAAGTTCTCCTAACCTTCCCCCAAAATATGTGGTATTTTCTCTTGTACCTCTCTCCCCCCATGCCTGCCTCAGGGTAGGTAGTGGATACATGAATTTAGTGGGCAAAAGACCATTTATATTTTTGGCTGGGAAAAAGATAGTAGACCAGCATGAGATTTCATCATACTACTCAGAACTATGGCATCGAGTGTAAATTATTTCTAGAATTCTCCTTTAATATTTTTTTTCATTTTTTAAATTGAGTTTATTGGTACATTTGAGGTACACAGTACAGTTACATTCATCATTGGGATCTTGTACCTTTACATGACAGGTCTTGGTTCTCATTCTTTCCCCTTGTCCCTTCCCTCCCTTCACCCCCTCTTCACCTCCCCATTTATTATAAACACTTTTTTCCATTTTTTCATTGTCTCATATTTTTTCTTTTCCCTTATTAACTTTCCCCTATTCTTGCCACTTTCCCCACACTTTTAGCTCTTTTCTTCCTATTTCACATTGTCAATTATCTCATTAGGATCTTATGTACTATTATAGATTTTCACACCAGAGAAACTATTCGGTATTTACAGATATGTGACTTATTCATTTCACTTAGGAGTATATCCTCAATATGTATCCATTTTCCTATGAATGAATCTAATTTCTCATTCTTTATGGCTGAGTAGTATTCCATTTTATAGAAAAACCACATTTTCTTTATCCAGTTTCCAACTGATGGGCAAATGGGCTGTTTCCAAGTTTTAGCTATTACAAACTGTGCTGCTATAAACATAGGTGCGCATATATCACTGTTCTTTTAATTATTTTGAAAAGATACCCAGCAGAAGGATGGCTGGGTCAAATGGAACCTCTAGTCCCAGCTCTTTGAGGTATCTCCATATTGATTTCCATAGTGGTTGCACCAGTCTGCACAGCTGACCATCCCCACTGGAAGAAAGATAGCCTCTTTAATAAATGGTGTTGTAAAAACTGGATCTCATCTGCCAAAGATTAAAACTAGTCCCTTATCTTTCACCATGCACTAAATTAAAATCCAAGTGGATTAAAGAACTAAATATTAAAACAGAAACACTGAACTTGCTGGAAGATAAGTTAGGCAGAACTCTTGAAGACATTGGCATAAGAAAAGACTTTATGAACAAATCCTCAGTATCACAGGAACTAGCAGAAAGAATCAACAACTGGGATCTCATCTTATTAAAAAGCTTCTGTACTGTAAAAGAAACCATCAACAGAACCAAGAGACAACCTACAATGTGGGAAAAACTTTTTACCAGCTGCTCCTCAGACAAAGGACTATTATTTAAAATATATAAAGAACTCAAAACAACCAACACCCCCAAATATAAAGACCCAATTCTAAAATGAGCATCTGAAATGAACAGACATTTCTCAGACAAAGAAGTAAAAGCAGCAAGTAAATATATGAAAAAATGTTCCACATCACTGGTCATTCAAAAGATGCAGATGAAAACAACACTGAGATTCCACCTCACCCCACAAAGAATGGCTGCTATCAAGAAATCAACCAATAACAAATGTTGGCGGGGTTGTGGGGAGAGAGGAACCCTCCTTTAATAATTTTAGACCATGATTGTGTTGGTTAGCTTTGTGCCAGGCAGCAAAATACCTTGGATAAATAGGAATGCTTATTTTAGCTTGGGATTTGGGAGCTTTCAGTCCTTGGCCTTTGGCGCCATTGCTTTAGAGTCTGTGCAGAGACCATGGATTATTGATTATGTTAAAGGAGCACCTGATGAGGGAAGCTGATTACTTCATGGCAGCTGGGACACAAAGAGAAAGAGAGGAAGAGACCAGGAGCCCCAGTCCCTTTGGAGGACACACCCTCAATATCCTGAGACCTCTGCCAGGCCCCACCTCTTAATGGTTCGACCACCACCTGAGAGTGTCACACCCTGGGAGCCAGTTCTTTAACACCTGGATCCTGGGGGCCATTCTAGGTCCAAACTACAGCAATGGTTCACCAGAGGAAACTGGAAGTACAGAGAGTGAATTAGGAAGGAGCACTGTATAAGTCAGAGTTCAGTTAGAAGACAGAAAACAGGAACTTTCACGTAAACTCTATTTGTGGGAGAGAGACTACCAAGAGAATCAAAGAAAATTACAAATATCTTAGCACTCAACTACTTGAGAAGAGTTCACAAAGACAATACGTAAAGATTCATGGTCTTCCATGCAAGATTACCCTTCAAAGAATGGTTTTGGACCTCGGTGAAGACAGTCTTGGATTTCCCTAGGGCAAAGCAGTTCTATCGCCACCTGAATGAGGCTGGAGAGAACGCTTCTCACCTGGCTGGTGACTGGCTAGCAGGAAGAGCCCCTTGCCACAGTAGCAGCAGGAAGAGGATGGTGGGCTGAGAAACCACAAGTGAGAATGGCAACAAAAACTTGCAGGAGGGTGAATGCCACAGGATGTCCTGTGCTGTGGGCAGGCAGCTGGCAACTTCTCTGTGCAGGACAAAGAAGAGAAAGCATGAAGGTAGTTGGAATTGAAGCCAGAAAGGCGCTTTCCCCCACAGTCTCTGTCCACTGTCTCTTACTGGCAAAGCATCATTCAAGCTACCAAGGGAGCAAAGTACTGTAGGTAGGTTCTAGCTCTGTATTAGTTACTTTTCTCTCATTGCTGAGACAAAATACCCAACACCCAAATTTAGAGGGGAAGAGGTTTATTTGCCCAAAGTTTGTAGAGGTTTCAGTCCATAGTCGGCTGGCTCCAAGGCAGGGATGGCAAACGGGCATCACAGAGGAGAAACAACACAGCATGCACAAGGCAGCAAGGGACCGTCACTGAGACTTGCTGCCTCTTTTATCCCATCCAGACTATTGCTAAACCAGTCACTCGTGTGTAATGGTTTAGTAATTATAATCCCTTACACCCAGCATCACACAGTCCAGATTCAGCTATAAGGACCAAGTTTTCAGGTCGAGGTGGGCTCCCTCTGTGCCCTTTGCCCACCTCTGTGCCCCTTGCCCAGAACAGAGCTGCAAAAATTCCATTCTGTATGACAGTCTCCCTGTGTTCTGTTCCTCTTTTTAGGACAGGCTGTCTTAGGGCATCTCCACCCTGTTTCTGTTCCTCTTTTTATGATCCAAAGATGAATTCTCCCTGCTTAAAATAATTTGATTTAGCCAACATAGGTATTAGTCATAGCTTACCTAGGTAGCCACCTGCTGGTATCCCTGCTTACACATGTAGTCTTTGTTGATTATAGAGTTTGTTTAATCAGATATTCTTTAAAAAGAGGAAATGATTCTGTGAACGCAGGTATTAGTAATTTTCCAGTAAGTGCCCTCCAGTACCCCTCAAATATCCAATAGTAAGAGAAAGATAAAAATAGGACCTATAAAAAGGAAGAGTCTCCCTAACCTATATAATCCTGCTTCAAGGATGGATCTGGGCTCTTGGTCTGAAGCCACTGTGATGGTGACACCCGAGGGTCCAGGCTCGCACTTGCAATAAACTCCTCTTGTAATTGCATTGAACCTGACTCCTTGGTGGTCTTTGGGGCCTTTGTGACTTGGGCATAGCACAGCCACCTTTGACCAAATGAGGCTTTGGGGGATTTGGCTCAATGATTCCACCTCCTGCCTTGCAAGTGCAAGGGCCCGAGTTCAATCCCTGGAAGAAGAAGGAGGAGGAGGAGGAGGACGAGGACGAGGAGGAGGAGGATTTAGCTCAGTGGTTCCTCCACCTGCCCCGCAAGCCCAAGTTCCAGAGTTCAATCCCCATTGCCAAAAACAAAACAAAACAAAAACCGTAAAAACAAAACCCAAACATTGCTGAATTTTAAATCTGTAGAATGTTTTGAATAACATGGGATTAAAAAAAAAATAACCATCCCTAGCTCAAGTAACTGTTCCAGAGAATAATAGTTGCCATGATGCTGACTTGTTTTTTCCCCTTCAGAATACACATTCAACATTCATGAAATCTCTGGGTTCGTCCTACTGCGGTGCAGCAGTTGGTATTATATGTTCCTTGTCCAGTACACAATAGCTTGCTAAGTACATGATAGGTTCAAATAAATGTCTCAATTTTCTTTGCTTTTTATTTTTAAATTTTACACATTTCACTTTTTTTCTCAAATGGCATCCATATCCAAAAACTCGGCTCCATCCTCCACAGTGTCATTTCTTTGCCTCATTGCACATGTAACTTTTAGACCTTTTCTTTTTTTTATATATGACTCTTAACAATTCAAACTCATTCACAGAAAAGTCAACAGTATAACGTTTTACTTCTCCATAAAAACAAGTATTTTACTTTCGTTTCTTGTCAATTGCCAAGTGGAAACCTCTTATTACATCCCGTTTTAGCTTAACCCTGTTCATTACCACAAAATGACTGTGGTCTGAGCACCTCCTCCCCTTGGGGCACACAGGAAGCTCTTCCTGGATGCGCACTGAGCCAGCAAAGCCAGCCTGAAGCTTAGTGGACAAGCAGGCCATTTGAGGAGCCTTGACGGCTCTCCCCAAATAAGGAATTGTTGTGTAATTGTTGTGATGTTAGCTCCCAAATGACTTGACCCCAAGCTGTCTGCAAAGCATCGTATCTCTTGTGCAATAATTTATGGGGTTGGGTAAATACGTCCATATAAAGCCCATACATGTTCTTTCAAAAATTATTGTTTCTGAATAAATTTACTTTTTAGAGGTTTATGGAAATAACATTTTTTCCAAAGAAATTCTCAGCAAATCACCAATAAAAGTCCCATTGTGACAACTATAGAGTGCGTCCTTGCTCAGCGCGAGGAACTGAAGTCTTTTAGAACAGGGTTCTTCATCTAAATACATTTTTTAACTGACCACATGGGACTCATTGTAGTGTCCTCCTCGTTAATCATATCTCCACACTTTGTCAGTTTTGTTTACAGATCGTTATTTGTGGCAAAATAGCCCCTGTGCTGAGCTTCGTCTTAGTATGTATTTAGGAGAACTTGTTTTCAAGAGTTCTCTGTAGGCTATAAATTGCTATTTTAATTAAATTAGATTGCTTAGATATTTTTCAAATACTCTGTTTTTACAATACTCTGGTGCCTTTTTGCAATCTTGCGTGTGAGACGCCTAATTTCAATTAAATCTAAAGCTATAAATATAAAAATAACCCTTCCAAGTACATGTGATTCATGTTTCCCCATAAAAGGCCACATTTAAGTGCCAATTCATTACCCTTTGAAAAGCAAATATGTGTAAAAATGTGGTTATAAAAAAATGCCAGCTTCTCTTTTTTCCATTCAGATTACTTTTAACTCTATACAATAATCAAAGAAAGGGCCGGGGATTTAGCTCAGCGGTTCGGTGGCCTGCCTTGCAAGCACAAAGACCCGAGCTCAATCCCCAGTATCAAAAAAAAAAAAAAAAAAAAAA
>NW_022900931.1:23773652-23779457 GCF_012274545.1 Fukomys damarensis | reverse complement strand
AAAAAAAAAAAAAAAAAAAAAAAAAAAAATCAAAGGAAATTGTTGACCAGCTGAAAAGAATATTGGTGTAAGAATGTCAGAAAACGTTATTAAGCTCTTTTCTTCAATTTGATTTGTATTCATTTAACTTTTTTATTCTTGAATTTACTGTATACTTATTTCCTGTTACCCAAACTAAAATTACAAACTCCATTAAGGTAAGTGATTTGGTCGGCATTTTTTATTTTGATGCCTTCATAGCCTATAAAAGTGCTTTACAAATAATGTAAATTAATACTTAAAAAAGTATTGAATACATTTGTTTATTGTCTAAATTTAGCATATCATAACACAATAGTTGGTCTCCTTCCTTGGTATACCTTTGAGTTTTGAGATTCATGACTATATTTTTTCAAATTTTTATATATGTTCATTGCCTCATCTTATTTTAATATTACATCTTGTTACAATGTTTTGAATAAATTACCCTACATAAAATGTATATTTAGTCAGTCTTATCAGTCAAAATCAATTCATATATTTACTTATTCATTTTTTGTTTACCAAGGGTATAAGTTTAAGTTCCTAATTCTTCTGTAAGTAATACATATTTTATAGATTTCCAATTTTATGTTTTTATATTGGTATAAAAATTTCTTAGCATGAACTAGTGAATAGGATCTCATTTCCTACTTTACCAGCAATGTTGCCTTGTTTATTTTTCTTCTATTTACATGACTTCCCTTTCTGGTTTGTCTGTCTGTGGGTTCGTTCACTTTGTCCTAATTAGCATAGTTTCAACATAGGTCAAAATATCTAAAGAAAACAAGATCCTCACTTTCTCTCCATCTTCCATAGTGATTTCCCTACCCTTGGGTTTTGTCACTTGGTGTACATTTAGGATTATGCTTTGGATGTCCTACAACAAAACCTGGGCTCTTAATTGAAACTGAAATAAATCTCTACAATATTTTAAGATTACTTGACATAGATACCATGCTCAGAAGCTCTATCAAATTGATTGACTTTTTAATATATCTCTGTGCAATTATACTTTAAATTCTATAGATATCTATTTTTGTTTGATTTATTAATAAATGTCTTACAGTGTTTCCATGGTGATTGTTGGCGATACATTAAAAAAATCAGTTCTTTTACCTTTAGAAATAGAATAGCTATTGAAAATTTAAAGCTAAATTCAACTATAACTAATATTATTAATATTAAGTGGTCATTAAAATATTTTTATTCTATGTAGATGAACATATTGACAAACATATTCTTAATTCCTGAGCCCTTACCTCTTTTATTTCTTGTGATCTTAAATATTCTTAAAAATTCTTTCAATGATACTGGAAATAAGTGAGTTTAGCAACCACTTTATCTTCATAATTCTCTTTAAAACTACTGAGATAATAAAGTTAAGAATATTAAGTCCGACCCTGTGCTGGCTTGCTTTTATCGTGAAAAGATCTTGAAGTATAGCAAATATACTTTCTATTTTAATGTGATATTCTTTCTATTTCTTACCTATGGTTTACAGTAAATTGCATTTGAGGATTGTTGTTCCAAAGGAAAATTACTTCTAACTACTTCTTTTTTTAACATTTTAAATTGAATTTATTGGTGCATTCTAGGTAGACAGTATTCGGCATTTTTTATTTTGATGCCTTCATAGCCTATAAAAGTGCTTTACAAATAATGTAAATTAATACTTAAAAAAGTATTGAATACATTTGTTTATTGTCTAAATTTAGCATATCATAACACAATAGTTGGTCTCCTTCCTTGGTATACCTTTGAGTTTTGAGATTCATGACTATATTTTTTCAAATTTTTATATATGTTCATTGCCTCATCTTATTTTAATATTACATCTTGTTACAATGTTTTGAATAAATTACCCTACATAAAATGTATATTTAGTCAGTCTTATCAGTCAAAATCAATTCATATATTTACTTATTCATTTTTTGTTTACCAAGGGTATAAGTTTAAGTTCCTAATTCTTCTGTAAGTAATACATATTTTATAGATTTCCAATTTTATGTTTTTATATTGGTATAAAAATTTCTTAGCATGAACTAGTGAATAGGATCTCATTTCCTACTTTACCAGCAATGTTGCCTTGTTTATTTTTCTTCTATTTACATGACTTCCCTTTCTGGTTTGTCTGTCTGTGGGTTCGTTCACTTTGTCCTAATTAGCATAGTTTCAACATAGGTCAAAATATCTAAAGAAAACAAGATCCTCACTTTCTCTCCATCTTCCATAGTGATTTCCCTACCCTTGGGTTTTGTCACTTGGTGTACATTTAGGATTATGCTTTGGATGTCCTACAACAAAACCTGGGCTCTTAATTGAAACTGAAATAAATCTCTACAATATTTTAAGATTACTTGACATAGATACCATGCTCAGAAGCTCTATCAAATTGATTGACTTTTTAATATATCTCTGTGCAATTATACTTTAAATTCTATAGATATCTATTTTTGTTTGATTTATTAATAAATGTCTTACAGTGTTTCCATGGTGATTGTTGGCGATACATTAAAAAAATCAGTTCTTTTACCTTTAGAAATAGAATAGCTATTGAAAATTTAAAGCTAAATTCAACTATAACTAATATTATTAATATTAAGTGGTCATTAAAATATTTTTATTCTATGTAGATGAACATATTGACAAACATATTCTTAATTCCTGAGCCCTTACCTCTTTTATTTCTTGTGATCTTAAATATTCTTAAAAATTCTTTCAATGATACTGGAAATAAGTGAGTTTAGCAACCACTTTATCTTCATAATTCTCTTTAAAACTACTGAGATAATAAAGTTAAGAATATTAAGTCCGACCCTGTGCTGGCTTGCTTTTATCGTGAAAAGATCTTGAAGTATAGCAAATATACTTTCTATTTTAATGTGATATTCTTTCTATTTCTTACCTATGGTTTACAGTAAATTGCATTTGAGGATTGTTGTTCCAAAGGAAAATTACTTCTAACTACTTCTTTTTTTAACATTTTAAATTGAATTTATTGGTGCATTCTAGGTAGACAGTATAGTTGCATTCATTACTGGGATCTTGTACCTTTACATGCCAGGTCTTGGTTCTCATTTTTTCCCCTTGTCCCCACCCTCCCTACACCCCTCCTCTCCTCCCCACATTCAAACACTTTGATTCCATTTTTACATTTTCTCATATTTTTTTCCTTTTCCCTTATTCCCCTTTCCCTGTCCTTCTCACTGTCCCTACACCTTTGGTCCTTTTCTTCCTATTGCTAATTGCCCCATTAGGATCTTGAGTACTATTTTACTTTTTTACACCAGAGAAACTATTTGGTATTTGCATATATGTGACTTATTTATTTCACTTAGGAGTATATCCTCAAAATGTACCCATTTACCTATGAATGCATCTACCTTCTCATTATTTATGACTGAGTAGTATTCCCTTTTATAGAAAAGCCACATCTTCTTTATCCAGTTTCCAACTGATGGGCAGATGGGCTGTTTCCAAGTTTTAGCTATTACAAACTGTGCTGCTACAAACATGGGTGTGCATATGTCACTGTGATATGATTCTTTTAATTCTTTTGGAAAGATACCCAACAGTGGGATGGCTGGGTCAAATGGAACCTCTAATCCTAGTTCTTTGAGGTATCTCCATATTGACTTCCCTAGTGGTTGCACCAGTCTGCACTCCCACCAACAATGGAGAAGGGTTCCTTTCTCCCCACAACTGTGCCAACATTTGTTGTTGTGTGATTTCTTGATAGCAGCCATTCTTTGTGGGGTGAGGTGAAATCTCAGAGTTGTTTTCATCTGCATCTCTCTAATGACCAGTGATGTGGAGCATTTTTTCATATATTTACTTGCTGCTTTTATTTCTTTTTCTGAGAAATGTCTGTTCATTTCAGATGCTCATTTTAGAATTGGGTCTTTATATTTGGGGGTGTTGGTTGTTTTGAGTTCTTTATATATTTTAAATAATAGTCCTTTGTCTGAGGAGCAGCTGGTAAAAAGTTTTTCCCACATTGTAGGTTGTCTCTTGGTTCTGTTGATGGTTTCTTTTACAGTACAGAAGCTTTTTAATAAGATGAGATCCCAGTTGTTGATTCTTTCTGCTAGTTCCTGTGATACTGAGGATTTGTTCATAAAGTCTTTTCTTATGCCAATGTCTTCAAGAGTTCTGCCTAACTTATCTTCCAGCAAGTTCAGTGTTTCTGTTTTAATATTTAAATCTTTAATCCACTTGGATTTTAATTTAGTGCATGGTGAAAGATAAGGGACTAGTTTTAATCTTTGGCAGATGAGATCCAGTTTTTCCAACACCATTTATTAAAGAGGCTATCTTTCTGCCTGTGGGGATGGTCAGCTGTGCAGACTGGTGCAACCACTATGGAAATCAATATGGAGATACCTCAAAGAGCTGGGACTAGAGGTTCCATTTGACCCAGCCATCCTTCTGCTGGGTATCTTTTCAAAATAATTAAAGGGACAGTGATATATGCGCACCTGTCAGCTCCTTTGTCAAAGATGAGGTAGCTGAGTACATCTGGGTTTGTTTTTGTGTCTTCCAGTCTGTTCCACTGATCCTCAGGTTTGTTTCTTTGCCAGTACCATGCTGTTTTTATCACAGTGGCTTTGTAGTATAGTTTCAAATTAGGAATTGTTATACCCGCTGCCATGTGTCTATTGCCTAGGATGGCTTTTGCTATTCTAGGTCTCTTATGGTTCCAAATGAATTTTTGGATTCTTCTTTCTAGTTCTGTAAAGTATTGTGTTGGGATTTCAATTAGTATTGCATTGAATCTGTATAGCAGTTTTGGTAGCATGGCCATTTTCACTATGTTGATAGTTCCTACCCAGGAGCAGGGGAGATCTTTCCATTTTCTTATATCCTCCTCAATCTCTTTTTTCAGAGTGCTGTAGTTTTCAGTGTAGCGGTCTTTTGCTTCTCTTGTTAGATTGATTCCCAGATATTTCATTTTTTTGGATGCTATTGTGAAAGGAATTGTTTCCCTAATTTCTTTCTCAGTAAGTCTGTTGTTTGTGTACAAGAAGGCTATTGATTTTTCGGTGTTGACTTTGTATCCAGCTACTCTGCTAAAAGTGTCAATTAAGTCGAGAACTCTTTTGGTGGAGTTTTTTTGGGTCTTCAATGTAGAGTATCATATCATCAACAAATAATGACAGTTTAACTTCTTCCTTTCCTATCTTTATTGCTTTAATTTCTTTCTCTTGTCTAATTGCTATGGCTAATGTTTCCAGAGCTATATCAAAGAGGAGTGGTTGTAGTGGGCATCCTTGTCTTGTTCCTGATTTTAACGTGAAGGTTAAATGGCCATTTAATATGATGTTGGCTATTGGTTTTTCATAGATAGCCTTTATTAAGTTGAGACATAGACCATCTATTCCAATTTTTTGCAGAGTTTTTATCATGAATGGGTGTTGAATTTTGTCAAATGCTTTTTCTGCATCTATTGAAAGGATCATGTGGTTCTTGTCCTTGACTTTGTTAATATAGTGTATTATATTTATTGATTTATGTATGTTGAACCATCCTTGCATCCCTGGAATAAATCTGACTTGGTCAGAATGTGTGATCTTCTTGATGATCCTCTGTATTCTGTTTGCTAGTATCTTATTGAGGATTTTTGCATCTATATTCATTAAGGAGATTGGCCTGTAGTTCTCTTTTTTAGTTACATCTTTCCCAGGTTTGGGAATCAAAGTGATATTTGCTTCCAGGAATGAATTTGGAAGTATTGCTTCTCTTTCAATTTCATTGAAAAGTCTGAAGAGTAATGGCAGTAGTTCT